>NC_133390.1:111171082-111786082 GCF_047511655.1 Castor canadensis | reverse complement strand
TGGAAATATGGGAATTTTCATACATTGCTGGTAAGAACGTAAAATGGTACAGCCACCTGGGAAACTGTCATTTCTTATAAACATATACCTTACCATATGACCCAGTCAATATTCATTCCTTGGTGTATGTCCAAATGGAAAGAAAAGAAAAGCTCCTCAAACAGCAGAAGAGGAAAACTTTTTCTCTCTACTCTTCATAGTTGGAAGTAACAACTTATTTTACAAAACCAGACAGAAAGAGAAAAACAAATAGAAGTTTAATAACATGTAAACTTCACGTATACACGGGCAATACCCAGGGCAATGAGTAAATCTCAAAGGCGTGGCTTTGAATTCAGGGCCAAATAGAATTGTCTGCTAAAGCAAAGAAAGTTGGGTGTGGGGAGCATTAGTTATGGGGAGATGCCCAGGGCAAGCAAGGCAAACAAGGGCACAGTTTCTCACACAGACTTAAGTCAGTGCTTTGTCCATTGATGAGTCACTAGGGCCAGCTCAGGGACTCACACTGGGTATGATGGCACACACCTACGTGGGAGGCCTTAGGAGGATTGTGGTACAGGCTGACTAGGGCAAAAAATGCCAGACCCTACCTGAAAAATAACTAAAGCAAAAAGGGCTGGAGGTGTGGCTTCACCTAAATTCAAACCCCAGCACTGTCCCCATTCCCCCGACACAAAAAGGCATATCTAGTGATTTACAGTCATTCTTTTCTTCTTGGTTCAGAGAAAGAGACACAATTATAAAAGATTTCCTATGTAGATGGAAATTTCCCTCAAAAAGTGGCAAATTCTATGCAGTCTTCAGAGCTTTTCCTGTGCTTTGTTCTTTGTCAAAATAATCAGCTCAAAAGAATATTTATGACAAAGAGGTATATATTGGGGTAGCATATTCTCATCTCCCACACTTACACTTTGGGATGGCATATTCTGATGTCCACAGCACAAACACCTATAAGAAAATATTCACAGCTGTTTTAAAAATAGGAAACAAAGCCAGGCATTTTGGTTCTTGCCTGAAATCCCAGTATCCAGGAGATTGAGGCAGGAGAATCTCAAGTTTGAAGCCAGGCTGGGCTACATGGGGAGACTCTGTCTCAAAAAAAAAAAAAAAAAAAGAAAGTACCACAAACTGTAGTGCACGCACCTAATGAAATGCCACCAGCCTTAAAATGGAATAAACTATTGAGTTCACAAAACAACATGGATGTGGTCTTACTTGTATTTTGTAAAGTGAAAGGAGACAGCCTTGGAATTCTTTGATTCTATTCACACGACATTCTGGAAAAGGGAAATCCACAGGGAGGGAAACAGATGTGCAGCTCACAAGTCAGGGGATGTGTGGTGGGTTATCTGTAGAGGAACAATATGCAGGAACTTGGAGGTAATAGAATTGTGTACAGAACTATCATGGTCCATAGTTCTATTTTGCCAATTTTTATAGAACTGTATGCCACAAAAAGTGAAATTAATCATTATTATTATTTGGGTGGTACTGGAGAGCTTCAGGCTTGCTAGGCAGGTGCTCTACCATTTGAGCCACTCTTTCAGCCCCAAAAGTGAATTTCATAACACAAATTTTTTAAAAATCAACTAGGATATGGGATAAAACATGGAATTCTGATTGTGACAAATGTATTTTACTGTTTTACAAATTAATAACATAAGTGCACTGAAAGAGATGGGGAAGAAAGGAGCTAACCAAAAGCATTGGGTTGACTTAAAGCTGACATCCTAAACGTGAATAGTGCACCTCAGCTGTTTCTCATAAGGGAAGGGTCAGCAATTCTCACACTACATTACTTCATATACTTGACTTGAACCAGTAACTAAATCTATTACAGATAAAGACAGCCAGACATCTCTCTGTTAGAGAAAGAAGTCTCACATGAGAAAACAGAATGACTCCTGTGGTACTCAATTGGATTTAGAGAGATCCAGATTGACTTTCATTTTCAACCTTAAATTCTAAATAAAAAAGATTAACAAGACACATAGCTGTGGTTTGAATGTGTTATCCAAAGTTCTTATGTTGGAAACTTAATCCCAATTCCACAGCGTTAAGAGTAGAGTACCTCTAAACTGGGTGCTGGTGGCTCACGCCTATAATCTTAGCCACTGGGGAGGCAGAGATCAGGAGGATCGCAGTTCAAAGCCAGCCCAGGCAAATAATTCCACAAGACCTTATCTTGGAAAAGTCCTTCACAAAAATAAGGCTGGTGGAGTGGCTCAAGGTGAAGGCCATGAGTTCAAGCCCCAGTACCTCAAAAAAAAAGAGGACCTTTAAGAGATGATTTGGTCACAAGGGCTCTAGTATTTTGTAAGAATAGTATACAATGAACTAAGACACATATACAGGGAGTTATGGAAATATAGATCTACAGATGTGTGTATGTATGAGTACTACTGACATACATACATACATCTCTATAATAAATCTCTCTCTCACTCTCTGTCTGTCAGTCTCTAGTTCTGTCCACTGATAAAGGTTAGAAATAGTGACAGCTCAGTAAAAAGGAGAGCACATAACCCCCAGGATTTTGGTTTCTAAATACCATCCTTCAATAAAAGAAACTAAGGATCCTTGGGGAACTGTCTGAGTTCAGGACTGGGGCAGTAGAAATAAAGATGAGTCTGGAGATTTTGTGGTATTTCGGTATAAGCAAATTCATAAAGAAAAATATATTTAAACATATATGTAATGTATGTACTATATAAACACACTATATTCAACAAATTATATATAGCTATATGTAAGTGTGCATATATATATATATATGACATTTTATAGCACAAAAATGTACAAATAAATACTCATAGTTGATTTGGTCTGTTTCACACTGCTGTTACAAAATAAAATATTATATGTGTCTATATCTGTATCTGTCTATCTACCTAGCTAAATATAGATAGATATCTGAAAGTTCCTATTAATCAAAGCTGGAAGAATCTGAGCAATCAAATAAATAACAAGAGTATATTAGATTATAACCAAAAGAATAAAGTAAATATCCATAGTCCACATGTACGTAAATGAATGATTAAATAAATAAGGGGGAGGCAGAACACCAGTTACTAAGTGTAGAAGGCCTGAGGGAAATAGGAAAGTATCACTAAAGATAAGCAAGCCCCACCAACGATGTTACAAAGAGTGGCTGAGTCTTTAAGTAGTGAAAGGATTTTGCAAAGTATCCAAGTATCTCTGTACTATTTTTGCAACTTTTTAAACCCCAGACTATTTCAAAATGAAAAGTAAAAACATAATAATAAAGAGAATATTTACTGGCATATAAAGATGTTTATGATCTATTAAATTTTAAAAAGCAGTAGGATTCCAATTTTTATGCACCTACACACAAACATTCACACAAAATCAATTTTAAAGAAACAATTTAGACGTGTGCCTGTAATTCTAATATTCCAGAGGTAGAAGCAGGAAGATCGCAAGTTCAAGGTCTTCCTTGGCTACACAGTGAGTTCCAGGTCAACCTGGGCTACATGGAAAGTCCCTTTCTCAAAAATAAAATAGAAAAAACATAAAAGTTGTTTGTAAGTACTTTAAAGCAAAATGTAAACCCTAGCTCTCTCTTGGGATGGAAGAAATGGTGACTTCAGAGTTATGTCACTTCGTTATTTGTGTTATTATAGTTATTGCTTATGAGTAGTTTATACAATTGTCCACCATAACCCTGCCTTAATGAATATTAGAATAAAGCACACTTAAAATACTCTTAGAAGGATGTGCTCCATGTCTTCTGTGTTCTGCGTTGTGTTGAAGACAACAGTTGGTGCTGTTGAAGAGAACTGTATAGGCACTGCTTTGTGATACTTCGTTTTGAAAACTGGATGACTGTCCCCCAATTTATATTTATACACAGCATCTATCTTAGCGCCTTTCACAGAACACTTTGAATATCAGTTCTGCTGTATTTAAACTAGTGTAAAGTGAAGTGCACCTGAAAAAATAAATAATAGATATATTAGCTGACAAATAGAAATTACAGAAAACATTTCAAGGTAAGTACATTCTAAACACTTTACATATATTAATTTAGTCAATACTTACCACAGCACAAAGGGGTACTACTGCACCCTGTTTACAGATGAAACACACCAAGGCACCAAGATTGAATAATTTGCACAGGATCACACAGTAGTAGCGTGTAGCAAGCAGTGATATAAAGCCCTTCTATATTCACTATTCTTTTACTCCTTATAGCAACTCACTGGTTTAGGTATCATTTCCCCCAAGTGTCAGATGTGGAAACTGAAACTCAGAGAAGTAAGTGACCGGTTTAGCTAAATGTGGCAGGGTGTGGACACTTGATCTCAAAATCCACGCTCTTTCAGTTACAGCGTGCTGCTTCATGCATTAACATGAGTGGGCAAACCAAAACAGGAAATTACCACAGAGCTGTCAAAACACATCTCCAGCGGAGAACTCCACAGGTGCATCCCTTCTTCCAAGTCTGCTTGAATTTCACACCATCCACCTGCATTTTTGTTTTTTATTCCCTACCAGCTGAGAATGGTGACATTTCTTGTTGTCTGGTTTAAACTGAAGAAGCTTGCAGTACTGCTAGCACCAAAGAAGCTACGTATTTGCTTCCAGAAAATTTGTTTCTCTCCTTTAAATTAAAGAGGCACTTTAAAAAAAAAAAAAAAAAAAAAACAAGCCATGCTGCTATTTCTAGGTCTGTGAGAAAGTGATTGTGGGCATGGCAAAAAAGAAAGTAACTTCATTTTTAGAGATTAAATGCCATGTTGACAAGTTGGCAGGACTGCCTTGTTTGGAAAAGAATGTGCAGAAAACCCGAAAGATAATTAGTGTGTGCTAACCTAACAGCAGGCAGTAGGGCTGTGGCGTGCCTGGCAGAGGCAGATGTGGCCACACAGTTCATTAACGTTGTATAGTTTGTTTAATTCCGTTTGGGGCAATTAGAGAAGGCTCTAGAACCTACACAGAGCTCCAAAATAGACTCTGATCTCAGCAGCAGTGGATCTAAGCCACCACTGTGGGCCCCAGGAGATTAAAAGACTAGAATTCCTCCTAAACCCATTTGCTTTTCTTTAACAATCATCTCTGCTTTGACTGTCATGATGGGGGAGAGTACATTGTAGATGCTTAAAATAAAGAGATTTAAAACTAGCCTCAGAATGATTCCATTGTTAAGCTAAAGTGTTAATTAAAATCATAGGAGTTGGTCATTTTTACAGAGTGGATAAATTTTAACAAAAATGTTTATGAAATATTGTCTATGAATGTACTCTTGTTTTTATAAGGATTTCTTTTTAGAAAGGGAGCTACACTTCATTAGAGGAAAGAAAGTAGCTAGGTAATATTGAATGAGTTGGGTTTAAAAATTCTTTGTAGGGTTTTAAGAATGTTTATCACTCTCTTGATCTGAGATTTCTCCTATCTCTACTTTTTTTTTTCTCCCTTCCTTTCTTACCAATCTTCCTCAGGCCATGGAAATGTCACTCGTGTTCAAAGCTTTTCTGTCTCCATATTGACAACTCTTGAAATTCAGCTCTTCTGAATAGATCTCTTTCTGCCCATGTGTTTATAGTGCCCAACGGAGCTAGAATGCACTGTCAGTGTAACCAACAGGCAGGGCTCTAAATTTTGAGGGGACCCCAACCTGATGTATCCACTTAATAGTTCTCTTATGCAAATGGGCGCTACATTTTTTAAGTTCATTGACCTTGAAAACAAATCTATCGGCTGAATTTGTTTATGATGCTATACTTGCAGTGTGTACTCTCCGATCCTAGCAACTGATAGGGAAGCAACCCAGTTACACTGAGCAAACAGGGCAAGCCAAGCTGCTACTAAATATTTTCTAAAAGTCTTCCTGTATGTGGTTAATTGGCCAACAGATATTCAGATGGCCTTGATTCTTTTAAAAATTAAATAGGAGCAAAAAAATTTTTTCCAGACCACATGTATAGCCTATCAGAACAACACAGAACTTTTTGCCAAATGCTTGTAGTCCTGTCTTTAGCAGAAAAAAGAGAACACGTGTGGCTTTCATGTACAGCTGTGGACTGTGAGGAGTATTGCTGATTGAATCAATGCTACTGTGCACCCTGGGCAAGACTCCAGCCTTCCAGTAAAGGATCACTGTGTCTTGCAGGGCTTTGAATTGAGACATTATGTTCTATTTCTTTTTACCTGCATTTTCCTGACAGCCTATAAAGAGCAATCTGGTTTCACCTACTCATCCGTCTACCCCTTACATTCCCACATGTTCTTTTCTATGGAGTAAGGCAAAAAAACGTTGTAATGAGACATTACCCAAAGCCCACTCCATTCAGAACATGGCATAACCCTCTTGCCTTCATTTTCTCAGTTCTGGAGTTCATCACACCATAAACTACAGGGACTTTGTAAGCATGTTACTGTATTAACACCATATGGAGCACACTCATGGAACCCACATGCAGAACGCGTGATGTCAGACCGTTTACGTGGGTCCAAATTTTGTGCAGCTGTTAGACTCAGATGTTTTCTTTCTTTCTTTCTTTTTTTAATGTCAGCATCATCCCAATAAATCCAGTGATCATGACATGGAGAAGTAAAGAGAGTTCTGTGTGCTCACACAAGTTTCAGAGCTGGAGATCACGGAACAACTTCTGAATAGATCTGTACTCAATCCCCGGGTCACAGCAGAGTTGTGGCTCCAGTTGTCTTAGAGGGACAAACATAGCTGGGGAAATCAAAAGGCAAATGCAAAAGGACAGCAGCTCCCACACAAATGAGAAACTATTACCTAGGATCAGATGTGTTGCAAAATAGATTCCTGTGAAGGAAAATTTCAGGATAGACATTTTAGGTTCTTTATAAGGCATTTGATAAAAAACCATCCATCAAAACTAATTGGCTTCTGAGAAGGAAAAGTGTTGGCTAATGAGTGCCCCTGATTCTACTGCTCAGAGATCAGCTGCCTTCGTCAGGACAAGATAAATCAGTCTTTCCCAGCAAAAGAAAACCTTCAAAGGTTGCCACCCAAATAATGCTGATATTCAAAAATAAATAGCTCCCGATGTTTCCTTGGAATTAAGGACAGAAAGCTACCCATTTTTTTAAATGTCTGGTGTTTTAGATTTAAATATGCTATTTATGACTTTCCATAATAGGACTAGATGTAATATTTTAAAATAAATGCTGAGAACTGTAGATTTTCTCTGACTTTGGATAGGTTGTGATTCTCCATGGTTTGCTAAAGAAGCAAAACTTTGGGGATTTTGGAAAAAAAAAAAAAGAAGGCAAGAATTCTCTGCTTTTCTGGATTGCTACATGTTTAGTTTCTGGGCCTAAATTAAGACTTGATTTCAGGTTTCTTTTTCCCTTTTGCCTCTTCATTATTACTCCACCTGAGGGAATTTAACCAGCTCCTGTCCTTCCCTTATGAGAGGGCCAAGTTTCCCAGACATCATGCCCTGTCTGAAGTGGCTCACACATAAGAAGCATTATAGAATTGTCTGACTTATCCCTCCCCATCATGTTTTTGTTATATGGGTTTTTGAAAATCAGAGAAAACAAAACTACTCCAGTTTATCTTCTGAAGAGAATAGAAAACATTCAACTGAAACATGCTGTGAACATTTTAGAGCCTATTTCTCATTCCAGATGCATGGCGTGCCTAGCTACTTAAGACAGAAAATCCCCTGCCGTGTTCCTGAGGCGAGCACATGGAGCAGATTTGGTGAGATCCTGGGCTTAGTTTAGATTCCAGTCCTTAATGTTTGGCCACTAAAATTGCTATAGAAGGTACAACTCTATTGGGCATTTTTGGGAAGATCCACTGAGTAGGTCTTTCTAAATAGAGCCAGAAGAAGGAATGGATTTCAAGTTAGCAACAAGACAAAAGCGTGCTTGGAACGAGGCTTAACCAATTTGATTGGGAAGATACTGCTCTTTGAACAGAAAGCTTTGCTCTATTGCACCATCAGCTTCAAAGATTCCTGAAACTCTGGATCTGGTGAAAGATGCTAATGAGCTGAAGGCCTTTTGACTGCAGTGCTGGTTGCATGTTGTAACTCAAGTCAGGTAAGTCATGTAGCAGCATACGGCTGACGAGCAACTCCTGGAAATTCTCATCTAGGGAAATATGAAGATTTGCACGAAGGCCTAGGGGCAATCATAGTAATTATACAAGCACCTCGAGTTGTGAAAGCTAAGTCTTGCAAAAGATTCAGCTGTTGATGAATGAGACCCTTTTGAATGATTTCTTTTACTCATTTTTTCATGACTCATACCACTTAAGACTAAGCTGTCATAATTCTATTAACAGTCATATTATTTTCCCTAGGATAAATATATACCCATTTAGTGAGGACATGTAGAAATTTGCAATATAAAACATATCTTATAGTAAAAAAATACTCTGTACCATATGCCTGATTTCTGAAGGTAGTTTTATTCTTATATTAGTGCCGTTTTCTATATCTTATTCATCCTCTGAAAAGATTACTCATCTTTGAGTTGAAATAATCCATTAACTCTTTTACTGTAGAAAATCCTTCAGGTTCTTCCTACCCCAAGGGAATCAGATATCGAAACACACCAAAATTTGTAGGTAGAATATCCAAACAGCTTTTTAAAGTCACCATTGAGATTGCGATGAGTTATTATGGTATATATACATTTTATTATACTCGGCCTTAGAAATTCTAGTCTCAAGCAGGGCAGCATTTTCCCCCTCCCTAACCTCTCTTCTTATTTTATTTATTTATTTAGTTGGTTAGTTAGTTTCTGCAGTAATGGGAGTTGACTCAGGGCTTTGTGCTTACAAGGCAGGTGCTCTACCACTTGAGCCATGTCCCCAGTGCAACTAACCCCTCTTCTTTTAACAGTATTTAAAAGATGAATTAAATTAAAAAGGGAACGCTGCCTGTCATAATACTACCTGACACATTATATTCTGTCATATTCTTTTCCAGATCTTGACTACTTCTCCTAAGATTCGTCCCAGTTGTAATCACTAGTGCATACTTTTTGTGTTCTTACTGGACATTAGTGCAGTAAACTGTGCATAATGAACACAGTAAAACTTTGGAGTGCTTCCAACTATTGCACAATAAAAGCAGGCAGGGAGCAAAAAAAAAAAAAATAAAAAAATAAAGTCACCATTGACTTTATACTAAAAATGCAGGTTATTTACTGGAATGCTATTTATTGGAAATATTTGATCATATTTTTTTGTTCTCTTCTTCCAGTATCCCAATTATGATATGTTACCCACTTTGGTGGTGTTCACTGTTCTCAAGTGTTCTGGGTTTTTCAAATCTTTTTTTCTTTTTGTATTTCAATTTGGGAAGTTCCTATAGAACGATCTTTAAATCACAGATTCTTTTCTTGGCCATGGCTAGTAGAAAAGTTGATTCTAGACGTTCTTCATTTCCATTACAGACTTTGTTTTCTCGTATTTCCTTTGGATTTTTATAGTTCCATCTCTTTGCTGACATTATTCATTAGGTGTTGCATGTTATTTATTTTCCCATTAGAGCCTTTAACATATTAATCAATTGTTTTAGAGTCTTTCTCTGATCATTCCAACATCTGCATCATATCTGAACCTGGTTTTGATGCTCACTTTGTCCCATCAGTTTGTGCTTTTCTTGTTTTTTAGTATGCCTTGTAATCTTTTATTGAAAAGCAGACATGATATATCTGGAATAGTACTGAGGTAAATGGGTCTTTGGTGTGAGGATTTATGTCAGTCTATTTTAGAGTTGACATAAATAATAAATATTCTTTAATATTTATTGGAGCTATAAATTTCAGAGGATTTGAATCCCTCTAGTACCCTTATTTCTGTCTCCCCTCTTGGCTTTGGGGTTCCCTTTGACTCCTACTCAGAGAGGCTGGGTCTCACAGTTCTTTCCTCTGTAATTCACTGAAGGTTTGTTGGAGTGGTGATAAGGTAAAGGGCAAGGAAGTGTTCTATAGCCGTCTGATTAAGTCTCAGTTTTTATTGGGCCTGTCTTTTGAGTGTGGCCTTCACCAATGTTTCTGTCCCTCCTTCTGAGTAAAGGGCCCCTCATCACCCAACCCCTCCCCATTCGCCATGTCCAGTGCTCTGTTGCTGGTTTGTTTTGTTTTGTGTAACACAGGACGGCTGGGAACTGGAATAGGGTGAAAATCTCCTCCCCCAGGTGGGGTAAGGTTTCAGTATTTACCCTTGGAGAGTAGTTTTACTGTGAAGAAGAATCTGGAAGGGTTACACTATTGCTTTTCTTCCAATCTCCCTTCCAGGGCCACAAAGGGCTCGTTATCCTGACAACCTAGTGAGATTTTTTTTGGGAAAAGATCTCAAAATTATGGGAGAATCCCCCTTATGGCTGAGACCCCACACATTTCTCTCTGTCACATTCATCGATACTCAGCTTCTAGCAATTCTTCACAATTGCTAGTGAAGTGGTACTATTCGTTACTCCACGGACTTCTGCTGAGTCTCTCTGGATGCACCTGTCTCCAGATTTCAGGGTGTGGCTTATTCTGAAACTTCAGTTCTCTGATAGATTAAAGAAAAGTCACTGATTTTCAGTTTGTCCAGCTTTTCTTTATTTCAAGGATGGGATGATGAGATCCAAAAGTTTTACATATGTCAAAAGACAAAATTACAACAAATTTAGTATAGATCTAGTTGAATTTTATCCACAATTTATGAATGGAATGAGAGCTTCCACAGGACAATGGCAGAATAGTGGGTTTTGTAGGTGGGAACGAGGAAACCGAAAAATAGAGGTTAAAACCTAATTTAATTAACATCAGGTTACTTTTTTATAATTGTCATGACAGAGGCCATTTTCTTATTAGGCTGACTCAGGTAGACGGAAATCTACTGTTTGCAGGAAAAATCTACTGTTTTGAGAGGGTTCTTTCTCTGCCTCCTTAAGCTTCAGTTTGATTATGTGGCATTTAGCATGAGTAACTCCATTTTTGCTACTACTGAAGGAACGCAGTCCAAAACAATGTTCTTTTATAATTTTTGCTCAACACATGTCAGAGTAGAAACTAGAAATCTATAAAATAAAATGAAATTTTATTGCCTGTCAGATTGACAAATGTTAAAAATGATGATAATATTCAATGATAAAGAAGGAGAAAGGAAGTGAGAAATCTCTTATTATGCTCATGGGAACCTAAATTGGGAGTTGCCTTTCTTGAAGGCAATTTCACATTATTAGAGTTTAAAATGTACAACCCTTTTGACCTAGCAATTCTACCTTCAAGATTCTGTCCTACAGATAAGCTCACACAAATGTGGAAATACACATGTACAGGACATTTTCAAAACAATTGTCTATCATTGCAATACATCAGAAACAAACCAAAGTTCTGTCATCAGAATGATTTTTTAAAAATAAACAAACTATGCTTTATTTGTTCCATAACTATTGTGCAGCCCACTAATGAACTAGATAGATTAATATACTAAAATGGTGACACACCCATGATGAATTATGAAAAATCAAGTTCAAAAACAGTATGTAAAAGTGGAATTATCTTTGTAAAAACAAAACAATACATGTGCAGGGGTGGGTGTTCAGAGATATATTTGTATTTGCTTTTTTTTATTAGACTTTTTAGAAAAAAAAAGTCTGGAAGTATAGAGACTAGAGCAATTAACTGCTTCTCCTCCTTCTTATTTTAGGGGAGATTAATACATTCTAAAGCAAGCATTTATTATTCTTGCAATTAAAAGCATGCAATACAAAGGAAGCAGGTCCTATTCCTTTATGAAAGAGAAAGCTATCTGGGAAAAGATGGCAGTAACCTTTAGTTCATATTTCTAAGCATTTCCAGGATTCCTAAACAAGATGCCTTTTTGTCTGTATCAAAGATCTTGGAAATGTAGCATTGAAGAAAAGTCACTTTTCTGCCAGTGGAAGTTGCTAGTTAACCTTGATGTATACAAAAAAGAGGGCAGGGACTGTGTCCCTCTCACTTATCATGGTCACTCCAGTATCTACACCATGTTTGGCACTTAGCAAGTTCTCAGTGTATTATTGGTTGAATGAATAAATTATAGGAAAAACATGACAATGGCTCTGTGACAGATTACTGAACTGCGTGCAATAGGAAAATCTGCAAGCAGTTGATAGGATGTTTCTTTGTTCTTAATGAGTATTCTAGAATTTAAATACTGAGGTTACTGTCACCACAGCAATGTTGGAGAAACAGATCTAGAAAGAATGCTGCTCTCTGATGGAGAATCTTTCTCATACTGAAATAAGAGTACAAATTGGGCAATTTTCTCTCTGCCAGCTCACAAAATGGATCACAGACTCAGGAAATTACCTAAAAGTGTAACATTTTAGTTTCAACTTTTGCATTCAAAACTAATGTACTGAATGCGGCCAAAATTAAAATAATTCTGGTGTCTTAATGAAATATAGCATATGACAATAAGCTATTGATTTAAAGAGAGAAAGGAAACCAAAATTTATTGAGCACTTCTTAACCACTCACTGAGGCACTCAGTGAGACATTCAGCCCATGGTGGCTCATTAACCTCACCAATTTGTGAGGTGTTGTCATCATTTAATAAATGATGAAACTGGGGCTTGGAGAACTTGGAAAACTTGTCTCAGGACATACAGCCAGAAAGCGGCAGAGCTGGGATTTGGACACAGATGAACCTGACTCTAAAACCCATGCCTGCCTCTCAGGCCACTGGGTTGGTCCTGGTTGGCTTTGCCATGCCTCACTTATCATATTAACATGACAGCTACCCCCAAAGAAGACTCTTAAGGGCTTGGTTCCTAAGTATTGACTGGATTAGACCAACACGTCTATAGAGTTAATTCAGAGATTTTACACCCATACAGAAATCTCCACCCCGTCCTCAATTTCTACAGGCCATGAGGAAATGACTCAGCATTACTGAACAGGACTCCCAAAATCTTGAATAAACATAGGTATGATGTACATTCCCCCAAACCTGTTCTAGAATGCAGACACCCCCATACTGAAGGAAATCACAGTTCCTAAAAAACTGCTTACGAGGTCATCAGAGACGATCACTTGTAAATACCCTCATGGAAGAAAGTTCTTCATTTACTTTTCCATAACATTTGCTAACTCAGATGAAATGGTTTTCATCTTTATTTTCACCACAGCAGAAAGTTAGCACACCAAAGGGCTGCAGCTTTCAGCAGGTTTATGTCACATCTAATTCCTTCTTTAATGTATTTTATGTCTGGGGTTTGGCCTGTGTTTAGAAAGTGTTGGGTACCACATCTATTTCCTTGACACACTCTCAGGGACCTTTACATGTTGGAGTGCCTTGTGGCCCATGTCTGGGGTTGCCTACTTTTCTCTCCTCATGTGTATCTTTTACACACCAACCATTTTCACTTCTATTTCTCTAACCTCATATCCCCAGCCTGATGTCCAATGGAACAGCTCTGTTCATGTAACAAAGCTGCAGAAAGTCTCAATTCCTACTTTTGTTTCTAACCTGTTTATCCTCTCCACCCCGAAATTCAATTCTGCATCTCAGTAAATGGGTCCACCATCCCCTCTCTTATTTAAAGCTACATGTTTTCCTGGTTAGACCTGAATTCTGCAATGATTCTTCCATGACCGCGCTTACCCTGCCAGTCTGTCTCTAGCACAATATGTTTTAGTTTCTTCATAGCACTTAGAATAATCTAAAGTGACTTCCTCCAGTCATTTATTTACTATCCAGTTCCCCCTGTAGAAATGACACTGCCACGTGAGCAGAGGGTGTTTCTCTCCTGTTCAGGAGCATCTCCAGACCTAAGAATCTTTTACTGAAATAGTAAGCAGAGGTTACCTGGGCAATTTTCTCTCTGCCAGTCCACAGGATAATAGATTGCAAATTCAAGAAGGAACCTAAAAGTATAAAAGTTTAGTTTTTAATTTTTGCATTACCAGAATAACCTAGTTAGTGGAGAAAGAATTAGGATTCTGAATCAGAAGCCGAGTGTGGTGGCATACCAGCTAACTTGGTAGGTCAAAGTAGGATGATTGCTTGAGTCTATGAGTTCAACACCAACCTCAGCAACATAGTGAGACCCAGTTTAAAAAAACAAAAACAAATTAATTAAAGGATTCTGAGTAGAATCCTTAAATAAAAATAAAAGTTTGTTGACTAATGAGTGTGCAGTTGGTTGAAGATGATTACAAAGAAGTGTGTGCTTCCCTTAGCTAACCTTAGGCTATAATTACGATAAAAGAACATTGTACTCATTTTAAGCAGCATTCTAATTAAATGACAAATTCTGGCTTGTATTAAAAATATACATCGCCTTGTGTCATGACTTGCTGCATCATTTATCATATCAGTTGGACATTGTGAAACAGTTTCCACTTGAATGCATCCAAAGAACAGTACCGGGAAGATCGCTTTCTTAATAGCGGCCAGCTGCCCTTACTGAACATTCCTGTTTGATTTTCATCACTTCGAATGTCTAACATCACTTCCAAAGTGCTGAGGTGGCCAAATACAGGCTGCCCTGATGAGTGACCTCCATCTCCCCTTCAAAACAATCTCTCCAGTTAGTTAAATCGGACCCTGGAAGGCCTGGCTTCCAGCCAAAAGGTACTGATTGCTTTGAACACCATCTTTCCTTAGCAGAGGTAGGGGCAAGGACTCTGATGGCTTGTTGTAGTGGTGGCAGCATCAATTTTGCTCCTTCTCTTTCCCCTTTCAGACAGTAATATATTATTTATTCTCATCACTACTCTCAAAACGTTGTCTGAAAGCGAAGATGCAGAATGCCAAAACATGATAGAAGCTGGAGGTTTTCTTTTGCCTCCTAAGGAGAACTTGTAAATAGAAGCATTTTATAAACAGCTGCATGTTCTTTTAGAGAGGAAATTGGACGGACTGGTTGGCTGAAAGAAAATGAAGCATGGGGCTGTAAGAATGCTCTTTCTTCTGGTAATTTGTGGGTAAACCTGAAGGAGCTGGGAGGACAGTGGTCCTTTTACTCAAATCAAGTGGGATGGCCTAGAGTGACTTCTCCAATGAAGTGGCTATTCTTTAACTCTGGGTTAAACAAGAACAAAAACAATACAAATTAAAAATAGGCTTGATGAGTTGCAAGGAGGAGGTCATTCACTTTTATTTGATGTGTCCTGGCAAGGTTCTGTGGATCAGCTAAATTAGGCAAATGTGCATCTTTTACAGGTTTTGAGAGATTTATTTCAGGACTCTATGTCAACAAACAGTGTAAAATGAGTGCAAGTCAAATTCTACATAGATTTGGAAGAAGGCGAACATATAAGTCATAATGAATGACATAGGGATTTTATTAGAAGTTGCAGCACTTACTTTTTTTTTTTTAATTTGGAAAGGGAAATGTAAGATGACTTCCACTTTCAAGGCAGTTAGGTCATGTTGTTTGTTCTTGAAACTCAGGGAAGCCCAAAGCTAATTTGAGTTGAGTTGAGATTTCTGCATATATTAAGTCTAAAACATGAGGCCATGGAAATTCAGAGAAAGAGACGGCTTTGGAGGTCTTCTGGTTAATGGATGGATAAGAACACCAATCTGGAAAGGTTTCTGTCTCAAAACTTAATATCAAGTTCTTAGGCACACACCCACTCCCTCTCCTCTTAATCTCTTCTCCTTCTGCCTTCTTCAACTTAGAAATCCTATACATATTTGAAAATGTAGCGGTCAAAAGACACCTTAAGAAAGGCTAATGGTCTGGACAGCACAATTATATTTGCAAACATTATCTCCAATTACAAAACAAAAGACAATTAGGAAAACAAATTTTCATAGTGTTTCTGTTTCATATGTAAAGATATTCCCTTATTTTTCCTGAGGTTCTTATAGGAAGAGATTAAAAAATACTTTGGTATGTTTCAATGGTGGTGGGTTAAGTTGAGTTTTTAAATTTCTGTCCCTCAAAACTTCGGTTCCTCAAACCCCATTCATCTAACCCTAAGGTCAAATGTCACCTACTGTATTTACTTTTTGCCTCTGTGTACTCAAAGAAAAGTTGTAGACAATGAAGTTTTAGGCACGTAGCTCTACTGCACCTGGAATACTTGGACATGGATACGTTGGTTTGCAAGTCCTTTGGGAAATATTTCAAATTATTGTGAGTCAAATTATATAATTGGCCTTCTGAAAATATGAGCCACAAAGCATCCCCTGGGATTTAGGCCTACCATCATTGACAATAAACCAAGGAAAGTAAACACTCCCTTTTTAATTTTACTAATTCACAGTCTATCCTTCTCTGAAGAAAAAGTAAAAATAACAACTCCTTATAAGAAAACAAGCTATTTGCAACAACAAAAACAAGTGCTACTGTATTAATTATAATAGTGAAGCTTGGAAGCTCTCTTAATATCTGTTAATAGAACAATGATTAAGTAAATCATGGCATATGACCTGCATAAGATGTTGTGGAAAGATAAAAAGTAGCAGCAATATGGAAAAGCTTATTTAATAATTATGCACTTAGTGTCTACCATGTCGTGGGACTTTCCTGGGCAGTAGAAATAAAGGAATACTTCACGTAGCTTGCAGTGCAGTAGAGAAATCAGATCTGAATGCATGTTTCAGGAAAAAAGGACTGTGAGGACAAAGGCCTAGAATGTGTTCTGGGAGTGCCAAGCCACCCGGATGAGTGGGGTGACAGGGGTGGGAGGGAAATGATGCTGCAGAGGCAGACAGGGGCAAGATACAAGGGGTCTTGGGATTTATTCTATAGATAGAGGTGCCACTGGGAACTTTTGCAGGATAAAATACACAGTGACTACAGTATATGTATATAGTAATGCTTTACTTTATTCATTGAATACATTCGTAGTCATGTGTTCATTAGTTCAGTTCATTCATTTGTTCATTCTTTAATTCAAAGATCACTTATTGAATGTGTACTCACTGTGACTGTCACAGGTGCAATAAAGATAAATAGAACTCTACCTCCAGTGGGTAACAGTGGTTGGGACATTCTTCTAAGAAAATAGCTATAATAGACTGTGATAAGCACTTCAAAGGAGCCCTCTACAAGGTGCTACTGAAGCACAACAAGTGCTTTGGCAGGGAGGAAGCAGAGGAAATGAGTCAGAGAATGAGAGGACCACTATCAATCGATAAACAAAACGCACACTAAGGATTTCAACAGTTTGGTATTGGAAATTGGTTAACCAGGCCTTGGAGAGCTAGAAAGGCACAATGTGAACACTGAGCTTTCACAGAGTGAGTGACCTCAGAAGCAGCTGCCACCCAAGGACTGAGCAAACAAAGGGAGGAGATTGGGGTTATCGAAATTCAGAAGTTTGAAGAGTAGGGCCCAGAGATGGTATTCAGACCTCAAAGATGGGATCCTTAGCCAG
This sequence comes from Castor canadensis, assembly GCF_047511655.1. Lineage (NCBI taxonomy): Eukaryota > Metazoa > Chordata > Mammalia > Rodentia > Castoridae > Castor > Castor canadensis. The sequence continues at coordinate 111,768,748 of NC_133390.1, read as the reverse complement.
CTTTTCCTCATGTGTCCTAGGAAGGTGGGAGACTGAACACTGGAAACAGAGTGAAGGGTCTTGCTCAGTGACATTCCAGGGACAGCAAGCAAACAAGAAATAACAAGTGCCTCCATCCTCTCCTGACTTTTGTCTCCCTTTTGTATCCCATATTGACAGAAACCGAAAGGAATCCTGCTGGCCAAAGAGAAAGGTAGGCTGGGGATGTGGTTCAAGTGAGACCCTGGGTTCAATCTCCAGTACTAAAAAAAACCTCATAAAAAAAAATGGTTTGCATAGTCCCAACCACAGAACAGCAAAACAGGGTGGACGAAGGTGGCTTGGAACCCACAGAAATACCTTAATCTTAATCCCCAGCACAGAAGTTTAAAGCTTTTAAAATTTAAGGGCAGTTTTCAAGAGAGGGCATTTCAGGCAGAAAGAAAGTGCGTGGTGCCCTTGGGAATTCTAACTATTGAGAAGTGCAGTTGAACCAATAGAAGGGACTGTACCCTGAAGGGCAGGGAAGTCCCTGTTATAAGGAAGCAGGAAAATATTTTTAAATATCTCTCATAGTTTTCCTCTTTAGTAATTCAGAATTTTTTCATCCTGACAACCATTAACTATAAACTGAATTTGAGACTTATTGTCAGAGGAAAAGGTTCTATTTGATCCAGCATAGAACAAAGAGGTCATTGCTTGGGTTTTTTAGATTTCAAAATAGTTAAGTCCCTAAGGAAACAAAATGGCCTGAGGGCAAGCCTTTTGAATTTTTTTTTAAGTCTGGCTTTCAGAGACAGAAAAAGATTGACTGAGCAAAGTGCAGAGAGATAGGGGCCATATTTTATTGTAAGGAACCATAGAATAGAACAGGCATTAAAATATAAAGCAAATTGCTCTCTCATAGGACAAAAGAGAAACCTTCAAATCTGAGTGGAGGAACTAACCACAGTGTCATATTCCAGGATTTTCGCTGTGTTTATTCCTCCATTCCCTGGTCAACCCTGGGCATGGGGTGGGCTGGGGAGAGTGTGTGTGGCTCTGGGAACTTCCTGAGACACTTAGCAGGAAGTCCTAGCACAAAAAGTTTATGCCTCAGTTCCCCAGCTGCAGACTGCAAACTGCCTGCCCCTCAGAGAAGCTCTGGGTTGTCATGGAGCCACAGTGGTCCCTTAAGATGGGCCAGGGACAGTGTTCCCAAATAAGAGAATGATACTGGTTTTTCTGTTTGTTTGTTTGAGAATCTTTGAAAGTTTTGGTATTGTACTGTACAGCAGGATTTGATTTTTCTATATTGTTGCATATAGAGGCAGTTCATTCATTTATACTTAGATGTAGTTCATTGTAAGAGTATTCTATACTTTATTAATCCATTTTCTGGTCATCGTATATCTGGGGCTTGAATACAGGGCCTCAACACTTGCTAGGCAGGCACTCTACCACTTGAGCCACTCCACAAGTCCAGATGTTTCTGATTTTTATTGGTATAAACAGTGAGGTTATGAATGTGGTATCCGCTTTATTAGGGTATATAACAGAGATAGAACTTTTGGATTATAGAGTATAATTATTCAATTCTATAAAATAATTCTGCCAGGTACAGTAGTACATGTCTGTAATCCTAGCTACTCAGGAGGTGGAGATCAGGAGGATCATGGTTTGAGGCCAGCCCAGGCAAAAAAAGTTCACAAGACCCCGTTTCAATCGATAAAAGCTGACAGTTCAGAGTGGGCTGGGTATAATGCAGACCCTATCTCAAAAATAACCAAAGCAAGAAAAGCTGTGGCTCAAGTGGTAGAGCCCCAGTACTGCCAAAATAAAGTAAAATAAAAGGATCCCAAGTTGTTTTTCAAACTGGAAATTAGAATTTTCAGCAGCATTTTTAAGAGTTTGTGTTGGAGGAATCCTTTCCAACACCTTCTATTTTCAGATTTAATTTTGTCAATCTAGCGAATACAAAATGTCATTTTAATTTCCACTTTTTCTTTTTAAAAAGGTTGAATGTGTCTTCATACGTCGTTTCTCTTCTATGAAAATTCTTTGTGTGTCCTTTTCATTTTCTATCAAGTGTCTTGTCTTTTGATGTGATGGATCTTTTGATACTCTGGATTCTAGTCCTTTGTTGGTTACAGTTGTTGCAATTAATTGTGTTCTTGTATCCTAGTTTGATTTAAATTTTCAATTTCTTGATAGTGTCTTTTGAGGAACATAGGTTTTAATTTTTTTGGATGTTGTATACCAGGGATTAAACTCAGGGCCTTGTACTTGCTAGGCAAACCCTCTAGCACTTGAGCCACATCCTCAGCAGCCCTTCTCTCTTTCATTTATTTTTAGGCAGGATCTCATTTTTGCCCAGGGCTGGTCTCAGATCATTATACTTCTACCTCCACCTCCCATGTAGGCTGGGATTACAGATGTGAACCGTCATGCCCAGCTTTTATTGATTGAGATCCAGTCTTACTAACTTTTTTGTCTGGGCTAATCTCATGCTGCAATCCCCCCTTCTCTACCTCCCATGTAGCTGGGATTATAGTCATGTACCACCACACCCAGTTCTTAAACTTTAATGTAGTTAAATTTATCAGTCTTTTCTTTAGTAATTTGAACTTTATGTATCTTATTTAAGAAATCCTTTTTTACCCTAAAGTCATAAAACTTTCACCTAAAAGTTTTAAAATTCTGCCTTTCATTTTTATATTCTAAATCCATGTGTAATTGCTATTTCAGAATGATATGAGGTAAGAACTTAATTTGACTATTTCTGTATGGATAACCAGTCATGTCATCTATTGAAAACTGTGCCATGCACTCTGTCCCCAATATCCTTGTTTCATAACTAATTCAGGTTTTCAATATCTTGATATATGATATAAAAAATCTCCCATTGTTCTTTAAGAGTGACTTGGCTATTCTGGTCTTTTTCTTTTCAATATGCATTTAGAATCATCAATTTTAAAGAAATATCCTATTTGGATATTTTAACTGTGTTTATAGTGAATTCACTCAGTTTCAACTCTGTTCTGCCTTCACTTGCTAGGAGCACATTACAGCTGGTCTTATCAAAATCACCAAAAGCCTAACATTGTGGAATCCATTGGCTTTTACTTGGTTCTCATTTTATTTGAGCTGTTAACAGGATGCAACACAGATGGGAACTCTCTTTTTTTCTTTTTGGTTGGACTGGGGTTTGAACCAACGGCTTCATGCTTGCAAAACAAACGCTCTACCACTCAAGCCACACCTCCAATCCATTTTGCTTTGGTTATTTTGGCGATGGGGGTCTCATGAAATATTTGCTCAGGCTAACCTTGAACAGAGATTCTTCTGAACTCAGCCTCCCAAAAGCCAGGATTACAGATGTGAGCCACCAGAGCCTGGTGCCGCTCTCTCCTTTTTGACATGCTCTAGGAAGAAAACTCAGTATTTATAGTTGATTCTTTCACCTCTGCTTGACCTCTGAAAGTTGGAGTGCCATAAGACCTGAGAGTCAAACTCTTCTGTGCTTTGTTCTCTCCTTATTTGTTCTTTCTGGTTTCCTGGCTTTCAATGTTGCTATGTATCAATGACTCACAAATATGTAGATAAAACTGATGTGAGCTTCAGACTCAACTATCCATACCTGGCATTTCCAATTGAACTTTAACTAGACATTGCAAACTTAATGTACATCAAAAGAACTCTTGAGTTGTGTCCTAAATATGCTCCTTCTCCAGTCTAAGTAAATAGCTCCATTATATACCTAGTTGCTTCACCAACCAACCAACAAAAAAGCTAAAACCAAACCAAGAAAAATTAAGGTTCAAATCATTCTGAATCCTTCCCTTTCATTCATCCTCTGCCTCTAATCCATCAGCAGGTTTCTAGATGTTACCTCCAAAATGTTTTGAATCCTTCTAATTTACTCCATCTCCTCTGCCATTACCCTAATCTAAGCCCCTGTCCTCTTTCGCTTTGACTACTGACAGCCTCCTAATCGGTATCTCGCACCTGTTCTTGCCTCACCACAATTCCCTCTCCAGTAGGTAATGAGAGTGATGTAGGGAAGAGCACATGTGCAACATGTGCTCCAAGTCTTCCAAAGTCTTCTCTGGGTGATTAGAGGAACATCCAAACTTCAGATTAAGGCGGACAGGTCCTATTAGCTGACCCCTGTCTGCCTCTCTGATTCTTGCTCACTAAGTCCATCCCCAGTGGTCTCCTTTTGTGTCTGCAAATATGCAAAGCTCCTTCCCACCTCAGGACCATTGTATGTGCTGCTCCTGATGTGATGTCCCCTCAGTGCACACTTTTACTTCTTCATTAATTTGCTAGTAGCTCAGCTGTTCTCCATGGGGCCTTCCCTGACCTCCAATAGCGTCACCCACCATAAAAAGTTTAAGATCACTATGTTTATTTATTTGTTTATATATTTATTCCCAACTAGAATTGAGTTCTTTGAGGGCTGGGCCTTGTCTGTCTTGTTCATCATTGCACCCCCAGCACTGGAAGCTAAGAAGCTCTAAACAAGGACTTCCTGAATGTGCAAAGTTCTCGCAGTGGCAGTTGTGGTGTGACAGGGAAAGCAGAGAGACAACTGAGGCTTGCGGAGAATCTTACTTTTTACAGTTTTTAAATGACAATGAAAAATGGTCATTAAAATGGGCTTGCTTTAGAAAGGAGCAAAGGAAAATGAAAACAAGTAATGTGTTATGATATAAATGTTAATGGTATCTTCATCTTTACATTATTGTTGTGTTACTACTTTTGTATAAAATCAAATTAATAGAGAAAATTAACTTCAAGCTCATATATTCTCACAATGAGATAAGTCATGATTAGCTTATGAATAGCTTATATTTATGACCTTATATTTATGACCTGGAAAGGAGAAATGAAACCCATAAACAAAACCTCATCTGGGTGTTCTTTTTCATCTTGTCTGGCAATCCAGTTTGTGTCCAAAACACTGAGCGCACACATCCATTGTATTTTATTGTTTTTGCTTTTACTTTTTTGGGTGCTGGGGATTAAATCCAGGGTCTCACGCATACACTGTACCACTAATCTACACTTCCAGTCCCTGCATTTATTTTAAAATTTAAACTAATAACTCATGTCCACTGGCATCATCCTGGAGTTCTTCAATTCACGCCTTTCATGTCTAATCTATTTTGGAGAAAGGTAGAGTTAAACAATTCTCAATATTTGTATTATTTTCCTCTCAATTTTAATTACTATTTTTGTAATGTTTTAGATGGAGGTAGAAGTAAAAATAGATTATGGCTGATACAACACCCTGCCCAACACAAAGAACCTGCTGGAGTGGTCAGTAAACAATAATAAATGTGTGACCATGCAACACGCTGAACGTTTATGTTCCTTCCCTCCAAATTCCTGCTGTGAAACCCTAATCCCAGTATGATAGCGTTTAGAGGTGAGGCCTTCCAGAGGCGATTAGGTCCTAAGGGTGGATCCCTCAAGGATGGAACTAGCGCTTGTCCAGAAAGAGGCTGGAGTGTCTCATGTTCACCACGTGAAGATTCAGCAGGAAGTCAGCCGTCTACAACCCACCAGGCCTCACCAGAACCTAGCCATGCTGGAGCCCTGATCTTGGCCTTCTAGTCTCCAGACTGTGATATGTAGATTTTTGTTGTTTGTTTGTTTATTTACTTTGAACCTTCCAGAGTATTTTTATTTAAAAAAATAAGCAAATACAAATATATGCTCTTATTTCCTTACTTTCTCAAATATAGTATATTATACATATTATTTATAATCTGTTTTCCTTTGATGATATATGTAGGTGGTCTTTCATTTCTGTAATTACAGAATATGTCCTCATTTTCTACAGTTTCATAATACTCCATTGTATGGATATATAATAAACTCATTTACAAATAATGTACTTGAATATTTATAAAGTATTTAATCAATTTTATATTGTTAGACAAGGGTAATTTTCTTTTTTGGGGGGGTTATTTTCAGTCTTTTACCATTATCATCAAATTTACATCCAATACAATGGATAACTTCTAATAAGCATCATTTCATACTTGCGTAAATGTGTCTGTAAGACAAATTCCCAAAAGTGGAATTATTGGGCCAAAAGGTAAATGCATATGCAATGTCTTACTGCTGAATCTGTCCTGAATCCTCAGCCCTACCTCTCCAATTTACCTTCCTGCCTAAAATTTAGTCTTGGTCAACCATGCCCCACACTTAGCTAAAGTCATGTCTTCCAACAATTCTGACTCTATAGTCACTCCTTTGTCTAAATCCAGACTTTGTCATATTCTGGCACTTGCCAGAATCCAGTTCTGGTCAAGTCACACCTGTGAAATCATGAAGTACAACACATCAGGAGACAGAAGGAGTTTCCAATCTAATAAATCAATACATAAGCATATAAACTTATTCTGGCTCAGATCCTTTTCTATTTCAGGTCCAGTGGCCCACCTAAAACACAGTGGTGGTAGGAGCAGCAGCCATTGGTTTCATAATCAAACCATTATCACTCAGTCAGGTAGATTTATGGCTTGATCTTTGAGGAACCAGCCAAACAAGAAGGGAAAGCTTTGTCAGAATAGGAAAAAGAATCTTAAGGTGCAGGCCCAAGTTCGGGCTATAGCTCCACTAAACTGAGACAGTAACCATCAAGTTAGAACCTCTGTACCCCTTAGACTTCAGACCACCTGAAAAGTGTGGCTAATAGTACCTCTCTTCCAGGAATGGGCAGAATCATCTGTACTTGTGTATGTTATTGGCACATCATTTGTGCTCAGTAAATGCGGTGAGCTTTTGAAGATATCAGAACTTCCTTTGACCTCTGAGTGCATAGCTGTTGGACTTAGAAGCTAGAAAAACACATCTTGTAACTTCTGCTTCCATGAAGAATTCTCACTTTCATGATCCAGCTATATCACTCCTGGGCATCTACCTGCAGGAATTCAAGCCAGCATACAAATAGAGTTACATGTGCACCCATGTTTATTGTGCCACCATTCACAATAGCCAAGTTATGAACTCACTCTGGGTGCCTGTCAATGATGAATGGGTAAAGAACATGTGATACACACACACACACAATGGTGTATCATTCAGCCACAAAGAAGAATGAAATCCTGTCACTTGCAAGAAAATAGATGGAAGGGAATATCGTCATACAGAGCAAAATAATCGAGCCCCAGAAAGACAAGTATCATATGTGTTCTTCCACATGTGGAATGACGATGTTGCCTTCAAAGTAAGACTGGCTTCTCAAGAAATACATGCTTCAGTTTTCACACAACCAGAGGTCAGATAGTCCCACAATGACTGTTTGCAGGCTGGAGAGGTGGGGAACCAGAGGGACCAATGATATAGCCCAGGCAAAGGCCTGGAAGTCCCCTAAAGAGTCATTGGTGCACATTCAAGCACTGAAGAATCTGGAGTCTCCTACAGGTGACAGCAGCAACAAAAAATGCCCCTCAGGGTCATGCTAATCCTAAAGCCAGAGTGGGCTTAGCCTGCAGGCAGAGGTCATGTGTCTCCAAATGTCAGAGCTGAGGCAGCCAGGCAGAACCTGATGCTATCCAGGAGCCTTCCTCTTCCCCCTCCAACTCATGGAAATCTGAGGCAGGTTTCAGGTGTTTCAGTTCATGGTTCCACTGCTTTGGGCCTAAGGAGAGGCAGATCATCGTGGTGGCAGGAATGTGGCAGGGGAGGTGCCCACCTCATGGTGGTCAGGAAGCAGAATAAGTTTTATTGTTTATAAGCCACCCAGTCTATAGTGCTTTGGTATGGCAAGCTGAACTGACTTAAACAGCCCTTATTTTTTACTTATTATTTAACAAATTCATACATAGTGCTTACTAAGTGTCAGGCACTGTTCTAGGTGTTTAAAATATGACTCCATTTCTTTCAATTCCCATCAAAACTCTATGATGGAGATATATTATTGTGCTATTGTACAGATGAGGAAACTGATAAACAAAGAGGATAAGTAGCATCCCAAAGCTCACACAGCCACGAGTAAGATGCCAAAGCTGACATTTGGGTCCAGGCAGTCCTTGCTACTGTGTATTTACTATAGTGCCATTGTGATCGGAAGCTGATTGAGTAAATAAAAATGTTTTCTTTGTCTAATTAAAATAACTTTGTCTATATGTGTTATTTTATATCATTTTATTTTCTATTTACTCATTCATTTATTTTTTGAGACAGTGTCTCATTATGTAGCTCAGGCTGACCCTAACTTACGATCCTCCTTCTCCTGTCTCCTGAGTATTGGGATTACAGGCATGTTCCACCATGTCTGCCTTATGCTTATTAGTTTAGTTTAGTTTTAGTTTTTGGTGGTGCTGGTGTTTGAACTCAAGGCCGCACACTTGCTAAGAAGGTGCTCTACCACTTGAGCCACTCCACCAGCCCTTTTTTTGTGTTGGGTATTTTTAAGATAGAGTCTCATGAACTATTTGCCCAAGCTGGCTTTGAACCATGATCTCTGCCTCCTGAATATTTATTTTTATTATTTTAACACTTGTATTTTTAAATACTTGCTTGTTCTAAAATACCAAAAGAGATATTACCACAAACAGACTGCTGAGGTCCCATTAACACACGTGGTATTCTGAAGGATATCATCAATGTTCGAGGTCTCTGGGGACAATTTGGCAACTTGTAGAGTGCACAACTCCAGACTCAGCAAGAATAGCGTTCCCAAGAGTTGGTCAGGCTCTAACCCTCTGTGGTAGACCTGCAGGTGACCTAGAGATGTACTGTATATTGCAGAGTCTACCTTCCAAATGGGAGAACCCTCTCTACATAATGCATTTTCAGTTCTACATCTGTCGAAATGTATTACTAAGGGAGTGTGTTAAAATGCCGCTCTATGTACTTGATAATTGTCATGACCCCTTTTCATTTCCAGCTCACTAGAAAGAAAAAGATCTTACATGTGTCCATAGATGATCCACAGGAGATTTTTTTTTTCTATGTGAAATGTTATGATTTTAAATGCCATTCTGGGTACTTTTGGCAACAAATCTAAGCCAAGATTCGCGAAAGGCCAATTCATTCCTAAATCCACTTGCCTTCAGGTAGTTTTGAAAATAGCCTATTGAATTCTCAGTGTAGTTGAGTTGCAATTAACTGGATTGGTACTCTTGGTCCACTGAGCTTGGCCCTAAAAGGAAGACACCGTCATTACCAGAAGTGTTAGCACTAGAAGAGTCATAGGTACCCAGGACACAAGTAGCCTGAGGTCAAGAGGACTAACAGGATCAGCTAGGCACACACAGTGGTTGGTGGCAGGAATGAGATTGAGTCTGAGATTTCCAAGCTTTAGTTTTTAGTTTTTTTCTGTTACATCTCACTACACCCTACACCTCTGTGGAAAGCACAAACTTTATCTTATTGTGAATACTTTAAACAGCTAGGTCCCAATTTTGTTATTTGCCCTTGCCCACATTCACTGAGTTCTTTGAGCACTCAATGTTGTCTGCTCCATCTTTAGGCAGGGAAGTTCACTGCTGTCTCAAAAATGCAGACTGGCATGATCAGTCATCATTCACAAGTCTGGGCGCCACTGCTAACTGTGCAAATTAAAATTGGTCAGTTAACTTCTAGGGGCTTTCTCCAATATCAAGAGAGAGTCAGATAAGTAGCCCACTATGCACTTCCAGCTCTTATATCCATCTTCCTGTGAGCTGTCATTGTGATGGCCAGCCATCTTATTCTTAAGGTTTATTTGGGACACATAAAAAGCATTTTAGGTCTTGATTAAATGAGATTATGTTTTTAGTAGCTTAGTCAATTTTGCTACCTTATTTTTTCACATGTTCTTCTCAGTGCTTTAGTACCTTAACCTTTTAAGGTTCTGGGATTTTTTGCCTCCAAATTCCCACTAAATATATGGTGACTTGTCATTCCATTCTGGCTAGTCTAGTCTTACTTTTTATTTTTGTTCTTGGTCAGGGAGAAGGGTTACTACTAAACTGAGTAGAGATAGTAAATCCCAGGTGTACTTTTTAGAGTTCCAGGAACCTGTCAACGCTTTTCACTCTGAGGGCCACATGGCTATGGTTAAGTCAGAGAGTGATGCCTGGTCCAAAGATCCCATGAGTTCTCATGGAGGACCTGGTGTGAGAAATTAGCCCCAGATAGATGCTCAGGCCTGGACAGTGGTCACCAGACAGAAACACATTATTTTTCTTGGTGCCTTTGATTGGAGTCACAAAAAATGGGCCACAGGCAGAGAGCAGCAGAAATCCAGAGGCGTGCTGTGCAAAGGCTTGAAGCAGAAGCAGTGAGGTAGTAGAAGTCGTGAATTGGAGAAAAGTTAGAAAAGGAAGGAAAATAATGAAGATATAGCAGCCAAGTCACAATAATCATAATAGTGATCTCACTGAAACAAGGACAAATAAGCAAATCTGAGGTGACAAGCAGACAAGCAGAGCTCTTGTATGGTGAGGGCTTCAGAAGCTACTGCAGCACATGGACCATGTTCTGGTCTCTGTGAGTCTGGGCCAGCCACAAACTGCTTCTCATAGCTTGGTAGCTTCCCACCTCTCTTTCAAACAATTTCTGTCACCTGAAGTAACCCTAGTAAGCCTTTGTGCCTTGCCAAGAGAAAGAGCCTAAATGACACAGCATCTTTGTCAAATTCCCCCCAAGTTTTCAGAGGGTCTGCATGTTACATAGTAGTAAGCACTAACAGGGTAAACCAGCACACAGCAAACACTCAGTAAAGTTTGCAAAATGAAACCACAATGTGCACGGTTACTTTGGGCACAAGTCCATCTCTGGTGGGTGAAAGAGTAGTACCATGTGTGGATCGAGATATATCCAAAGTTATTGAAAGATGTTTAGACTGGAGCAGAGTGAGGCCTTGTGAGGAGGTGAAAGAAGAAGTAACTTATGTTGCAACATTACAGGAAAGGCCCAATCCCACCATTCTTGCTTCTAACTTGAACTTCTGAAGTTCAGATAGGGAGATCAACTCCAGTGGAAGGCCATCCTCCTCCAAGTGCATGCTTAAAAAGTACTTTTGCTCAGAGATAGGAAAACACACAGAGTTGATACCAGTATTTCATATCTTTGTGGGCATTCATTCAGCAAAACCATCCCTGGGCAATTTGCTATCTTCAGGGACTAAGGAAACGGGAGTTTTGATTGCTTCACAGGGGATACTTTTAGCACATGGAACATTGCTGAAGGAAATTCAGATGACCACAAATAAATTCTGGCTACTCTTGGTGTGTGAAAGAACTGGTAGGGAGAGGCCAGATGCCAAATTCCTCATTCTAGGGTTGGAGGAGTGGCTCAAGCAGTAGAGCTCCTGCCTAGCAAGTGCTATGCCCTGAGTTCAAACCCCAGTTCTACCAAAAAAACAAAACAAAACCCAACCAAAACAAAAATTCCTCATTCTAGATGGGTACCCTGGTAGCTCATGCCTGGAATCCTAGCTACTCAAGAGGCAGAGATTAAGAGGATCTTGGTTAAAAGCCAGACTGGGCAAATAGTTTGTGAGAGCCTATCTTGAAAAAACCCATCACAAAAAAGGGCTGGTGGAGTGCCTGTCTAGCAAGTGGAGGTGCTGAGTTCAAACACAAATACAACAAAAAATAAATTCCTCATTCTAGATGACCCCAGTTACCATATGCAATACAAAAAAAGGGCAACCTTCAGGGATGGTTATGCTGTGTGACAGAGACTAGGCTTCAGAATAAGAAGATGCAAGTTGCATTCTCTACTGTGGTTTATTATGTGTATAACTAGGAGCCTTTGGGCTTTAGTTTCCCCATATACAAAATGGAGATAATAATAGGTATTTTTGAGAAGGAGGTGCTGTCTGAAAGAATGGAGGTCAAATAATTTCAGGAAATGCAAGCTACATATGTTGCTAAAATAATTAAATTTGGGAGCCGGGGGAGAAGAATTTAAGAGTGGCCTTGGCTGAGGGCAGGCCTTTCTGCTACCAAGGTATCCGGCTCTGCCTAGGCCCAGGGAGCCTTTTTGCCCTCCTCACACTACTCTGATGATTACTTGTCACTTTGAGACAGTTTTGCTCCCTCATTCTTTTCTCATTATCAATCACTGTTTTATTACTATTGGTTTTTTTCTTACTCTATTTCATTATGAGATGGACCTTAAAAGTAGTCCATTAGATTTTTCTCCTTGCCAATTCCCTTTCTTTCATAAATCTTTTCCAACAAATCGGTATGGCAGTTTGAAAGCTTGAGCTAGTTTGAATAATGTTAGAAAGTCTGTATTACTAAATGGTCTAGAAATAGATCTTCAGGCAAAGCTTGATCCAGCAGCACAATGATGACATCTGTAGCCTGATTTCTTTCAGTAACTATTCTGTCCTCCACAGTATTTGCTTTATCTTCAGGCTACTTCCTATCACAATCCTGAGATGACTTTTCTGACTACCACTACTCTTGTCTGTCAGAAAAGAGTGAATGACTTTTCCTAGCAAAAGCCTCAAGAGTCACCTTGATTGGATGAGCTTAGGTTGCATGTTCCCTTGGAACAAGTCTCTGGTCTGAAAAGATAAGGAACTAAGTAAGTCAACCTATGTTACATCCTCCACTCCTGGGGCTGAAGGTAGATTCAGTTTTTCCCAAACCTCGTGGATACCAAAACAGTTTCTGAGCTAATAAGGAAGTGAGTGGAGGGAAATGGATGAGGAGGAGGCCACTAGCCAAGGTCCACTATGACAGATTAGGAGAAGAGGCCACCCGTCTATGAAGCACTGCGGTGGCCAAATGCTTGCAGACTTTTCCATTAGGAAAGTCAAGCACATGCTGTTTAAACCAAAGCTGATACACAAACTTTCACTAATAGGCATAAAGAGCGATCAGTACTCTTTGAATTTTATGATTTTATAAAGCATCAAATTCTCTACTTCAGGGCTCTCATGAGGGAAGCTTTTTTGTTTATGCATTTTATCTATTTTCAACTTGCTGTAAACTGAAACAGAGAATGTACTTTTTTTTCCTTCCAGTATAAAATCGAATAAGCAACGGCACACTGCAGGAAGTCAGTCTAGCCACAGCAAATCTGTACTTGTTTTTGTGAGAGGATGCGAAGAATGAATATTTGCCCTGTGGCATCAATTTCCTGTTTAATGTTCTCCAAGAGGCATTTGGAAAATGCCCAGCAACACAGATGTACGTAAATACCATACATAACTTGTTTTTGCGAGTGGAAAGAGGAGTCTGTAAAATTATGACAAGGCTGACTTAGCCTCACCTCCTGGTAGCTGGTGAGTCACTCCACCTTTAACTTAATGATTTAGAGGATGGATTATTCCAGAGTCTGGCTTTGGAAGGACAGCAGTGTAGGAATAGCGTGGCTTTTGGCTTCTTTGCTCACATTTTTATTCATTTAAGGCTACTTTTATCCCAAAGTTTGCAAGTTTCTGCTGGAGATTACCTTTAGATTATCTGTAAGAAGTGTACACCACCAAGATGTTTTTCTAAAACAAACAAAATAGTTCCCACCCCAACAGAAACCCATGTCTAAGATTTACAGACACAAATTTGTTTTTAAACCACAGAAAAACATATGCAAGTACCACATAGAGTCTCTTCAAGTATGGGCAGATGTGTTTTGGGTTCTTAGAGCCATATCAGCCCAGGCACTTCACACACCATTTTTGGTCATCTTATTTAAAAGGAGATGGCTTGGTTGGAAAACCAAACTTCTGTTTTTGTTTCAGCAACCAACCTCTAGAACTACTATTGAATTTAAGACCTTGATACACAAAGGACGATTCAGATGTAAAGAATTTGTCCTCTAAATTACCTTTTTGAGCCACTTCCTAATGTAAAGAAAGATGAGAAAAAATAGTTTTGATCTATTAAGTATCTATTGTATAAAGGAGTCTTTCCATGTATCAACAGCAATCCTCACAACACCTTGTTGTTTATTCCATATCTTCTTGTCTTAGGTGAGGAAATCGGGATGTAGAGGAGGTAAGTTACAGCCCAAGGTCACCCCAGTAGCTAGTGTTACAAGCATTCAAACCCAGATCTTTCTGGTCCTACGTGTTCTTTTCTAAGATATAGAAATTGTTAATCTAGGATTCACAGATGGGCCTCAGAAGATGCTCAAGAGCATAAAATGAAATTTAAATCTATAGGTATGTGTATTAAAGCAATTTTCTGAGAGAAAGCCTAAAATTTTTACCCGATTTATTAGCTGTATTTCTAGAGCCTAGCCCAGTCTTTTTTTTTTTTCCTCCCCTTTCCCTGTCCACACCATCCCCAGTATCTGGTAATTACCATGTCACTGTCTGTGTATTCAACTTTTTTAGATTCCATGTATAAGTGAGATTACATGACTCTATCTCTCTGTGCCTGGTTTATTTCACTTAACGTAATGTTCTCTAGGTTCATCCATGTTGTTACAAATGACAGAACTCTTGGGTTTTTTGGGTTGCTGAATAGCATTCTGTTGTGTATTTGTAACACTTTAATGAATTAATTCCTTGATGAACACTTAAGTTTGTTTCTGTATCTTGGGAACTGTGAATAATGCTACAATGAGCACAGGACTGAAGCTATCCCTTAGGCACACTGATTCCAGTTCCTCTGAGTTTATACCCAGTAGTGAAATAACTGGCCTATATGGTAATTCTATTTTTAGTTTTTGAGACACCTCCATAATGTTTGCCAAAATTGCCAGAATAATTTATAATACCAACATCAATGTACAAGGGTTATCTTTTCTCCACATCCTTGCCAACATGTGTTATTGTTCATCTTTTTGGTAACAGCCAATCTAACAGGTGTGAGGTAATGTTGTGAGGTAATGTTTGATTTGCATTTTGGATCATTAGAGATATTGATTATTCTTCATACACCTTTTGGCCATTTGTATGTCTCCTTTTGATAAATGTCTATTAAATTAATTGGCCTGTTTTTAAATAGAGTTTTTTTCTTGTCGTTGAGTAGGTTGAATCCCTTGTATATTTTGAAAATTATCCCCTTATCTATCTGATGTATGATTTGCAAATATTTTCTTCTAATCTGTGGGTTATCTGTTCACTCTTTTCTTTTTAAAGTGCAGAAGATTTTTAGTTTGACATAATTCTATCTGTCTGTTTTTACTTTCTTTTTCTATTTTTAGTTTTTTGAGAAACCTCTACCTACAAAGCTTTTGGGGTCTTCGCCAAGAAATCTCTGCCTCCCTATATCTTCTTCTAGCAGTTGTATAGTTTCCAGTGTCCTACCATAATCTTGAAACAGTAAACACATGATAAATATCTGTCCAATGAACAATTTGGGCCCATGACACAAAAAAAGGCTATGAACCATTGCTTTTGTCATGTGCCTCTGTTCTGCTATGACTTGTCCCATCATCTGTGCTCTAGTTTAAGAGATTTGAATTTCTGGTACAACTGGTTTTGTTTTGGATACACACTGCCATTCTTAGGGGAAAAGAAGGAAAAAAAATGCAGAATTGTTGATAGGTCATTTGAAACCATTGGATATTCATATGAAAAGATTAAACAAGTTTAGAAGCTATTGTCCAAAGATGGTTTTTCTTAACCAAAGCACAGCAGTACAAACAACTGGAAACTGTCTAGACAAGCACTACAGAATAGAAACGTATGAGCTACAAATTCAGGTTACATAAATGTGGCTTTAAAATTATAATTTCAACTTTCTTGTAACCACATTTTAAAAAGTAAAAAAAATAGGTAAAACTAATTTTAATAATATATTTAACTCAATATATACAAAAGAGCATCCATCCTTTTAGTCTGCAAGCAATATCAAAGTTATTGAGCTTACATTCTTTTTTTCATACTAAGTTTTGGAAATCTTATGTGTATTTTACATGCAATTCAGAGGGTTCCCTTTCTCACACTCAGTGGCCATCTCGGTTGCCATACTGGATGGTGCACATGAAGACTCAGGTGGTTGAAAGAGGTGCGCAAGACTGATGACGCCTGGAGGAAACTAGGAAGAGAATGCAGCAGGTTTTAGCATGTGGGAATACACTTTGATGATGCAGAACACAGTGACGTTAGGTCAGGCCGCCAGCTCATGTTGCCAAAATTGTAGCTTTGTAGGTGATTATTAAGACCGGTCCAAGAAAATAGCATAACACTCAGCATTTCTGCAAAAGTCTTTACCCATTCTCACAGTCACTTTCTTTTCTTGGAAACAGATGTGCAGATTCAGGGCACACATGTAGGGGAAGATATGAGGCAGAGTGACTAAAGTTACGCCCAGTAATTATCATAATTTTGTTCTTTTAACCACACCTAGAGCAAAGGATCTGGTGTTTTATAGTGTGGAACTTAGACGGTCTCCGGCCCCTTGGGGGAGAAAGACAGGATAGAGGTCCTGGAGTTGCATTCCTCCATTTTATAGATGGAGGAGGAGATTGCAAGAGCCTGAGGGCAGAGGCTGGCAGAACAGATCAAGCCATAAACAGAGCTCAGGAAATTTTGTTCTGCACCTTCATCAGCTTTACTCACAGTCCCTTAATGTTTGTTGGAGGGCTCTGAAGTCTCTTCCACAGGGCGTGGTCCCATTTCTAGCTCTGGCCTGCTGTGCCAAAGGCCTGGTATGCAGTACACTTAAGGCACCTTCTGTCACAAAGCAGGGCAGCTCTGTGAACTAGAAACATGTAAGTGTGAAGGATCTTTTGGAACTATATTTCTCTGTCTGAATTTTTCAGTTTCTCAAAAGGCCAAGCCTAATATTGTCTTTCTCCAGAAATAGTTATAATCCATTTGGGAGCTTACAGTTAGCTTAGTATGAGTACCATACTTAAAATTCCCCAAATTGAGACATTTATCTGAATCTAAAAGTTAAAATCATTTGTTTGAGAACTTCATGGTGAATGTTAGAAGCCATAGTTAAAAGCATTTGTTTGAGACCTATTGGTAGATGTCTTAAACTTTAAAATAAAAAACAAAACCCACATATAGGAGGACTCCTACCACTTCAGGAAAATAGATATACTATTTATTTGGGAATCCTTAGTTTTCTGGGTGAGCTTCCACATGATTGAAAAAAAAAAAATCTTTCTGCATTCACTGTTACCAACACCATCACCACCACCATCTCCAGCATTGCTGCTAGTGTCACTATTACCATTGCCACCATGGTCACCACCACAGTTACTACCACCATCGCTACCAGCACTCCCTTTCGTTCATTAATGTGCTGTTGGAGAAAGAACTCAGGACAACAGTGTTTTATGGGAAATTTCCTCTGCACTTAGAGCCA
Organism: Castor canadensis; assembly: GCF_047511655.1. NCBI lineage: Eukaryota > Metazoa > Chordata > Mammalia > Rodentia > Castoridae > Castor > Castor canadensis. The sequence goes on along the minus strand of NC_133390.1, from coordinate 111,751,556 downwards.
TATCTTCCCAGCAGGTTACAGGATCCTGGAGTGGTATGAATTGGAGAGTGTTGCATTTGTAAACCAAACCACAATGCGAAAAATTTCTTGTTCCTCTTTAATGATGCAAAGTTACTTGCTGAGCTAGATATGACTAGCTGAATAGAAGAATCTAAGAAAGCAATTAACTTAGGAGGGTGAAAATACAAGTCAGAGATGACTGCAGCTGAAAACCCGTAGGGAGTAATGAGATAAGAATTCTTGGGACTTAATTCATAATGCAGAGCATCAGAGTGTGGAGGAGTAGATGGGGAGGTAATGACTCATGTTCCCTGCACAGGGTACAACCTCAAAATAGTGAGGCTGTTCCTACAGGCTTATATGAAAACCAGTCTCAGAAATGCAGTCACTCATGATGGGTGATCTTTAACTCAGTACTGGTTGGTTTCTAAGATGGCTTTGGTGGTAGAGCTGTGTGCTCCTCATAGCCAGTTTACAAGCAGAAGCACCAAAAAGTGTGATGGTTCCTCAATGCTTGTGATCTGGAGTCAGTTTCCCAATTCTCTGAGTCTGTGTCATCTGCAAAATGAGGATAATACAGATTTAGTTAGAAATTCATAACTCATTCCATAGGATCTTAAATACTCATAATGATGATAATGTGGACCTTGTTTACTAATAGAAAGCTTACCTTGTCACTGTCAACCCCCTCAGCTTCCCTAGGAAACAGGTACTGTTAGTAACTCCATTGTACAAATGAAGAAACTGAGGCTCAGCCAGATTAAGGTTACACAGCTTCTTCTACTATTCAGCTAGATTTCTTTAAGTTGCATACTGTGCAATTTGCAATAGTTTAAACATCGATGGAAGATAACAATTATTCAAACCCAAAATAGAAATACATATTGAAAAACTCACTAATCTGGACCAACTGGACCATTTCAAAAGAAATACAGCATATTATTTCAAGTGCATACAGTAACCAGAAAAATGACTAACGAGTGCTGGCAGTTCAGGCCCAGATTTAGTCAATAGATAAAAATAATTAGCATATCTAAGAAGTTCTGGCCTGCTTGCACTTTGAGTAGAGTATTTTATACATAAAAGAAACCTTGCATGTTGAAAAACAAATTTTCTTTGGTAAGTAAATGTTCCTCCTCAAATATTATTTATACTACTCATTTACTTACTGAGACATTTTTTTCATAGAGATCACAAGAGTATACTTCTGCCTGTCTCTGTACAAATAATTTTTAAAACTAGAGATTAAAAATGTCCAAATTTAAAGGTTTTATTGAAAATGTTAAATTTTCAAATCAGCTTAGTTTATCTTTTAATTCTATGGAATATGTTTCAAATATTATAAATTTCTAAAAGGTTTTTCAAATCTTAGTTATACACAAAAGATCTATCTATTCTGGGTTTTTTTTTTTTTGTGGTACTGGGGCTTGAACTCAGGACCTTCACCTTGAGCCATTCTACCAGTCCTTTTTTTGTGTGTGTGAAGGGTTTTTTTGAGATAGGGTCTCATAAATTATTGGCTTGGGCTAGCTTCGAACCACGATCCTCCTGATCTCTGCCTCATGAGTAGCTAGGATTACAGGCATGAGCTACTAGCACCCAGATCTATTTTTTTTTTCTATTTTGGTATTTAATATGAACAGCATAGTGTCACCTATGTCCTTTGTTACTATCCAGGCATTTTTCAAATGAAATATTTATTTCATTTCTGAGTCCTCTCTATAGTAGAAAATGGAAAGGCAGAGAAGAAAGCATTCAGTCTCTACACTTTGACAACACTGGTGGTAAGTCAGCCTTCAGGCACAGACCTGCGACTTGCATTCATTCACTTGGGTAGACCAGACATGGTTCAGCTTGGGTGTGGAATCTTTTAGTTATTGCTGTTAATCCATGGAAAATGTGTACTATGTTCCCCTTTTAAGTTAATGAATGATTGCAAAAAGAATGATGGGACTTGTTAAGTGTGGTGGTCCTGAACCATGCCAAACACTTTGTGGTGTTGTGGGAACACAGCAAGGTAGTTATTGGCATCATAACAAATAAGGGTCCCAGCATGTTCCAGCTGTTGAGCACATGGTAGTTACTTAGGAGGACAAACAGCAATATTTTCTCTCCCGAGAGTACACTTTGCTCTTTATACGCCTGCATACGCACAAGGGACAATTAATGGGAGTTAGACACAAAGCACTGAAGAGCCACATTTCTTTTCTGGTACCCAAATGAAACTTCATTTAGTTGATATCTGTCCAGAGTGACTTTCCATGTCATACTAACACTGTGTTAGTATTTTAATTCCATTTTGATAGGATGTCTTTATAAAAAGACAACTAAACAGCTACAATACATTTTTATTAGGTGGCATTTGGTTTTTACTGCATATTTTATGGATATAACAAAATTTAATGTTCAATAAACAAATTTTAATCACCTACTTTATGCGCAAGCAAAGGAAAGGCACCAGACTGTGTCCATCGAAAACTTTCAGTATGATAGAGAGATAAAGTAATACAATCTATTTATTCTGAATCATAGATAGGTAGAGTTGGAAAGGACCTCAGAGATAATAGTCTTGGGGTTCTGTACTTAAACTCTGACAGAGTTAGCATAAACAAGTGAAGCATCCAGACCAGTTGGACATCGTGTCATATATGTGTCCATACCTATTGCTTAGGGATAGCTGCTTTTTTTTTTTCTCTCAGTGAGTTTTCTGCTATGCAGAAATGCAGGTCTCTTTTGCCTGATCTTCTGAGGGGTTTTGTTTGTTTGTTTCTTGGCATGGGGTTTGAACTCAGGGCCTTGTCTTTGCTAGGCAGAAGCTCTACCACTTGAGCCATGCAACCAGCCCTTTTTGCTTTGGTTATGTTTCAGGTAGTCTTGTGTTTTTGCCTGGGGCTGGCCTCAGATGCAGTCCTTCTGCCTATGGTCTGCCAAATAGCTGGATCACAGACATATGCTGCCACACCTGGCTTATTGGTTGAGATAGGGTCTTGATAACTTTTTGCACAGGCTGGCCGCAAATTTGGGACTTCCTAATCTCTGTTTTCCATGAAGCAGGGATTACAGAAGTGTACCACCTCTTCTGGCCCTGATCTGATTTTTTTTCAAAGAGGCTAGAATTCCAAGTTTTCTAAAGTTTCTCATTGCCAACTATTTTGAGTTGTACTAAGAGCAAGTGAAACACATCTGTGGGTCTTATCCAACTTGTGCACTGCCATTTTGAAACTTCTTTTTTTTTTTTTACTTTTCAGTCTTTTTATTATTTAATTTTTTGGGTCAAAAACTCACAGGTTTTTCTGCTTGTTACTTTTTAATTTAATACAGGGTCTCACTGTGCAGCCCAGGCTGACCTTGAACCAGTGATCCTCCTGCCTTACCCTCCCAAGTTCTCATTCGTTTTTTTGTTGTTATGTTAATATCACATTTTCCCTCAGATTTTATTTTATACAATAATGCCACATTTACATCAATACTTTTCTTCTAATCTTCCTGCAAATGGAATGCAATTAAAGTATGAATAAAATACAAAGACATTATATGCTATGCAGGGATAAATAAATCACAGCAATAGGACAAATGAGTTAAGACTACAATGATGAGGGTTGGGGGTATGGCTCAAGTGGTAAGCACAAGGCCCTGAGTTCAACCCCCTAGTACCACCAAAAGAAAAGAAAAAAGAAAAGAAAACCTAACAATGAAACAACAAAATGAGGTATTGTTTGAAATCTATTTTTTTTAATTTGCAAAGCAGGTGATCTGCCAGTTGAGCTAAATTTTCAGTCTACTTTTGCTCTGGTTATTTTTTTTTTTTGAAACAGGGAGCTCATGAACTATGTGCCCAGGTTGACCTTGATCCTCCTGATCTCAGCCTCTGGGTTCATGAAGTAGCTGAAGTGGAAAAGTGCCTGCACAGCAATCATGAGGTCCTGAGTTCAAACCCCAGTATTGCCAAAAAAAACCCCAACTGATCTCAGTCTCACAAGTAGCTAGAATTACAGGCATGAGCTAGTGACCCCCAGCTTTGTGTGTATATGTGTGTGTGTGTGTGTATACTGGGGTTTAAATTTTTTTTTCGTGGTTCTTAATGATATACTGGTTCAGTATGTCTTGGGTAGGGTAATGAATCTGCATTTGTATTATTTATTTAATTTCTTTGTTCTACCAAGTTTGAATTCAGGGCTTTGCATTTGCAAAGCAGGCACTCTACCACTTGAGCCACGTCTCCAGTCCATTTTACTCCGGATATTTTGGAGATAGGGTCTCAGGAAGTATTTTCTTGAGCTGTCCTCAAACTGCAGTCCTCCCAATTTCAGCCTCCCAAATAGCTAGGATTACAGGCATGAGCCAGTGGTACCCAGCATTTGTGCATTTGTGTGTGTGTGTGTGTGTGTGTGTGTGTGTGTGTGTTTGTATGTGATTGGGGTTTAAACTTGGAGCCTACACCTTTTTTTTTTTTTTTTTTTTTTTTTGGTACTAGGGCTTGAACTCGGGGCCTTCACCTTGAGCCATTCCACCAGCCCTATTTTTGTGAAGGATTTTCTGAGGTGGGGTCTTGCAAACTGGCTGGCTTCAAACTTCAATCCTTCTGATCTATTCCTCCTGAGTAGCTGGGATTACAGGCGTGAGCCACTAGTGCCCAGTTCCAGCTTATTTTTTTTTATTGTTTTATTATTCATATGTGCATACAATGTTTGGGTTATTTCTCCCCCCTGTACCCACCCCCTCCCTTATCACTCACTCCGCCCCCTCTCTCTCCCTCCCCATACCCTCAATACCCAGCAGAAACTATTTTGCCCTTATCTCTAATTTTGTTGTAGAGAGAGTATAAGCAATAATAGGAAGGAACAAGGGTTTTTGCGGTTGAGATAAGGATAGCTACACAGGGAGTTGACTCACATTGATTTCCTGTGCGTGGGTGTTACCTTCTAGGTTAATTCTTTTTGATCTAACCTTTTCTCTAGTTCCTGGTCCCCTTCTCCTATTGGCTTCAGTTGCTTTTAAGGTATCTGCTTTAGTTTCTCTGTGTTAAGGGCAACAAATGCTAGCTAATTCTGATCTATACTAAGCCTTTCCTTTTACACATGTGGAAAACAGCCTGCCCAAAGTTTGGAGCTGTTATTCGAGATTCCCAGTCCAAAGCTTCTGTTATAACCATACTTTCCCTCAACTAAAAAACAATTAGATGACCCAGAAAGAAATACATTATAGTTATAAAGTAACATGTTAAAAAACTTTAAAGCACAAGATATCATAATAATAATAAAAATGTACTGGGGGGAAGAGAAGGATTAGAGTGTTCTGGCTTGAAAAATTTAAGAAGGCTTTTTGCAAGTGGCTTTTGAGCTAGATTGAAGGAAGTTACTTGAACGAAATGACAAAAAGGACCAGCAGAGAAAATCGGTAGTGGGGAATAAAATGAAGAAAACACACGGTGAGGAATTTATAAACTAGCATAGAGAACAACTTGGCTTAATCAGGGAGTAAAAATTATGTCACCATAATTCACTCAATAAATACTTCTTAAGTTTAACTGTGTGCTAGCCACCGTTCTAGGCTGTAGGGATACACCAGTGAAGACAGTCAAGTTCTAGATTATTTTTATCAGTGACAGATACCAATCAAATAAACAATAAGATAAAACACAATGAATAAAATAAAACCAAGAAACACAACTGAAGCAGCTGTGATTGCACAGAGTTAGGCAAGATGATCAGGGAAGACCTCTGCAGAGACAATATTTATAGAGTCTCGGGTGATGGGAGGAGCCAGTCTGCAGTGCACTGAGTGAAGAGCTCTCAGGCAGGGCTAAGATTTGTGCAAAGGGCCTCAAGTGAGAAGGAACAGAAGGTGCAAGTATAACTACAGCAGAGTGAGCTGTGGTGTCCCTGGGAGGAAATGAGGTCAGAAGTTTGGAATAAAGTGAGGCTTCTTATAGGGGAGACACATAAATTGACTATAAAGTTTTCCTCATATCCGACTGCACTCCTAGACCCATTAATTGTTCTCTCTCTATCCATTCTTCTCCCATACCTTTCCAGGCTCTAGTAACCAGCATTTTATTCTTTACTTCTTTGAGGTCAACTTTTTTAGCTCTCATATTGATTTAGTTTGCTTTCTATTACTGTAACAAAATACGTGAGATAATCAACTTAAGAAGAAAGGTTTATTTTGGCTCACAGTGTCAGAGGCTCCAGTCCACATCAGTTGTAATCCTGTTGCTTTCAGCCAGTGAAGACACTGCATATCATAGCATGTAGCCTGTAAGAAGAGGAGCCAGTGTCTCAATATCCCTTTTAAGGGTATGCCCATCCTCTTCAAAGTTCCCAGCACCTCCCAGTAGTGCCACGGGCTGGAATCAAGCCTTTAACACATGGGCCTTTGAAAGACTCGTATCTAAACAATAGTATGTATATGTGAGAGCATGTGGTATTTGTCTTTCTGTGCCTGATTTATTTCACTTAACTTAATATCCTTCAGTGCCATGTTGTTACAAATAACAGACTCTCACTTGTTTTTATGGCTGAATGGTATTCCATTGTGTGCATTATCACATTTTTTACACCATTCACCCATTGCTGAATACCTACATTGATTCCTTATCTTGGCTCTTGGGAATAGTGCTGCAATAAACATGAGAGTGCAGATGTCTCTTTGACATCATCCCTTGGACATACACCAATAATGGCATTGCTAGGTCACATGGTAGCTCTATTTCTAGTTGTTGTTTTGCAGTGCTGAGGTTTGAACTCAGGGCCCCGTGTTTGCTAGGCAGGCTGTCTACCACTTGAGCCACTCTTCCAGATCTAGTTTTTTGTAGGAACCTCCATACTGTTTTCCATACTGGCTATACTAATTTCCAGTGTTCCCAACACATCCTCACCAAGTTAGCTTTTCATCTTTTTAATAGTAGACGTTCTGATGGAGGCCAGATATCTTTCAGTTTTGTTTTTCATTTCCCTAATGATTAGCAATGTTGAGCATTTTTTTATATATGTGGTCATTTTTAAATTTTGTATTATTGTCGTGCTGGGGGTAAATTGTGGCATTTACAAAAGTTCTTATAATATGTCAAATATATTATAGTTGAATCCACCCCATCCATCTTTCTCCTTTATCCCTTCTTCCCCCATTTCTGGAATAGTTTCAACAGGTATCATTTTTCCATTTATATACATGTGTACATACTACTTGCACCATATTCACCCTTCTACACCCTTTCCCCACTTCTTCCCTTCCACTGGTACCAATCTCCAGACAGGTCCTGTTCTCCGATTTTGTAAAAGAAAAAAAATGACATTTTTTTTTGGTAGAGATGAACCAATGTGGGTTGCAATACACATGTGCATGGAAGCAACGCTAGGAATCTCTCTGTATAGCTATCTTTATCTCAAACTAACAAAAATGCTATGTCTTTCTTATTATCTCTTATGTTTTCTGGTCCATAAAATCATAGAACAAGAGGGCTGAACAGGTTCTGTCTGGAAGCGAGGGGTGGGGGAGGTGGCCCAAACAATGTACACACATGTTAGTAAATGTAGAAACGAAAAAATTTTGTTTAAATGGAAAGAAAAAAAGAGAGCTGTACAGGGAGTTTCCTTGTGACATTTGTAAGTATTATAACCTGAATTGGCTCATCTCCTCTATTTTTTTTTTTTTTTTCATTTTTCTTTTATTATTCATATGTGCATACAAGGCTTGGTTCATTTCTCCCCCCTGCCCCCACCCCCTCCCTTACCACCCACTCCACCCACTCCCGCTCCCCCCCTCAATACCCAGCAGAAACTATTTTGCCCTTATCTCTAATTTTGTTGTAGAGAGAGTATAAGCAATAATAGGAAGGAACAAGGGGTTTTGCTGGTTGAGATAAGGATAGCTATACAGGGCATTGACTCACATTGATTTCCTGTGTGTGGGTGTTTCATCTCCTCTATTTTTCTCCATTCTACTTTAGTTTACTTCTGGTGATTTCAACAGGTTTAAAAATTCTATATTCATTCTTGTATAGGAAGTACATCAACCATATTCACCTTCTTAACTTCCTTCTTTCACCCTCTCTTTCTTGTATGTGACCTCTCCTTAGCACGGCCTATTTTTCATAATATTGGTAATATTTGTATTAGGTCTATATTCTATATGAGGTAATTTGTAAACCCTTTTCTGGGAAATGTCTTTTAAGATCATTCATCTATTTTTTTAAATCAGATGTTTTTTCATGTTTTGGTGGTGCTGGGATTTGAACTCAGGGCTTCATACTTGCTAGGCAGGAGCTCTGTCACTTGTGTCACCCCGCCAGCCCTGGATGGTTATTTTTGCTGTTGAATTATTTGCGTTTCTTACATCTTTTGCAATTAATCACTTATTGGATGAATGATATGCAGTTATTTTCATACAGTGTGTAGGGTGACTCTTTTGATTGCTTCTGTTGCTATCCTTTCAGTTTGGTGTAATCCCATTTGTCAATTTTTGCTTTCATTTCTTGTATTTTTGGGGGGTCATACCCCAAAAACATGGTTTCCCAGGCCAATGTCCTGGATCATTTCCTGAAGCAGATTTTAAATTAGCTTTTTACTCTAGTTATGGCAAAGCATTCTTTTTATCTTCCAACAAAAATAAAATTTGATAAGATTTTTCAGGGTAGAGGAATAATTGTTTTAGTGTCACCCAGAGCAGGTGATAATATAAAGAATAAGCAGCTGATTGCTTTGTAGGAAGACCCTTGACTATTGTCAGTTCCTCCTAAAAGGAGAAATCAGCATCATAAAATGATTATAAAGGGAAAGGCAATTGACCGATTTTGCTATTCAAAATGCTACAGTATGCTGTTCCTAAGGAAATTACTTAGACCATTCAGGAAAATTCTAAAGGAATTTTTTTCAACTATTCAAAAAATGTTTCAGTTTTTCTTGGTTTTGTTTTGGGGGGCAATTACTGTTGTTTTTGTAAACATGTTCCTCAATGCTCATTATGAAGAATTCAAGCAATATAAATTTGAACATGAAAAAAAATCATCTCACTTTCCACCTCAAAACACCATAAAAAGAAGAAAAACATGGCTGTTGGAGTGGCTCAAGTTGTAGAGTGCCTTCCTGGCAAGCACTAGGTGCTGAGATCAAACTACAATACTACCCAAAAAAGATATAAGAGTAGAAAAACATTATACAGGTAGAAGGATAGGTGGTTAGAAGGGTGAAAGAGTAGTAGGGAGATATGAGAGATGGTTTTTTTTTGAGGGGAGAAACTGTTTGTTTGTTTTGTTTTGTGGTGCTAGGGATGGAGCCCAGGGCCTTGCACATGTTAGGCAAGTGCTCTACCGTCAAGCTACATCTCTGCCCCAAGAAGTACTTTTATAAAAGTTAGATTCTGTGCTGCTATTTTTAATATAATGTATTACATTTAATTTCACCTGAATTTCAATAGAGGAGAAAGAAAAAGAAAAGGCAAAAAATAGATGTGAAAAAAAGATGGAATAAAGTATTGGAATACACGAGAAGTCTTTCTACTTTGGCTTCTAGTGCTGTGAACTTGGTATGCTAATCCTTGATATTTTGTAGACATGTATTAGCTTTACGTGTGTTATGTTAAAGTTTGTTTTTAATACTGCATTTGATGTGTTACCTTATTAACCTTTCGTGTTTAATCCAATACAGTTATAATGTATGAGACAGCTTCCTACAAAAGCACATTTCCCATTGATACAAGCTACATGCTAAGAGAGATAATATAGTATAGGAGGTTCTCTCTTTTCATGATTCTGACATGCATGGATTTCAGTTACCACATTTTAACTAAATAACACCAGCCCTCCAATAACACAGTTCAAGTTTCATTTACCATGGAATATTAATTATGAGTACTTGTATAAACTGAATGTTGGTGCTAGCTCTTCACTGCACAAATCACTATACAAATAACAGATGTGTACCAGAATCTATGACCCACCATGTCATTTCCTTCAGAGGCAGTTAATGATTGGTCACTGTGCATGTATTGTTCAGTTAGCCCTCAGAGACCAAAAAGTATGCTTGTGTTGCCTTCTTGTCACCCATGATAAGCCCCTGTGACATTTTACAAACAGAGTAATCAAAACAGTGTAGTGACCAACACAGAAGAATGTGCAACAAAGAAGTGAAAAGTCATAATGCTAGAGGTGAAATTTGAGTCCAGCAAAAATGGCATTACAGAAGAAAGAGCTGATTGTGGCCATGTCGGCACTGCTGAGGCTTGAAAGCCTCTGGGTACACAGCCCAAGGAACTTGACAGCCTCATGAGGAAAGTAGTTGTGATGTCCCAGAGGAAGTGACTCAGAGAAACACTTCGCATTAAAGAAATCCTCGGAGGTATTTCACGACATTAAAAGTGCGAAGGATAAAATGTCGGAAGCTAACATTGAACTTAGAAAGGAATATGACAGTTTGCCAAGATGTAGTTAAGCTGTATGATAAGAAAAAGACAAGTGCTGTTCAAACTACTTGAGCTTTGTGTGAAGAAGTAAAACACTGTAATCCTTGGTATTAATATTTGAAATCCTTGGTATTTGATATTTTAAAAAATTTATTTATAATGTTTTAAATTACAGTATACTAAATGAATGTTGGTTTGGGCTATTTTTTCATCTTTCTAGCCACTTATAACTGACTAAGAAATTTTTAAATGTTATTATAAAAATTAAAGACCATGGAATAATCATTTTTCCACTGATTACTAAGATCGCTTCCCATGGCTTCTGCTTGTAGAGTCGTTTTTATGGTCCTGTATTACCGTGCAGTGAGGTCTCCCTGAACCTAATTATATCATGCAAATTTCACTTAAATCTATTTTGTCCCTTGTGTATTTTGACTACTCAGTTCGATTTAAAGCTACTTAATTACAGGCTAAGACATCCCTTCAATCCTATTGCCTACTTCACCTAGCATAGTGTGTAATATTTGGTTCATACGTAATTAGCACTTAATGATTTGTTGATTGGTTATTCTTAGTTTGAATGATAGGTACTAATAAATTATGAGGTCACAATAGTAAATACTGTTCCTCTCCTAACAGTATAAACTTTATTCATTTTATTTTCCACTGTTTGGGCTACAAAGTATGAGTTCCACATTATGTCCTGCCAGCTCAAGGACACACTGATCCCGTGGAGAATGATGCAAGCGTGGCTCTGGATTTGTCTTGTGTACAACCCGCATAATCCCACAGACAGCCCTGATGTCCGTCCCTCACTCCTAGAACAATGCCTGCCATGCCAGAGGCACGTGATAAATAGTAAATTAATTAAACTAATAGTTACGATGTGCTGTGCCAGATGTTTTGCATCCACTTCCTCATTTTATCTTACAGTAATCCTATAGCTCCTATGTTATAGACAAGAAGAATTTAGACTAGCATCACGCCACACCAGGGCATGTTGGAGCTGGAGGTGCACTCTAGGGCTCTCCGTTTCTAGTGCGTCTCAGCCACTCAACACGTAAGCTGACATCAGACGATGTGGAAATGGGTTTAGAGAAAGATTAACAAATGCTTTAAATCACAGGCTTATTTTGACAAGGGGACTACTTCTTATCACATTTACTTTTGCATAATTTTCCATTTGTGATTTCCTTTATGGTGTTCCTATTTTTAAAACTGTTTGAAAAAACTCACAAAAATGTTTTTCCTATAATATTAACTTCACACATAGATATGACTACAAATCATATTATGATTATTTGGAATAGAATCTATTGTTTTTTGGGGGGATGCTCAGGGTTGTTTGTTTGTTTGTTTTTGTTTCATTTTTGAGATAGAGGGCTTGTGATGTAGTCCAGGCTAACCTTGAACTCGATATTGTCCTGCCTTAGCTGGGATTACAAAGTGAGGCCATTACACCCAGCTTAGTCTCTATATTTTAGACCACTTTAGAAATCTCTTCTGTGGGGTGTGTGTGTGTGTGTGTGTGTGTGTGTGTGTGTGTGTGTAACACATTACATTAAAAAAAGTTAAGGTTTAAAAATAATTTGTTTTTCTGCCTTAGTATTTCTCTGTGCAGATACTTTATAGGTGTTTCTTGGTACTTCTTTCTAAGGAAGTATTGATCCTAGGGACTAGTGTCACTATAGCACTGCCCAAACCCTATGTCTCCATCCATTTTAATTTCTTACCCTTGTAGGTGCACATAAGACCAAGCACAGAAGGCTCTTCCAGAGAAGATGAACTTTAAGAGGCCATCATGGACCACCAGAGGCTGTGATAGAAGTAGGCAACAAGCCTGCTCTTATTGGAGGGCTGTTGTTACTCTCAACCTAGCAAATGTCACTGCTTCACACTTGTTTCCTTTTTCTTTGTATATAATAAAATGTGCATTGAATTATTCATTTCCCCAGCAAATATATGTATATATGCTATTCAGTGGAAGATCTAATGTTAATTTGCTGCTGAACAGAATTATATTACTGTCTATTTTTTCTTTGTCTCTAGGGTCTAGGTGTTCTCTTTCTCTCTCTCTCCTCTCTTCCTTTCCTCTCCCCTTTTCTCTTCTAAGGATTACCTGTTAAAAGTGCTTTCTAAAATCAGGCTGTTAGTCTTTGAATTTCTTTGATATTTGTTCTACTTCTAGAATTCTTGCTGTGTGCTATTCATAATCCCCTTTTCTGGCAGTTCAGTCTACCTTCCTTCAAATCTTCACAGTTTTCTTCCTTTTCTCTAAACTAGAAGATCAATTGCAGTTAGTCAATGCTCAGGTATCATGGGACCTGAAACAAATGATTCTGTTGGTGGTGGTCATTTAACAGGGCTCTGCTGACAATCTCTCCCTCAGAGATCTCGCTCTCCTGAGGGCTTAAGTCGTACCACCTCTGTGCAGATTCCATCACTTAACATGTATTTATCAAGCACCTGTTATGTACCAGCCCTGTAGATATGGTGGTGAATAAGGTAATCCTCTTACCTTTGTTGTGCTTATATTTTAGTAAGGGAGGACCTTAAACAAGTAAAAGAAAAAGAAATATAAGTCCTGATAGATATGTGTTACTTTGTGGGAGGAAAATCTTTTCCCCTCCCTCTTAGGTTCTGTGCTTGAGATCTGAGAATTAAGTTGACAAAAGACAGATTAGCAGGAGAAATGCATACACATTTTATTTTGATGTTAATATTTTTAGGTGGTATGAAGGGGTTTTTAGAAAAGAAGTAAAAATGCCGAAGCAGTTAGGCTTGGAGGCTTATATACTATTTTACAAAGGGTGATAAATTGTGAAGAAGAGACCAAAGTAAAAGGGCTTTGACTTCGTGGGAGGTAAACTGTGGGATATGACTAGTAGATATCTCAGTGAAACTAAGATAAGGTGTGGTTACTTTGGTAAGGCTTGTTTCTGTAGACTCATCTCAGTGTTGACTCCCATCTCTGTTGACAAGAATTTTCTCTTCTTCCTGGTACCAGGAAGTCACTTTCTTGCTTCTTTTAGACAGAAAAGGGAGGGCAGAGAGCCCATTTTGTGTCTGCTGTTTCTTAACTGCCTTCAGCTCAAGTCATCAATATGCCAAAGCAGCATATTCAGAAGGGGCTGTTCTGAATCCCTTCACTACAAATGAAGTAAACAGGTACTAGAATGGGGTGGGAAAGCGCTGCTTTAAACAAGGCAATTATGGAAGAGTTTGCTTTGAGAACTGAAGGTAGTATCTTGGGCCATCAACCCAAGACCTCAAGAAAAGCATTTGCAGGGAGAGAGAATGGCATTGCAACCTTGAGGCAGTAAAGGGCCTGTCCTGTTTGAAGAACACAAGAAAGACAGAGTGGCTGAAGAGGGGGACACAAAGGTGAATGTGGGGAAGTGGGCCAGGAAGCAGTCAGGAGCTGGATCCTGGTAGGCCTTTGAAGGCCTTGGGAAGGAATTTAGATTTTATTCCAAATGTGATGAGGAACCCTGGAAGATAACAGGAGAGTGACATAGCCAATGTGTATTTTTTTTAAGGTTGTTCAGAATATGTGTGGAAAATTGGTTTTAGGAGATGGGATGATAAATATGGGAAGATTAATTGGGAGGTAAAGGTTGGCTTGGACTAGATGATAGCAGTAGAGACTGGAAGAAAGTGGATAGATGTAGAATGTATTTTGGATGGAGTGCCACCCTGACATGCTGATGAAACCGATAGACGAGAAGAGAGAAAGGAAGGGATAAAAATGATGATTGGGATTTTAGCTTGTCTGCAGAAACCCTGCCTAATTCATGGATTTATTACATGTGGTTTTGACCAAGTGTTGTCAAATAGTAATAATAAATGTTTTCAAATCAAAAGAAATCTCAAAAGCAAAATGTTTGAATTCTCTTATGTGTATCTTGCAACTCAGAGACCGTGGAGAAGTTCTCAGTCCTGTTATTCTCAGTTGTGTTTAAATTGTTATGTAATCTCTGCCCTTAATTTTGTGAAAAGTCTGCTTTCCAAAAAGCAAGGTGAGTGTGTTTAGTTGAAGTGAAAAGGTGAGAATGTGAGATGTGTTGACAGGTGTAAGTCTTTAGCAAAAGCTGGGCTGTGTTAGGGGAAAAATGAATCAAGCATTCACAGAACAGTGCTGAGCTCTGTGTATCCTGAGCGTGAGTGGTTTTCCTCAGTGGCGTCTCCTTGGAACCACAGACCTGCAGATACCCAGGGTACACTGTATTGTGGTGTGTTTACTCACAGTGATGATCAGGGAAAGAACAGGTTGGGAATGGGCAATGAGGAGTTCTGTCTGAGCATGTTGTTCCATGTGCTGTGTCTATTAGATATCCCAGGGAGATGGGCAGAGTGCAGCTTGGAGTTTGGCAGTGTTTGGCATTGCTTGCTTCTTGGTTTGCAGTAAAATTGAAAGAGCAAATAGTTTAAGCACACATTCATAGAAAATATTACCATCTTAGCCACGCACTAGTGGCTCACATCTGTAATCGTAGCTACTCAAGAGGCAGAGATCAAGAGGATGGCGGTTCGAAGCCAGCCCAGGCAAACAGTTCCATGAGACCATATCTCAAAAACACCCATCATAAAAAAGGGCCGGTGGAGTGGCTCAAGGTGTAGGCCCTGAGTTCAAGGCCCAGTACCACAAAACAAAATTACCATCTTAAAGTTAGAATTGTACTTTAATTTACTAGTGTCTGGAAAATAAAACGACAGATGACAGTAAGTTGATACTACACTGCATTTTTGACATTTTCTGTCAACCCAATATAGATAGCATTTCTCAGAGCAAACTTTTATTTATTTTTTGAACCTAACAATTTATTTTTAAAAATTTTATTAGTGTATATTAATTGTACAAAGGGGTTTCATGCTGCAATTTCCATATATACATATAATGTACATTGATCAAATTCATCTCCCTCTAGCACTCTTCCTTATTCCCCTCCTTTATCCCCTCCCTTATTTTACAGTTTTTACTGAGTTTCATTGTATAATGTACTTTGATCATATTCACTCCCCAGCACACTCTCCTTTCCCTCTCTCCCTCGTGCTGGTGTCCTTCCTGACAGACTCCCTCTTACATTCATGCCTAAATTCTGCTTATTAAGGAAACATAATGTTTGGTTTTTGAGCTTGGCTTATCTCACTCAACATGATGATCTACAGTTCCATCTATTTTCCTACAAATGACATAATTTCATTCTTCTTTATGGCTGAATACTACTTTATAGTACACATTTTCTTTATCCATTCATCAGTTGTTGGGCACTTAGGCTGATTCCATAGCTTGGCTATTGTGAATAGTGCTGCATAGCAGCATTTGCAAGCATGCATCCCAGGAATGACCCAAACAATTTCCCAGTGGACTCTGAAGTTGGACTGACCAATTGGCTGTAACTCCAATTCCATCACTTACTAACTTTGTGACTGTGGCAAGTTATGTGATTTTCCATGCCTCCATTTCCTTGCAATTTAAAGTAGAGATACTATTGCTCTCTTAGGGTAGAGCTCATCATGGACTCTTACAGGAGACATGACAGCAGTGAAAGTTACACTGTCTATGGCTCCTGAAGCTGACCTAGACCTTTAGGTCAGTCCAGGAGGATCTGGCTGAGTGCTCAGTTCAGCACCATAGGAAGAACTGAGCCCTTTCCATGGCCTCCTCCACTTGGAGATGACTATGAAGACAGGGAGGCTGGCTGGCAACCTGGGGTGGATGATCGTTTAGTAGACTCAGGGGAGGGTATGATCTGAGTCTTAGTCTTAGTCTTGTGCTATTGAGACTTGTCTTTGAATGAGGCACATGTTTGTTCAGACTGATGCCCTCAGTGCAATGGTTCTTGATCGTAAGTGTGCATCAGAATCCCCTGGATAACAATCTATGCTTGTGAAAGCATGCATTGCTGGGCCCTACTCCCAGAATTTTGAATGTAGTAGGTATTGGACGAGGCCCAAGAATTTGCACTCTAACAAGTATCTGGATGATGCAGATGCTCCATTGACCAAACTTATAGAATCCGTGCTCTACTGCATCTTAGTGAGTAGGAAGGGGATATGATTGATCTTAGTCCATACTTGTCACAGCCAGGAGTTATCTAAACTGGTAGCAGTGTTGCGAATGAATACAACCTCCTTATTTTTATGGGGGGAAACTTGCCTTTGAATGCAATATTTTTCAGCTCCAAAGAGAAAAATCAGAATCCTGGCTTTCAACATGTATTGGATCAGAAACACAGCTAACATGAAGAACATAAAAAAGTAGCAAATTTCCCTAAAAAAACTGCACACACCTATCCTTATATTGTTCATTAATCCAGAGCTTGGCCTCTTCAGCTGGGACCCCTTCATTCTTCATAGGTTGCATCTAATTATAAAAACTGGGCCCAAGCAGTAAGCTGGACCTGAATTATACACAGCTTCAATGCTGCATCTAAAATGACACGCATTCTCATGGAGATTTGTCGGGGATACCTTATGAATCTCATCTGGGGCTTCCCATCATACCTAGGCAGCCAGAGTTGGCCCAGAGGACAGAAAAATCTTAGAATTTCTCTTAGTCCCCTAAAGGCTATTTCACTTCTATTCCACAGACAACTAAGAATAAAGTATCTTTTTAAAAATTCTGAATTATGTCCTTGTCTTTCTGTTGTAGGCTGATTGAACTATTATCGACACAATCACCATTGACTGGGTGACTTATGGACAATGGAAATGTATTTCTTCTGGCAGTCAAGATTAGGTTCTGGTGAGGTGAACTTCTGAGTTGCAGACCACCAGCTTCTTTCTGTATCCTTACATGGAGGAGGCACTGATCCCATTCATGCAGGCATGGTCTCATCTAATCCTAATTGCTGTCCAAAGGCCTGATTGCCTAATATCATCACATTGTGGGGAACAGTTTCATATGAATTCTGGAGTATACAAATGTTCATTCCCTAATACTGCCTTCCTATTTTTTCTAAGGGAAAGTAATTGTGCAAATTTATGCCATTTGGATCCTCTGGTCCTAGATCTTTTCAGAGCCTGTATGGTTCCCTTTGGAGACTTTATTGATGCCTATTTGGTGCATACATCTCCTAGCTCATTATGTCACAATTTCAAATACCCCTATTACTGTTTTCCCTCAGCTTTCTGGAAATTGTGGTTGTATCATTCAGATCAAGCTAAGTTATGCTGCAATAATATGTGGCCCTGATATTTTAGTGGTTTATGGCAAAAGTTGTTTTCTCATTTGTACTAAAGTTTCATTTATGTTCATAGCAGATCAACTTCAACTCTGTTCTATTATACCCATTTTCCCTGTCAATCAAGCCATTATCAGCATCTTTGGATTGTACAAATAACCTGAAGCCATCTTTCACTGAGAGATAAAGGGAAGAAGGAAGTGAAACAGGCATGCCTGTAATCCTACAGCAATTGGGAGGCAGAAGCAGCAGGATTGAGTGACCCTGCCTAAATGAGCCAAGAACTGGGGATGTAGGTCTGTGGTCTATCACTTAAGGCCTAGTACACACAATGCCCTGGGTTCAATCCCCAACACTGCCAAGGAAGGAAGGAAGAAAAGAAAGAAGAAAGGGAGGGAGGGAGAGAGGGGGAGAGGGAGGGAAGGAGGAAGGAAGGAAAGAAGGAAGGAAGGAAGGAAGGAGGGGAGGAAAGAGGAAGGAAAGAAGAAGGAAAGAAGGAAGGAAGGTATGCCTTTCTTTTTAGGTAAACTAAACCATGTACTTTCTCTTGGAAGTAGCAAAACTGTGCTTCCAAGGAAGTTAGACTAATGCTAATATCCATTATTGGTGATTGTATTTGTCATGACCATGTCATTGATCATGTCATTTGATTATGCATAGATTCGGGGGCACTTATGTGTCCTTTGTGTCCAGAAAGTACGAAAGCTATAAGACTGTTGTAAGAGTAAGAGGATGCCTAAGGCTATGATGGAAACAAAAGTGGAGCGAATGAACACTTTAAACGAAGAGGACATGATGAGAGTTGCATGTGTGTACGGGATGAATGTTTCACAGAAGGAATAGTTCTGCGGCACAAAGAGAATCAGGCGGCAATTGAAGAGCTGGGCTTTTGCAGTCAAGAGTAATCAGCAAGAGATGAGGCAACGGGATTAGCAAAATGGAAAACCTGGCCCATGGAGTTAGCTGATCAGAATCAACACAGATGTCCTTTAGCCTGTATTAATTCAGGAGGAGGCCAACAGTTTGTGAACTTAAAGGCTAGCTATGTTTGTGGTAGACCAAGGCCAGTGCTGCCTGAAAAAGAAGAGGAAAACTCCTACGCTCTGCTGCCCAGGTGTAGATAAGGAAGGATTGCCCCCGGCTGGGCACGGTAAGCATTTCAAGGTCTGGAATCTGGACATTAGTCGGAATGAAGTTTCTTGCTGAGTACTAAATTTTTCCCTTATAAGGTAGCATAAGTTGTTTCTGGTTGCTAATGTAGCCAGAGACAGGAAAGAAAATGAGCCTACATCTCTGGCTCCCCTGACCTCCCAGTCATCTCACTCTCTCAGGCTGGCAAGACCAGCCTGTCTCCGTGGAAAACAAAGGTGGCAACAGAGAGCTGCATCTGCCTTAATTCATGCCTATCTTTTGCACTGCCTACTGGCAACTTTGGAAGTAAATCAAAGCTAAAACATCTTTAAACTGAACTCAAAATGTCATTCTTGCCCATCCTCTCACCTAGACCACACTCCATGGTCTGAGTGCATAGGGTGAAAGTACTTGTTAAAAGCCATGAGTGGTCCATTAGTTCAAGACCTGGCTCCATCTAAACTGTCAAATGAATGCTAAATGTGGTTATTATATCTGCCTGGTCAAGGGATTACTGCCTCATTAGATTTTCAATGATCTATTTTGGTGGAGAAAATACCCAATAATATATATCAGCAGAGAGGGGCAAGTACATCTGATTTAAACATTTTAAGAACTATCCAATTCCTATTAGGTAGAAATGCATTCATTTATTATAAGCTTAAACTCCTTTCAGTTACATTACACAGTGGCAGTGAGGCCTAAATTCCATGTGCTTGGCCTCTCCCTTTCCCTCTGAGCATCTCCCCCAGGTACCTTTACAAACTCCCAGAACTTCTTTCAATACACTGTGAACCACTTCACCCTCCAGGACACTCTTGAGTGTGAAATGGAGCTATTAGTAATTAAGCCACATACTTACTAAGAACTGTCCTAGGTAAATTGGGATTAGTGTATAGATAGCGGACATATTTGTTTGTTCAATGCTCCTTTCAAAGGGAGCCTGTTCTGTCCAGAACCCTGCTTCAGAGGCAGCCCCAGGCTCATCAAACTGACCCTGGGCCACCTGACTAAACTCTATTGAGCATGGGACCCACCAGCTGATAATAACTCTAGGAGACTCTGAAGAGGCAGGGTTTGACATGACCAAGCAAATTCTTTGATGAATTGAAAATGTTGAATCAAACAAGACAGGAGGGTAGTGATTCTGTTTTTTCTATATCCACTGTTTTCATATATGAAATATCCACCCACGAGAGAGTGGGGAAATGTAGTGCCAATATACAAATCTCCAGCCAGGTCTACCAAAACTACAAGTATACACACATTGACCAACTAATTCCAAGCCTAGAAATTTATTCTACAGATATACTTGCACCCTTGGAAAATGATGCATGTACAGATTTTTGATTGCAATACTATTTTACTAAGAAAAGATTGGCAAAAAAAATAAATAAAAGAAAGAAAAGAAAATCCCTAAATGTTGATTAACAGGGAAATGATTAAATTATTATGACAAAAAAATGAATGTAATAAATGGCATGACCTTCAAGTATATTAAACGAAAAAAGTAAGGTGTCAAAGAGTATGTACAATGTGTTACAATTTGTGTGGTAGAGGAATTGTCTGTGTGGATGAGTGATTTGCTTATACATCCTTAAAAACTTTTTTTTTTGGTTGGACTGGGGTTTGAACTCAGAGCTTCATGCTCATGAAGTAGGTGCTTTACTACTTGAAGCACAACTCCAGTCCACTTTGTTCTGGTTGTTTTGGAGATGGGGTCTTGTCAACTATTAACCTGGGCTTGCCTGGAACCAAGATCCTCCTGATCTCAGCCTCTCAAGTAGCTCAGGTTACAGATGTAAGCCACTGGCACTTGGCTCCTAATACATTTCTGGAAGGATAATAAGTGTTACAGTTATGGAGGGAAATTGAATGTCTGAATTGGAGTTTTCACCATAGACTCTTTTATACTTGTTGAATTTTGAATCACATGAATTTATGACTTACTTAGAAAATAAGTAAGTAAAATTAAAGACAAGATGTGTGAATTCTCTTAGGAAATATTTAAAATAATTTTCTTTAAACTAAAGCAGATACCTTAAAAGCAACTGAGGCCAATAAGAAAAGGGGACCAGGAACTAGAGAAAAGGTTAGATCAAAAAGAATTAACCTAGAAGGTAACACACACGCACAGGAAATTAATGTGAATCAACTCCCTGTATAGCTATCCTTATCTCAACCAGCAAAAACCCTTGTTCCTTCCTATTATTGCTTATACTCTCTCTTCAACAAAATTAGATATAAGGGCAAAATAGTTCCTGCCAGGTATTGAGGGAGGGGGGAGAGGGAGGGGGGAGAGTAGGTGGTAAGAGAGGGGGTGGGGGCAAGGGGGAGAAATGACCCAAGCCTTGTATGTACATATGAATAATAAAACAATAAAAAAATAATTTTCTTTATAAATAATAATTCTGTCCTCACTGACAGGACCAACAAAATCCTTTGAGCATAGTGAACTTAGGCTAGAGGCAGTTTTGGGATTGGGTTGGTGCTGGGGTCTGAATGTTTGTGTCTTCCCCAAATTCATATGTTGAAATCCTACCCCCCCCAAGGTGATATTATTAGAATGTGGGGCCTTTTGGGAAGTGATCAGGTCAGGAGCACAGAGCCTTCATGAATGAGATTAGTGTTCTTATAAAACAGGCCCAAGAGCACTGCCCTTCTTGCACAATGTAAGAAAGCAGCAAGAAGTGCCATTTTTGAAGCAGGATATGGGCTTCAAAATATGCCAGAAACTTGATCTTGGACTTCCTAATGTTATGGGAGATTTGTGTAGGACTGAAAGCCTTCATTCAACCTTGCTGGCTTAGGGTTGAACCAGAAGGAAGGTTGGCATTGTGGGTTCTTGTCTCAAGAAGTTGAAGAATGAACTTTGTGGACAAATGGAGGGTGGGCCTAGAGGTAGGAAAGTTTATTAAACCAATGAATGAAAGCTTCCGCAGGAACCGAGGGGTCCCGAGTGGGTTGCCAGAGAAATGATGTGGTCTGAGGTTTTTGTCCATTTTCTCCATTTGCTCAATCTTTACGTAGAAAGCAGTATTCTGGCTGGCTATGCCTGCAACATTCTGATTGGTCATGCACTAGTCCTCACACTGTCCTTATTCTGGTCAGTCCTGCCTTTCCTTCTTTCCACCCTTAAAGGTCACAGAAAGGTCATAATGAAGACCTTCTGTTTCACTAACCTCCACAACCATGTGAAATAAATTTTTGTTGCTTATAAAGTACACAGTTTCTGTATTTTGTCAGTCAGCAGATGAATTAAGACAGATGGGGAACTCCTGATTGTTCAGCAAACATGTGTTGGGTACCATGGAATTTCAGACATTAATAAAATAATTTATAGTGGCACAACAGTGTGGACATACTTAACACTACTGAACTGTATACTTAAAAATGGTTTTGGATGGTAAATTTTACATTATGTATCACTTACCACAATGTATCTTATTTTATTTTTGCAGTGGTGGGATTGCACTTAAGGCTTTCTGCATGCTAGGCAAGTGCTCTACCACTGATCTATACCCCCAGCTTTACCACAATATTTTTTAAGGTAATAAAGCAAAACAAAAAACAATTTAAAATCTACTGAGAGCCTGGATGTGACCCAATATTTTATCTACAGAAAATGCTTAACAAATATTTTGAATAGAATGAATCAGCAGAAGAGAGAATGAAAATAATAAATACAAAATGGAGTGAAATCATTGCTATAAAAAAACAATAAGGCAAGTGCTGCAAGAGGATGGAGGAAGGGCCCATTGGTTCTGATGAAGAGGACAGAGGCGGGTGCACTGTGATAGGAACAAAATGAATGCTTTTGTGTCCTACAGACTTGGGTTCCATTCCTGGCTTGACTCTTTTTCTGGTTAAGTACCTTAATTCCTCATGGCATCTTTGTACAAAGAAGTTGATCACATCCACTTTTCAGAGCAGCTGTCCATGGTAAATGAAATAACTCAAGTAAAGCACCAGGCAGGATGCTGGGTACGTAGTGCTTGCTTTGTATGGTTTGGATTCCCAGAGACATTTTGGGAGAATCTTGAATAATGATAGTCTGGAGAAAATCCAAGAAAAAGCTATCTCAGTTCAAAGAATTATTACAATTGGGTGAGTCAAGCCTTGGGATTTATTAGAATTTTTGTGAGGAATCATTTAAATAAGCCTTTAATGGGTAAATGACAATGCAAAGGTTACTCATCCTTTCTTTTCTCCTTTTTTCCACACTGAAACAAGAGCCTCAGGCATGCTAGACAAGCGCTCTACCACGAAGCTTCATTCCTAATAGATTCTATTCTGAGGACCATCATTATTTTCCAATATGGTTCTAAGAATATAAGTATGGGACCTGAGTATTGGTGGTGTATGCCTGTAATCCCAGCTAAGTGGGAAGTAGAGGTAGGAGGATCTCAGACTGAGGTTAGCCCCAGGCAAAAGTACAAAAAAAAAAAAAAGAAAGAAATTTAAAAAACTAAAGCAAAAAGGATTGGGGGTTGTAGTGCAAGTGGTAGAATGCTTGTCTAGCAAGTGTGAGTTCAGACTCCAGTACTACCAAAAAAAAAAAAAAAAAGAATGTAAGTATGTAAATTAGGAACACAACTTTTTTGAGTTTCAGCAGTTCAGAGAAATTAGATCTCGGAGAACACAATTTCAAATTTAAAACAGGGAGAAAAGAGTTGTCTGCCCCTCCAAGACATCATTTACAAGGGGAGGATAATAACACCACTCTGTAGCTTGTCAGGCACTTCACATGCAATGCTATGATTCGTCTCTACTACACAGCAAGTATCAGCGTCATTTTTCACTGATGAGAAAAATAAAAACCAGTGCCTAGACTTAGTGGAACCAAGATTTGAGCCCAAGTTTGATTCCAAAAGCCAGATTTACCTGTGTAGTACCTTCATTCCCAAAGTGCTTCGATATTCACCGTTGTTAGTGTTACAACAATGTAACACTTTTGTTCTTGACTACCAGTCATAGTAGAAAAGACTGATTGGGATAGAGAAAATGACAATTGTACTACTATTTGTTGGTTTTTAGGGTGGAATTTATCGACTAGGTATCAAAGCTATTTGATAGCTTGTGAGAGTACATAACAGATACCGGCTGATCCACTGAATCAGTGGATCTCTCTCTTCACATCCTTTTGATCTTAATGCCCCAGGTCATGTGGCTGACTTCCTTCTGTTATTCCTTTTGTTTAAACAGAATTATCACCATGCAGGAAAACTCGAGGGTCTACCCTTCACCACAGAGAAAAATGTACTGTTTAGAGGATTTAACAATTGTTGTACATATTTTATTCATTTCTTTCTTTAAAACAGTTGTCAAGAAGCCCATGTGTTTTTATGCTAGTGGCCTGCTTTAAATGCTGGTATGTATTCTTTAGTATTTCAAGCATAATTTGGAAGGCTCAATTTTTTTTTTTTACTTGAACTGAACTGTGAACAAATCAGAAAACAAACTGTAATTGGAACAACTTCTTGGAAAAGGGAAGGGGTTGTTTTTTTTTTTCCTTAATGGGACTGGGATTTGAACTCAGGGCTTCATAATTCTAAAGCAGGTGTTCTACTGCTTGAGTCCCACCTCTAGTCAATTTTGCTACAGTTATTTTGTAGTAGTTTCTTGTGAACTACTTTCAGGGCTGTCTCCAGTCGCTACCCTCCCAAGAAGCTAGGATTATAGGCACGAGCCACTGGTACCTGACTGCTTTATTGCTTTTAAGTAGAAATGATTCAAATATGATAGTGTGTAATTGCTTTTATTGTTCATTTTTAAGAGATGTTTCTGACTTCAGATGTTTTGATGTAACTTTACCATTGCTGACTGCACACCACCACCATCATCACTACCACCAACCACATCTACTATGGATGTTTCTAAGATAATTTATTTTACCTGGGGAAAAATAAGATTTAAATGTTGAAATGGAAAGGAAGTATCATAGAAACTTAGGCAGAATTGTAGAATATTTGTTGGGGAAATGGTTTTAGAGAACATTTGTTCAAAGATTTCATTTATTAACTCAGGGTCCTTCACTTGTTAGGGTGGGTGCTCTACCACTTGAGTCACACCCTCAGACAAAGATTTTATTATTTTGTAGCTTATTTATATTTTGCATTGTTGTACTGGGGGTACATTGTGACATTTACCAAAGTTCTTACAATGTATCATAGCTTAATTCCTCCTCCTCATTCTCTTTCCCCTCCCAAGATTTCATTTTATAGACAAGGAAACAGACCCAGAGAGACAAGGTCACACAGCTGGATGATTGCAGAGGCAGACTGGCATCCATTTCTCTTAATGCTGAGGTTGAAATATGGTTAATAAATTTGAGGGAGAATGCCTTAAAACAATTCAGGGAAAAGGTGCCATCTTGCCAAAATGCTCCCTTGCTCCTACCTCAGTTTTTTTTATCAGTACTTTTAGTTGAAACTTACAGCCTAGACTCTTCTGTGTGTCTTACCTGTCTTCAACCTTTCTTTTATCTTTCCCCAAATTCACTTCTTAAGGGTCCTGCTGCTTCTTCCTGGCTGGAAAGTATTTTATAAACCTACTGAAAATTTAAAGGAGATTATTAAGAAAGGTTGCTTCATGCAAAAGGCTAAGGATAGGAATGTAAATAGTAAGGGACAGAGGTTTCAGGATAGGTAATATTAGTTGGAACAGTGATTCTCAGTCTTTAGTCATCTAGATCACTCATTCTTCCACACCTGTGTATAAAGTCAAGCTTAAAATCTGTAGTAAAAAATGAGAACAATTATTACGGGATTTTCCATTAAACCTGTAAAACAACTAACATTTTTGTAATTCTTTATAGTCTTTGGGCCTTAACCATGTGAGCTCAGTAAGGCAATCTGTGTTATTGTTTAGAGGAAAAAAATTACAGAGTCTTATTCAGAGTAAATGCAAATCTAGGTTTTCTAACTCTAAATTTCTAAATCTTATGTACTCCTCATTTCACCACTTTGTCTTCAGAAAAGTCCAACTACTGGATGTCACAATTCTAGAAACTGGGTTAGAGCTATTAAGAAGTTTACATTAATATTACTTTAAGACTGTTTCTTAGGTGCTGTGGCAGGTGGGATCAGAAAGTGAGACACGAGCCTGCCTACTGGATAGAACTCAACTGGTTTTAGAAGGTTCAAAAACACACAGATGCTTCTTTACTTTTATTTTTGGGAAATGCTTCTCTCTTACACACATACATATATTAGCTTGATGAGAAAGCTGATATCTGTGAGAGAGTGTGTTTCCTAATTTTAATCCCAGTTTAAGACTTGTCCATACAATCACAAAACCTCAAGAGGCCTCTCTGGTCCTGTGCTCCATAGGCCCTGAAAAGCAGAGCTGAACAAATGTTCTTTTCAGATATCGCAGTCCCACCCCCACTGAAAGAGAGAGAGAGAGAGAGAGAGAGAGAGAGAGAGAGAGAGAGAGAGAGAGAGAAACAGGCTGGATTGCTAGCTCTGTCCTTTCTAGACACAGATAAATCACTTTCCTCTTTGGCAGAGAAAATGAGGCAGTGGAGATAAGCCAGGAGATCTTGGGGGTGGGAAGGCATGTTTCACCCCAAGTTAGTGAAGACTGTATGGCTTAATGTAGGTGAAACACTCAGGGCCTGATATAGAGACAGCAATTGATTAACGGAAAATCTTTTAACTAGAAATGTATAGATTCCTTTCTGGTTCCAGATCCTCCATTAACTATGTGATTCAGGGTAAGAGACCACATCTGTCATTTTCACTGCTCAATCTTCAGAACAAGGCTGGTGCCTCACATAACACCTGCAATTTAACAAGCATAACGATGATGACAATAATAATAATAACAAAGTTTGTTGAATAAACTAGTTACCTTCTCTGAATGTTTCTTCATTCATTAAGTAAGGAATGTGATCTTAATGATGTATAGACTTCTGTGCTCTAATATCTAATTCTGTACTAGGGAGACACAGTAGGTCTGAGTCTCAGTGGTTTTTCTGGTTTTAAAAAAAGACAAAAGGCTTTCCTGCCAGCACTGGCATTTAGCAGTGGGTATTGAATTCCAATATTCAGAGGGGACAATACACTTAGACTAGCAACATGCTTATAATTCTCCAGTGATGCTAAGATTAATTTTCTCTACATCTCCAAATGTGCTGGGCAAAGTTAGTAGTATTGTTAGTATTTTTTCCCATTCCTTGTAATTTTTTTTTAAACTTTCATTTTGGGGTTAGTAAAAGCTTGTTTTGGGTGGGTGCAATGGCTCATGCCTGTAATTCAAGCTACTTGGGAGGCAGAGATTGGGAGGATCATGGTTTGAAGGCCAACCCTGGCAAAAAAGTTCAAGAGACCCTTATCTCAACAAATGAGCCAGGTATAGTTGTATATGCTTGTAACCCCAGCTATGTAGGAGGCAGAGTAGGAATATCAAGTCCAAGGCTAACTAGGGCAAAAACACTAGACCCCATCTGAAAAAATAATCTAAAAGCAAAAAGGGTTGGGGGCTGGCTCAAGTAGTAGAGTATTAGCCTAGCAAGCACAAGCTCCCAGTACCATAAAAAAAAATTTATCTTCATGATTTAATTGTCTATGGGTATGCTACTATGAAGTTTTTTCATTTTAAAAGTTTAGGATTTTTAGGGAATAAAATCATTGTTGCCCTACATTCATATAATTGCTTTAGAAAAGCAAAACCATTCTTTTCTTTTTGGCGATATTGGAGTTTGAACTCAGGGCTTACACTTGAGCCACTCCACCAGCCCTGTTTTGTGTTGCTTATTTTTGAGATAGGATCTTGGGAACTATTTGCCTGGGCTTGGCTTCCAATAGTGATCCTCCTGATCTCTGCCTCCTGAATAGCTAGGATTACAGGCGTGAGCCATGAGAGCCTAGATGCAAAACCATTCTTGAATTGTTACCATATCAGAGATGAGAAAATAGGCTCAGATGGTATTATGACCAAGACACAAAGGTAATAAAATGCCTCTCCTGGTCCTGAACACTTTTAAAGGTGACTTTATATCTTATTAAAGAGTTTGTAGCTATAATCATAGGCCCCATCATTTGCTGTATAGCTAGAAAGTTAACATGTTGCAGAAGAAGGTATGCACAAAACTGAAGTTAGATCTTTTTCATTAGAAAATATAAAATATTAATTTATGTTTATCAAAACACGAACACACTTTTTTTTTTAAAGGAAAAAAAGCCTCAAAACGCACAGTGAAAAATACTGCATTCTGTGAATGAAATCGGCAACTCAGAAGAGAATGTTTATGGACAGCCAGATGTCCTCTATGCTGTGCTGTTTTAATGTGGAGTCTAAAAGAACATCTACTTTGTTTCTGACTTATTTTCCTGTCAGACAGGAACTGGAATTTGAACTTTGCTCTCCAAAAGCCAAAGGCCAACTAATTTAGAAGGAGAGCCTCAAAATCAATGATGGTTTCTTCTAGTTTCATTAGTTCTGTGTAAAGTGATTAAAGGATTTGATCCCCAGATAACCACGATCCTGATTGCTATTTTTACAAATCACATTAATTCCTGTACGTAGACCTGATCACTCGTGGCATTCCTGAGGCAAGTCTGGATTCATGCGGCATTCCTCTCCGAGTTTCAAATTTCCAACAGAATCCTGGTGGCATGAGTGATGATACCTTTATTGTAGTAGCCCCAAGGTGTGGAAGTTGTTTCCTGTGGCATCCACACAGCCCAACCCCTCCACTTGTTGAAACATCTGCAAATACTTTGTTCATTTCAGAGGCATCTGACCACAGAGAGGCTCCCATCTGGACTGCTTCCTTTTTCCGTATTGCTCATGTAAAGCATCAACAATCTGAGAAGCACTCATCAAGAGAGAAGCAAGGTGGGCCTGGGGAGAGAGTTCTTGGGGTTAGTTCCGATGGGGTTTGTATCACATTTATTAACTGACTCATTTAAACCAGGATCACTTGTTGGGTGGTATTTGCAACGTAAATATCAACAGAAGCAGTCTTAGTCCTCAATCTGTTGCATGCTACATCTGTTTACAGTAATAAATCATTTTTATGAAGCATCTTCTATGAGTAAAATTCCACAATTGCTTTAATTCTCTTACTTTTGGTAGATAGAGGGCTTATGGAATTCTTAAACGCTTTGATCTGTTTCCCTACTTTGAAACTACATAAAATTGAAAGCAACATTCAGCAGAGGCTTTTGTAAATAATAAGTATTAATTAATTTAAAAATACCCACAGGGCTCTTTACTTCATAAGTAAAATGATAAATTTCGTAGTGCCAAGTAAGCAAATTCCTTCATGTGTTCTGTTTGCGTTGGGCCTGTATGTTGTTATAAGCCTACTTAAGTATTAGAAATTATGTTTAAAAAGGTGTTAACAAAGTTAGATCATTTTGTGCTTTTTGACGCCAATTCCAAGTTTGTTTTATACATTTATGGTGCGCGCGCACTTGCATGTTTTAGTAAGTTACATTTAAGTTCTCATTTTATGATAATCAAATCATACAAAGATCTAATTAACTCTGTCCCTGGAGTTAGGCAGTAATTATACCTTGAAAGTACTAGATTTAAGGTGTATGCAGGGTGGGGCCCATTCTCACCCAGGATTTCAAAACCACATGGTTCTCAGGTCCTGCTGGGGCTCATCTATTTGCAGGTCTCTGTAGAAGTTTGGACTAACCAGGTAGTGACATCCTGATGAGACAGTCTCTACTGCTCATTGTTTGTACCATGACGTAATGTCAACAGATTACAGAGAAGTTAGCAACGGGAAAAGGTAGATGCTTTAAAACCACAGCCATCCCCAGGGTTCAGCAGGACATAAATCCTGGTATATCTGACATCCAACTGTATGGAAGAGCTCAGTCAAAAGGTTAAGCCACGTTGCCCCACTGTATCGCATGCCCCAGGTGCAATGCAAGACTGAGGCAAGCTGTGGTGAGCTGGGGCTCTTCCGGTTTGCTAAAACTGAAAGGGCAGATGTGGCTCTGTCATTGCTTTCTTTTCGCTGCAGAAATTTCACACAGCGTCATCTTGCCTTGGCTGGTCTTCATTTACCTAGCTATGAATGAGACCGTGTAGAAGGTGAGAGGGGCTCACTTCTCCTTCAGCCGTGGCTCTTCCTTATCTCCCAGCTCTGTCATGAGACTCACAGCAGAACCATGCTATTAAATAGGAAGATGCATGCCTGAGAATTCTGAAAAACAGATACCCATAGGAGCTCCGTGCCTGTGTTCAAATTAGAAAGACATCCCTTCTTCAGGTGGATGCAAAGCACATTTTGGCAGATGAAGCTGGGGCTGGGGTTCAGTGCCTGTCCACTTCCTCCACCAGGCACCATCATCCTGTTAGCACTTTGAACAACTGGCAAAAAGGGCACACGTGGCCTTAAAGTGATGCCAGAGGGCACCAAGAAAGAAAAAGGTAACTGTGATAGGGAGAATGATGGAAAGCAGAGTATTGTGTGCTTTTGCCTTGTGATTTTCTAAATAAAAAAGACTGATTAAGAGATCTGCCATGTGATTCAGTTAAAACTGCCTAACTGCAGTTATCTTTAGCTTGCTTTCCAGAAAGACCCTTTCTGGTACTTTTACATTCCTTCTCAATGGTCCTCTACCAAAAGTTTCAAGCAAGACAGGATTTTACATTTATACCAAGATGTGTGCAATGCATTAGTAGTCCTAAGGTGATGGGCAGTTAGAGATCCAAAACCTAAATTGGTTTTATTTGATCACTACACTCCTCCTAATACCAAGCGTAATGCCTGACACAGTGGGTCTTATGTTGAGTAAATTTCTAATCCCAGACTTTCGGTCATTCAGCAACAGAAAATTACACCAAGAAGGTCCGTTGCCTTCAAGATTCCACGTATCTAGTTAAGGAACGAGTCATCAAAAATAGTTTTCATGGACCTGAGGTCTCAGCTCTCAGAAAAGGCCATCATACTACTAAATAGTGCACTATTAATGTATTGTATGTTCCTGATCATATAATTATACTACTAATACACATCACTAGTATAAAACTGATCATTAAAAGCTCCATTAAATTCTTCTATAAACCAAATATTTAATGTAAGAATACAGCCTCTTATACTGTATGTCAGTACTTGACTTTCTACAAATGAAAAACACATTGGTGGCATGGTTGTGTTTAAACATTATACACTGTGATTTTATGTATGGGCTGTCGTAACAGTGGTATTTTATTATGGTCTTCTTCCAAAGATGTCAGATCACCCCTGGTAAGGCACAGCTACCTGCCATGTTCCTGGTGAATAGACATGTTGTAAGCCTTCTTTACATCAAACCAGGATCACACATGATCAGTGGCAGGGCAGGTCCTCCTCACTCAGGTCACGGCTCTAACCATGATAGTGTGTAACTGTCTACACACTAACTCATTCTTTCCTTCTTTCATTCAAAAGATTACATCTTGATGCAGTTTGCTAGGCACTTAGGTCCAAGTCTTAACTGAAGTCACACTATATGAATACTGCAATCTGTGAAAAAAAATTCTCATGAAATTCAGGGCTGAGATTTTTCTGCACATGGTGATTAATCCTGATTGTTTCATAATGACGTACCTATCAATGAATCACACGTATACTAAGTAAATGAAATACAAAAATTTTAGATATACTACTCTCGTGTATGTTATGGATGATATTCATGTGTCTGTGACAAGGCTTTTCTGATTTTTGCCTGGTATAGCTTAATACTTGAGCTTTTAAAAATGTCTAATTAGAAGTTTCCGCCATGTATTGTTGAGCTGGTACAAAATGTTCAACACCAGGAAAAGATGACTGTAAAGGCTTCCTCGTGTCATGGACTGAAATATTTTTCCACTTCATTTGTCTTTTTAAGTAATCTGACTGTACTCTGACTCTCTTACTAAATTCACAATTATTCCTCTTGCCAAACCATGCCTCCAGACTTGAGAGTGTATAAATTAAATTTCATGCACGCATATGCAAGCCGTGTGTACTGACTGTTAAGCAAAGTAATATAAACAAATGAAAGGCACATTTTAATGACCTTTGAGTTCCACGATATTCTTGCTTTTAAAGTTACCCTACTGGGCACGGTGTCAAGACGATGATTCACAGCGGTCATTTTCAGATGTGCTACTACAATCCAGCCCCTCACCATGGTCTCTGGTCGGGTCCCCCACTTCCTCACCGCCCTGTTGAAATAGGTCGGACTCCCCAGGGGCCACGGTCGGGAAGGGGCAGGTCCCTCCCGCCTCCACCGCCACCCCCGCCCGGCAGAGGCTGCGTGACTGGCTGCACTTCCCGGCCCCGACGCTGTGGTTACTCAAACTGATCTCATCGCGGCTCGTCACGACACGCGCTTCCCCTCGCCTGCACGCGGCGGAGCGGGAGGCGCCGGGCAGCCCGCTCCGTTCCCCCCAGACGTCAACCAGACCCATCTAACCTGCCAGCGCCCGCCGCCCAGCGGCTCGGGCCCGCCCAACCCCTTCCCTCCAAAGCCTGCAGGAGGCGCCGGGTCGCTGGGATCACCCTGACTTCCGTGCGCCCCGGTTCCGGGCCGAGGCACCAGGGCCCCTTCCCGGCCGCCGCGCAATCGGCCACTCGACGGCGCGGTCGGCTCTGCAGGCAGAGGGGGTGGAGGGGTCCTGGGCGATGCCTCTCCCGCCCGCTTTCCCCGGGTCCCTAGTGCCGCAGTCCGAGGTGTGACGGCTTTGCGGCGTCAAGATGAGGGCATCACCACTCGGGCCGAAGTCGGCGGAGGGTCGGGGCCGGGCG
This sequence comes from Castor canadensis, assembly GCF_047511655.1. Classification (NCBI taxonomy): domain Eukaryota; kingdom Metazoa; phylum Chordata; class Mammalia; order Rodentia; family Castoridae; genus Castor; species Castor canadensis. The sequence goes on along the minus strand of NC_133390.1, from coordinate 111,719,099 downwards.
CAATCGGATTCCTCGGAGGATTACGCGGCCGAGTCGGCACGCGAGGCAGCTCCGGGCGGGCCAGGAAGCCGCGGGCGCGCACGAAAGCGGCGAGAGCAGGCCGGGGCGGGGCCGGCCGCCGGCACGCAGGCGGCGGGGCAGCCGGGGGTTGCGTGACCCGCCGGCTCTCGGCCGCACGCACCCCGGGTCCCGGCCGCCCGCGCCCCGCCCCGCCCGAGGCGCAGGTGCTGGAGGGCGGCGCCCGCTTCCACTTTACAACCCCTGCGGGGAGGGCAGTCACGCTAGGCTTGTGGGACAGGGAGCAAGTGCATGGCGTCCCCTGGCTATCAGGACAGGTAACACTGGGTAATGGAACTCGCTCAGCCAGGATGCATGGAGCGAACTGCGAACCAGAGCTGTCCTAGCAGGCAGTCAAGCGGCGGAAACTTGCCAAGGAAAGCCGCTTCCCGTGACTTGCTTACCTAGAAAGGAAGCAGGGCAAGGACAGCGGCTGTGGGGCGCAAGTTTTGCCCACTTTGCACAAAAACTTATTACAGGATGACAGAGTCGTGATTCTGTACATTCTGTCATTCCTTTCGGAGGCGCTCTTCCCAGGGATTAATTTTTAAAATTAGGTGCCTGATCTCCCTGGCATATTCACTGAAGAGACCTCTTTTTTATGATGACTCAAAGCCCAAAGGGCACTAAAAAGATGACATATTATAAGACCCCTGAATTTAAGTTCTTTCTCAAAATTATGTGAGCAAAGCGTGTTTTTCCACTCAGTTATCTACTTAAATAATTCGAATGTTTGTAGATTTGCAGATAAGTCAATTTTGGAAGGCACACAAAAATGACACCAAGACAGTTTAACACAAAACCATCCCTGAAATTTCAACTGAAAGCTTTGAAAACTCCACATTAATTTTCCATTGAAAATAATTTCTCTATTATTGCCATTAGGCCTGTGATGCCTACTTACACACACACACATTTATTTTTGTTTAGCAAGTGACATACATCATAGTATTCTCAGGAGTTAAGATACATACCATAAACTGCTAAGAGTTAAGCTTTTTCAAAAATACATGTTTCTCCTCTCACCACATGTCGGAAGAGAAAGCAAAAGTCACTGTTTTTCATATCTTCTCCCACTTAAGTGAATGTAGGGAATGTTTTTTTTTGTCTGCCCAACACACTTCCTTTCTTCGAGAACAGGACTGCCCCTCCTGCCTGGATTCTGCTGCAGCCTCCACTCTTCTAAAGGTGTAATTAGAAAGAGAGGCATCATTTGTGTCTGGCCTTGCAGACCTGGTCCCCCCATTGTTGATCAAGAGGCTGAAGCTGAGCCAGTTACAATACCTGACTCGTTGCCTCAGCGATTTGGTCAAGGTGAGCCAAAGAAAGCCATTTCCTCACTGGAGGCTGAGAAAAGAAGCTCCCTCTCTTCCTCTTGGCAGCACGACCTGTCAGCAACCACTGCCCTGCCCAGTGCAGTGGCTGCCAGCAGTAAAGAGAATGGAACTAAATTTCATGAAGTAGTGGATTCAAAGGACTGCGCCTCGTGACTTTCTAGAGTTTCAGAATACATGTCTGAGGTTCTCAAAGCAGTCCTTACTCCCCCTTTCCTGAAGTTATTTAACTCTTATGTTGATTCTGTTCAGTACTCTTCTATTCTAATAAAATATACTCTTATAAAAATAATATATATTTAGATTGCTACCTAGAATCCTAGTCTTAAGTATTTATAATACTATTTTAACTTGCTTTTTTCACAGAATTATATATTGAGACATTTTCTTATTACAAAGGACCACATCATCCTTTGTATATCTCATGTCTTAGTATTTTTCGTTTTAAAACTTTATACATAAGGCTGTGATGGACACTGAGTACAAATGGTACTAAGAACTTTCCCAAGTCTTCCAACAGCCTTCCCTTGGGGCCCTTGGGGTTAGAACTGGGTCACAGGCTCAATCCTGTAGTCACTGGTAAGGGGAAAAGATTGACAGAACTGAGCTAACCTGAACTCCCTCCTGAACTTGGGCTGATTCATGAGTGCCATGAGGTAGGGTACAGGCTCGGAGCAAAGAGGCCTGGACTCCTGAGGATCCAGGAGGATCAAGTGTCCACTGCAATAGTTTTGAGCATTTTAAGAAGTTTAAAATAAATGTGCTAATGTTTTACACTAACAGCAATGTTTTACACTAACAGCAATGTTTAAGAGTGTAAATAACTCTATACCCTCAGGCCACTATAATTATTTTAATCTTTTCATCTATTTGATAGATCTGATAATAATGCTTGGTATTTTATATCGATAGTTCACAGCATATCTGTATGATGATTCACAAGGTCTTATTTGTAGCATTAAAAGTTTCTATTAATAGGACATGATAAAACGACAGGAAAACCACACTACTTTGTTTCCTATAAATTGCTAGAGAAACTCGAACTTCACAGTGAGAGAATAAAATCACTTCTACCAACCACATACGAAAACAAGTGTTAGATTCTTAGATTCTTCATTAGAATTCTATGGATAGCTCAGAAATAAAGAAGCCATAATTTCATTAAGCACTCAAATACCAAACTCTACAAAACTTTTTGTTGTTGTTATTTTTGGAAGTCTCTTGATATAGAGCCCAGGCTGACTTCGAACTCATGAACCTCCTATGTCCCCCTCCTAAGTGCTGTGCTTTTCAGGCATATGCCACAACCAACCTCCAAAATTGTCTTTTAATGCCATTATTAATTTTAAGTCTTTTAGTTCATTAACATAAAATGCTTGGTATAGGACAGATTTTGGATGTGAAGAGTTTAATAGAAGGAATTTGGGTACATTATAGATTAATCTCGGAAAGTTGTTAGCACCATATTTTTGAGCATTAGTTTCGTTACAAGTGTGTTAAGTTAGTGTTACTAGAGCTTTATTACTTTTGTGTTTTAAAAATATGTCAATGCAACAAATATTATTTTTGGCACATAGTAGTCATCCCACATGGCACTGTCATTCATCCCAGTGACCTTGGGAAGTTGTTCTGTGCTCCTCTTCACCCATGAAAAGCAGGTAGGAAAATAGGTACTTATTTACAAGTCTGTTTTTAAAAAAAATCACAGTCTCATTGCTCATTTTTTATTTATTCATTCATTCAGTTTGGAACTAGAGACTAAACCCAGGGCCTTGTTGAACAAGCACTCTACCACTTGACCTTCTCCCACCCCCACCATGTATTTTTTTTAATTTTGTATTTGAGATAGGGTCTCACTAATTTTGCCCAGGCTGGCCTCAAACTTGTGATCCTCTTGACTGTGCGTCCTAAGTAGTTGTGATTATAGATATGAACCACCATGTCCTGCTAAAAATTGCTAACTTTAAAGAGAACACAGGACTATACAAAGCATAGCAAAATTACAGTAAGCCCCATTATTTTCATCCTGTGAACTACAACACAGTATAACTGTGTCCCCTTAAAAGTTTAAATAAAATGGTTGCAAACAGGCCTCCCAGGTTGGAAACCACCACAGCTGTCACTGATATTTCTGAGTTCCATCCAGTGCAATGCAGAATTTTTAAAAAGCTAACATTTATTGGGCTCTATTTGCCAAGCACCTCATAGGCAATGTCTCATTTAATTGAGAACTCTTCCAAACATAACTCAGTTAGATCCTACTTACTGTTTACTTTTTCATCCAAATGATGAAAGTGGCCAAGGGCATTGCCCAATATGTGAGCACAGAAGTGTACTTGGAGTCAATATGAGCCTAAGTGGAAGCACCTGGGCCTCACATGCTGTCTTAGTTGACTCTGCCTGCCAGCCAGCCCCCATGGGCACCAGCCTACTATGGATTAGAAACATATGTATATATCCAAGAAGTATTTTGTTCTGTAGACTTAACTTTGCCTTAGATTTACTTTCTCCATGACATCTCCCATACAGCTTCCAGTTTTCAAAAAAGGTCAGCTGCAAGAACCCACTTGCTTTTGTTTTACTCCCCCTAACACAAATGCTTTGACATCTGTGCAGAAATAAATTGTGTACTAAATTTGAATTCTTTTTAGCCTTGAGAATGTGATTATTGAACAACTTCCCAGTGAGACAAGTTAGGCCCTTAAATGATAAATGTCTACTCTGAAATATTCAAAGTAAGTCATACACAACAGCAAAACATTTGATGATTGGAAATGTATTTGTTTTTGGCCTGTTCACTACTGATAACAGCTTTATCCAAAAATGTATTTACTATATGCTAGATGTCCCAGCATTTTGGAAACTGAAACAGGAAGATGGAGCGTTCAGGACCAGCCTGAGTTACATAATGAGTTCCAGGCCAGCCTGGGCTTCATAAAGAGACTCTATCTCAAAAAAAAAAAAAAAAAAAAAAAAAAAAAACTATGTGCCAAATATAATATTTGTTGCATTGACATTTTTAAAACACAAAAGTAATAAAGCTCTAGTAACACTAACTTAACATGCTTGTAACGAAACTAATGCTCAAAATGTTATGTGTATGTGGTGATGCTTGTGTAAACCTGCATATAAAAATATAATACATGCAATTATGTACAGTACATATAGCAGTTATTTGATAAGAATAGTAAATGTTACTGGTCTATGTATTTACATGTACTATACTTTTTATCATTTCAAGTGTACTCATAAAAAGGTGAACTGTAAAACAGTATGTTGTATTACACGAGGTTCAGCCTCATCCATCTCATATGTTCTGAGTCTCTAAACTGCATCATTTTTTCATGTGCTTCATTTAATCTTATATTCTTTTGTTATTTCCCTAGCAGTCTATACCACATGCACATCTTACATATATACACACTGCCCCCACATAATCTAGGTGTGTAATAGGTTCTATTATCTCGGCTTGCAAAAGCACACTGGAGTTTAAAGAACAACAAATTCTTCTGGTCATTAAGCAATGGCTGACTGTACTAGCAAAACTAGCCTTAGAACGCAGTGATCTTGCTTCAGGTGCGCACTGGATGTATTTGGACGAGCTTGTTTTTTTCTCTCTCTCTGTGTGGTTTATCTGAATCCTTATTGTTACAAAATAAGAACAGTTCTACCTTCACTGTCCCTCAAAGGAACACGATGAGGAGGAACAGCTCTGAAAGATCTTTGTACTTCTCATAAGCATGCTGTACTTGACCACTTGTTGACAGTCCTGTGTTCCTTCATCCTTTCTTCAATCCTTTAATTACTGCCTATCTTTCCCAGATGAAGAATCCTCATTAAGAGGGTGGAAACAGAAAATCAATGGCAGGTGTTGGGCAAGTCAGTCAAGTACATCTATCTCCTAGATCTTAGTGTCCTGAAGAACAAGGCTTGTAGGAAGTATTCAGCACTTCATGCTGTCATTTCCAGTAATAAACAGCTATCAATTCGCAGCCTGCTCTGCATCCTCTGGCCACTTCTCTCTCTAGTGTCACTAATTTTTTTCCTATTTACTCAACCTTATTTTCTTCAACAGTAACTAATTTTTTTTCTGCTAGGGAACCGTGAATATTTTCTTTCTGGAAGAATTGCATTTTGGACCTCACACAATCTTCAAAAAGGAAAGATCTAGGCTATGAAATGAGTCGCTAATCCTATCAGTGGCAGCTCTGGTCTAGATTAGTCAGGGAGCATCAACCTATGGCAGTAGGCAGTGCTTCACCTATCATCATCAATTAAGTATTTGCTTTATGAATGAATACACGAGGGGAAGTCACTCACTTGTAAAGGTGGGCAGACAGCTTTTTATAAAAGAGTGGACTAGGGTGTCTCAAAATACTTTTGGGGGCTTTCTCTTGACTACTTTTGGACGAGGAGGAAAACTGGGTCCATGCCATTTCCCAGTGAATGTGTTGGAATGACCGAGAACAGTACTTCCTTATAAACCCACGACCTCTTTTTCTCCGCGCAAGATTAGCTGCCTTCGGCTGTGTTCGCCGCATGGGCCCTGGGGCCAGGGGACAGAAGTGGAAGGCCTTGGGTCCCACCCCCCACAGGGCTTGTCTTCAACCGTCCTGGGACATCTCCCTTCTGCAGCGGCTTCCAAGACTCAGGCCACCCTCGTTCCGGGTCCCTCCCTGTCACAACACTGCGTCAGACTAGCACCTTTTCTCCGACCCCCACCGGGGCCTTCCGCTTCCGCCGGCTGCGAGACTCGAAATGATGTAGGGGAGCTCTGCTTCTGCGTCGGTGAGAGGCGTGGGCCGTGAGGTCACCGCGCCCTGACGTCAGGCCGACGCGCGGCGCGGTCGCCCGGGAGACCAGGAAAGCCGTTTCGCACCCCGCGGAGTCCAGGCCTAGGTGAGAGACGGCTGCGCCCTCGGCTCCCGGATGACCCCGTCCTCAGGGTCGCAGTTCCGGAGCGGAGGCGTCCTGGCACCTGGGGAGCGGGCCGAAGGCGGGGGGCCCTTGGCGGCCCCTGCGCTTTCCGCGAGCCCCCCGGGCCGGCGTCGCGGGGCCCAGCGCGCTGTGTCTCCGAACCCCGCACCCTACTCCTACCAATGCCGCCGCGGTCAGTCCCCAGAGAACCGGGTTAGGAAGGGTCACATCTCAATGCCCTCCCAGCAGTTTCGCCTGGCATTGCCCTTGCTGTCTGTTTGGAAAATCCCGCCGCTTCACGGAAGTCTTAGGCTGTGAAGTCCCGCCTCCCCTGTCCCTGACCTGCCCTTTGTGGGTGATTCACCCCGAGGGAATGGTTCTTTATAGAAGGACCTCAAAACTGAACGTGACTTAGTGGCCCTACGTGGCCCTGGTGTAAGGGAATCGGAAGTGAGCAGTCAAGGACGTTTCTACATTTTTAAAAAATAAATCCTTCTCGTGATCGTGTCAGAGACCAGGTGCACAAAACCGACCTATCACCGCACCGCTTGCCAAAGGGCGATCTACACGTGTGTAATGGGAAAGACCAAAGGGAACTTGTTAAAATACGCAAAACAATGTAAGAGTAAATTAAAAGGTAGTAAGATTTCCCTGTTGCCCAAAAGGAAAGAGCGCCTTTCCGTTCTTGAAAAGTACTTGTAAATGCTTCCTCTTTCTTTATCTTTCACATGTATGAAAACCTGTATAAAGGCTCAGGAATGGAGTGTTGGAGGCCTGAAAGCCATTTCTTTAAAATGTAAACACAAAAAAGTAAATATCAAGGATGATAGTGTCATTATCTCCTTCGTCCCCTTGGGAGGTAAGCCTAGGTTCCTAACTCCTAGTTGTCAACACCAAACATTCTTTAGCATGAAGCTTAGGAGACTAGTCAATTACCAGGGGAATTTAGGGTGGACTATAAAAAAAAAAGTGTAGTAAATCCTGTTAAGGCCTGTTGAGGATAAGTTGCCAACTTTTCTTGAGACATGTATGTAATGATACATACCTCCTTGACTGCATAAAAAGCATGGGATTTTTTTTTTTTTTGGCAGATTGGTTGTGATGTGCATGGAAATCCAGATAAATGCTTATTCAGTAATAAAATTATTTTCTTTCTACATTTTTGAGGGTTTTCTTGCTTGGCAAGATAATTCTATTTTTAATTTTTCCTCAGTCAGAACCTGCCAGTTCCTCCCGTTGGTATAGTAAGGCCATAAGTTGGAACAGATTCATAGACAACGAAGATAACTGGAAAAAACTGTTCTGCTGGTGCTTTGTATTTATATTGTCAATCAAATCCATATCTCAATACTTTTATAACTGATACTTTAAAAGGGAGATTTAGTTGGTAATTGTAGAAAAAAAATGCTAAACTCCTAATAGAGTTGAAAATGTTACAATTTTATTTTACTGATAGTGAATCCACTGTAAAGTGGCATAAATGAGAATACTATCCCTCTGGTCTCTTACTACATGATGGACAAGCTGCCAAACATCATACTATGTATTTGGTCATTTGGGTCCATGTTGACACAGTTAACTTTACCCCCATGGTTGACTTCACTGTTAAGCTTACCAAACACATATGTTATCTTATGTTTTATGTGGGAAGATAGCTCATTAGTTATTTGTTTCAAATAGTAGCTCATTGAAATTAGAAGTATTTGTGCTAACTCAAGGAATGAGGAATCCTTTCTTCCAATGGTTATACAATTTACAAAAATAATTCCACTATTATTTGCATCTCTCATTGTCAAAATCTTGCCCTGACCAAGTACAGACAACATCAAGAAGCCTTACTAACTCTAGATCCCCATCTGAAAAAGAGGTCATTTTCCTATCCTGGACTACCTCCACCATCTGCATAAATATCCCTCATGAAATTAGGGGAGGACTGACCACTTGAGCCATGCCCCCAGCACTTTTTTTTTTTTTTCAGATAGAGTCTGAGTATGCCAGCCTTGAACTGGGATTTTTCCATTTCTGCCTCCTGCTAGGAAGTGTTTTCTTTCTTGTTTTTTTTCCCCCAAAGACCCCCAAATGCTCCTCCATCCTTTGTGGTTTATGAAAGTAGTGATAAAGTTTTTAATGTTGAATTGTTTCTGTTAGAAAGTTAAAATTTGTTCAAAGTAGATTATGTAAAATAAATGTCTATCTTAGATAAAATTGGCACTTAGCTTCTAGTGTTTTGATGACTTCTGTTCAGTAATTTTGCATACCATTTAATTTGGTAACTAAATTTTTTTTCTGTACTTCATTATTTAAACTAGTATTGATGCCACAATTGCATCTGCTGAACTAAAATACTACATTTAAATATTTTTTTTCTAGCAGTTTTTCAAGAAAACAAAACTTGTTGATTTTTTTAAATAGCTGAAATAAATGAGTAATTAAAAATTTACAGTTATTCTGTAGCTGCAGAACAAGTAATTAGTAGTAGTAAACAGCAATGGAAATTATTGTCAGTGAAGTTCTAACAAATAGAAAATGTCTAATTCAGTAATCTTTCTATAGCTCTCTTGGCCTAAGAACTAAGAAAACTCCAGTTGTACCTTCTAACAGTGGATGAAACATGTTAAAACAGTTATCAACGTCCATTCCCAAATATTACAAGAATTTATAGATCACCTTAACTTGAATTTTCTTATTATTTGAATTCTGGTTCTAACTATTGCCATCAATTTTTCTTAGACTATTTTGCTTCAGAGCTCTCTCAGTATATTTTTGGAAATCATGGATCGTCACATTCCCATTCATGCTTTACCTGAAGAAATCCAAAAGGTATGGGACTATATTGTATTACTACAGCATGGCTTTAGGAGCGTTTCGCCACCTGAGCCATACCTCAGCCAATTAGGAGCACTTTTAGCAGTTAGATAATTCTAAAACGTAGGGAAGTGAATTTACAGATTTTATATTTCTTTTGGTCACAGAGTGCCCTGAATTGGTGGAGTGGGAGAGGAAATAGTCACAATGGGTAAAATTATAGAAATTAATTCAATATAAAGAATGTTTGTTCCTATGAGAAGAGATAATATTTAACCAGTTGGTTGTGGAATCCTGGTAAAAAGAAGGATATAGAAATGTCCATGCTTGCATATGTTTTGATGCCAATTTTTTCTCTCTATATAGAATGTCTTTTCAGTTATTCTTGCCATTTCCTGTGTGCCAGGTGCTATTTTCAGTCTTTTCATATATATCAACTCATTTAATCTGGTTTACAATCAATTCTTCATGGTTTCTATGCTATTCCTCTCCCTGTCATTTCACATCTATCCTCAGACAAAACTTTTCTTCCATAATTACGTTGGCAATCCATACATTGTTAATAGAACAATTTTCAAAGAATCTTTTTGAAAATGATTGACTTAAATTCTGAGTCAAAACTTCCACGTGCCACACAAGAACTCTATCCCTGAGCTATATGTATAAGGTATATATGAAACACAAACGAATTTTGTGTTTAGACTTGGATCCCATCCTCAAGGTATCCCACTATGTATATACATATATTCCAAAATTTGAAAACATCTGAGATCTGAAACACTTCTGGTCTCAAACATTTCACATAAGGGACAATTAGCATGCATAATTTATGGTGGCAATAGGAATTGTTCAGGTTAGAACCAATTCATTTTGAAGATGAAGAACAAATGATTTTTATTTTCATAATGGCTTGAAAAATATGCTCCGTTTCTTTAATGGAGCAAGAAGACTTGAGGTAGGTAGATCTGTGTATAGTGACAGGTCTTTCAAAGCCTTTTTTCCCTATCCTTTCTTGTTCTGTTAACTTTTTGTTACTTTGTATGCTGGCTCTTCTTTCTAGAGAAACCCCTGCTGTGTTTCCTTTTCTTTCTACTGGAGTATATCTGCAAGGAAGGTTAGTGTAAAAATCAGAGAAGAGAAGGCTAGGGTGGGGGTCCTTTCTTTTTCTTTCTTTCTGTACTTAGGCTATGTGATATGGTAGTAAATGACTGAAACTTTAGAAAGTGAAAGCGTTGTACTATTAATAACAAAATGAGTAGTAGTAGACAAAGGAGAGTTGGAAGAAAACGTAAAGGTGGTGAGAGAGATGGCCACCAAAGAAAGTGGAGAGGAATGATGATAATGATAAGCTATAATCATCTTCCCCTGGTCTCATCTCCTGAGAGAATCCTAGGGAAGAGAGAATAAGAAAGTCTTTCAGACTTTCCTTATTATCACAATTTCTGACTGAGCACAGACACTTCTCAGACTTCCAGTCTTAAGTGGCGGAAAATGTACAAGAGGCTCATGGGACATACTTGTCCCCTTTGTCTTCTGCTGGATTGTACATTTTATTTCTGTATGTACTTAGACTATATCTCTAAATCCCTACGTTTTCTAGGCTGGGCTGATTCCTTCCTATCTCTGATCTCATATAACCAGCAGTGTTGCTAGAATTTTCAACTAGTATTCTGCAGTATAGTTCCTTGTTAAGGATTTTACTGCTACAGTTTAAAACAACACTTACAGATGAGCAAAGCAACAATTCTGTATCTCCTTTCTTCATGAATGTCAATCCATTTTAGGAGACATATGGAGTCTTCTTTTTAGAGAAAGCCAATGAACAAATTCCTTTTGCTGTTTTTGCTAGGGTACATATGGAGAAGTCAAAACAACAGCAACAAACTAGTGGAAAAATCAGTTATTTTGCATAAGCAAAGTTGATCTCTTGTTTTTTAAAATGATGACAAAATGAACATAGGATTCTAACTTCAGGAGTTCTTTATTATCACAGATACAAAGTAAAATAAAGAGATCAGAGTTGTTTATTTTACAAAACAGAAGTGGCAATGCAAGGGCTGGAGAGCATACTGTTCCTTCTGGGATAACAATCCCTTTCTCCAGCAGTAACAGCTCATTTTGTCCTGTTTCAGTGAAGTAATTTTAGTACTTTGGAACTTTGAAATTTATTCAGAATAACAGTTTTATATTTCCAAGCACAGATTGTCATTGCCAGAAAAAATAAACTTAATTTTCCAGGTCATTTTGGGCCACTGTGACTAGGTTCAGATTTTGTGTTGAGTTAGAGTAGAGAAAAATGAAAAAGGAAATGGTCATAGAAATGTTAGCCCTAATCTGGAAAGTAATGATAAGTATATATACTTGTATATGTGTGTGTGTGTGTGTATGGCGGGGGGGGGGGGTGGGGTGGGTGTTAAGCAATTGCAATTAAAAAACCATATGACAAAAGAAATTGAAAGCTGTGTAATTTATGGAGAGACTAGTCATTTAATGTTATGACCCAAAATAATTCATCATGAAAAATACTTTTTCAGAATATTACTACGAATTGTAAAAAAATCTGCATGTGTCAATGTGGGTCAAAAATACTTCTGCTGACTGGTCACAGACGGTCATATTGTTTACTAAGGTGAGGTTTCCTGGTGGAAAAATAGATACTGGAGGAAATATACTTTGGAAGCACATTTAAATAGACATAAAGGTGTCATGTATAATTTATGTGTTAGGAAGCCAACATTTATGATACTGCTCAAAAAAAGTGTCTGAGTTAATCTCTGACATTTTAATCCAAGATTGATTTATTTTTATTTTTATTATTTTATGTTTTAGCAGTATTGGGGTTTGAACGCAAGGCCTCACACTCTAGCACTCGAGCCACGTCCCCAGCCGTTTTTATTATTATAAAAGTAAACTTATTTTGAGAAATAAGTAGAAACATAAGGAGTTGTAAAAAATAATATGGAGAGGTCCCATGTATCCTTTACATAGTTTTTCATGGGATAACATTTGGCAAAGCTAAAGTACAATATCACAACCAGCGTATTAACAGTTGATATAGTCAAAATACAGAGCAGTGACTCCTCCTGAACTTTTATAGTCACACTTGTCTCAACTTCCCCAATCCTCTTCCTACCCAGCTGCCAATGACCCCTGACAACCATTTATCTGGTCTTCAGTAATTTTGTTATTTCAAGAATGTTATGTAAATGGAATCATGCAGGTTATAACCTTTGGGGATTAGCTTTTTCACATTGTAATTCACTGGAGCGTCTTTCTGATTGTATGAGTAGTTTATTCATTTTTATTGCTGAGTAGTATTCCATGGTCTGAATGCACCAGTTTGTTTAATTATTTACCTGTTAAAGTGCATCTGAGTTTTTCTCCATTTTTGGGCTAACTACTATAAATGTTTTTGTGAGCATATGTTTTCATTTCCTAGGATTTATACCCAAGAGCTTAATTGCTAGGTTTTATATTAGCTTACATATTTGTTTTTTAAGACACTGCTAAATTGTTTTTGGAGTGGTTGTACCATTTTATACACTTACCTGCAACATGTGACTAGTCCTTTCTTCACATCTGCACTGCAAATTTGACATTGTCCCCAATGTGTGGTGATATCACATTGTGCTTTTAGCTTGTATTTTTTAATGGCTGGCAATGTTGAATATTTTTTCACATGCTTATTTAGCACCTGTATATCCTCTAAGGTGAAATGTTTCTTCATATTTTTTGCCTGTTTTCTAATAAGATTTTTTTTAATTGTTGAGTTTTGGAAATTCTTTATATAATCTACCTACTGGCCATTTATATGATTTGAAAATACTTTCTCCTGGTCTGAATTTTTTCAAAATTATCTTCACAGGATTTATTGCAGAGTAAAAGTGCTTAATTTTGATGAAGTCTTAACAAACTTTCCATTTGTGGATTGTGCTTCTAGTATCAAGTGTAAGAACTATTTGATTTAGTTAGATCCTGACAACTTTCTTATTTTTTTATAAAATTCTATTTTTATGTTTTATATTTAAGTCCATGAATCTACTTTTGTATAAAATGTGAGATTTTGAATCTACTTTTGAATCCACTTTTGTGTAAAATGTGAGGTTTAGGTTGAACGGCTTCTTCTTTTTAAAACTATGACCAGCCAGTTGTGCCAGCATCATTTGTTGAAAAGACTATCTTTTCTTCACTGAATTGCCTTCATACCTTTGTAAAAAAACAAAACAAAACAAAACAAAAACAGTGTGGCATATTTATGTAGATAAGTTTCTAGGTTATCTATTTCAATATGTCAACTTAGGGAAAATTAATATCTTTCCTATTTTGAGTCTTCCAACCCATAAACACAGTATGTCTTTCCATTTATTTAGGTGTTCTTCAATATGTATTTTGTAAGATCTAACCTAAGTATGTATTTATGTATTTATTTGGTGTTAGGAATCAAACCCGGGGCCTTCCACATGCCAGGCCCTTAAGGTGCTCTACCACTGAGTTACATGCCAGTCCTGTAGTTGGTATCTTAATTTCAGCATCCATGTGTTCACTGCAAGTATATATAAGTATAATTGATTTTTCTGTGTATATCTTGAATCAGGCAATCTTGCTGAGCCTACTAGTTCTAAGAGTTTTACTGTAGATTCTTTGGGGGTTTTTATGTAGGTAATCATGTCTTCTCAAATAGGGACAGTTTTATTTCTTCCTTCTAATTCATATGCCTGTTATTTCCTCTTCCTGCCTTCCTGCTCTGGCTAAAACTTCCAGTGCTTTGTTGAATAAGGACAGTGAGAATGGACATCTTTGCTTTTTCCTCAATCTTAGGGCGTGCCTGGCTAGTTGGTTGAGATGGGGTCTCGCTGTCTTCTTGCCTGGGTTGGCCTTGAACAGCAATCCTCCCAGTCTCTGCTTCCCAAGTAGTTGGAATTACATGCATGAGCCTTTAAGCTGAGTTTTAAATTGTAGTGCAGCAAGTTGATTGATGGTCTTATGAAGTGATTACATGGTTTCTGTGACTAATGGCTCAAGGGTCCACTGTTATCTCTGCAAAAAATTTTGCCAGTTTGAATGAAATTTACTGCTTAGATACTCATTGTTTTGAGTAAAGGCATTTTTCAAAACCTCTCATAGATGGGGGTGTGGCTCAAATGGTAGAGCCTAACATGCTGAAAGCTCAGGGTTGCAAAACAAAAACAAAAAACAAGCAAGCTCTCTTAAAAATGTTAGCATTATACTACTGTCACTCTTAATTTGTGGAATAGTTTATCTGTTTCTTTGCTCTTTATCCCAGCATAAAAGGCATACGACAGGGCATAGAAGAAAGGTGGCACGGTTTTTGGAGCAGACAATACCACAGTTGGGCAGCAGGACAGTATTAAGTGCCTTGTATAATTGAAGGATAGCCAGGATTTCTGACAAGAATCTGAAGCCTAATTTAACTTTTCAAAAGTTACATGATTTCTATATTAAATAACTATAATTTTAAGAGTGCAAATACTATGTCTAGGAAGTTTGTTTTATAATTTATTTTCAAATAGTTCCACATTTGTTTAATACACTGTATTTGTTAGTGCTTCCTCCAAAGTGGATATTGTAGACAGCAAAAACATCATGCTAATGATAACCCTTTTGTCAAGAATGACAGCATGTTGTTATTTTACTTTCAAAATGAGAAGATAATATAACAGCAAGTTTATCAGAACTCAACCAAATTATATTTCATAAAAACTTAACTTTTGCTTTGGGAACATAATTACAGTATTTCATATCTTCTCAAGTTTCACAAACGTGTCTTAAGTAATTAGCCTATACAGACACTAAGAATTTAAAAGGTTAGCACTTTACTTCTGTTGAGATTACAGAAAGTTACTTATAATAACAGTGAAAATTTGTGCGCGGTATCCTTATTTAACGTAGATTGTTCAGAGATTCAGGTTATGCTAGTTAAAGTCTGGAGAGCATTCTAGGGGACCTACTACTTTATAATTTTATTGTTTTATCACCTAGATCAAAATGAATATCATGTTTTTCTTTGCTGAACTTCTAGAAAACCTCTAAAATGTATTGCTTCATTTATTTCAGCTTTTCCTCCCTTGATTGCTGTGATAAATGTTATTTATTCTGTTTCCACAATGTGAAGTTTGAACTATTTCTATTTTGTGCATCAAGCTGCAGATATACTCCACTAATCAAGAATTGTATTTAGAATAAGGATAGGGCATTTTTCCAGGAGCAGAGGTTGAGAAGGAAAATGCCTTGGAGTAAGCAATATAGTATTCAAATTGACCAGGAAGAACCAGGATGGGTGGGATTATAAAACAAATACCCATGTGCTTTGAATTAGTTCAAGTCTCTTAACCTGGATGGATTATTTTCCTGGGAGCAGATAGTGTCTTGGGGTAGGATCACAGAGCCACTCGTTGGTTATCCTTGGAGAACTGGTACAGGGAGGATAATGCACGAATGCTGTTCCATGTATAAAATGTCCATAAATTACAACCAGCGAGCTTAATTTCAATTCCAGAGAAGATTTTAGAGTACCATTATTAAAGGATGACTTATAAAGTACATTAGTGAAAATGATGACCCATAGACCTATTTTACATTCATCTTAAAGCAGTGTGTAGACCTCAAAAATCTCATTTTTTATAGAGTTAGTAGATCTAGGAACTGTATTAGGCAAGAATGTATGGACTTTATGAATAAATTTGATAAAGTTCGTCATAATATTACTGAAGAAAGTGTGAATAACTTTAGGCTCTTTACAAAGGTAACTTGGTACTTTCAAAATCAGATGTATTTGAAATGTACTGAGTAATGGATCACTATCAATCAAAGTGATATGATATGGTATGAAGTTCTAGCCTCAACTTTGGCATGCTCAACATTTTTTAAATCCAAGAGTTAGATGAATAAAATGATTTTGATAAAGCTTAGTTTTCTGGATACCAAAATCAGTATCTAAAGCCTGAGTCTGAGATATTTATACATCTCTGTGTATTTATACATCTCTGTGTAGCATAATATATATGTTATGATATGATATATACAAGTATTTGAGTCTAAGATGACAAAAGATACATATTTACATTTATACTTCTGTACTTAGATCTGAAAAACCAAATGCTTACATATTAAGATGGGAAGTATTAGCTATACGTAGTGAGTTACTAAAAGGGGGAAAGAAAAAATAGTGAAAGAAGATTGGACCTGGATCCCAAAGAGTGAGTAGGGAAGCCAGATCTCAAGAGTAACTGAAGTAAGGACCTGGGAAGGTCATCAGGTATAGGACAGTGACTAGTTCCATTTTTTTTTTTCTTTCTGCCTCTTTCTAGAACCACAGTGTCTTTGTCTCCACTTTTCTCTGTGTTTGTTCACCCTTCTCTTCATTCCAGTAATGTGACTGACTGTGTATCTTGCACATGACCTTTCCCCCTATGGTTGCTGCAAAGGTAACCTAAATGTGTGACTCTTCAACACTTATAGGCCTAGTTGACTTTTCCCAGTGTATAGCTTGGTTTTTCTTGGTCCGTTGTTTAATTCTTGGTCCATCAGTCAGCCATGGTGAAGATGAATGGGTCAGCAACATCACCAAACAGAACAACCAGGGCTGTGGAAAGTGGATTCCCAGTAGGAAGGAAATGATTGGTATATTCAATAAAGAACTTATGTTTTCACTGTTAAGTTTTTTTTTAATGGGCATTAACATAAAAGCCAGTTACAGTGTATAATAGCGACCAGTGTATTCAAAGATTGTATTAGAATATATTACTAATGACATGTTAGAATAAGAGAAGCTTGAGATCTGTCTCTCTGTTTTTTAATACTAAACACACTGAACTATTCATTTCTGGACATACTTTGAAACATGTGGAACACTGGAACAAGGTCAGCAAAAATTATCTGGAATTGGAAAGAAATTCAAAACCATGGTAAACAACTGAAGGAATTAGAAGTGTTGATCTGGGGAAGAGAAAACATGAAGTATTCCTGATAGTTGTCTTTAAATACCAGAAAGATCTTTGTGTGAACGCGACCTGGCTTCACATGGTTACTAGTAGAACTAGGACTTGTGGGTGCTCTAGGGAGACAGTTTGAGAAAAGATTTCCTGAGAGACAAAACTGGCAGAAGGTGGAGCCGGCTGCTTTGAAAAGTAGTTTCCATTCCTTTGGTATGTTAAAATATGAGCTGAAGAACATAGCTAGGTTGGTGTGGACTCAATGAACCCATCTAGAACTAGGTAGTATTTGTGATTTCTTTCAAACTTGATATTTTGTTAGTCCATAAATTTGGTATCTGTGGCAATTAGAGGTTTGATACAGTCATTACATACTGTATTATGCCTTTAAGTTAGAAATTATTGTTATGTACATTTAAATGATACAAATTTTACTTTACTTGTGTGATGGCATTGCTAGGAAGATATGGTAGTATCACTCTTAGTTACTGGAGAAGTTTCTATAGTATCAGGGGAGCATGCACTAAGAACAAATGCTTCTTAGCTAGGCATAGTGGAGCATGCCTGTAATCCCATCACTTGGGAGGCAGACGCAGAGGACTGTGGGTTCAAGGCCAGCCAGGGCTATGTAGAAGGACTCTCTCTTAAAAAAAAAAAGTGAAAAAGAGTAAGTACTTCTTAACTAATCCAAGAGTTGATTTCATTTTGGAGTACTGGAGCAAATATTGCATGAAACTGTCTCCTATTCTTTGTGAAAAACAAAAGAAGCAGAGGCTGCTTGAGGCTATTTATACTTGAGACAGAAAAAAAAAAAACAAACTTATGTATTGACTTTACTGAAAGTCTGTTTTTCACTGCCCCTCTGCTGGCTAGAGCCACAGGCACACTTCATCTGTAGGAAGTAAGAGGATTTAGGTGACATAGACATGGTAGATAAATATAATATAAATGATTAAAGGCATAGGCACTGGTTTTCAAATAGACTTGGGTTTTAATCTCAACTTTTGCCACATATCAGCTGGATACTTAACTTTAGTGGTCTCATTTTAATCTATAAAATGGGTATAACTGTACTTACTAAGGGTAAAGAACTGATCTAGGGAGAAAAGATGAAGTTCAAAATGTTTTTTCTATTTGTAGGCTTGTGATAGAATCTTAAATGCTGTAAAAATCATATAATGTTGAAACTGAGTAAGAACTTCATTTGGTTCAGAGCCATAATTTTATAAATGAGAAAAATATCTGAAAAAGCCAAAAAGCATCTCTAGGATCATAGAGTAGTTGGTAGTGAAGGACCAGTGATTTCTTCCAGTTTTATGGAAAACTCATCTTAATACAAGAATTGTAAAGATGTTTTTACCATTTTTAGTTTTATTTTGTGGAAAATATTTCAAGAGTAAATCTTGCTTAGAGATACCACGGAGAAATACTTGCTCTGAGAGATCCTTTTCTAGAGTTCCAAGATTTTGTATCAAAGTCAGTATGGTATTTTTAAAAATTTTATCCAGATGTAGGCAGTGTCATAGTGATTACTCCATGGAATACTATACTGTGTCTTTACTTCATTTGACCAGCATGGTTGTAGCAACATCTTTAGTTGAACTTTGTCGGAATAAAGAATATCATTTCAGTAAATATATGTTCTGTTTCCTAGATGTCTCCTGAAGAAAAAGTTTGTAAGTACTGTGGAGTCAGCTACCTAATTCTTCATGAATTTAAGGCTATGGAAGAAAAACTGAAAGCAATGGAAAAAGAGGTGAAATTTTATCAAGGAAGTGTAAAACGTGAAAAAGGACTTCAAGAAAAACTTCAGTCTCTTAGTCAAGAGTTCGAACAGTGTAAAATTGACAGTGAATCCAAATCAGAAAGGTTGGAGTATGCTTTTCTGTCTTTTATTTAGCTTGAAAGAAAATTAAAAGGAATATTTTGAATGTTTGTCTAGAATTTCCCTATATCAAGCATTATTTATACTTTGATACATTTTTAGTTTAATGCATTCATCTGTTAATTATATTAGGTTACAAAGTATAATTACTAATATACTCTATAGCTTTCTTTTGAGGTTTGTATTTACTATCCAAATAATTAGAAACCAATTAATGCAGTAACTATAAATAGAAATGGATCAAATTATTTTCATTGTGTGTAGGGGTGTGTGTGTGTGTGTATCTTTTTATCAGGAAGATTTATATATCAAAACTCAGATGGATTTTGGTAGTTTTTGATACCTAACATTTGTTTTTAAATACCTTTGAATTTTTGATTTATAGAATAAGGTTTGCATATTTTGGGAAGGATACCAGGACATTAAAATTAGAATGATCCTTAATCATTGAAATTATAATGAAAAATTTAAAATGGATTTCTAATACCATAGAATCTAATCAGCAAAAGATATTTTAATGAGCTTATGTGGAAACCTCTACATAAGGGCTTTTTTCTGATGTTTTATGAGTTTTCCTTTCTCCTATGAATGAAAATTTCTCTATTGTAAGTTTCAATAGTTGATGTTAGTAGTAAACCTTGAGCTAATAAATTTAGTGGGTATCACATCCATGTAAAAGTATGTTCTACCACTTGAGCCACTCCACCAGCCAGGACTAAGAACTTTTATAAAATTTTGCTATAAAGTTTTATATAAAAGTATGTAACTGCCTGGTCAGTTGAATCAGATATTTCTTAGTCTTTTGACAAGAAAACTTTGTTATAGTTTCATCAACTTCAAATCTGAATAATAAGCTGGGCACCACCATAACCACTTTTAATACTTGGTATATATCTTTCTACAACTTTCATTGTGGCCTTTCCTTTATTGTAAATAGTATATCTAATATATGTACTATGGATATATATAATATTTCTTTCATATATGTAGTTCTATATTTTAATAGACTAGCTTTTAAGATAAACAGTATATTAAATGTATTGTTCTGTGACATTTGTCACTTACCTATATGTACTGGAAATGGTTCATATTAATGAATTTAGATCTACCTTGCTCTTAATGGCAGCAAAGCTTTCCTTATAATAAGTACAATATAATTTACCATTGCTCTTTTCAGCATTTCTAATTTTTATTATTACATATAGTATTTTTATTTGTATTTGTTTGGACATGTGCTTTTTTATAAGGTAATTCCATATGCTTTTCAGAAGTGAAATTGCTGAAAGAAAGCAAATGCTTAAAGTTGCAACAAGTATTATACCAAATTGTCTTTGAGATGATAGCACTAATTTATATTTGACCAATGGTTTATGAAGTGGCCAGTTTTCTACATCTTGCTAAGATTGGTATCTTCTTAAGTTTTCTCAATCGCTTCAGTGAAAAAATTTCATGTGTATTTCTCTTTTGCTAATGAAGCTGTACATTTTTCATGAGATATTTAAATTTCTTTCTCTATTGATTACCTGTTCCACAAGTTACCAAATTTTCTGTTGGGTTATTTGCTTACTTGGGGTTTTATTTTTTTATTTTCTTTTGGGTTAATGATTTATTTTACTTATGGAAATTTTTAATGTAATATTGGCTTTATAGTTTATATATATTAATTTTCTCATGGTTGCTTGTCTTTTTTCCTTGTTTATTATGTTTTTTGCTATACCCTTATGCCAAAATCTGGTTGCATAGGGTTCGGTGTTTTTTCATTGCACACAGCAGAAATTTACTCTAACCTACACGTGAAAGGAATTTATTGGAAGAGCATGAGAAGAAAGAAAAAATTAAAAGTACCTTGACTTTGGAAAGGACAAGAAACAGAGCTTATGTAGGGATCTGGGAAGTCTCTTTGGAGTGACTTAGCACAACTTTTTCTTCCTTACATCATTCTCTTCATGACTGAAATCTCACAAGACAGTCTTATTGGCTTCTTTTGAGTTACATGATCACCTGAATCCCTACCTCTATAGCCTTAGAAAAGGGCCTCGAATGACAGTTATATGAAGACTTCATAAAATGAAGGAAAAAAAATCACTGAAGAGAAATTAGATTGTTGTTACCAGAACAGGGAATAGATTTAGACAAGTAAAAACATCAATGTATGTTTAAAAGGTACAGTATTATGTTAGAGTTAGCTTTTTAGTATATTTAGAATTTGTGTATATAATGTAAGATAGATTTCTTTGTTGTTGCTTTCCAAATGTCTGGTTTATTATCTGTCCCACTGTTTTTCATTAAATACTTCATTTTTTCTCCCCAGCTTTGAAATACTGCCTATTTCTAGTTTCTTTTTGGATCCTCTGTTTGGTGCTGTTGGATTGCTATCTGTGAATGGGTCTCCACCACACTTTTGACTATTTTATATTTTAGCTTTATCATATGCTCTCATATTTTGCTAGGCAAGGCTTTGTTTTGTTTTTATAGTACTATTTGTCTTCTGGATGAATTCTAGAATCAGTTTATCAGATTTCATTCCATGTTATGATTTAAATTGGAATTATATTTACTTTGTAGAACAATTCGATATCTTGAGAATTAGCTATTTTATTATCTTAAATCTTCTTATTCTGGAACATGGTATCTCCCCTTGCCCCATATTCAAATGTTCTTTAAACCTCTAATAAAATTCTGTAAGCTTCTTGTACATTCTGTATTTATTAATCCCTAGACATGTGATTCTTGTTGCTATTGGAAATGGAATGTTTCTCTTCGTTACATTTTCTAATTTTTCTGAATGTTACTGATTTTATATATTGATTTTATACCTAGGCCCCTTACTGAATTAATTTATTAGTTGCATACTTTTTATGTATACATGTATATTTTCCTAATAAGCATACAAAAAGCCACAGTCACATCATATGTAAATAACTCTTTTTATTTCCAATAGCTATACTGCCCCACCTTTTCTTATTTTAGTGATCTAGATTGTCTTCATTTCTCATGTAATGTGCATTTGTGTAGTGTGCTTCTTTGTTAAACAGGATGTTTGCTGTAGGTTTCTTAAGGATGCCTTTTACCAATTTAAGAAATTCTCCTTTTATTATTTTTAAAGGTTTATTTTTAATTAAATGGTTATTGTATTTTAATAAATGCTTTTCCATCTTCTATTAAGATGATATGATTTTTCTCCTTTAGTCTGCTAATGTAGTAAATAATAGTAATAGGTTTCTAGTATGAAGTTATACTCACATTTTGGTATAAGACCATTTTGATCATGGTATATATTTTAGGATTTCCTAAATTTTATGTATGTGTTTACCTTTTTTATGATTTTTGTCACAGCTGTAAGTACTCTGTACTATTTTTCTATAAATGCACCCTTAATTATAGGTATTTCTGTGAATATAGTCATTAGAAAAAATTATCACTTGCCATAAATTGAAGGTTGAAAATAAATATGCAGTTATTAAAATAAGCATGTTTTGTCTCAGTAACGCTAAAGTAAACACCCATGTTACTAGGGACCTGTGAAGCCACTTATGAAGAACATTGTTCTAATACAATGCTGGATTCATTTGCTAGTATTGTGCATAAATTTTTGCATTTGTGTTCACAGGTGAACTTGGTCTGTAGTTTTTTATGGAATAAACACTGGCTTATCTTTTAAAAAAAGTTAAGAGGCCATCCATCTTTTGTGTGTACCCGACATTTTCAGTAACACATAAGTTCTGTTCCTTGCAGCTTTGGATCTCCTTCATAGAAAATGTTTTGTGTCTTTTTTTGGGGTGGTAGAACTTTGATGATACATTTTATTTTCTCTCATTATTGTTTTACTTATGGATTTTTACCCCTGTGTCAATTTTAGAAAGTAATATTTTCCTAGACAATCAAGAATATCATTTGACATTTAAAATTTTATGGTATTTTGTAATATGTAGTGTCTTCTTATTTAAAAGTTCATCCCCTCTATTTGTTATGGCTCTCTCTTTTCCTTGGTTTATTTGGGTTCATTTGAAAATGAGCCAAGGGAGGAAACTGGGTGTAGTGGTGCACACCTGTAATCCTAGCACTTGGGAGGTAGCTGAGGTAGGAGAACTATGAGTTTAAGGGCAAACTGGGTTTATATAATAACCCAGTTTACTGCCTCCAAAAAAAAAAAAAAAAGGCAAGAGAGGGAGAGAAAGAGAGAACTTTTTTCCCAACCAAAGTAACAGATTGTTTATTTTATTGGCCTTTTCAGAGAACCAGCTTTGATTTTGTTAATCAAATCTGTTTCTTTTATGTTTGTTTTCTGTTTCATTAATTTATGCTCTTATTTTTAGTTGTTTATTTCTTAAATTCTCTCTTCTCTTTAGTTTTTAGTTCTCTTGCTAGTTGCTTGAGTTGAAGTCTGGATGAGTTTGTTTTCACTCTTTTTTAAAAAAGTAAATAATTTGGACTGGGGGAGTGGCTCAAGTAGTAGAACACCAGCCTAGCAAGCTCAAGGCCCTGAGTTCAAACCCCAGTACTACTAAATTAAAAAAAAAAAGGTAAAATAAAAATAAATACATGTAAAGCTATCAAATTTCCCTGTGGTGACAAGTTTGTTGTTTTGGCTACAGCAAGCCTTTTGATAATATTTTATTTTCATTTATTTCTAAATAAGATGAAAGGTAAGTGTTTCTTAAGAAACACTTAGTTTTAAAATTTCTAAATGGACAGATTTTTTTGGGTAACCTTTTATTTATATCTACTTTCATTCTAGTTTGAACAGAGAGTATAACCCATTTGGGAGAACTTAAGAGTTTAGCAGTAAGTTTCTTAGAAATACCCATATATAGTTGAAAAGGTTACATATTCATTGTTTTGTGGGTATAACTTTTCAGTAGATCCATTAAGTTATACTAGTTAATTATGCTATTCAGATTATATCGATCTTAAGTTTTGTCTTGTTCATTGGACATAATAGTAACCTCATTGTTGTTTTAATTCCATAAAATTCCCTAATTACATATGATAGTCAGGGTCTTTTCTTTTTTTTTTCTCATGTTTTTCATATTTTATTTATTTTTTTTCTTCTTTTATTATTCATATGTGCATACAAGGCTTGGTTCATTTGTTCCCCCTGCCCCCACCCCCTCCCTTACCACCCACTCCGCCCTCTCCCTCTCCCCCCCACGCCCTCAATAACAGGGTCTTTTCATATGCTAGCCTTCTATATATCTTCTTTGGTGAAGTGTTTGTTTAGGTATTTTGACTTTTTAAATCAGTTGTTTTCTTATTGTTCAGTTTTAATAGTTCTTTGTATATTTTGAATAATAGTCTTTTATCACATGTGTCTTTTGCAGGTATTTTCTTCTAGTCTATGGCTTGTTTTCTCATTCTCTTGAAAATGTCTTTTACTTTTATTTATTCAGCAAATGTTTATTGAGCTCCTTCAATGTACCAGACAATAGGCTAGACACTGGGGTTACAAGGGGAAAGAATAGACATAGGTTCAACTTTCTTTGAGTGTTCTAATAATGACATAAAGAAGAAAAATAATGAGTAATAGTAAGTGCCATGATAAAAATAAGGACACGTGATAAAATAACTTAAATTGAATGATAAAGGGAGGTGTCTCAGTTTGGTGTGTTGTACTGAGTTAAAATAGACTGGGCTGCTTCAAAAGGAAGAAACATTGACTTCTCACACTTCCGAAGAGGTCCAAGATCAAGGTACCAACCTATGTCTGCTGAGGGTTCACTTCCAGGTTTGCAGATCACCATCTTCTCCCATGTCACTACAATGATACCTGTTCTTCTAGAAAAGCTATTTGATGGTGAAGATAGTTAATATGGAACTTAGTTTTATGAGAGAAAATGCAAAACATTTAGGAATTTGTAGTTGTATTAACAATGAAAAAATCAGCTTATAAGAGTTCATTGAAACATGAAGTCAATTCTTAGGTATATACAGGTTAATTATAAACTTAATTTAATATAACCATACTGTGAACACTAACATATATCTTCTGATTAAGATTGGAGAAGGGGGAAACCCCTCTAATATTTTTTCTTCTTCCTTATATGGTAAACACATTAATAAAATTTCTGAGTGTTTCATTTATTATAAAAAAATAAATAAATAAATAAAGAAGTCCAACTTATTAAATGTATTGGCGTGATCTTATAATACTCATTCACAGCAGGCCAGAATGGCATACCTAGTAAATGATACCATTCATAATCACCATGGAGTGGCACTGATCACAGCTGGCGTTTACTTAGGGAACTGAAGAGCCATAGTGTCAGGTTATTGATCAGAAATGTTTCTATTAAGGGCTTAATTAACTTTCAAAATTTAACTTCTAATTTGAGGACAAATGCATATTCATACTCATTTTTAAGAAAGAGAGCCTTTGTACCCATTACTCAGTTTCGCCAGTGGTAGTAACTTGTAAAACTATAGTTTTCTTTTTTCAAATTCTAATCATCTGATGGTTGGCTCTTTTGTTATTGTCCTACAGGTCCCTGAAGTTTTTAGGTTAATTTTTTTTCCCATTTCCTTTTTTGCTTATATTGGGGAAATTCTGTTGATTTATTTAAAAGTGCACTGATTTTGTTCTCTGTCATTCCACCCTTCCATTTCATCCAGTGAGTTTATTTCAGCTACTGTATTATTTATTTATTTATTTTTGGTGGGTCTGGGGTTTGCAGGCTTGCTAGGCAGGTGCTCTACTGCTTAAGGCACGCCCTCGGCCCCTTTTGCTTTATTCTTCAGGTAGGGTCTTGTGTTTTTACCTCAGGCCAGCCTCATATCCTGATCTTCCTACCCATGGCCTCCTGTGTAACTGGGATCACAGGCATGCACCAGCATGTCCATGTCTTCTTGGTTGAGATGGGGTCTTGATAACTTTCTGTTCAGGTTGACCTCAAACCATGAGCCTCCTGATCACTTCCCAAGTAGCAGGGAATACAGGCGTGAGCCACTGCTGTGCCCAGCTGTATTTTTAGTTTTATACCTTCTGTTTGATTCTTTTCTGTAATTTCTATTTCTTTGTTAAGGTTTTTCTCATTTTTTTCCCTTTTTTTATTTATTCATATGTGTATACATTGTTTAGGCCATTTCTCCCCCTGCCCCCCGCCCTTCTCCCCCTACACCCCACTCCACTTGCTTCCAGGCAGATGCCGTTCTGCCCTTCTCTTCTCCAGTTTTGTTGAAGAGACAGTATAAGCTAACAAAAATGCTATATCTTTCTTATTAGCTCTTGAGATAAAGATAGCTATACAGAGAGATTCCTAGCATTGTTTCCATGCCACATGTGTATTACAACCTGAATTGGTTCATCTCTATCAGACCTCTTTGCTACTTCCCAGTCACTTTCCAATAGTGGCCTCTGCCAGTTTAAGATTACTGTATTTGTTCATTTACACTAGGCACATCAGCCACATTCAAGTTTTAAGTTTCCTTCCCTTTCCCTATTCCTCCCATACACATTGTCCCCTTAGTGTGTGACCCATGTCCAATAATATTACTGCAATTGTATAATCCACATATGAGGGAGAACATATGATTTTTGGCCTTCTGAGCCTGGCTAACTTTGCTTAAGAGACAAAACTTCATTCTATTTTGTGGCTGAGTAAAATACCACATTTTCTTAATCCATTCGTCAGTGGTGGGGCATCTTGGCTGCTTCCATAACTTGGCTGTTGTGAATAGTGCCGCAATAAACATGGTGTGCAGGTGCCTCTGGAGTAACCTGAATCACATTCCTTTGTGTATATCCCTATGAGTGGGATTGCTGGATCATATGGCAGATCTATGTTTAGTTTTGTAAGAAGCCTCCATACTCCTTTCCAAAACATTCCCATCAACAGTGTATGAAGGATCCTTTTTCCCTGCAGCTTTGCCAACATTTGTTTTTGGTGGTGTTTTTGATGATAGCTATTCTAACAGGGGTGAGGTGAAATCAGTGTGGTTTTATTTTGCATTTCTTTTATGGCCAGGGATGGTAAGCATTTTTTCATGTGTTTTTTGGCCATTTGGATTTCTTCCTTTGAAAAAGTTGTGTTTAGTTCAGGGGCCCACTTCTTTATTGGTTCATTGATTTTTGGAGAGTTTAGTTTTTTAAGCTCCTTATATATTCTGGTTATCAGTCCTTTGTCTGATGTATAGCCAGCAAATATTTTCTCCCACTCTGTGGGTGGGCTCTTCAGTTTAGAGACCATTTCTTTTGTTGTGCAGAAGCTTTTTAATTTCATGGAGTCCCATTTGTCCACCCTTTCTCTTAGTTGCCGGGCTGCTGGAGTTCTACTGAGGAAGTCCCTTGCCTATACCTATTACTTCCAGAGCATTCCCTGCTCTTTCCTGTACTAACTTTAGTGTTTCAGATCTGATATTAATGTTCTTAATCCACTTTGAGTTGATACTAGTACATGGTGATAGGCATGGATCTAGTTTCAGTTTTCTGCAGGCAGATAGCCACTTTTCCCAGCAACATTTCTTGAGGAGGCTGTCTATTCTCCATCATATGTCTTTGGCGCCTTTGTCAAAAATGAGGTGGGTGTAGTTGTGTGGATTCATGTCTGGGTCCTCTATTCTGTTCCACTGGTCTTCATGTCTGTTTTTGTGCCAGTACCATGCTGTTTTTATTGCTATTGCTTTGTAATATAGTTTGAAGTCAGGTATCGTGATACCTCCAGCATTGTTCTTTTTACTGAGTATTGCCTTGGCTATTCATGGTCTTTTGTGTTTCCAAATGAACTTTAGGGTAGATTTTTCAATCTCTATGATGAATGTCATTGGAATTTTGATGGGAATTGCATTGAACGTGTAGATTGCTTTTGGTAGTATAGACATTTTTACTATGCTGATTCTACCAATCCATGAGCACAGGAGATCTTTCCACCTTCTGTAGTCTTCCTCAGTCTCTTTCTTTAGAGGTTTGTAGTTCTCCTTGTAGAGGTCATTCACATCCTTTGTTAAGTTTACTCCTAGGTATTTGATTTTTTTTTTTTGAGGCTATTATAAATGGAATTGTTTTCCTATATTCTTTCTCAGTTTGTTCATTGTTGGTGTATAAAAAGGCTACTGATTTTTATAAGTTGATTTTGTATCCTGCTGCAATGCTGAAGCTATTTATGGTATCTAGGAGTTTTTTTGGTCTTTGAAGTATAGGATCATGTAGTATGCAAATAGGGATACTTTGACAGTTTCTTTACCTGTTTATATTCCTTTTCTTACTTTTTCTTATTGATCTGACTAGGAATTCCAGGAGTGGGGAGAGTGGGCACCCTTGTCTCATTCCTGATTTTAGGGGAAATGGTTTCAGTTTTTCCCCATTAAGTATGATGTTGGCTACAGGTTTGTCATATATAGCCTTTGTAATGTTGATGTACATTCCTTCTATTCCTAGTTTTCTTAAAGCTTTTATCATGAAGTGGTGTTGGTGTTGGATCTTATCAAAGGCTTTTTCTGCATTTATTGAGATGATCAAGTGGTTTTTGTCTTTGCTTCTATTAATGTGCTGTATTACATTGATAGATTTGCGTATGTTGAACCACCCCTGCATCCCTGGGATGAAGCTAACTTGGTCATGGTGAATGGTCTTTCTGATATGTTGTTGGATTTGGTTTGCCATAATTTATTGAGGATTTTTCATCGATGTTCATTAAGGGTATTGGCCTATAGTTCTCCTTTTTGAAGGTGTCTTTGTCTGGTTTTGGGATGAGTGTAATACTGGCTTCATAGAATGAGTTAGTCAGTGTTCCTTCCCTCTCTGTTTTATGGAAAAGTTTAAGGAGAGTTGGTATTAGTTCTTCTTTAAAGGTCTGATAGAATTCAGCAGAGAATCAGTCATGTCCTGGAGTTTTGTTTTGTTTTTTGGGAGCCTCTTTATTGCTGCTTCAATTTCATTTCATGTTATAGATCTGTTTAGGTGGTTAATATCCTCTTGGTTCAATTTTGGATGGTCATAGATATCTAGAAATGTGTCCATTTCTTCAAGATTTTCCAATTTATTGGAATATAGGTTCTCAAAGTAGTCTCTGATGATTCCCTGGATTTCTTTGTGTTTGTTGTTATCTCCCCTTTTGTGTTTCTGATTTTCCTGATTTGTGTCTTTTCCCTCCACATTTTAGTCAGATTTGCCAGGGGTTTATCAATCTTGTTTATTTTTTCAAAGAACCAGCTTTTTATTTTGTTGATTCTTTGTATGGGTTTTGGTCTGTATTTTATTAATTTCTTCCATTATTTTTATTATTTCTCTCTTTCTGTTTCATTTGGGTTTTGTTTATTCTTTCTTTTTCTAGGAGTTTGAGATGAGGCATTAGGTCATTTATTTGAGATCTTTCTGTCCTTTAATATATGCACTAATGCCTTTAAACATTCCTCTTAGGACTGCCTTTACTGTGTCCCATATGTCCTGTTAGGTTGTGTTTTCATTTTCATTAACTTCCAGAAATCTTTTAATTTCCTCTCTTATTTCATCTATGACCCACTGATCCTTGGGCAATGTGTGATTCAGCTTCCAGTTATTTGTGTATTTTCTGCTACTGTTTTTGTTGTTGAGTTCTAGTTTTAATGCATTGTGATCAGACAGAATGCAGGGAATTATTTCTGTTTTCTGTTATTTGCTGAGACTTGCTTTGTACCCTAAGATATGATCAATTTTTGAGAAAGTTCCATGGGCTGCTGAGAAGAATGTATATTGTGCTGATGTTGGATGAAATACTCTGTAGTCATCAGTTAAATCCATTTGATCTGTGGTGTGATTTAGTTCTAGAATTTCTTTATTGATTTTTTGTTTGGATGACCTATCTATTGGTGATAGGAGAGTATTAAAGTCTCCCACTACCACTGTGTTGGAGTCTGTATGTGCTTTTAAGTCCTTTAGAGTATGTTTGATGAAATTGGGTGCGCTGACATTGGGTGCATATAGGTTGATAATTGCTATTCCCTTTTGGTGTATTTCCCCTTTTATTAGTATGAAGTGTCCTTCTTTATCTCATTTGATCAATGTAAGTTTGAAAATCTACTTTGTCTGATATAACTACTGCTACTTCTGCCTATTTTTGGGGGCCATTGGCTTAAGTCTTCCTCTAGCCCTTCATCCTAAGCCAGTGTTTGTTTCTGTGAATAAGATGGGCCACCTGTAAACAACAGAGTGTTGGTTCTTCCTTTTTAATCCAGCTTGCCAAACGGTGTCTTTTGATGTCGGAGTTAAGTCCGTTGACATTTAGTGTTAATATTGATAGGTATATGGTGATTCCTGCCATTTAGTTGTTTTTTTTTGTTTAAGGGATTTTAAACAACTGCTGTTTTTATTGTACGCAGCTGAGTCAATGTTACTCTCTACTTTCTTGTCTTTTCTTCTCCTGTGGTTTGATACTACCCATTCTTTTGTGGTTTTGTTTGCTTTTATTTTCTATGTGTACAATTCCTTAGAGAATCTTTTGTAGTGGTGGCTTTGTGGTCATATATTGTTTTAGTTTCTGCTTATCATGGAAGACTTTTATTGCTCCATCTGTTTTGAATGATGGTTTTGCTGGGTAGAGTATCCTAGGGTTGAAGTTATTTTCACTCAGTGCCTGAAATACCTCAGCCCAAGCCCTAGTTGCTTTTAAGGTTGAGAAATCTGCTGTGATTTTGATGGGTTTACCTTTATATGTTATTTTTTTCTCTCTTATAGAGTTCAGTATTCTTTCTCTATTCTCTGTGCTTGTTGTTTTAATGATAATATGCCATGGGGAGATTCTATTTTGGTCAAGTCTGTTTAGTGTCCTAGAGACTTCCTGAGCCTAAATGAGCAGAACTTTCTCTAGATTTGGGAAATTTTCTATTATCATTTTTTGACTATATTACAAATCCCTTTTGCTTGGACTTCTTCTCCTTCTTCAATAACCATGATTCTCAGATTTGGTCTTTTGATGGAGTCAATGAGTTCTTGCATGTTCCTTTCACAGCTCTTGAGTTGTTTGACTAACATTTCTTCAGTTTTTTCTTTAATTTCTATTTTATCTTTGAGTTCTGAGATTCTGTCTTCCACTTATTCTAGTCTGCTGGAGTGGCCTTCCACTGTGTTTTGTGTTTCTGTTTGATTCTTTTTTCTGAGGTTTTCCATATCTTGGGTCACTTCCTCTTTAGTAGTTTTTATTTTCATCTTTAATTCATTTATCTGTATTTATAGTATTCTCTGTTTCACTTTGGTGTGTATTTAGGGCAGCTCTGAGTTCATTCATTTGTTTCTGTGTCTTCTCACGTTCTTTATTTTTGGTGTCTTAAAATTTTTTGAGTGCATCTTGTACATTTTGGTTTACCACATCTAGTACCTTCTCTATGAAATTCTCAGTGATTTCTTCTTTGAGGGTGTTTTCGTGGGCATCGCTGCGTTCCTTAGTGTCATTTACCATTGTTTTTTTTTTTTGGTCAGGAACTGGGTATCTGTTTTCTTCATTTCCCTCTGAGTCCTGTATTAAATTATTTTTGGGGGAAGAGTAGTTTCCATGCTTTTTTTTTCTTCCCATTGCTCCACTTGGTACTGTGCAACTATGTTCTTGATAGGCTAGTTGATGGTTTTAGTCCCCTGCTCTCTTTCCCTTGATTTAATTTTTGTGGTGTAGCTGTCTTGGTTGTTAGCTAGATTGGTATGCTATTTCTGTCCCTTGTCTGGAGGTTTAATTTAGCAATAACTAATTCACAGGTTCAATGCCTGACCAGTTGTTTATATATTATATAGAAGACCCCTTGGTAGTAATATCTATAAACAGTGGGAGTTGGGGAGTTAATGTTTGTTAGGCTATCTGTAGAAATTTGGGGAATTGTTTAGTGTAGCACTAAAAGGGGAGGTGGGAGCGGAGTGGGCAAGTGGGTGAAGCTCTGTGGGGGCTGTTAGGTTTTGTGGTCCTTGTGTGTGTTTGGGTGTATTTCTGTTGTAATGTAGGGTGCTTATGTCAGAGATTGCAGGGGGTTGGGGTTGTGTAAAGTTGGTATAGTATGTTAGTCAGCAGGTGGTGAGTGTGTAATAGGGAGGGGTAGTCTGGTGACAGGTTAGGGAGAATGGGAGGGGAAGGTGAGGGCAAGGGGAAAGAGTGGGTGAGAAGGGACAGAAAGAATAGTTATAAAGGAGAGCAATGGATTGTAGCACAGGAGAAGGAGGGAGAGTGAAGGGGGTGAGAGTAGGAATGAGAAGATAGTGATGGTAAAGTTGATAGTACAGAAAGAAAAAAATGAAAATAGGAATAAAAATAATGATAGTAAATCCACAATAATATAACAAACAAACAAACAAAAAAAAACAATAAAAAAAAACCCCACCAGGTTCAGAAGCAATGGAATTTCAGTCTTAGTTTATGTTCTGGAGTTATTCCTCCGGCATCCAGTCCTGGTATTGGCATATAAGCAGAAGCTCTGACGTGCTCTCACCAGGAGATTGGCTTGTGAGTAGTGTTCTTCTGTCTACCAGTTGAATTGAAATTATGAGGTGTGGTAGGTTTGCCAGATCGTGCAGGGTGATCAGAGCTAGCTATTGTTTTCCCCAGCTGATAGTGGTGTTATCCTTCAGCTGCAGTGTTTGGTCAGCTCTTCCCCCAGCAAGGTGGGGCAGTTCAGTTTTGAATGCTGCCCTCTGGTTCAGCAGATCATCTCTGATCCACTACCTGCCCTGCTTTGGAGGTGGCTTATCACTGTGTTTGTTTACTGAGAGTTCAGTGCTGGGAGTTTAGTTCTTTGCCTCCCCTCCAGGTTCAGCATGACACCCACCCCTCCACTGTCCATGGTAGAGTACAGTTTACTTTTTTTCAGTTTTGCAGGGCAGTTGGGTTTTGGATGCTGCTCTCTGGCTGAGGAGATGAACTCTGTGATCCACTACCTGCCCTCCTTTGGGGAGTGGCTTATCACCTCCCTGCTCTCAGTCTTTGCTGCCTTGCCTGTGTTTATTTACTGACAGTTCTGGGCTGAGTTTAGTTCCTTACCCTGCCCCCTTTCTCCAGTGCAGGTTCCACCCGCCCCCTCCACTGTCCATGTTTGATTACAGTTTGCTGTTTGCTTTCTAGTTTTGTTGGGGAAGAGGGATCATTTTGCCAGGGGCTGCACTGGTTTATGTTCCCAGGAGTGGTTAGAAGATTTCTGCATGGTGTATGGTGCTTACCTCTTTGTTCAATTGACATGTAGGCAGGTTTGGAGCCAGAGGCAGCGAGAAATGGTGCCACATTTTCTCAGTGCAGTGTGGTGTGGAGAGGCTTTCCATGGGCTAGGGGGTTCAGAATGTCAAACATTCGTTTCTGGTTGATGGTTTATTTCTGCTTGATGGAGGAAGGTGAAAAGAAGGAAAAAAGAAAAAGAAGAAAATCTCCATGGGGGAGGAGGGTTTCCTGGGGCTGGACCTGCCTTGCTGGTTGTGTCGTGGTCACAGCTGTTAGGTGCAATTAAAGGCTGATTTGAGGGTCAGTCTTTTAATTTTTTTCTGCACCTAATGTGATGGCAGTTATTATTTTGGCTAGAAGCAATCAGAATTACCCAAGTATGGCTTCAACATGTCAGGGAGGTTTTTGGAGTCATGGAGCTGAGGCTTTCTGCTTCCATACCCTAGTCACCATCTTGGATCCCCACCTCTTTTTTTCCTTTTGGTTCAAGAGATTTTTTAATTCCCTTTTAAAGTGATGGCTTCTTTGTAATCCTTGTGAGATAATTCTAACCTCTGATTCACCCCAGTATTGGGTCTTTTCTCATTAATGTGATTTCTTGATTCTGGTTTGATGAGTGATTTTTTTCAGTTATGTACTAGTTATTTTGGAGATTATAAGACTCTTAACTTGGCTGTCCTTTGTATTCTCCTGGCACTGAGGGTGGGAGAGGAATGGGAGTGCCTTTTAACCACTTAATCCCCCTTTGCTAGTCCTTCTGGGAGCTGAGGTTCAGCTTCCTACTGGTTCCACTGACGCCTTGGGTGGAGCAGCAGAGTATTCCAACTCACTGGAACGACATGGGCTGGAGGCTCCGCTGAGACCTGCTACACAGGGTGGGAGGATGGAGGTAGACACAGGAGTGCTAACTAGTGCTGCTTCCAGTGCTTCCTTCATTGTCTTCTTCTTGGTAAGTATGGAGGGTTAGTTCCCGGTGGGCCTCACTGACACCAGGAATGCAAGGAAAGTAGAGTGCTTATTACTCCCAACTTGTGCCACCTGGTTCATTCTTGGATTGTGGTGTGCGGATAAAGCTTCAGTTCCCCACTGGCCTGCTGACACTGTCTCAGAGGGGAAGTTGGACGTCACTTGCTTCTGCAGGAGGGGATCAGATTAGCTTAACACCCAGTTCACCAACACTATGCCAGTGGGAAAAATTGGAGTGCATCCCCATGAGGCAGGGATGGGGTGGTATGGAAGGCAACTCCCCACCTTAGTCCTACTATAGGATGGAAAGATACAGTTTTAAAATTGTGTTTAGCTAGAATATGGTAGCCAAGAAGGCTTTCTGTTGATAAGTTACCCTTTTCTTGGTCTGCTAAGGGAATTCGAGCTTTTTTCCCCCTAGCTATTGGTAGTTCTGGGTTGGAGAATTATATAGCACCTTGTCTGGAACATACGAGAAACAATAAGAAAACTTAGAAATTTAATTTGCCTTGGTGTTTCTCAAGTCCTAAGATACCTATATTATCTGCCTTCTTCCTTTCACCCTTTTAGATGCAAACGAGAGGACCTCTAAACATCTGAGCTACTCCATCTTGGTAAAAATCTTGTATTGATTTTTGTGTGTGTGTGTGAAATTAAGTATTGCTTTGAGTAGCTTCGACTATTAAAAAAGTAATTGGCTAAATTCTCACAAATATCATTTAGCTTACAAACGTCAGTAGTTATATAAAGGTATCTCTATGGCTCTTCTTAAATATTTCCTCTTTAATTTCTCTTCTGTCCATGCAAAATTGAGATGGTCACAAGGAGAGGTAAGCCACAGAAGGACAGCCTGCTCACAAGGTATGGGACTTAAAAGTAACGTTGATCACAGCAGGCAATTATCAAATATTCAGTGGGTCAGATAACTGAGTCTAGAGCATTCAGCCCAAGGAACGGGCTAGGCACAAAAAGTCCAGAGCCAGACTTAGTTCACAGTTAGGGACCAAATTAATATTGAAAGTATGTCTGAGTTTGTGGACAGACAGGTCTGGAGAAAATAAGTATGCATGGCTGGGGTAGAGGGCCGTGGGCAAACCACACAGGTTTTGTTAGGCATTTTCTTCTCCTGCCAAACCTACCTTCCACTTAGACCTGTATCAGTTAGGAATTCATTGTGTAATGAGAGTATTGTGGTTTGAGCTCAGGGCTTCACACTTGAGCCAGACCTTCAGTCCTTTTTTGCTTTACTTGTGTTTCAGATAGGATCTAGTATTTTTGCCTGGGGATGGCCTCAGATTGCACCCCTCCTACCTGTGTTCTCACATAGCTGGGATTACAGGCATGAACCACCATACTTGCCTTGTTTGTGGAAGAGGGGTGTTCTTAGTAACTTTTTGCCTGGGCTGACCTTGATCCTCTCTTCTCCTGATTTCTGCCTCCTCAGTTGCTTGGATTATTGGTATGTGCCACTATGCCTGGCTAGGCGTTTGTTTCTTGAAGCAAGAAGGGATGTATACATCTCAGTGATATCACCAGATACCCAAATGTTTTTCCATATCTCACTCTATCTTCTTTAATGAGAAGATATTCAACCTCTTGCTGGTCTCCTCATGGTTTCAAGTTGGGTTTGACACTACCAGACATCATGTCCAATTTCTAGGCAGAAATATGAAGGGGGAAACATCTAGGGTAATGCTTATTAAAAAAAGAAAAACTTCCCCAGAAAGCTTTGGCTTCTATGTCATTGGCCACAGTGCAGAAGAGTCTGGGGCCCTGACTGCCCTTATTGCTTCGTTGCTCTCTGAACAATGCAGGTTCTGTTGTAAGGAAGGAGGAACAGACATTAGCAGGGTCTGCATCACTCAACCATTACAGAACATGCATGCTCATGCTTACCTCAGTTTATTGGGAGGAAGAAAGGTAGTATCTTATGAAATACACTAAGGCCTTCCTATTTCAAAGGTCTTCTATGCACACGTCACCCAGCCTTCTGCTGTTTCTACTTTGGAAAAGTTCATGTTCATGGAAGTAGCTTGAGGGGCACACATATTAAAAATGACTGGGACAGAGCAGGCAGAGTGGCTCAAGTGGTAGAGTGCCTGTCTAGCAAGTATGAATTCCTGAGTTCAAACCCCAGTACCACAAAAAAAAAAAAAAAAAAAAAAAGGACTGGGATAACTAAATTTTGAATAATCAAGAGTTTATACAACAAAGAACTGCTACAAAACCATAGTTGTCATGGGACAGGGCCTACGTCCTAGAGAACCATTTCAAATCTCTGGGCCTTTTCAAATCTTCACATCTGTCCTGAGGAGGAAAGTCTCTCTCTCACATTGTCCCTTTTTAAAGCCAGGTGAGAATCCATGCAGGAAAACGAGAACTATTGCAGATGGGATTGTGGTTGGGCAGGTGAACAACTGAGTACCATTGTAGGAAAGCATTTATTCTTTTTTTGGGTAACTGAAAAATGGTTCTGGTAGACACAAAGCCATTAACAAATACTTTAAGCCTAGAAGTTCATATCACATTTTTATTCTAGATATACAAATAGGAATTATTATGTTGGTGTTACTGCCACTTATTGTTTGAACTTTGAGGACCCTGAACATGTTTTATTCATATCACAAAGTTCTAAGACCCATCCTTTGTTGTCTTCATTTTTCTCCCATACCAGCCCTAGATCGTGCTCTAGACTGAAGTCCTTTGTTACAGAGTATGCTGTTTTCCTTCATTCCTTCTCTTTATGGACACATGCAAATAGTAAATAGAAGTTGACAGGTGTTTTTATGGTTGATATAAATAATGTTTGAATGAGCTTCCTCATTACTGGATCTAGCAAGGTTATGGAGATTAATATTTATTCAACAATATTGATAGACCTATGTGTACATGTGTATCTTTTATTAGCAGTGTAACTTTGAAAGCCCTTTGTATATCATTATGATGTTGCTGTAGCAACATAGTTACCAAAATAAGATGCATTTCTTCAGCTTTGTCTTTTTAAAGTCATTCTTTTCCCCCAAGCTTTTTAACCAGCAGTGTGGAATTTCAGATCATCATTATTCTTTGTACTCATCTTTCCACCTTGACTTTGCCTTACTTTATATTAGTTATCATTATAAAAAATTAGCTAGCATTTGTTGCCCTTAACGCAGAGAAACTAAAGCAGATACCTTAAAAGCAACTGAGGCCAATAGGAAAAGGGGACCAGGAACTAGAGAAAAGGTGAGATCAAAAAGAATTAACCTAGAAGGTAACACACATACACAGGAAATTAATGTGAGTCAACTCCCTGTATAGCTGTCCTTATCTCAACCAGCAAAAACGCTTGTTCCTTCCTATTATTGCTTATACTCTCTCTTCAACAAAATTAGAGATAAGGGCAAAATAGTTTCTGCTGGGTATTGAGGGGTTGGGGGGGAGAGGGAGGGGGCAGAGTGGGTGGTAAGGGAGGGGGTGTGGGAAGTGGGGAGAAATGACCCAAGCCTTGTATGCACATATGAATAATAAAACAATTAAAAAAAAGTGGTATAAAAAAAACAAATAAAATAGAATTTTTATTAGGCTAAATTCTATAATTTATATTAGGTAAAATGTAATGCATCATAAGAATTAGAATTAGAAGGGAAGCAATTTGTGATACAGTGTAAAGAGTGTAGGTTCTGCCATTACCTAGACCCATGATCATGCTTCTTAATTGTTCTGTGCTTTGATTTCTCCATCTGTACAATGGTCAGAAAAAAAGCTGTTTCACAGGAATGATACACACCTTACTCAATGCCTTAGAGGAATTCTCCCTCCCCTTCCTTTTTTTCTCTTTCTGTGTTTTACCTAAGGTTAATACATAATGCTTTTCCATGTGGATATCATCACATTTCTACCTGCCTTCAATATCTAAGCATTGGCTGATACTACAAGCAGTGCTCTTGGATCTAGGAAATTCCCTAATCTCAGTTCTACCAAAATCAATTCTGCTCTCTACCAAAATCAATTCTACTGTAATTGGTATTTTAAAATGCCTAACCAACTTTGATTAGGCCCATGACCCATGTTTCTGGTTGGAAGAATAGCAATTGCATAGAAAGCATAATTTTAGAAAGTAATCATTTTGTTTATTAGACTCCTTTCTTTACAAAAAAGATATGAGGTGGTATAAAAGGACAAAATAAAACACATGAGGGAGACGGGATGTAGGTGTGGGACAAAACCCCCAAAATCCAATATGTCAGCCCTGAGGATTAACAGTTAGGTTCAGCTTTCCTGCAAGTCCTTCCACCCAAACTCCAGGGATTCTCACATTCATGGCCTTTTTGTAGGAGTAGAAGCAGGGGTTGGAGAGGTGAATTTCAGTTAGTTTGTTTAAGCAAGGCTTACTTAGTACTAGAGGAAATCCATGGTGTTCTGAGGGAGATAAAATAGTCATCCTAGTGAGAACTTTCCACTGTCTATATATCTGAAACCAGTCTAAAAGGTGATAATAAATGGCCATTCCCTTTAGTGTTGCATTCAGGCTGCTGTTTGTGGAAGAGGCAGCAAAACTGTTCTAAAGGACATAGTCCCTGCTTGTCCTTCTGTTAGCTTTTCTTTCGCTCTTTCTCCCTCCATTCACTCCTTTACTGCTTCACATGCCACCAGCCTGAACAAACAAGTCAGATCATGTTATTTTAGCTCTGGAATAGGATGGTTTTTATTTGTTGCAGGTTTGAATTAACACATCTTCAAAAAAAAGTACAGTTTGGTTTCTTCTCTGGTTCTTTACATATTATTTATCTATTTCAGAATGGAAATAGTTTTCAAATTGGAAAAAAACCAAATTAACTCATTAAGGTATGATCACTACTCCTATAGGTAAGCATACACAGGAAGATTAAATAATGATGCTTGCTCCTACAGCTGATTAAGTTGTTTCTGTTCTGTAACATTACTTTTCAGATTATTAAAAAAAAAACTGAACAAATACAGTTATGGCAAACTAGGGCAGAGTAAAGATGCTGTCCTATTCTGAAGGGACAGGGCACACTAAATCTTGAGCCTTGTCTTGTTGGACTTGAAGAAACTCAGTTGTACAAAGAGTTATCCAATGTTAGCAAGAAAAAAGGGCTGGTTGAACTGGTAGAACTGTTAAAGAAGATGTTCCTGGAAGCAATATGGAGAACTCAGCAAGGAATCTTCTTATTGGCCTTATTTTTAAATACACTGAAGACATGTTGTGAGTGTGAAGGTCTTTTCATCAGCCAAAGTGGCTTTACATGTGAAATTAACTGGGCGACTGAGCCATCCCTACTTTGTTTATAGTTGCCTCACTGTCCAACTCAATCAGTTTCATTGGAGCCTCTACCTTTTCTCTTTCCCTTTCTTTCCTATCCATCTTATATTTGATATTTCATTATGTCATTAATTCCCTGACAGTATATTATAAAGTCCACTTTTGCATTATTCTTCTACCATATCAGCCCTCCAAGCCCCCAATACAGATGATTCCACATGAACCATACTCTTTTTACTGGTACTCTGGTTGCTAGGAACCTAGCACAACCTATTTCCTTTTTCCATAGTATTTTCAACTTCTCTTTCTCCATTAACTCCTTCCTTCCTTACCAACAGCATTTCTTCAGAACACTTTAAACATGAAATCTTCACAGTCTGAGGCTTCTTGCAGTTATTGTCTGAGCTTCTCTTCTTTACATGCCAGCCTTATTGAATAAATTATCTGGACTCAATGTGTTCATTTTCTGATTACTCAGTTCACTGTAATCTGCCCTCACTAATCATCATTTAAAAAAATGACTTAATTCAGGTTGCCAGTTATTTACATGCTACTAAATCAAAACAATATGCTAGTTCATTGTCTTTCTTGACTTCTCAGCAGCATTTAACACAGTATTTTAGCCCTTCTATCTCAGTTACACTTAGTTCCATGATATATTATCATGTATTATATGTATATAGGTGTATGTACACACATATATGTATATATTATCATATATGTATTTTTGTGTGTGTGTGGCCTATGAAACCTTTTTAATCTTTCTTGATCACTTCTTCCTGCTGTGTAAATACTGAGTGGTATGGACTTGTGCAGATTATTTAAATACTCTTTGCCTCAGTTTCTCAGTCTGAAAAAAGTAATAATATCTTACAAGGTATTGGGAATATTAAATGGAGTTGTATGAGGTTTATAACTATGTAAATTCAATAAAGTATATGAGTTACATATAGAAAAAAACTATATTATGATTACTGTCCATCCTGGGCATAATCCTTGATTCTTCCTATTTTGTCATCTTCCTCCTCAATATCTCTTGAAGCTATATAGCCACATTCTAGTTGTTTTCTGTTTGGACATATACAGTAGACCCCTATATGACCTATTGCCCATTTCTAATCCATTCTTACTCTTGTGTCAAAATACATATCTGATCATTGTACTTGGCTGCTTTCCCTGCTCAGATTCACATTGTCCTTAGAGTAAAGTATAAAATTCTCTCTATTATTTGAAAGTCTGTGTGATTTTCCGATCCTGATTATTACACCCTCCCACCCCACTCTTTCTTGCAGTCACCTCAGCCTTTTCTTTGATTCCTAAGATGTAGCACACTCCTACCTCTGATCCTTTAAATGTATTGCATCTTCTGCCTGGGACTTTCCCCGCTTCTACCACCTTTTCTCTACCTTCTTTTTCTGGGCTTAGCTGACATGACAGGTCCTCAGCAAAGCATTTGTCAATGCTGGTGGGTTCCTTTGTTTTCCCTTTCATAGTGGTCTTTAGCTACAATTATTTGTTTAGTATTTGTATTCCTGGCTATAATTTAAGTTCTATGAAAACCAGTCTTCTATGCCTAACATCTAACACCGTTGTCTAGCACATTGATAATGCTCCAAAAATATGTGTTGAATTGATTCATTTATGAGCAGATATGAAAAACATACAGTAGCTCCCTATGTTTGATTAATTCTCCATTGCCTGTTTCTTGAGGGCAGTAGAACTACTCTTTCCCTATAGATGCTGAACAGGCCCACCCACTCACTTTCCCGGCCTCCTTTGTAATTCAGTGACTTTCTGTTGGGGATTTCTGAGAAAATTTGTTTTCATCTTTCCTCTTTTTTCTTCTTCCTTCTTCCTACACAAAATTCAGAGTTCAGGATAGAGGGAGATCAGCCTTCCTACAATGGTAAGTTTACCATAAAGATAAGCACGACATTTTAAGAAAGTCAGAAGGAGCCTGGGTGATTAATGATTTCTTGGGACCCTGCTACCAGCCCTTTCTCTAGACTTGTTATAAGAAAATAACTAACCACTATATATATGATTGATATATTGTAGTCTGGTTTCTATTATATATAGTCAGATGCAATCCATAATATATGCACTTACTGCTTATATCACTTATTTTATACCTAAGGTGTGCTGTTCTAGGATCATGGGTTGGTAGCTGGTGGATTGATGGTAGATGGAGAGGTGAATAGGTAGATGGACAGGTGGATGTATAGCAACCCATACATTACAAATTACTGGAGAATAGAGAGCATATCTTATATTTTTTGTGTTCCTTCCTCTATAGCTAACTGTATCCACCTTGAGCACTCTCCTGTACATGGTAGATGCCAGATGAATATTTACTGATGATTGAGATTTGAAGAGGACATTTCATTAAGGAGGGCTCTGAATTATAGGTTTAATTTAGATTCTAAAAATGAAATCCCTTAAGAGAGCATTCTTTGGACTCTGATTTAAAGAAACTCATAAACATTTGGGTCAATCTGTGGTAATCCCTGATCACTTGGAAAGTAAAGTATCATTATAAAAAGTATCAAGGATATACCATGGCAAGTGCTCTTTCTATCTAATGGTGTTTAAACAAAAATTTATTAAATGAAAGGATGCCAACTAGTGTAATTCTCTACTGAGATTGCTCACTGTAAGTAAGATAACACAAAATTTATAGTCTAATTTGGGAACTTTTTAAAAGTGAAGAGGATACTGTCGATGATAATACTTGGGGAGTAGGCTTAACCTGGAAATGTACTAGGACTTGTGAGTAATTTTAAGAACCTAATGCATTTCTGTAAGTCAAAAAGACTATAATTCAGATATAGAGGTGAGTTAATATAAAGAAGACATTCTCACTTAATGTGTTTGCATGTTTCTTCCCCCTAGACAAAACAAATTACTCATTTAATGTCCTTGTGATTATTTTTATCCTTTAAGATTCTTCTCTTTCATGATGTTACCTCCAGTTATTCCAGGTACTGTGATGTCATAACACAACATACAGAATTTACATTTTTAAACAGTTTAGCAGTTGAGTATGTACTTTTATGTTTTGTCTTTTCATTGGTGTTTGTTAAATCTTGCCTTTTTAATATATCAGAATCTTTAAGAAAAGAAACTGTGTCTTCATCTTCTCTTGTATCACGTATAGGACCTACTACAATAGTGAGCACACAGTTGGTGTTTGCTAATTTGCTGATTGAAGCATATGAAATTAATCAGGGAGCCAAGATTTTTATATTACATTTCATTTTGATTTTACCACTGTAGGTACCATGAGAATGTTTATACACCTCCTGGAAGATACTCAAACTTATGCATTCTTCTGTGTTTTAAATGATTTCTGTGTCAAGAAAGGAGAAATGGAAACTGTATCTCTTGTTGCCACCTCTGTTTTTTATTAACACTAAATGCATG
Organism: Castor canadensis; assembly: GCF_047511655.1. NCBI lineage: Eukaryota > Metazoa > Chordata > Mammalia > Rodentia > Castoridae > Castor > Castor canadensis. The sequence continues at coordinate 111,676,398 of NC_133390.1, read as the reverse complement.
TATGCCTGTAGATGGCTGTCTGCCACACATTGCGTCATTTACACTGGTTTTTAATATGCCTCCTGGCATTTCAGTTTCTGTTCTCAGCACGCAACTTTACTCATGTTGAATTCTCTAATATTTGTACTCACATAAATGTTTAGGGGCTGTCTGTGAAAGGTATTTCTCTGCTTTCATGTGGTTCCAGATCTATGTCAATGACATTGGAAAATGCGTAACTTGATCATGACTTAAAAGATTGAATCATAATACTTTCCTGAAATTTATATTCCATTTTTTTAATAATGAATGTGAGTTTTGTCTCCTGTATATGATTACTCCTGGGTTTTATCATTGTCTGCCCTCAGAAGAGGAAGAATGTATTTTTCTTGCTGCCAGCCAGGAGGCACCTTGTACAATACCTGTGCCTCCTCTTAAAAAGAAACAGAGAGGGGAAACATTGAAATTATTTATTAACACTTTCTGCACATAAATTGGGTGTAGGATGTGACAAGGAAGAAGGAAGAATGGAAATGTATATTTAGATGTGTATATGTAATGTGTAAATGTATATTTTGTCAATCAAACTTAGAGGAGGAACCAAATATTAACTTTGTAATGATTATACATTTTTGTGCTAGCCATAATTATGTAGATAAGCTTGAAAACAAATTTTTCAAAGTTTTTAAATTTGGGCCTTTTTTTTTTCCAGTACTGAGGTTTGAACTCAGGGCCTCTTGCTTGCTAGGCAGGGCTCTACCACTTGAGCCCCTCCACCAGTTCATATTCAGGACTTTTTATGTTCAAAAGGCTCATATTGTACATGACATAAAGGTGAAAAAAAATCACATTTATTTTCATAGGGAAATTTTTTTTACAAAAAGTATATTAATAAGAGTTTTTTTCTTTCAGGGAGCATGACTTCATCTTTAGAAACGTGCTCATAAGCTCTATGAACTGCTTTTTAGAAACTTTGGATGACCATCAGGATAGTGTTTTGAATTCTGAATTCTTCATGTCTTTTTCTTTTGCTTATGTTTGTTTTCTCTTTCTCTGATCTTTTTGCTTTAGGTCATCTTTATTAAGTTGTTAAAAGCAGTGTTTTCTTGGAATATTTGTCACCACCATTGTTCAGTGTTCTTGGGTCTTTCCTGCTAGCATCACATTCCTAACGCTAGGATGTCTTAGGATATGAGCCAAGAAGCAAAGCATATAGTTTATGCTTTTGAAAATTTACTTTAAATAACCTGTTTTATAGCTCTTATTTCTTAAAAAAAACTTATTAATAATCTTGTTTTATTTGATTGGATATTTATTCACTCATTTGCTTATATCTAGGAGAATAGGTTATAATTTCCTGTGTTTCCTTTTCTCTGTTCAAGGAAAAGAGTTGGCTATTGAATTAAAAATTAAAATTGTCACCGAATTAGAAAGCAGTCATTTAATATTTAATTTATAATATTGGCCTGGCATTTTATCCCATTATGGGAGTGACTACTACAACTAGAAAGCTTCAAGGGTTTAATAGCAAAAATTATACTAAACAATTGTTTCACATAATTATAAGCATGTTTTGTTTATTGTAGTTAAAAAAAAAAAAACAACAGCCACTCTATGACTCCTGTTTCTTCTCTCCCATAATGCCTTTTTCTCTTTTGCACAAATCTGAAATCAGTTTGGAGGCAGGAGATGAAAGCCATTAGTTGTGGAAGCTAGAATATTGAGTGGTCTGGCAAGCACTTGAATTTTTCTCTCAGGAGAATAGAAGTAACATGCCAAATCCTTACTGTGCTGAAAGACAAGAGACTAACTGGGACTAATTCTGAAAACATCTTATGTCCATGAAAACAAGTGTTCACCAGAATTAATCACAGAGCTCTTTTCCTCTGTGAACCCCTGGGTTTTGCAGAAAGGGATTTTAGAGAACATATCTTTGGGAATTTGCATAGTTAATCTTCTGTTTAGCCTTTCATGTCCATAACATTGTGAGTTTTAGCTGCTGATCGCTTCCTTTTCTGGATACTACTCCCAACTCCTGAATTTCTGTCAATCCCTGTGAACATCAGTTTAATTAAGGCAGACTTCAAAGTACAGTATGGAAATAAAAATACATCTTTTAAAATAATATGTAGGAAAATAATTCAAGGTAGGAAATCTGGGCAAAGTACAATACAACTCACATAAGTAGCAGGATAAGAGTCAAGCTGCCTGGGTTCAAATCCCAGCTCAGTCATTTGCTGATTGTATAATCTCATTCATTTAGCCTGCCTGCCTACCTCTCTCTCTCTCCATTCCCTAATCTGTTAAATAGGGTTGATAATGGATCTACCTGCAAGGAATATTTTAATGTTTAAATATGATGGTTCATGTGAATTATTAAATAGCACAGCACTTGGTAAATGCTCAGTAGGGTTTTATTTTCATTATTATTGTTACTATTGTTATAAATGTTTCGACTATAAAAATATGATTTTGAAAAATAGGCATTTTAATGTCAATAAAATGTCAACATATAAAGTAGCCTACTGGACTAATGTATAATGTATTTATTTTAAGTGCTAAAATGAAAGAAGTGAAATTGGATAAGTTATAACATAATTGACTCCTAAGATACTATATAATGTAATGTCAGTTGTTTGCCAAGAGCAATCTAAATCAACATTTATCTAAATGATAAGGCATTTATAAATTTATAAATCTATAAATTTTTCTAAATTCATTTAAGTCCATATAATTAATAAATCCAGGACAAGTATTTGTGGATATGCTTTAATAAACCCCTAGATCTAGTGTTATAATTTTTAGTTACTTCTAAACATAGTTTATATTAAGAATTTTCCTGAAGTTTATAAGCAGAAATTATATTATTATTTCTGTCACAAATTATACATGCAAATTCCAGCCTAGCTTTTGTTCCAATTAGCAGAAATTTCCTGTTGGTGTATTTGGAATCAGTCAAATTGTAATACAGCATTGTATTTACTAGGCAGCTCTGAAGTCTTTCTTGTGTTGTTGATTGAGATCCATGTGTTGGGCCTGCCTTCTTGTGACAGAGGGTGGATGAAAAAGGGGCAGCACCTTAGCTATGGGCACTTGCTTTCTAGAGCTGTGCTTCTCTTTAGTAAGCACCATGGAGTTATGGGAAAAATAGATAAGCATATTTGTGTTTGCTTACACTGTAACATTTCAGGAATTTTAATCTTAGAAGATATAATCCAAGATTACTTAAGAGTAAGAAAAAATATATAGATTTGTCCATTTTGTTTTTGAGGCAGTGTAACCCAGACTGGCCTCAAACTTTAAATCCTCCTGTCTCAACCTCCCAAGTGCTGGAAGTGTAGGTATCTGCACTAAGTCCCACATGTTTGCCTTTTGCTGTTACACAATTCCATATTTAACAAATTAATATTGTGGGAAGCCCAAATAGTTTCTAAGTTTCTAAGAGTGAACGAACTGAAGGGTTTATTTATCTATTTAATTTGGATGAGAAAAGGAAAGACTTAAAGAGTTAACATGGGAAAATCATAAGGGATTGCTTGGGTATCAGCAAAGATCAATCTCTGAGGGACCAGGTTATCATCTGAGTGAACATTAAGAACACCTCCCAGAACTCATCCTGAACATGACATAGTTTCTTATGACAAATACATAGCTTACTTGAAGGGGCTGGGACCTGTCCATTGGCTAGGACAGGGGCCAAGGAATATGGCTCCAGCCTTTTCAGTTATAGTCATCAGTACTATACTGATATAGTCTTCTATTCCACCCCACCCCCAATGCCTCTCCCATTTCCAAGAGGGTTAATGTATCTAGATGAATAGGTAAGATGCAAAGTACTAAAAAGGTATCTAACAGATGGCAGGGCTTATGCTGGTGAATCTAAAAGTCTAATTTCCGTGACAAAGAAACTGAATTGCAGAACTGTGGTCTTGGCTTGAAAAGAGAATATTAGGGATCCAGACCTAAGTGGGGTTACCAACAGAGAACAAAGTTACAAAAAACCAAGATATCAACCTACTTTAAAGGAAAGTAAAAAAAAAAAAAAAAAACCAACAAGAATGCGTTGAAGTTGAGAGTTGGGCAAGGGCTGTAGAACTCAGGATTGTCCTAACAAGCAGGGAGAGGGGAAGAGAAAGAAAAAGGTACATGGGCAGGAGACTCTAAGTTGGAAATCATATGGCCATAGTTAGGAGATAGAAGGTAGAATAAGCACTGCCAAATGGGGGATAGAAAATTGATGAAAGCATCTATAAGTTGAGCTTTATATTTAAAAAAAGACGAATCTATTTGTCTGTCTGTCTCTCCGCTAGGGGTTGAACCCAGGTAAAACACTCTACCACTGAGCTACGTAGTCAGGACAAAAAGGCAAGATTCTCAGTGAGAGGACTCAATGGGGGATAGATTGAGATGGGTCAGGGAAATCTCGTGTGACATAAAAATATTCTTGGGCCTTAGTATCAGTGCATATAATTTCTGGTAGAAAGATCTTTCTAAAATGCAAACCTGATAACTTGTTGAAGTCTTCCAGGGACCCCCATGGCACACACAATCTCCATTTGTGTTTGATTTTTGCCACGACATGTGAACCATGAAGAATTAATCAGAATGTGCTCTCATTTCTCAAGCTTCTGCTAATGCCTTTCTGGCATTCCTGGCTTGTTGTGCCCTTTCATACTTCACACTGACTAACTCATCCTTCACCATTCAGTTTCTTTGACTGAATCCTTCTCTATGCTCACATAAATTTCTGTGCATACTTGGTGTTGGTACTTACCCTAGAGCTAGTTGTTTGACCAACCAGTCTTCTATATTAAGGGAAGTTCTTTGAAAAGTGGATAAATGCATGACTCAGCTGAAACTCTGAGTGGAAAGAATTGTGGTTAAGATTTAGTGCAGTTTGACAGTCAGCTAGACTAAAGAGCCTACTAGTAATAACTTTCTGTTTACAATGAAGGAATCATCCAGAAACTTCTAAGAGATCTTCCTCAGCTGGCTTCTGCTTCTCAAAAGAACTCTGTGAAATACTAGAATCTTGTAAGGTCAGGATATGTAGGACAATCTGTGGTTGAGGGGCTCTGAAATTCTAATTATGCATTTGTTGTCAAGGGAGGTTTCAGGTCCTATATTTTGGAGAGGAAAAAAATGCAAAAGAAATAATATAGTCCCAGTTTTCAAGTCCCTGTTGGAGAAATAACATTTCAGAGACCTTCCTGGGTGAGGTTTTTGTTCATGGCTTCTGAAGTGCATGGCAGACTCCTTGGCAGATGGCTGAAGATCAGATAAGTCAGACTGTGAATTTGACAGTGTGTGTTATGGGTACAGGAAATACCACACATTAGCTCTCTTGATGTATTTTTAGGATTGGCCTTACTGATCTCTTACAAGAAAACTATTATCATTCAACTTCCTTTTATGAACAGGAACAGCATTTTTAGGTGTGAGACTATTAGTTTTTCTCATATTCAAAGAAACTATATAAAACTATAATTGGTTTTGGACTAGTGAACATGCCCCAAGTGTTCCTTCCAAATTGGGAATAGGATGGGGCACATTGGCTTACCCAAGGAGTCATCTTCCAAGTCTAAAACCCATGGGTCAAGGGTATACTTAGAGACAGAGTGAAGGGTCAGGAGGTGGATACCAGCTTGATGATCAAGAAAGTTTGAAGAGCAGTACTTGAAACAATTCCCTGAAAGAGTTTGTAGAAGAAAACCTTTGATGGAGCAGACTCTATCCTGGCCTAGAGTTCCATCTATACTGGACATCTCATGTAGATAGATAAAGGACTTACTGAAGAAAGTAATCTCTTTTCTTTCTAGGATTTATCCACTCACCTCCACCCCCCACTTTTTGATAATTTCTGGAACTCTATTGAAGTGAACAATATCTTAAATAAAATCATATAGACTGAGACAGTGTTCTATGGTCAAATTTTGTTTGGAAAATACTGTGTGTCTATCTTGTCTTGGTGACTCACTCTATACAGCACAGTGCTTTGGTCTGAATGTTATGCTCCCCTCCCCTCAATTCATATGTTGAAATCCTACAGCTAGGTATGGTGGCACAGGCCTATAATCCTAGCACTTGGGAAGCAGAGGTGGGAGGATTGAGAGTTTGAGACCAGCCTTGGCTACCATATAGCAAGATCTTATCTTATCTTAAAAGAAGAAAAGAAATTCTAACCCTTAAGATATCATTAGAAGATGAGGCCACTAGAAGGTGATAGGTCATGAACATGAAGGCTTTTCCCTTCATGACCTTATTAGGGATTAGGGCATTTATTAAGCCCTAGAGAGATCCCTTGTCCCTTCCTTTATTCAAGGTTACAGTGAGAAAATGGCCATTTGTGAACCAGGAAGCAGGTCCTTTCCAGACACTGAATCTGCTGGCACTTTTATCTTGGACTTTTCAGCCTCTAGAACTGTGAGAACTGTGACAAACTTTCTATCGTTTTATAAACTACCAAGTCTATAGTATTTTTGTTATAGCAGCCCAAATTGGCTAAGACATAGAATAAGAGTGCTGAGAAGTCTTACAGTAAAGAAATCTGTTATTTCCAATTTTACTTTATTGTAAATCCATTTCTGGGGTGATAGGGTGCTTACCGTAGAATACACTTTGACAACACTAAAGAGTCAAAAATGTTAACAAAGCATTTTTATATTAAGGAAACTGCTAAAAACTAGGCAGAGTCCCTTGATTACAACCAAAAGAAAATTGAGAAACTGGAGTTAAGATTCACCAAAAGGTTTAAATGAAAAAGCATCTATAAACCATTTTGCACAGGGGCTTTTGCATAGTTGGAGCTGAATCCTTTGTTGCCACTGCTGTTACTCTTTTTCTTGTTTAATAGAGAAGGAGGCAAAAAAGGCCTCCTCTTATTAGCTGTGAGAGATAAGACTTCAGCTAGTCACTCCACCAAAGTGTCACTGCAATTTTGGAATAGTCATAGTTTCTCCTTGCTTTCAGGGCTTAGTATCTTGGTAATTGTCAGTGTACATTCAAAATTTTCCCTGTGATTTAAACCATTATTTGTCTTCACCTTTCTCTCTGTCTCTTTCTATATCTATGTATTTTTTAAATGTACAAAATAAAAAAGTAGAATTCATTTATTTTAAAGAATTCTTTAAGTGAATGAATACCAGTCACAGAAGCACTATTTTTGATGGGCTTTAAATGGATTATTAAAACATCCAAAGTGTAGCCAGTGAATGTTAGAATTGGATGGGGTGACAAACTCATATGTCTGTGGGGTATCCAGAATAAGTGAGAGAAACAAGCAGGGTGGGAACTATAGGAAACTGAAAAATGCTTGTCCTTAGGAACTGCTCCATGAGATTGGGATATTTATGTGAGGGACTTGTGGGGCAATTGTTTCTGGATTGCTTGGGTTTTAAAGAGAAGCAGGGAATTGGGATGATTTTTAATAATTTAAATTTTTTCGTGGGGGGAGGCAGAATAAAGAAGATTGATGGAGGGGGTGAATTCAACTAGGATATATTGTAAGAACTTTTGTAAACATCACAGTGTGCCCCCAGCACAACAATAATAAAATAAAAATAAATAAAATGTTCTAATCATATTTTACTCTTTAATCACAAGTATTAATGCATATTATATATACTGATAGGTTTCGTGATGACATTTCTACATATGCACATATCAGAGAGTCTAGATCAGTAAGTAAAATTTCTCAAAGTTTAAATACTCATGTTCATTTAAAAAAAAATCACTCTGCAAGTCAAATAAAACATGTTCAAGGACCAGTTTGACTTTCTAAATTAGCAGAACCCAGGCAAATCTTCATACCAGTTTATCCCTGGGTTCTGTTCTTCACAGAACCTTTTACAAAACAGTTTGTGTAAAGATGTCCCCAGCCAACCCCACAACTGAAGTATTTTGTGAGCCTAATAAGCATCTGCTTAAAATTCATTTGAGACCACATTATTATTCAATGATCTCAACAACAACAAAATATTACATTTACTAATGGCACTGCCAGTTGGCATTAAATTTTTCAGTGTAAGATTATAGGATTTGAGTTAGACAATATTTACTAGAACATTGATAGTAGAAAAACTGGCCAAAACCAAAATAGATTTCTTAATTGTTGGTAAGAGTATTTTGACTATATAATTTAATAATTCCTCATTGAATATTTTCCTCAAAGTATGGCAGGCAATAATTTGAATTTGAATGAGTACTACTACTACGTTTCTCTTCCTTATCCTTATTTTTGAAAGGTGAAATAAAGAGCATGTAATATCTTGTTGAGTTATTGAGTAGTTTTCATTGTCCCCAAAGTGTTAATCAAACTTTTCGATCTTTGATTTGGAAATAACTACAATTCACATTTTTCTTTATTAAATATTTTGAGAAGAAAAAATGTTTTTCTATCAAGCTTTCTTTACTTCCCTCGGGTGCCCCTAAACACTCTCCCTCCCTTTGTCTCCCCTCCTTCCTCACCTGCTTTTAGTATCACTTATGATATAGGCAAAGACTTCCCTAATTATAAGGTTTTTCATATTTTCCAGGACACAGATGTACAAGTAGGAATGTAATAAATATATTTTGAGTGAGTGATTGTTACTTTTCTTTTTTTTCTCTTGTGTGTAATTATAATCTCATCAGAAGGCTAAAAGAAGTGATTGGTTCTCTTGCATTATTCTTTTTCCCTTTTATTGAGCCAGTTGCTGTTACTTCAAATCCAAAAACTGAAGAAAAGGAAATCTCAAATGTAATGATTCTTTGAATATCTTACAGTTTTGTGCATTATCTTCAAAACACTCACATATTCTCATAAAACTTTTCAAAGAAAAACATATGTATAGACTAGTGTTTAAAACAACACATGTAGATTGGTAGAATGATTGGAAAATGGCCATACTACCAAAAGCAATCTTCACGTTCAATTCAATCCCCATCAAAATTCCAATGACACTTACCACAGAGATTGAAAAATCAGTCGTAAAGTTCGTATGGGAGCACAAATGACCTCGAATAGTCAAGGCAATACTGAACAGAAGAGCAACGCTGGAAGTATCACAATACCTGCCTTCAAACTATACTACAGAGCCATAGCCATAAAAACTGCATGGCACTGGCACAAAAACAGACATGAAGACCAATGGAACAGAATAGAAGACCAAGATATGAATCCATGCAGTGATGTCCACCTGATTTTTGACAAAGGACCAAAAATATACAATGGAATAAAGACAGCCTCTTCAACAAACATGTCTCTCACCCTGTAGAAGTGTCAACTCAAAGTGGATTAAGGACCTTAATATAAGGCCTGAAACTTTGAAACAACTACTGGAGTAGTAGAAAATACACTGTAACAAAAAGCAAATAGCAACTTCCTAAATAGAACTCCAATGGCTCAGCAAATAAGAGAAAGGATGAACAAATGGGACTGCATCAAACTAAAAAGCTTCTGCACAGCAAAAGAAGCAGTCACTAAATTTGAGAGACTGCCCATAGAATGGAAGAAAATCTTTGCCAGCTATTCATCTGATAAGGACTAATATCCAGAATCTATAGGGAACTAAAAAAACTCAACCCCCAAAGAATCAACAATCCAATGAAGAAATGAGCACACGAATAGGAAATTTTCCAAGAAAGAGGCACTAATACATGAAGGACTGCTCAACGTCCCTGGTTATAAAAGAGATGCAAGTTAAAACTACACTAAGATTTCATCTCACCCCAGTTAAAATGGCCATCTTCAAGAACACAACAACAAATCGTGAGGATGTGGCAAAAAAGAAAGCCTTACACACTGTTGGTGGGAATGTGTATTATACAGCCACTGCAGAAAGTTGCCATGTGATCCAGCGATGATACTCCTGAGCATACGCCTAAAGGAACGCAAGTCAGCGTGCAAGAGACACTTTTACACTGGTTATACAGCACTGTTCACAATCGCCAAGCTATGGAAACAACCAGATGCCCTACAGCTGATGAACGGGTTAGGAAAATGTGGTATACAGATACAATGGAGTTTTATTCAGTCATAAAGAAGAAGGAAAACACATGATTTGGAGGTAAATGGATGCAACTGGAGGACATCATATTAAGTGAAGTAAGCCAGGCTCAGAAAGACAAAGGCCACCTGCTTTCACTCATGTGGAAGATAGATCCAAAACAAACGTATACACAAAACCAAACATAATCATATACGAACTTTTACGTAGAACATGCTTGTAATAGTGGAACTACTCTATGGAACTTGGGAGAGAAGGGAAAGGAAAAGAGAATGATAGAGTCAACAGCATTGAAATACATTACATCTGTGCAGGTAGAGGACACAATGATATGGACTGAAAGCTGCTCAATAATGGGGATTCGGAGGGAAGGGGTAAGGAAGGAGTAATGGAAGTGGTTGAGCTGACCAAAGTAAAGTATACTCACAACAGGGATGGTTTAGGAAATCCCTTTGAACATTGACTTTGGAATTAATAATGAAAGACAGGACTATAAAAGAAGTATAGTGTGTGTGGGATATTTGTGGGGGAGCAGGTGGATGAGGGAGATGAAGGTGAGGGACTATGACTGATGGGCTTCATATACATGCATGGAATAGAATGATGAAACCTCTTGCAATTGCTTTAAGTGGGGCCGGGAGGGGCTTGTGAGGAAGGGGAGATGGTAGGGATGATCTAATCAAAGTACAATGTGAGTCTATTCAGAACTGTCACAATAAATCACCCCTGTACAATGAGTATATTCTAATAAAAATGGAAAAGAAAACAGGTTATTCATATTATGTACATGGAATAAAGAAACCTAATTATTTTTGTTAAGTCCAGGCAAATTTATTTGCCTGTGTGGGCATACTGTATTGAGGGACAAACTTGCAAATGGTGTTAAGACTTACAATCTCCTAAAATAACTTGCCCCAGAAGGCAATTAACTTAGCAAAAATAAATAAACAAATAACTTGTAATATAGTGATATTTGGGGGTTTGTTAGTTAAGTGGTTGTTATGTTAATTATGTTAAATTGTGTTTCAGATATACTCATTTTTTTTCATAACTTCTGCTATAATTTGAATGTTCCTACCAAAATCCTTGTTGAAATGTAATATCCCTAATGAGGTATTAAGAGATGGGACCAGGTCGGATCATGAATGAATTAATGTATCTGTTATAAAAGCCAGTTTGGCTTTGTCTCTTGTATGTACCCCCCACTTGCCATGTGGTTCCCTGTGCCACCTCAGGGCTCTACAGAGAGTTCCCACAAGCAAGAAGCCCCTCACCAGATAACAGCCTCTCCACCGTGGACCTCCCAGCCTCCAGAAGCATGAGCTGAATAAATCTGCTTGCTCAGTTGGTGGTGTGCACTTACAGTAACAGAAAATGGACGAAGACAGGAAATTGGTGCCAGTAGTCCGGCTGCTAGTAGCAAGTACCTGAAAATGTAAAAGTGACTTTAGACCTGGGTTATGGGCAGAGACTAGAAAAATTCGAAGGAGCAGGCTCAAAAAAGTCTGTATTCTCACAGAGCATTAAGGTCAATTCTGGTAAGGAGTAAGAAGAAAAGTGGGGAATGTTTGAAACATAGAGATTGGCTATGGTTGTGATTAGAGTGCTGACAGAAATGTGGGCAGTAAAGGCCATGCTAAGGAGGTCTTATGGAGATGAGGAATGTCTTACTTGAAATTAGAGGAAAGAACTTGGTTGAAATGTGTCCGTAGGATGCTTGAGCAAGCAATCCCTTAAATGGAGTGGCTGTGTGTTCATGCATTTGGAATAAAACCACTTTTTTCCTTTCACTTAAAGTGCTAGTTCTTGGTAGAGATCACCTTCTCACTAATAGCAGTCCTCAGACTGCAACTCATATTCCCTATTAGCCTTTTGAATGATACCCAGATTATATTATAAAGCTTTTCATAGAGGTCTGAATTTTTTGTGTATATGTAACGTAAAAGCTTTTAATTATACAATTTAATATCTTGATTTTTAAAAAGCTAACACCATTAATGTAAACATTTTTGTGTGTTATACTATAAATATTATTTTAATGACAAGTAATGCATTGAATATAGCAGTCCTTTTCTTACTAAACATTTGTGTTATTCCCAGGTTTTTCTACTGCAAATTGCTGTGATAATTTTCTTCTCTTTTTCTTAAATTTTCTCTCTCTCTTCTCTCCTCTCTTCTCTCTTCTTCTCTCCTCCCTCCCACCCCCCCAATCCCTTCTCAAGGTTTCATTCTTGCAAGCCAGTTACTCACAAAGCAGGCACTCTGTTGCCTGAGCCACACCTCCAGCCCGTTTTGGTCTCCTTATTTTGGAGGTAGGGCCTCACAAACTATTTGCCCAGGCTGGCCTCAAATCATCATCCTCCTGCCCTCAACCCTTCCAGTTAGCCAGGATTATGGGTGTGAGCCACCAGCACTTGTTGGGTGATTATCTTTCTTCAAAACTAGAATAAACACAAAAAAAGTTTTCTGTACTTAGGTCTGTTTCATTAGATTAGAATCCTAATAGTGGAATTCCCAGGTCAAAGAGTATGAACATTTTTAGACTTCTGGATGCATAGTTTCAAAATTTTTAACAAAAAGACTATCAAAATTTATACACTCACAGATGATGTGGAAGAATACTGTTTTATTGCCATTTGTCAATATTGGGTATGCTCATTTTTGTTAAGTCTTTGTTAATATATGAGATTAAAATACTGTTTCACTTTCCATTTCTCTTGACATTGAATAATTTCTGTTTTTTAGTTATTACTTTAAGTGACTGCAATTTACCTTGAACTACTTTAAACCAGAATTGTTTAGTGGATTCCAGATTTCAAGGAAAAACTAGCTTAGACTAAAAATGTTTAGTGTATCACAGATTTCAAGGAAAAATTGATCCATAAGAAGAACCTATGAAGCTTGGCATCAGGAATAATCCCAACAAGCCATGACCACCTTAAGATTTTCCTTTTGCCTTTCATCTCTGCTTCTCTTTGCATATTGGCTTTATTCTCTTAAATTGAAAATTACTTTTCTCCACCTGGAAGGAAAAGTAGTTTTCCAAAGTTCTAACTTCTACTTTTTATTCTACTGTTATTTGAAAGGGGTCTGTCTTGTTTTCTCTAACCCCAAGAAAGCAATCCAAGAGAAGAGCTCTGATTGACCCAGTTTGGGGCAAGTGTTTAATTCACTTAGCCCAATGAACAAAGTAATAGAACATGGAATTTCTGTAACACTCATATAATTTGTTGAGATAGAAGAATGCAAGACAGAGTTTCTTGAATAAAAGATTCATAATTCCCCAAAGGAAGATAATTATGGTGGGGAGACAAAATATCAGGTAATTATTACATGAAAAAGAATATTCAAAGATTTTATGTGTTTTTCTGTCCTTCAGAATATTGTGTCACTAGAACTAGAAGAGAGCAAACAGGGAAGTAAGAAACATAAATCCTTGCATTAAAGAATAAATAATGTGATTTTATTAAGAGTACAGTCGTTCCTTGGTATCCATGGAGAACTGGTTACAGGACTCCCCCACAGACACCAAAATCCACAGATGCTCAAGTCCTTTATATAAAATGGCACTGCTTTTGCATATAACCAACTCACATCTTCCTGTATACTTTAAACCATCTCTGTATTGCTTATAATACTTAATATAATGTAAATGCTATGTAAGTAGTTACATTATTTAGGAATAGCCACAAGAAAAGCGTGTGTAGATGTACATAGTCAGGGTTTTTTTGTTGTTAGTTTTATTTGGGAGCTCAAACCCAGGGCCTTGCACATGCTAGGTAAGCACTCTACCACTGAGCTACATCTCCAATCCACTCAAATATTTTTGATGTGATATTGGTTGAATCTGCAGATGTGGAATCCACAGATATGGAGACCTGTCTTCTAAAATGTGGTAGCAAAGCATTTGTTGCCCTTAATGCAGAGAAACTAAAGCAGATACCTTAAAAGCAACTGAGGCCAATAGGAAAAGGGGACCAGGAACTAGAGAAAAGGTTAGATCAAGAAGAATTAACCTAGAAGGTAACACACACGCACAGGAAATCAATGTGAGTCAATGCCCTGTATAGCTATCCTTATCTCAACCAGCAAAACTCCTTGTTCCTTCCTATTATTGCTTATACTCTCTCTTCAACAAAATTAGAAATAAGGGCAAAATAGTTTCTGCTGGGTATTGAGGGGGTGGGGGGGAGAGGGAGGGGGCGGAGTGGGTGGTAAGGGAGGGGGTGGGGGCAGGGGGGAGAAATGACCCAAGCCTTGTATGCACATATGAATAATAAAAGAAAAAAAAATGTGGTAGCAATATTTAAAATAATGTTTTATACAAACAGTATAACTTTATTAAGAGCACTTTAAAATGATAAGAGATTTCAGTTTTCTCTAAATTGTTTTCTATCCCCTTCAAGAAAAATACATTAAACTGTTTTACCTCCATTTTTGGAAAATTATGTATCAATCTACAATACAGAAGTATATGTTTTTTGTTTTATTAAGTCAGGGTTAAAGTTTTTAGCTTCTGCACTTGTAAACCCAAAGAATATGACATTTAGGCAAAGAAAAATCAATTATTTTAATAGGTTTACCTGCATATGAATGAGACCATGGGAAAATAAGTGAATAATAAAAGACTGAATAAAGCTCAAATGAGATTAATTAAATGAAGTTGATTTAAAAAGCAATGTTGGTTCAGTCCAGAGCTACAATAGCCTTTTTCTTACATTTTTGGTACTTTCAATACATGAATAATGCATAGGATAATGGCTGGTACAAAATTAAAACTATCCTAACTAAAGAATTATTTCAGTAACTAAGAATTTTATAGGAAAATACAAATGAATGTCATACCAGTTTGTTTTAAATCAATAGAATGAAACTGAACAGGAAATTAAATATTTGTATTTGTAAATAATTTTCTTTAAATATTGTTGCTATTCTGTATGCTTGTATGTTAGTAACATCTCTGATCCATTGCATTCTCCTGGTGACACTTTTGAAGTTGCTATAGCTCCTGACAATAGGTAAAGTGGTTTGGTTTCTGTCTCTAGGGTTTCACAAAGTGCTTATGATATCTCTACAAAATTAAGAGTTCTTTCTGAGTCCTAAGTGTTTTCTCTGTAATACCTGGACTCTCCACACTCTGTTCCTACTTTCTTGAAAGGTAATTTAATTTTATGAATGTATTCAGGTGGGAGATTATTCTGGAGGAGCAGTTACAGAAGCCACTTTTCATAACTGGCAGATGTATTTCAGTTTCCAGTATTTGTTTCCCAGGAACTACCTTACGATGATACTACCTTATTGTGATGGATTTCTTTGTTGTAGCCCTAATTTTCCCCGTGATATTTGGATGCCTTTGTCTATGAGAGCTGGGTAGGATGTAATTGTGAAAATCCCCACATCATTTTTTCATACTCTGAATTTCCGTTATTTTTGATTGCTATGAAACCAATTTGAGGGAAAGACTTAAAAATGAATTAATCTTTAGACTCAGGAGCTTGACAAAAAAAAGATGTGTATTATATGTGGTAAAATCCCTGATGGTGTGATCCACTTTCTTGTGCTTTCTGATGTGTTTGATTATAGAGCAGAGGTAAGATAAAAGGGAGTTTTAAAGTATTTTCCTGTAGAATATTTTCATTATGGGTAATATTAATTGATAATCCAAATGAAAATAATTAAGAAGGGACTATAATACCTTTCCCTCATTTATCAAGTTGACTTAGAAAAACAGAAATAGATAAGGGTAATAACTGTGCTTGTTCTCATGGTTGCATTGGCAAGAGGCTTATAATACAAGTCATCTAACTCCCAGTACAAGACTCTAACCACTAGAACATGCTGTTAGTCTCCATTTTCAGGAACACTCTCTGACTAGACAATATCATGTCCTTACATCAACATAGTGTTCAAATTCTGTGCAGAATTATGACTGCTAGAGAAAACTGTGTGCTTGCACAGTACAAACTGTATCGTATCTTGTGAATTGTTTATTTCATAAACTTGATAAATACAGTGAAAGTGAATATTTACACATTTCTAGGCATATAATTTTTGAGCATATTAGTTTGATTTGCGGGAAATAAGTATATTAGCATAGCCAAAGCAGAGTGAACTAATAACTACACTTTTCAGGGTGTATAGACAGAGACAGAGGGCTTGAGATATTACTTGTGTATAGTATTCATTTGAAGAATGTTCTAAAAGAAGTGACCTTGGAAACTTTTATTTTTTATTTATTTATTTATTTATTTATATTTTTAATATCTTTTTTTTATTCATATGTGCATACAAGGCTTGGGTCATTTCTCCCCACTTCCCACACCCCATCCCTTACCACCCACTCCACCCCCTCCCTCTCCCCCTCACCCCCTCAATACCCAGCAGAAACTATTTTGCCCTTATTTCTAATTTTGTTGTAGAGAGAGTATAAGCCATAATAGGAAGGAACAAGGGTTTTTGCTGGTTGAGATAAGGATAGCTATACAGGGCATTGACTCACACTGATTTCCTGTGCTTGGGTGTTACCTTCTAGGTTAATTCTTTTTGCTCTCACCTTTTCTCTAGTTCCTGGTCCCCTTTTCCTGTTGACCTCAGTTGCTTTTAAGGTATCTGCTTTAGTTTCTCTGCGTTAAGGGCAACAAATGCTAGCTAATTTTTTAGGTGTCTTACCTATCCTCACTCCTCCCTTGTGTGCTAAAGCTTTCATCATGTGCTCAAAGTCCAATCCCCTTCTTGTGTTTGCCTTTGATCTAATGTCCACATATAAGGGAGAAAATATGATTTTTGGTCTTTTGGGCCAGGCTAACCTCACTCAGAATGATGTTCTCCAATTCCATCCATTTACCAGCGAATGATAACATTTCATTCTTCTTCATGGCTGCATAAAATTCCATTGTGTATAGATACCACATTTTCTTAATCCATTCATCAGTGGTGGGGCATCTTGGCTGTTTCCATAACTTGGCTATTGTGAATAGTGCCACAATAAACATGGGTGTGCAGGTGCCTCTGGAGTAACCTGTGTCACAGTCTTTTGGGTATATCCCCAAGAGTGGTATTGCTGGATCAAATGGTAGATCAATGTCTAGCTTTTTAAGTAGCCTCCAAATTTTTTTCCAGAGTGGTTGAACTAGTTTACATTCCCACCAACAGTGTAAGAGGGTTCCTTTTTCCCTGCATCCTCGCCAACACCTGTTGTTGGTGGTGGTGTTGATGATGGCTCTTCTAACAGGGGTGAGGTGGAATCTTAGTGTGCTTTTAATTTGCATTTCCTTTATTGCTAGAGATGGTGAGCATTTTTTCATGTATTTTTTGGCCATTTGAATTTCTTCTTTTGAGAAAGTTCTGTTTGGTTCACTTGCCCATTTCTTTATTCTCCCATTAGTTTTGGGAGAATTTAGTTTTTTAAGTTCCCTATATATTCTGGTTATCAGTCCTTTGTCTGATGTGTAGCTGGCAAATATTTTCTCCCACTCTGTGGGTGTTCTCTTCAGTTTAGAGACCATTTCTTTTGATGAACAGAAGCTTTTTATTTTATGAGGTCCCATTTACCTATGCTATCTCTTAGTTGCTGTGCTGCTGGGGTTTCATTGAGAAAGTTCTTACCTATACCTACTAACTCCAGAGTATTTCCTAGTCTTACCTGTATCAACTTTAGAGGTTGTGGTCTGATATTAAGATCCTTGATCCATTTTGAGTTAATCTTGGTATAGGGTGATATACATGGATCTAGTTTCAGTTTTTTGCAGACTGCTAACCAGTTTTCCCAGCAGTTTTTGTTGAAGAGGCTGCTATTTCTCCATCATATATTTTTAGCTCCTTTGTCAAAGACAAGTTGGTTATAGTTGTGTGGCTTCATATCTGGGTCCTCTATTCTGTTCCACTGGTCTTCATGTCTGTTTTTGTGCCAGTACCATGCTGTTTTTATTGCTACTGCTTTGTAATATAGTTTGAAGTCAGGTATTGTGATACCTCCTGCGTTGTTCTTTTGACTGAGTATTGCCTTGGCTATTCGTGGCCTCTTGTGTTTCCATATAAATTTCACGGTAGATTTTTCAATCTCTTTAATGAATGTCATTGGAATTTTGATGGGAATTGCATTAAACATGTAGATTACTTTTGGAAATATCGACATTTTTACTATGCTGATTCTACCAATCCATGAGCATGGGAGAGCTCTCCACTTTCTATAGTCTTCCTCAATCTCTTTCTTCAGAAGTGTATAGTTTTCCTTGTAGAGGTCTTTCACATCTTTTGTTAGGTTTACACCTAGGTATTTGATTTTTTTGAGGCTATTGTAAATGGAATTGTTTTCATACATTCTTTTTCCGTTTGCTCATTGTTAGTGTATAGAAATGCTAATGATTTTTCTATGTTGATTTTATATCCTGCTACCTTGCTATAGCTATTGATGATGTCTAGAAGCTTCTGAGTAGAGTTTTTTGGGTCTTTAAGGTATAGGATCATGTCAACTGCAAATAGGGATATTTTGACAGTTTCTTTACCTATTTGTATTCCTTTTATTCCTTCTTCTTGCCTAATTGCTCTGGCTAGGAATTCCAGTAGTATGTTGAATAGGAGTGGAGATAGTGGGCATCCTTGTCTGGTTCCTGATTTTAGAGGGAATGGTTTCAGTTTTTCTCTGTTAAGTATAATGCTGGCTGTAGGTTTGTCATATACAGCTTTTATAATGTTGAGGTACTTTCCTTCTATTCCTAGTTTTCTTAGAGCTTTTATCATGAAATGGTGTTGGATCTTATCAAAGGCTTTTTCTGCATCTATTGAGATGATCAAGTGGTTTTTGTCTATGCTTCTGTTAATGTGGTTTATTACGTTTATTGATTTTTGTATGTTGAACCACCCCTGCATCCCTGGGATGAAGCCTACTTGGTCGTGGTGAATAATCTTTTTGATGTGTTGTTGAATTCAGTTTACCATTATTTTGTTGAGGATTTTTGCATCAGTGTTCATTAAGGAGATTGGCCTATAGTTCTCCTTTTGAAGGTGTCTTTGCCTGGTTTTGGGATAAGTGTAATACTGGCTTCATAAAATATGTTTGGCAGTTTTACTTCCCTTTCTTTTTCATGGAACCGTTTAAGGAGGGTTGGTATCAGTTGTTCTTCAAAGGTCTGATAGAATTCAGCAGAGAATCCATCAGGTCCTGAACTTTTCTTTTTGGGGAGACTCTTGATTGCTGCTTCAATTTCATTTTGTGTTATAGATCTATTCAGGTGATTAATTTCCTCTTGGTTCAGTTTTGGATGGTCATATGTATCTAGAAATCTGTCCATTTCTTTTAGATTTTCAAATTTATTTGAATATAGGTTCTCCAAGTAGTCTCTGATGATTTCCTGGACTTCCATGGTGTTTGTTGTTATCTCCCCTTTTGCATTCCTGATTCTACTAATTTGGGTTTTTTCTCTCCTCATTTTAGTCAGGTTTGCCAGGGGTCTACCGATCTTGTTTATTTTTTCAAAGAACCAACTTTTTGTTTCATTAATTCTTTGTATGGTTTTTTTGGTTTCTATTTCATTGATTTCAGCTCTTATTTTTATTATTTCTCTCCTTCTATTTGTTTTGGGATTTGCTTGTTCTTGTTTTTCTAGGAGTTTAAGATGAATCATTAGGTCATTGATTTGGGATCTTTCAGTCTTTTTAATGTATGCATTCATGGCTATAAACTTTCCTCTCAGGACTGCCTTAGCTGTGTCCCATAGGTTCCGGTAGGTTGTGTTTTCATTTTCATTGATGTCCAGGAACTTTTTAATATCCTCTTTTATTTCATCGATGATCCATTCTTCATTAAGTGATGAGTTATTTAGCTTCCAGCTGTTTGCATGTTTTTTGTCTTTACTTTTGTTGTTGAGTTCTACTTTTACTGCATTGTGATCAGATAGTATGCACGGTATAATTTCTATTTTCTTGTATTTGCTGAGACTTGCTTTGTGCCCTAGGATATGATCTATTTTGGAGAAGGTTCCATGGGCTGCTGAGAAGAATGTATATTGTGTAGAGGTTGGATGAAATGTTCTGTAGACATCTACTAGGTCCACTTGATCTATTGCATATTTTAGATCTTGGATTTCTTTATTGATTTTTTGTTTGGATGACCTATCTATTGATGATAATGGGGTGTTAAGGTCTCCCACAACCACTGTGTTGGCATTTATATGTGCTTTTAGGTCTTTCAGAGTATGTTTGATGAAATTGCGTGCTCTGACATTGGGTACATACAGGTTGATAATTATTATTTCCTTTTGGTCTATTTCCCCTTTTATTAGTATGGAATGTCCTTCGTTATCTCGTTTGATCAATGTAGGTTTGAAGTCTACTTTGTCAGAGATAAGTATTGCTACTCCTGCCTGTTTTCGGGGGCCATTGGCTTGGTAAATCTTCTTCCAGCCTTTCATCCTTAGCCTATGCTTATGTCTGTCGGTGAGATGGGTCTCCTGTAAGCAACAAATTGTTGGATCTTCCTTTTTAATCCATTTCGTCAAGTGGTGCCTTTTGATGGGTGAATTAAGTCCGTTAACATTAAGCATTAGTACTGATAGGTATGTGGTGATTCCTGTCATTTAGTTGTCTTAATTTTTTGAAGGTTTGATTGTGTGTACCTAAGTTGAGTTTCCTCTCTACTGTCTTGCTTTTTCTTTTCCTGTGGTTTGGTGCTACCTGTCTTTACATGGTTTAGTTGGGTTTTACTTTTTGTGTGCAGAATCCCTTGAAGAATCCTTTGTAGGGGTGGCTTTGTGGTCACATATTGTTTTAGTTTCTGCTTATCATGGAATACTTATTGCTCCATCTATTTTGAATGATAGTTTTGCTGGGTAGAGTATCCTGGAGTTGAAATTATTTTCATTCAGTGCCCGGAAGATTTCACCCCACATTTTTCTTGCTTTTAATGTTTCTGTTGAGAAGTCTGCTGTGATTTTGATGCGTTTACCTTTGTATGTTACTTGTTTTTTCTCTCTTACAGCCTTCAATATTCTTTCCTTAGTTTCTGAACTTGTTGTTTTAATGATGATATGTCGTGGGGTAGTTCTGTTTTCATCTGGACTGTTTGGTGTCCTGGAGGCCTCTTGCATCCGTATGGGAATATCTTTCTCTAGATTTGGGAAATTTTCCGTTATTATTTTGTTAAATATATTATGCATACCCTTCGCTTGCACCTCTTCTCCTTCTTTGATGCCCATGATTCTCAAGTTTGGTCTTTTGATGGAGTCGGTGAGTTCTTGCATTTTTTTTTCACAGGTCTTGAGTTGTTTAATTAATAGTTCTTTGGTTTTTCCTTTAATTACCATTTTATCTTCAAGTTCTGAGATTCTGTCTTCTGTTTGTTCTATTCTGCTGGATTGGCCTTCCATTTTGTTTTGCAGTTCTGTTTCATTCTTTTTTCTGACGTTTTCCATATCCTGGCTGTTTTCCTCTTTAACGTTGTCTATTTTTGTCCTGAGTTCATTTATCTGTTTATTCATTATGTTCTCTCTTTCACTTTGGTGTTTATACAGTGCTTCTATGGTTTCCTTTGTTTCTTCTTTTGCCTTTTCAAATTCTGTATTTTTGTTGTCTTGGAATTTCTTGAGTGTCTCCTATACATTTTGGTTGACCCTATCCAGTATCATCTCTATAAAATTCTCATTGAGTACCTGTAGTATGTCGTCTTTTAAATTATTCTTGTGGGCTTCATTGGGTCCTTTGGCATAGTTTATCTTCATTTTATTGGAGTCTGGATCTGAGTACCTGTTTTCTTCATTTCCCTCTGGTTCCTATACTACTTTTTTGCTGTGGGGAAACTGGTTTCCCTGTCTTTTCTGTCTTCCCATCATTGTCTTTGGTGTTGTTACTGTCCCTGTACTGTGTGCCAATTAAGTATTTTCTAGCTTTTAATAATAACAATGGTAATATTTAGAATGGGAGGGTGAGCTGAGATGGAAAGCAAGAAGTTAAAGAAATGGGAAAAACAAATACACAGACTGGAAGGAGAAAACAGGACAAGGTATCAGACAAGAAGGTTTCAAAGGTATAAACAGGGAGCTTTAGTGTCCTAATCGACAGTAAGCTGAACAGACATTTGAGAGACAGAGAGAGGATTGAAAATCAAAAATAAAAAAAAAAGTGAGAATAAAAATAAATCAGTAAATGAAAGAAAAATCTATATATTAAAATGTATTAAAATGAAAAAATAGAAAATTAAAAAAACCCAAAAAACCAAAAAAATCTCCAAGTTCAAATGCAATGAAGTTTCAGTCTTAATAATTTGGGTGTCCGTCTCAGTCTCCAATCCTGGAGATGGTGCCTCAGATGTTGTTCTGTAGTTGTCTCATCAAAGGGGACGCAGAAAGAAGAACAAAACTACACACACACACACAAAAATAACCCCACCAAGTGTCCCAAGTTCAAATGTAATACAGTTTCAGTAAGTTTTTCAGCTTGCAGGTGTAATTTGGTTGTTCTCTCATCAAAGGTAGGGAGACAAAGAAAAAAAAGAGTCTGGAGACAGTTCTGAGAATGGTATCTGCAGCTGTCGTTTGCCTGCCCGCTGCTGTCAGCCTGATGTTGCTGGAGGTGTTATTTATGCAGATCTTAGGGGTAAGCTTAGCACTCACCTGGCCCTGCAGGCTTTGTTTACTCAGATTTCTCCTGTGCATGAGCCTCTGCTAGGAGCTTTCCCCTTTCCAAGCACACTGGGAAAAGTGACACTGCACCCGCGTTGTCAAGCCTGCATGTTTATTTACAGTTCATTTGGGAGGTGGGTCTTCCCCCCCTCTCCTGTGTAGTTTTCCTCCCATCGCCACTTTCACAAGTTTTCCTGCTCCTGATTACTGGGCGGTGCTGCTGCTCCTGCCAGCCGCCATGTTTGTTTACAGTTCATGTGAGAACTGTGCAGTTTTCCTCCCTCCGCCACTCTCACAAGCTTTCCCGCTCCTGGTCGCTGGGCGCGCACCCCTGCTCCCACCAGAGGCTCTCCGGCCAGACCGGCTTGTTTATTTACAGTCCCAGGAAGGGTTCCCTTCCCCCAATCTTCAGCACTCAGTGCGCCCCACCCTCTTTCCTGTGTGTCTTTATTGCTCTTATTGCTTATTACTCAGTTTCTCTTTTTTTTCCCGGGTGGAGGTCGGTCTGTCCAGAGGGCTATGCTGCTCTGGCTCAGGCTTGTCTGTGGGAGTACCACATACCGCAAAGATCACCTGGTCCGCGTTTTCCCAAGCTGTCTGGGCACCAGCGACTGGCGGCTCAGGGGCCCTCCTGATTTCTCCGTTTAACGTGAAGTGGAGATTCTCTGCGCCAGAGGTTCTGGAGAGTGGGATGTGGACATCTTTAGGTGCCACTATTCTATACCCTTGGAAACTTTTAACATGCATTTTTTTTAATCACAGAAAGGCAAATATTTTGTAAAAACTCAAGCTGAGAATTCATTTCTGAGTAAATCTTAATACTTGAGTAAATCTTAATACTTGGAGTGGCTTTTGTTAAGGAATGTTTAAAATACATTTTTAAAAACGTTGGCCTGGGGACATAGCTCAAGTAGCTTGTGTGTGGTACTGGGTTCATTTCCCAGTACCACAAAACAACAGCAAATGTTATCATTTAGCAGTGTATTAAATAAACTTAAGTTTATTTCTAATATTTCTAAGTATTTTCCCATTTATAGACCTGAGATATGATTATATGCAAGTAATGATACTGTCTAGGTTTTTTAAAAATTCAAATTTTAGATTTTCAAGTGATATATAAGTACATCTTTGTTGTGATAATTTAAGTATTATAAATAAAACTAAAGTCCTCTGACTAGCCTTCCCAATTCAGGTTCTCTGTCCATTTGAATATTGCTGAAGGTTATTCCTATTCTTTTTCTACAGTTTTAAAATTCATATATATATATATCATGAGAACACATGGTTTCATGTCATACTTTTTGATACATAAGTTACAGCTTGCATTTTCTTCCCCTTAATGAGGAGAAGGTTTTAGCCTTCTTTCCATACCAGGACATAGGGATATGCTTCATATTTTTAAGAAATTATATGGCATGCCATAAGGCCATAATTTATTTCTTCAAATAAAGAGTAAATTAAGAGTAGCCATGAAAATTGTCCACTTTTCTTTTTTCAATTAGAACAATGTTGTATCCCTTTTCTCTGCTTCCTGGCCGCCATGATGTAAACTGTTATACTTGCCCTCCCTGCCATGATGGACCGACACCTCTGAAACCTTGAGCCCAAATAAACCATTTCTCCTTTAAGTTGTTTTTCTTGGGGATTTTGTCACAGCACTGCAAAAACTTGAAAAGTACAGAATGTTGGTAGAGAAGAGAGGTCATTGCGGTGACTAAACCTGACCATGTGGTATTTAGGCCTTTGGAACTGGTTAGTGGGAAGAATTTGGAAGAGTTTGGAGAAGTGGGCCAAAAAAGGCTTAAACTGTTATAAGCAGAGCTTAATGGGTAATTCTGGTGGGAGCTCAGGAGACCAGAAGGCCGATAGGATGAATAGAGCAAAGGGCAGGTTCGTGAGGTTTCTATTAGGAATTGGACTTGAGGCTATGTGTGTTACATTCTAGAAAATAATTTTTCTGCCTTTTTCCCATGTCCTGACACTTTGAGTGAGGCTGAATTTAGATGTAATGTACTAATTAATTTGGTGGAGGAAATTTCAATGATATCACAGCATTCAGGCTGTGGCATGGTTACTGTGGCTATTTTCAACCAGGCTTATCGTGGGAACAGGAGCAAAAAGGAGACAGATTTGAAAAAGGTATAGAAGAGAGAGGGTGTTTGAAGTTGTGAATAAGGAGGATGTGGTTCTTAAAGATTAGCAAGCTCAGCTGCCCAGGTGCTCAGAAGCTACTGTAGCCATTGTTCTCCATCTGCTGCTAGTCTGAAATGGCAGTGTAATGGTTGGAGCTTCTGCCGTGACCATTGTGGACTATGAGAACAAAGTACGTACACCGAAGATGCTAGACCAGAGAGTGGGAAAGGTCTTAGGGTCCTGATAACATTTTAACATTATAAAGCTATCATATTAGAATTGGACTGGCTACCAATGTATTTGTTGTGTGAGAGATTACTTGTGTATGTGTGTGTGATCAGTATAAGGATATTATTTATGGAGATAAATGCTAGAAGAAACAGGAAAAAGTTGAAAGTTGTCTTTGGCACTGGGAATTGAGATAAAGGATACTATTTCTTCTTATAACCTTTTTCAGTAATACTTGACATTTTAAATTATGTACATCTGTTGCTTTAATAAAACTTAAATCATTTGTCTATATTTTAATATTTACATATACATGCTTATTGTGAAAATTTGGACAATACAAAGTAAAAGTTTTGCTTTCCTTCAGTGTCCTTTACCTTTTCTCCCTTGTAAATTCCACTCTCCTCTCCAGGGACAATGGTATTTGGTATGTTTTTCTGATATTTTTCTGTATGTACATATAGTGATACAAGGATGCACAGTTTCTTCTACTTATTTTTATTAAAAATATATTTAAATTTTAGTTTAACACAGTATTCATCAGGGAATATTTAAGCTTATAATGGATTTGTTTATATTTTTAGAATTCAAGATGCAAGCATGCAGTTAAAAAATCAACAAAATGAATTTCAGAGAGTACAGAAAGAATTAAGTCATTTACAACAAGAGTTAAAGACTAAATGTAGACAATCACAAGTCTTCAGGTAAGATTATCTTTAAAGAACTGAAAATTACAAAGATTGAAAAGATACATTTAATACAAAGTTTATAAGCATTTAAACACATTTTAATTATATGGCTTATAATAATTTGGTGTGATTGACAAAAAAGGAAATAACTTCACTTTTAAAATAACAGTTATATCAGCTAAATAGTTTTACTCATAAAACTTAAATTGGGCAAACACCTTGTTCTGTTAACAGGTTTTTTATTTTGTAGTGACATTTAAAATGAAAGCCCAGTAGCGAATCCATCTTCCTGTTGGCCAGTATTTCCTGAAGTACTGATGTCCTTAGTGATGAAGAGCAGTTGAATAGGGGAATTTTCTAAATGATAATAACAGACCCCCTGAATTTAGAACTCTCCAACATAAATAATGTTAGTTAACTCTGCTCACATATAACTTCTCCCCACAAAATGGCATTGACTGTATTGAGAATGTTCATAAGAAAGAATGGTTCCTTTAGGTCTGAATAACCTTGAGCTCTTAGAAGAGGGAAATAAGTTAAATTAATATGGAAGTGACAGACTCAGAGTAACTGAGAAAGGATACTGGTGAGTATTTTGAGTTTTTTTTTTATTTTTGGCAGTACTGGGGTTTGAACTCAGGGCCTTACACTTACTAGGCAGGTGCTCTACCACCTCAGCCACTTCCCATGATTTTTATTTTTAATCAATCAGTTATTACCAGAAATATTTTTTAAAAACAATTTTCTAGACTAATTTTTTGGGGGGAATTGAAGTTTGAACTCAGGGCCTCACGCTTGCACAGCAGGCACTGTGCCTCTTCTGCCACACCACTAGCCTTGGGCTAATGTTTTTTTAATATATTATCTGGTAATAACCTACTAGCTGTCTACCTTTTATAAATGCCTTGCACATAACTTAATGCTCAATACATAATTTTGAGATGAATGAATTAATGAGGTCTACCCACAAAACAGATTATCATTTTTGTCATCAGAATTCCCTTTGACCCTTTTCTAGAAATTTGGTAGTGAAACCAACAGAGTAATACCACCCAGGTGAGCCCAACTCTTCAGTTTCAATCATGAAGATGAGTTTTTTTCTTTTTTGACATTGGGAATTAAGTTTCCAAAACATGGATTCTGGATACAACCACTGCAACCCTCATGAATGGATTAATGCCATTATTGTTGGAGTGAGTTTATGATAAAAGCAAGCTTTTTCTCTTACCTAGGACCATCTTTATACTTGGCTCCTACAATCGATTTGGCCTAAGACTATTAAGGAAGTCCCAACTGCTTTACTCATTAGTGCCATCATGGATGGTAGGATTGACCAAATTTTAAAGATGAGAAGTGGTTTGCATAATTATAGTTGTTTCAGGATGTTATAAAACTGATACAATTAACCCTTATTATTCATGTTTTAAATCTTGAGGAAACTTATATGTAATACATATTTAAATTTTGTTATTTGTTAATTTTGTTATCATTTTGAGTTACAATTTAAAAAAATTTTTTTTTCATTTATTCACATGTGCATACATTGTTTGGGTTATTTCTCCACCCTGCCCCTTCCCCCATCTTTCCCCCCCTCCCCTCCTCAGTTTCAGGCAGGTCCCATTCTGCCCTTGTGACTGATTTTGTTGAAGAAAAGACATAAGCATAATAAGAAAGACAAAGCGCATTTGCTAGTTGAGTTAAGGATAGCTATACAGAATGATTCCTACTATTGCTCTCATGAACCCATGTGTTATGACCCATGTTGATTCAACTCTAACTGATCTTTACATTGGTTCCTGGTCCCCTGCTAGTGATAACCTGTCGTTTTAAGATTCCTGTATTAGTTCCTCTGGAGTGGGGGACATCAAACGCTTTCATGTTTTGGGTTTTCTACCTATTCCAATATCTCCCGTATGTGCTCTCCCCTTTTCTTGTGATCCAAGTCCAACCACATTGCTGCATTTGCCCCAGATCTAAAGTCCACATATGAGGAAGAACATAGGATTTTTGGTCTTCTGAGCCTGGCTGACCTCGCTCAGAATGATGTTCTCCAGTTCCATCCATTTACTTGCAGATAAGATTTCATTTTTCTTCATGGCTGAGTAAAATTCCATTATGTATAAATACCACATTTTCTTAATCCATTCGTCAGTAGTGGGGCATCTTGGTTGTTTCCATAACTTGGCTATTGTGAATAGTGCTGCAATAAACATGGGAGTGCAGGTGCCTCTGAAGTAACCTGTGTAGCATTCCTTTGGGAATATCCCCAGGAGTGGGATTGCTGGATCATATGGCAGGTCTATGTTTAGATTTTTAAGAAGTCTCCAAATTTGTTTCCAGACTGGTTACACCAGCTTGCATTCCCACTGGCAGTGGATTAGGGTTCCTTTTTCCCCACATCCTCACCAGCATTTCTTGTTGTTGGTGTTTTTGATGATGGCTATTCTAACAGGGATGAGGTGGAATCTTAGTGTGGTTTTGATTTGCATTTCCTTTATGACCAGAGATGGTGAGCATTTTTTCATGTGTTTTTTGGTCATTTGAATTTCTTCTTTTGAAAAAGTTCTGTTTAGTTCAGTTGCCCATTTCTTAATTGGTTCATTGATTTTAGGAGAGTTTAGTTTCTTAAGTTCCCTGTATATTCTGGTTATCAGTCCCTTGTTTGATGTATAGCTGGCAAATATTTTCTCCCACCCTGTGGGTGGTCTTTTCAGTTTAGAGACCATTTTTTTTGTTGTGCAGAAGCTTTTTAATTTTATGAAGTCCCATTTGTCCATCCTTTCTCTTACTTGCTGGGCTGCTGGGGTTGTATTGAAGTCTTTGCCTATACCTCTTTATTCCAGAGTGTTTCCTGCTCCTTCCTGTAGTAACTTCAGAGTTTCAGGACTGATATGTAGGTCCTTGATCCATTTTGAGTTGATACTAGTACAGGGTGATAGACATGGATCTAGTTTGAGTTTCTTGCAGACGGTTAACCACTTTTCCCAGCAACATTTGTTGAAGAGGCGGTCTTTTCTCCATTGTATGTTTTTGGCACCTTTGCCAAAAATGAGGTGTGTGGATTCATATCCGCATCCTCTATTCTGTTCCACAGGTCGTCATGTCTGTTTTTGTGCCAGTACCGTGCTGTTTTTATTGCTATTGCTTTCTAATATAGTTTGAAGTCAAGTATTGTGATACCTCCAGCGTTGCTTCTTTTGCTGAGTATTCCCTTGGCTATTCACTGTCTCTTGTATTTCCAAATGAACTTCAGGGTAGATTTTTCAGTCTCTGTGATGAAAGTCATTGGGATTTTGATGGGAATTGCATTAAACATGTAGATTGCTTTCAATTGTATAGCCATTTTTGCTATGTTGATTCTACCGATCCATGAGTATGGGAGGTCTTTCCATCTTCTGTAATCTTCCTCAATCTCTTTCTTCAGGAGTTTGTAATTCCCCTTGTAGAGGTCATTCATATCCTTTGTTAAATTTACTCCTAGGTATTTGATTTTTTTTGAGGCTATTGTGAATGGAATTGTTTCCATATAGTCCTTCTCAGTTTGTTCATTGTTGGTGTATAGAAAAGCTAATGATTTTTGTAGGTTGATTTTGTATCCTGCCACCTTACTATAGCTGTTTATAGTGTCTAAGAGTTTTTGGGTAGAATTTTTTGGGTCTTTAAGGTATAGGATCATATTGTCTTCAAATAAGGGTATTTTGACAGTTTCTTTACCTATTTGTATTCCTTTTATTTCTTCTTCTTGCCTAATTGCTCTGGCTAGAAATTCCAGTACTAGGTTGAATAGGAGTGGGGAGAGGGGGCATCCTTGTCTTGTTCCTGATTTTAAGGGGAATGGTTTCAGTTTTTCACCATTAAGTATGATGTTGGCTGTAGGTTTGTCATATATAGCCTTTACAATGTTGAGGTATATTCTTTCTATTCCTACTTTTCTTAGAGCTTTTATCATGAAGTGGTGTTGAATCTTATCAAAGGCTTTTTCTGCATCTATTGAGATGATCAAGTGGTTTTTGTCTTTGCTTCTATTGATGTGCCGACTTGGTTGTGGTGGATGATCTTTCTGATGTGTTGTTGGATTTGGTTTGTCATTATTTTACTGAGGATTTTTGCATTGATGTTCATTAGGGGAATTGGCCTGTAGTTCTCCTTTTTGGAGGTGTCTTTGTCTGGTTTTGGGATGAGAGTAATATTGGCTTTATAAAATGAGTTAGGCAGTGTTCCTTCCCATTCTATTTCATGGAACAGTTTAAGGAGGGTTGGTATTAGTTCTTCTTTAAATGTCTGATAGAATTCAGCAGTGAATCTGTCAGGTCCTGGACTTTTCTTTCTTGGGAGGCTCTTGATGGCAGCGTCAATTTCTTTTTGTGTTCTAGATCTATTCAGGTGATTAATATCCTCTTGTTTCAGTTTTGGGTGATTGTAAGTTTCTAGAAATCTGTCCATTTCTTCAAGATTTTCAAATTTATAAGAATACAGGTAGTCTCTGATGATTTCCTGGATTTCCATGGTGTTTGTTGTTATCTCACCTTTTGAATTTCTGATTTTACTGATTTGGGTTTCTCTCCTCATTTTAATTAGGTTTGCCAGGGGTCTGTCAATCTTATTTATTTTTTCAAAGAACCAGTTTTTTGTTTCATTGATTCTTTGTATGTTTTTTGTTTGTTTGTTTGTTTGTTTGTTTCTATTTCATTGATTTCAACCCTTATCTTAATTATTTCTTTCCTTCTGCTTGTTTTGGGATTTGTTTGGTCTTGTTTTTCTAGAAGGTTCAGCTGTAGTGTTAGGTCATTAATTTGAGATCTTTCTGACCTTTTGATATATGCACTCATGGCTATAAACTTTCCTCTTAGGACTGCCTTTGCTGTGTCCCATAGGTTCCAGTAGGCCGTGTTTTCATTTTCATTAACTTCCAAGAACCTTTTAATTTCCTCTTTTATTTCATTAGTGACCCATTCATCATTGAGTAATATGTTGTTCAGCTTCCAATTATTTGTGTGTTTTTTACTGCTGTTTTTGTTGTTGATTTCTAGTTTTAATGCATTGTGGTCATATAGAATGCATGGGATTATTTCTATTTTCTAATATTTGCTGAGACTTGCTTTGTGCCCTAAGATATGATCAATTTTGGAAAAGGTTCCATGGGCTGCTCAGAAGAATGTATATTGTGCAGAAGTTGGATGAAATATTCTGTAGACATACAGAATATTTGATCTATGGTGTGATTTAGTTCTAGGATTTTTTTATTGATTTTTTGTTCGGATGACCTATCTATTGTTGATAGGGGGGTATTAAAGTCTCCCACTACCACTGTGTTGGGGACTATATATGCTTTTAGGTCCTTCAGAGTATGATTGGTGAAATTGGGTGCACTGATGTTGGGTGCATATGGGTTGATAATTGTTATTTCCTTTTGGTGTATTTCCCCTTTTATTAGTATGGAATGTCCTTCTTTATCTTGTTTGATCAAAGTAGGTTTGAAGTCTACTTTGTCCTAGATAAGTATTGTTACCCCTGCCTGTTTTCGGGGATGATTGGCTTGGTAAATCTTCCAGCCTTTCACTCTCAGCCAGTGCTTATTTCTGTCGATGGGGTGGGTCTCCTGTAGGCAGCAGATTGTTGGATCTTCCTTTTTAATCCAGTTTGCCAATTGGTGTCTTTTGATGGGGGAATTTAGTCCATTAACATCAGTGTTAGTATTGATAGGTACATGGTCATCCCTGTCATATAGTTGTATTTGTTTATTAAGGGTTTCATTGTGTGCAGCTGAATCGATGTTACTCTATATTTTCTTGTCTTTTCTTCTCCTGTGGTTTGGCATTGCCTGCCCTTTCATGGTTTTATTTGCTTTCATTTTCTGTGTGCAGAATTCCTTAGAGAATATTTTGTAGTAGTGGCTTGGTGGTCATATATTGTTTTAGTTTCTGCTTATCATGGAAGACTTTTATTGCTCCATCTATTTTGAATGATAATTTTGCTGGGTAGAGTATCCTAGAGTTGAAGTTATTTTCATTCAGCACTTGAAAGATCTCACCCCAAGCTCTTCTTGCTATCAATATTTCTGTTGAGAAGACTGCTGTGATTTTGATGGGTTTGCCTTTGTATGTTATTTGTTTTTTCTCTCTTACAGCCTTCAATATTCTTTCTCTATCTCTGTACTTGTTGTTTTAATGATAATATGTCATGGTATAGTTCTATTTTAGTCAGGTCTGTTCGGTGTTCTGGAGGCTTCCTGTAATTGTATGGGCATAGTTTTCTCTAGATTTGGGAAGTTTTCTGTTATTATTCTGTTGTATATATTATGCATTCCTTTTGCTTGCACCTCTTCTCCTTCTTCAATGCCCATGATTCTCAGGTTTGGTCTTTTGATGGAGTCAGTGAGTTCTTGCATTTTCTTTTCACAGATCTTGAGTTGCTTAACTAATAATTCTTCAGTTTTTCCTTTAATTGCCATTTCATCCTCAAGTTCTGAGATTCTGTCTTCTGTTTGTTCTATTCTGCTGAAATGGTCTTCCATTTTGTTTTGTATATCTGTTTCATTCTTTTTTCTGAGATTTTCTATATCATGGGTTATTTCTTCTTTAATATTGTCAATTTTTGACCTTAATTCATTTATCTCTCTGTTTGTGGTGGTCTCAATTTCAGTTTGGTGTTTATTTAGGGTTTCTATGATTTCATTTATTTGTTTTTGTGTTTTCTCGTATTCTTTATTTCTGTCCTCTTGGAATTTCTTGAGTGCCTCCTGTACGTTTTGGTTGACCATGTCTAGTAACATCTGTATGAAATTCTCATTAATTACGCGTAAGATTTCTTCTTTCAGGATGTTCTTGTGGGCTTTGTTGGGTTCCTTGGTATAGTTTATCTGTGTTTTGTTGGAGTCTGGGTCTGGGTATCCATTTTCTTCATTTGCTCTAAAGCCTGCAGTACTTTATTTTTGGGGGAGAAGGAATAGTCTCCTTCCCTTTTTCTTCTCATATTTCCACTAGGTACCATTTGTATCCCTGAACTATGTGTAATTTAGTATTAGCTGGGTAGCAATAGTAATACTAACAAAACCAAGACAGAAGGATAAAAAAGAGAGAGATGGAAAGATAAAAGGAATAGAGTAGAGAGGAAAAGAGGAAAAAAATGGTAGAGATGGTGGATGATCAAACAGTAAACCAGGCAAAAAACCCTTAAAGAAGGGAAAAAATTAAAAATTAAAAAAAAGAAATCATCAGTTCTGGAGCAGTAGAATTGCAGTCTTAGTTGTTCTGATGCTAGTTCTTTAGCATCCAGACCTGTGTGTGTCTCTTAGGTAGGTTTGGGGCCTTCCTGTGGCAGGTGGACAATGGGTGGGGTCCCATGGGCCTTTGGGTGGAGACCTTTAGCTGAGGTGAAGTAGTGGGCCTTTGGAGCATGGGTTTGGCATGCCTGAAGGGTGCGGGCTGGTGGAGTGGAGATCCTGCTGTCTATGGATCCCTGGCTTGACAGGCTTGGGGGGTGCGGTGGAACAGAATGGAGACCATGTGTGTGTGGTTCGGGGCGGGGGGGTATTCCCTAGCTTGGCAGGCCTTAGGGGCACAGCCTTGCAGAGTGAATATTGTGCAGTGCTGTGCAGGCTTTGGGGGCATGGCTGGCAAGGCAGAGATCGTGCAGGGATGGGGAGCACGGTCCAGTGAGTTGGAGCTCCTGCAGGACTGTGCAGGCCTGGGGCGTCATGGCCTGCCAGAGATAGTAAATGTCCGTGGATCCCTGGCCTTAAGGGCTCATCCTGTGGAGATCCTGCAGGTCTGAGGGGTGGGAGTTTGGGGTAGCACAGTCCTGGTGGGGCAAAGGAGCAGGGCCTGAGGATTGAAGATCACACGGGGTGTGGAGCAGCAGCTCCACTGGCCTATGGTGTGGGGCTTGCTTTGCAGCGCCTGCTATTCTTTTAGTATATGATGGTGTGAAGAGACCTTCCAGGGGCTAGGGGTTCAGAGTGCTGATGTTTCAGTTCTCCCTGGTGTTTTACCTCAGTCAAGCAAGTCTCCAGCTTCTTGTCAAAGTCCCTGGATCACGGAGGTCAGAAGGTCTGTGTTGAGTTACAATTTTTTCTCCAGTGCCCAGGGTTGAACCCAGGGCTTCACACATGCTAAGCAAACACTCTACACTGAGCTATATCCCCAGCCTGAATTATACTTTTTACTGTTTTCCATAGGTCTATGATTTTTTTCTCATTTTTAACTAAAAATATGTAAACTGTAAATCTGGGACCTGACATAAAAAACAGTATGCTAAAAAGAACTGTGGGGTAACCATCCATCCAGATGATTTAGTACAAATTGAAATTTGTGATTAGAACACAAGTAATAAAAGAAAAAAAAATAGAACACAAGTAATTAGTTTTTTTTGTACTTCCACTACCACACACATTGCACAGGAAAAGGCACACTGAGAAAAATAAAAACCATAGGTTTTAGATTTCATTGACTTTTGTTGCATACTAAAATCTGGTTTTAAACTAGTTTATTGATTATTTAAAAACATAAAATTTAGTGATTACTCTAAATAAGCCATAATTTCTCTCATAAATAGGTAAGGAAAAAAAAGCATGAATTTTCTTCTCAGATGTAATCATTATCATTTATGGAGCCAAAAAGGAACCTTCAATAGACCAGTTATCTGTGTTTTAGGGTCACATTGCTTTCTTTGATTATTCTTTCATTTGTTTAATTAAAATTGGGATTAATTATTTTACCACCAGCAAAGTGTTCTTCGTATTTGATGTTTTTCTTGACATCATTACTGTCTTTGCAAGTGAGTAATCAGGAGTAAGTGTAGTATGCCTCAGTTGGCTCAGCAATCCACTATTTAGAATAAACTGTCTTTTTAAAATGAAAAATAAATTTTAGAAGGCCTATAAAATAGATACTAAAACCAGTATGAGATATAGGTGTACTACACTTCATGTGAAGTTGTATAGAAATCCGATATTCCAAATCAGGCCACATTTGAAATACTCTGACAGTGTTTACTTTTAGAGTACTCCTATAAGTTATTTTAAATATGAAGTACTCTCCCTTAATTTCTCTTATTCTAAGTCCAGACTCTGACATCTCAAAAATGTTCAGTACCAACTCCAAAAGTCTTTTCTTCTGCTTCTCTCATTTTCACTTCAATCCCTTAGTCTCATTAAGTCTTCTTTTTTTTTCTCCATCTTCCCCAAAACCCCACATCTTTTTAAAAAGTAGCTTCATTGAGATATAATTTACATGCCGTAAATACATCCATTTTAACAGGATATTTTTATTATTTTTCATATGCCTAAAGTGTTCAACCATTACCAATATTAGAACTCCCCGTACACCCTCATATCATTAACAAGTCAATGTCTGTTCTCACTTCCAATCTTAGGTAACTCCTATCTTCTTTTCATTTCTATAGAGTTGTATTTTTCTGGACATTTCAGATATATAGAATCATACAATGTGTGGCTTTTATATCTTTTTTCACTGTTTTTGAGGTTCGTCTATTACAAATGCCAACATTTATTAGCACTTTGTTCTATTTTATTGGTGAATAGTATTCCTAATATGATTATATCATATTCATTTGTAGATATTTGGATTATTTCCATATGTGGATGCTTATGAATAATGCTACATTTACATACAAGTTTTTGTGTCTGCATGTGTTTTCATTTCTTTGGAGTAGATACCTAGTGTAGGATTATGGATCATATGGTTAATTTATTGGGTTTTTTTTAGGAAACTGTCAAACTTCTTTCAAAAGTAGTTATACAGTTTTGCATTCTAGTTTCTCCAGGTTCTTGTCAACACTCATTTTTATCTGTCTTTTGGATTGCAGACTTTCTAGTGGTTATGAAATAGTATCTCATTGTGGTTTTGTTTTCTAAATGACTGATGATACTGAGTGTTGGTTCATGTGCTTATTAGCCATTGGTGTATCTTATTTGATGAAATATCTGTTCAAATATTTTCCCATTTTTTAATTACTTTGTTTTCTATGGTGGGATTATAAGAGTTCTTTATGTATTCTGGGTAAAATTCCTCTATATAAAGTGTAATTTGCAGATTATTTTCTCCCAGTCTGTGGCTTATCTTTTCTTAATGGTATCTTTTGAAGAGCAAAAGTTGTTATTCTACTGAAATAACAACTCTTATGTATTGTGCTTTTGGTGATAAATCTAAAAACTGTCTAAGCTGAAGTCACAAAGATTTTCTCCTATAATTTCTCCTAAAAGTTTCATTGTTTTAGCTCAGAGATTTTATGACTCAGTGGAGTTAATTTTTGTGTATGAGGTGTGGTGAGAATCTAAACTCATCTTTTCTCATGTGGATGTTCAATTTTTCTAGCACTATGTGTTAAAAAGAATCTTCTTTCCCTACTGAATTGCCTTAGTGTCTTTTCCTAAAATCAATTCACCCAAAATGTAAGGGACACTCTATTCTATTCTGTATAGTATATTCCATTCCATTAGTCTGTGTATCATTTATGTCACTACCACAATTTCTTAAATACCATAGCTTTTAATAAATTTAAAAATCAAGAAATGTAAGTTCTCTAGCTTTCTTCTTTTTGTCAGTTATGCTCGGTCCCTTGCATTTTAGGATCAGCTTGTCAATTTCTGCAAAGTAGAGATTTTGATAAGTATAATAGTGCATATATAATCAATTTGGGGAGAATTGCTATCTTAAAAATATTGAATCTTTTGATTCATGAACATAGAATGTCTTTCCATGGAGATCTTTAATTCTCTCAGAGATGTTTTGTTTTCATGCACTCATTTTATTAAATTTATTTCTAAGTATTTTATTCATTTTATGTTATGAATGGGACTGTCTTCCTAATTTTATTTTGGGATTGGTTATTGCTAACATACAGAAATAAAATTTTTTTTGTGTGTGTATCTTGTGCCCTGAAACCTTGATTAACTTACTAAGTTCTTGTGTGTGTGTGTGTTATTTAGGTTTTCTACAGAGAGCATACTTCTACATAGTAGAGTTTACTAGCACTCCAAGTCCTTTTATGTCTACTCATTTATTTATATTTACACTTAAATTCTCAGTCCTCATACCTACTTCCAGGTTATTAAATGTTAGGTTAAATGTTAGGTCCTTAATGAGGAATCCTCACTATTCTCCTTAGGTGTATCAGTACTATTCATCTGTCAGCTGCTGTGCATCTTGCCTTATATTCCACAGAGAGAGTTAAGGTTACCAATTCAGAAAGATTATTGTGACTCTGATGATGCTTACATTTCAGAGCCTCTAACTTAAGACTTTCTTTCAAGGTTCTGGAATGGCCCCTGGTGAAAGTAAGGTGGTTTGATTCTAATTGTTTAAAAATCGTCTTTCCACCCTGCTTTCCTTCTATCCCACTTCTGAGGTCAGGATATCAGTGGAGAAGTAGTGATAGGCTTGGGGGTCTCGGTAAGGGAAAGTTGACTGGGAATGCACCACTATGGTTGCCATTTGGAAAGCCGTTTTAGAATAGATTCAGTAAGACATGCAGGAAATTGCTAAAAATTTGGATGTGTATGAATTCTTTAAATTAATGAGATAAAAGCAATTTAAGATGAGCGATTTAAGCAATACAAATTATTCTGAAATAAAGAAGCAAATTTTTTCAGAGTACATCAGAGCAAATTCATTAAGAAAAAAAGATAAGTTTTCAATAAATATTCTTGAATTGTTTGATAATCCGATTAAGAGGAGTCAATTATTCATATACTTTGGAGAAGGGTTTCCTGCTGATTACAATCCACTTAAGGATTACATCTAAGATAAACTGACTCTTGAGTTTCACTATTTCAAAGAAAATTTAAAATTCACCACTTTCTAAAAAAAAAAAAAACCTGGAAGTGTCAAAAATCTTATAATGATATATAAAAATTTTGAAAAGAATTTCTCCAAATTTGACAACACTAAATATTTATGTGACATTACTAA
Source organism: Castor canadensis (assembly GCF_047511655.1). Classification (NCBI taxonomy): domain Eukaryota; kingdom Metazoa; phylum Chordata; class Mammalia; order Rodentia; family Castoridae; genus Castor; species Castor canadensis. The sequence continues at coordinate 111,638,839 of NC_133390.1, read as the reverse complement.
TAATAAGCTCTGGAGCAAAAAGATCTTTCTAAACTATTAACAATAAAAAGGCCTACTGGCCATGCGAGGTGAAAGGTCGTGTTAGCCATGTGTCTTCTCCACATACAGTAAAATTCTAGAATGATTGTCTTTTGCAGAGATGATTTGTGGAGCATGTAGACTATACTTGTCAGCAAAAAAAGTACCATAGAGTTGTTTAAAAAATTTTACTGATTTCCTGTTTTTTTGTGAAATTTACCAACTTCTAAAGTTTTATTTGTATTGATTTTTCTTATTCTATAAATAATTATATACTTTTAAACTAATTTTGTAGTTATCATTTTTGTGCTCTTGTTTTCAAGAAATCTTAGATCTAAGGCCCCACAAAACTTGAATCTACTCTTAGCTAATGAGCTTGAATTTTCTATTTCTTGCCTTTCTCCCTATTGAGACATAAACACCAACATCCAGGCTTTCCTTCTGTTAAATGTTCCCATAGCCCGTGACTCCTATGTATGCAGCTTCATCTCAGCAGCTGCCCCACACTGGGCCCCTTAGTGCACAGACCTAGTTCTTGGCCCTTGTCTCCCTGTCTTATTAGTTCTTGACTCTACAATCACTTCTCATTCTCACTTTTGGCTCCTTCTTTGAACCCTTTCTCTGCTTTCTAAAATCACCATCTCTCTTAGCTGCACGTGCCAATTGAGTCATCCCCTGTGGTGTCTGGTCACTCAGGTGGACATTACTTAGCACACAGAATCACACCATCCTTCTTCCTGGAAAAGGCTAATCTTTCAACCTTTGTTTTGTATCTGTTCTTTCTAAGGCTTTGCATAAGAAATGATCCCATCTGGTTGTTTATTTTTTGCTTCTGTGCAGCTGTGTACACACTCAGGTGATTCCTATCCTAACATACTACTCTATGCAATATCTCCATCTTTCTCTCCTTGCTCCCTCAATCAAGTTTTTTTTTAACAAACTTTTTTCTTTAAAAATAGAACTGCCATATGATCCAGCAATACCACTCCTAGGGATATACCCGAAGGAATGTAAGTCAGGTTACAACAAAGGCACCTGTACACCCATGTTTATTGCAGCATTATTCACAATAGCTAAGCTGTAGAAACAGCCAAGATGCCCCACTACTGATGAATGGATTAAGAAAATGTGGTATTTATACACAATGGAATTTTACTCAGCCACAAAGAAGAATGAAATTTTGTCATTGGCAGGTAAGTGGATGGAACTGGAAAACATTATCTTAAGTGAAGTCAGCCAAGTTCAGAAAGCCAAAGGCCACATATTTTCTCTCATATGTGGAATGTAGACCTAATATAAATATATATATATAATATAAACATAAATAAATATAAATTTTCAAGCAACATTTGAAAGATAGGTCATGCAAAAGGGAATCACATATGAGAGAGAGGGTAAAAGGAGGATGTTAAGAAGGTAAATGTTGATGGACTTTCTATACAAGAATGAATATAGAATTTTTAAACCTGTTAAAAATCACCATAAGAAGAATAAGGTAGAAAGGAGAAAAAATAGAGGCAATGAACCAATCCAAGTTATAATACATACACATTGAAATAACACAAGGAAACTCCCTGTATAGCTATCTTAAACATACAAAATGTCTTTTTTTTTTTTTTACAAGATTGGAGAACAGGAGGGCAGAACAGGTCCTGTTTGGGTGGTTGGTACCAGTGTGTGGGGGGTAGGATGTGGGGAAAGGGTGTAGGAGGATGAATATGGTACAAATACTGTGTACACGTGTATGTAAATGGAAAAATGAGACCTGTCCAAACTATTCCAGGAATGCGGAGAGAGGGGATAAAGGAGAATGATGAAGGTGGTTAACTTAACTATGATATATTGCAAGAACTTTTGTAAATATCACAATGTACCCTCAACCCAACAATAATAAAAAAGTCAAATCTCCACAATTTTGTTTTAATTAGCACACATTGGCAGTAAGAGGGAGTTTCATTGTGATAATTCCATGGGTGCCTATAGTATAGCAAGTTTACCTCTCCTTTATTAACCAAGGTTCTTAATAGCTGGTACCACATACTGTTTTCTCATTTCTTTCTCAGCCCTTTACTACCTAAGTCCTCTTTCTGAGGTCACCAAAGATCTTCTTAATGCCAAATACAGTGGACTGTATTCAGCCTTTATCTGAGGCCTTAAACACTGACTAGCACTTTTTTCTTGAAATTTGCCTTTCCTTTTGTTTTTTCTTCTAACTCACTGATTGGTCCTCCAATCTTTTCTATTTTATTCTTGTAGTTTCTTTTTTGGTGGTACTGGGGTTTGAACTCAGGGTCTCATGCTTGCTAGGCAGGCACTCTACCACTTGAGCCACTCTGCCACCCCCTTCTTTTCTATTTTAATCCCTTTAATGTTAGTGTAGTCCAGTGTGTTATCCTTACCATTTTTCTCTTCTCCATTCCTCCAACTGAGGAATAATCCATTTTATTCATGCCTTCATTAATTGGTCAGTATTTATTGAGCACTTATGCTGTAGTAGGCACTGTGCTAGATGTTAAGGAGATTCTGATGATTTTTGTCTATTTAGGGCCAGAAACATTAACCAAGTAATTATATTTTCATGGCTTTAGTCAACACCTTCTTTGTGATAACTCCCAAGACCATGTTTGTATCTTGCTTAATTATTAAGGAAATTACAGCCAGGCTATCTGAAGAAGTAAAAGTCACTGAGATGACAAAAATGTATTTATTTTGAGCTGTGGCATTTGATGAAGTAAAAGTACTGGTTAGGGGACTTTATTATTATAATTTTTTTTTAGCTTTCACTTTTTTTTATTCTTGTATTCACATGTGTATACATTGTTTGGGTTATTTCTCCCCCCTTTCCCCTTCCCCCACCCTCTCTCCCTTTCCCCTCTCAGTTCCAGGCAGGTCCTGTTCTGCCTTTATCACTAGTTTTGTTGCAGAAAAGAGACAAGCCTAATAAGGAAGACAAAGCGTTTTTGCTAGTTGTGTTGAGGATAGCTATACAGAAATATTCCTAGCATTGCTTTCGTGTACATGTGTTATGAACCATGTTGATTCATCTCTAACTGATCTTTAACCTGGTTACTGATCCCCTTCTCATGATAACCTCTGTTGCTTTAAGGTTTCTGTATTAGCTATTCTGGAGTGGGGACATCAAACGCTTTCATATTTTGGGTTTTCTACCTATTTCTATATCACCCAAATTGGCTAGGGGACTTTAAAAAGTGTAGTTCCCCAAGTATTACATGGTATGGTGGGAGAATGTTGTCATAGAGAATCTAGGATCAAATTGCTCTGGTCAAATTTTCTTCTCTAAATGTTTGCTATTGAAAAATAAAGAAAATAGAATAAATGTATATAAAGATAGCTATCTTTTTAAAATTAAAATAATAACAAAAGGAAATGAATTGGCATAATTCTATCTACCTGAGGTATTCCCTGTTTATATCTGTTGTCTTAGTGTATTATGGGTAACACCTCCTTTCACTTTCAAAATTGCCTGCATTTATATAGTAGATTATACAATGACTCTACAACCATTGAAAAAATATTTGCTATGCTTACTATGTTTTAAAATCCTAATTTTTTGTTTTACTACTTTGCAGTCAAAGATTGTTGGAGTACAAATATTTCTGGAATAAGACTCTTGCATTACTTACTCTTACTAAAAGGGAGCTAACCAGTATTAAAAATGAAATATCTGATAATTTTCAAAACTGGACTTCACTGAAAGGAGAAGTTTTTCTACAAATTAAATCCATAAGTGAAACAGCCTTGACAGGTTTGTTACAAATATTTAGAACATAATTGTCCTTTTTTCTACATGGTACATCATAAGTAATGAAATGATATTTTATTGCACTTGATGGGACTTAGAATTCATTTTTAAAAATTAGTGGTTGATACAGTAGATGAACATTCAGGTCTACTCCAACCCTGAAATTAAATAATTTTAGGCTAATATAAGTTATGATACATGCATTTTGAACTGTGGTCAGAAGTCTGATTATTCTGTTAAATATACTAATTTGTATTTTTGAATGTTTCTTCTTTTAATGACTGAATAGCCATATTGGATCAGCCTCACCGCAGAAAACAACTATAAATTCTGAATGAAAATAATTACCTAAAACCTTTGGAGAGTGACCAAAACCAAAAACATAGAGGAAAGAATGTTAAAAATTGAAAGAAGTTGTATTACTAAGTGAAAGATACTGATCTGAAAAAGGTTATATACTGTATTATTGTGACTGTACATGAAGCCTTCTGGAAAAGGCAAAACTATAGAACGGTAAAAATATCAGTGGTTACCAGAGGTTAGGGAAGCTAAGGATAAGAAATGGAGTAAAGAGAAATGTTAGGACACTGTATGATACTATAGTGGTGTGTACATTTCATTATACATCTATTGAAACTCATAGAATGTACAATGCAAAGAGTGAACTTTAACATAAGCTGAATTCTGGTTCATAATAATAATGTGTTACTGTTGGTTCATTTGATGATAGGAAACCTATCTGGTGTAAGATATCACTAGAAGAGATTGCACATATGTGAGGAGAGGAAGCATCCAGGAATTCTGTGTTTTGCTTACTTTAGTATGAACCTAAACCTGTTCTAAAAGTACTCTACTAAAATTGTTTTAGGCATTGAAAGAAGGGGATGGAACTTGGTGAATTCCTTTTTTTCTTAATTTTTAATTTTTTAAAGGGTCATTGGACTGAGGGCAGGATACAGTTTATTCTATGCATGGAAGCAAAAAAAATCGGGTAGAAATATGTATTATGTATTATTTTTTATTGTTTTTACATTTATTCATATGTGTATACATTGTTTGGACCACCTCTCCCCCATCCTCCACCCTGTCACCTACCCCACACTCTCCCATCCCCCCTCGCTTCTAGGCAGAACCTGTTCTGCCCTCTTGTTCTCCAGTGTTATTGAAGAGAAAACATAAGAGACATTAAGAAAGACATAGTGTTTTTACTAGGTTGAGATAAAGATAGCTATATGGAGAGATTCCTAGCATTGCCTCAACCCACATTGGTTCATCTCTACCAGACCTCTTCACTACTTCCTGGTCACCTTCCCATAGTGGCCTCTGCCAGTTTAAGATTACTGTATTTGCTCACTTACAGTAGGCATATTGGCCACATTCAAGTTTTAAGTTTCCTTCCCTTTCCCTATTCCTCAGGTGCACATTCTACCCTTAGTGTGTGACCCATGTCCAGTAATATTACTGCATTTGTTATAGGGCTATAATCCACATATGAGGGAGAACATATGATATTTGGCCTTCTGAGCCTGGCTAACTTTGCTTAGGATGATGTTCTCCAGTTCCATCCATTTATTTGCAGATGAAAAAATTTCATGCTTCTTTGTGGCTGAATAAAATTCCATTGTGTATAGATACCACATTTTCTTTCTTAATCCATTCGTCGGTAGTGGGGCATCTTGGCCATTTCCATAATTTGGCTATTGTAAATAGTGCTGCAATAAACATGGGTGTGCAGGTGCCTTTGTAATAACCTGAGTCACATTCCTTTGGGTATATCCCTAGGAGTAGGATTTCTGGATCATATGGCAGATCTATGTTTAGTTTTCTAAGAAGCCTGCATATTGTTTTCCAAAGTGGTTGTACTAGCTTGCATTCCCACCAGCAGTATATGAAGGTTCCTTTTTCCCTGCAGCCTTGCCAACATTTGTTGTTGGTGGTGGTCTTGATGATAGCTATTCTAACAGGAGTGAGGTGGAATCTTAGTGTGGTTTTGATTTGCATTTCCTTTATGGCCAGGGATGGTGAGTATTTTTTCATGTGTTTTTTGGCCATTTGAACTTCTTCCTCTGAAAAAAGTTCTGTTTTTGAGTTTTTTGAGCTCTCTGGTGTATTCTGGTTATCAGTCCTTTATCTGATGTATAGCCAGCAAATATTTTCTCCCACTCTGTGGGTGGTCTCTTCAGTTTAGAGACTATTTCTTTTGTTGTGCAGAAGCTTTTTAATTTCATGTAGTCCTATTTGTCCATCCATTCTCTTAGTTGCTGGGCTGCTGGAGTTCTACTGAGGAAGTCCCTTGCCTATACCCGTTGCTTCCAGAGCATTCCCTGCTCTTTCCTGTACTAACTTCAGAGTTTCATTTCTGATATTAAAGTTCTTAATCCACTTTGAGTTATACTAGTACAGGGTGATAGGCATGGATCTAGTTTCAGTTTTCTGCAGGCAGATAGCCACTTTTCCCAGCAACATTTCTTAAGGAGGCTGTCTTTTCTCCATCATATGTTTTTGGCGCCTTTGTCAAAAATAAGATGGGCATAGCTGTATGGATTCATATGCAGGTCCTCTGTTCTGTTCCACTGGTCTTCATATCTGTCTTTGTGCTAATACCATGCTGTTTTTATTGCTATGGCTCTGTTTGAAGTCGGGTATTGTGATACCTCCAGCATTGCTCTTTTTGTTGAGTATTGCCTTGGCTATTTGTGGTCTCTTGTGCTTCCCAATGAACTTTGGGGTAGATTTTTCAGTCTCTGTGATGAATGTCATTGGGATTTTGATGGGAATTATGTTGAACATGTAGATTGCTTTTGGTAGTATAACCACTTTTACTATGTTGATTCTGCCAATCCATGAACATGGGAGATCATTCTGATATGTTGTTGGATTCAGTTTGCCATTATTTTATTGAGGACTTTTGCATTGATGTTAATTAAGAAGATTGGCTTTTAGCTCCCCTTTTTGGATGTGTCTATGTCCAGTTTGGGGATGAGTATGTTACTGGCTTCATAGAATAAGTTGGGCAGTGTTCCTTCCCTTTCTATTTCATGGAACAGTTTAAGGAGGTTTGGTATTAGTTCTTTAAAGGTTTGGTAGAATTCAGCAGAGAATCAGTCAGGTTCTGGAGGTTTTTTTTTTGGGAGACTCTTTGTTGCTGATTCAGTTTCATTACATGTTATAGATCTGTTTAGGTGGTTAATATCCTCTTGGTTCAGTTTTGAATGGTTATAAGTATCTAGAAATTTGTCCATTTCTTCTAGATTTTCCAATTTTTTGGAATATAGGTTCTCAAAGTAGCCTCAATGATTCCTGGATTTCCTTGGTATTTGTTGTTATCTCCCCTATTGTGTTTCTGATTTTACTGATTTGTGTCTTTTCCTTCTTCATTTTAATCAGATTTGCCAGGGGCTTGTCAATCTTGTTTATTTTTTTCAAAGCAGCAGCTTTTTGTTTCATTGATTCTTTGTATGGTTTTTGTGGTCTCTATTTCATTAATTTCTCTCATTTTTATTATTTCTCTCCTTCTTGTTTTGGGTTTTGCTTGTTCTTGTTTTTCTAGGGGTTTGAGATGTAGCATTAAGTCATTGATTTGAGATCTTTTTGTCCTTTTAATATATGCACTTATGGCTATAAACTTTCCTCTTAGGACTGCCTGTGCTGTGTCCCATAGGTTCTGGTAAGTGGTGTTTTCATTTTCATTAACTTCTAGGAACCTTTTAATTTCCTCTCTTATTTCTTCTATGACCCATAGGTCATTGAACAATGTGATATTCAGTTTCCAATTGTTTCCATATTTTCTGCTGCTGTTTTTGTTGTTGAGTTCTATTTTTAATGCATTGTGATCAGATAGGATGCAGGGGATTATGTCTGTTTTCTTATATTTGCTGAGGCTTGCTTTGTGCCCTAAGATGATCAGTTTTGGAGAAAGTTCCATCGGCTGCTGAGAAGAATGTATATTGTGCGGATGTTGAATGAAAAATTCTGTAGACACCAGTTAGGTCCATTTGACTTATGGTGTGATTTTGTTCTAGGAAATATGTATTATTTTTGACCTGAAGACTAGAGAACAGAAATCAAGGTGACCCCAGCATTGGGGAATATCCTGGAGAGAAGACAGAGATAGAGGAATAGGTAGAGATAGAGACAGAGACCAGGACAGGGACAGGGAGAGGGAGAGGGTGAGTAAGGGAGGACAGAGAGAGTACTTAAATTTTGTATATAAACTCTGTCTAATCTATGACTTATCCCTGAAGTATATATACACAAGGAAGACTCTCAGTAACCCTCCTATTAATACTAAAATAATTGACATTTTAGCAGATAGCTATCCAAAGGGAGACAGATTTTACAGTTTGAATTCAGCCAAATTAACAGCCTGTTAAAACAAGATTTTAAAAAGTCAATATTCTTTTGAAGAAGCATAATAGAACCCACTGTACATCAGTGATGTTCAGTATATAATGCAATATTGCTTGGCCTGAAAAGAAACAGAACAATATGACCCATATACAAAAGAACAGACAGCCAATGAAGACCAACCTCAAATTGTCCCAGATGGTATATGGACAGATATAACTCTTTTATTGCTCTTTGATTTATTGGGCTTTGCAAATGTTGCATTTTTTACAAATTGAAGGTTTATGTCAACTCTTTATCAAACACATCTGTCTGTGCCAATTTTGCAATAGCATGTAATCACTTTGGTAATTCTCACAATATTGCAAACTTCATTATTATTATTTTATTTTATTTGTTATGGTGATATATGATCAGTGACCTTTGATATTACTATTGATATTGTTTTGGGGTACCACAAACCATGTCTGTAAGACTGTGAACTTAATCAACTAATCTTATGTATGCTCCGATGGCTTCACCAACTGGCATTTCTCCTGTCTCTCTCCCTCTTCTCAGGCCTTCCTATTCCCTGAGACACAATATTGAAATTAGGCCAATTAATAATTCTACAGTGTATCCTTAGTATTTAAGTGAAAGGAAGAGCTGCACATCTCTTACTTTAGATGAAAAGCTAGAAATGATTAAGCTTAGTGAGGAAGTCATGTCAAAAGCTGAGAGAGGTTGGAAGCTAAACCTCTTATACTAAATAATTATCCAAGTTGTGAATGCAGAGGAGAAATTCTTGATGGAAACTAAAAGTGCTACTTCAGCAAACACAAAAAATGGTAAATAAAATAGATTTATTGCTGCAGAGAAAGTGTTAGTGGTCTGGGTAGAAGATTAAGCCATAATATTCTTTTAAACCAAAGCCTAATACAGAGAGAAACCCAAACTCTCTTCAATTCTGTGAAGGCTGAGAGAGGTGAGGAATCTATAGAAGGAACGTTTGAAGCTAACAGAGGTTGGTTCATGAGGTTTAAGGAAAGAAGCCATCTCTATAACATAGAAGTGCAAAGTGCAACAAGTGAATGCTGATTTAGAAGCTTCAGCAAGTTATCCAAAAGATCTAGCCAAGATAATTAGTGAAAGTGGCTACACTAAACAGTGGATTTCCAAGGAAACAGTCTTATATTGAAAAAAGATGCCATATAGGACTTTTAATATCTAGAGAAAAGCCTGGCTTCAAAGCTTCAAAGGACAGGCTAACTCTCTTGTTAGGAGCTAATGCATTTGGTGACTTGACATCGATATTTTGCCATTCTGTAAATCCTAGGGCCCTTAAGAATAATGCTAAAGCTGCTGTGGTTGTTCTCTAAATAGGACAATAAAATCTGGATGACATCACATCTGCTGTCCCTTTCAAAATTTAACTGTTTATTGATAATATACCTGGTCACCCAAAAGCTCTGATGGAGATTAAGATGATTAATATTGTTTCTATGCCTGCTACCCAACATTCATTTTGCGACCAGGAGTGGTTTCAACTTCAAGTCTTATTGTTTGTATGTTTCATAAGGTTATAGTTACTAGTGGCAGTGTCTCCTCTGATGGATCTGGATGAAGTTAATTGAAAACCTCTGGAAAGGACTCACCATTCTAGATGTTGTTAAGAGCACTCGTGTGTCACAGGAGGAGCTCAAACTACCAACATTAACAGGACTGCAAAAGAAATTGATTCTAACCTTCCTGGATGACTTTGAGGATTCAAGACTTCAGTGAAGGAAGGAGCTATAGACATGCTAGAAATAGAAATAGAACTAGAATTAGAAGTGGACCCCAAAAATGGGACTGAATTGCTGTCATCTCATGAAAATTTCAACACATGAGGTGGTTGCTTCTTATGGATGAGCAAAGAAAGTGGGTGTTTTTTTAGATGAAATTATTCTTGGGAGGATACTGTAAACATTGTTAAAATGACAGCAAAGGATTTAGAATATTACATAAATTTAGTTGATACAGGAACAGCAGAATTTGAGGGGATTAACTCCAATTTTGAAGGAAGTTCCACTGTGAGTAAAATACTATCAAACAGTATCATATACTATAGGGAAATCTTTCATGAAAAGAAGAGTCAATTCACGCAGTAAACTCCATTGTTGTCTTATTTTAAGAAATTGTAACAGCCAACTCAGCAACCTTCAGCAACCCTCACCCTGATCAGTCAGCAATCATCAACATCAAGGCAATACTCTCCGCCAACAAAAAGATTACAGTTCACCAAAAATTCAATTGCTCATTAGCATTTTTAGCAACAAAGTGTTCTTACTTAAGGTAAACACATTTTTAAACATAATGCATTATAAACTGTTAAGGTTTGAATCTAAAAATGCCTCACTAGTCTCATGTGTTAACGGTTTGGTTGCCAGATGATGGGCTTTTGAGAGGTGATTGGATCACAATGGTGCTTACTTCATTAGTGACTTATTCCATTGATGAATTCATAGCTGAATGGACTATTAGGAGGCAGGGCTTGGTTGGAAGCACTTGGTTACTGGGGACATGCCTTGAAGGGTACATCTTGTCATTGGCCCTTTTCTATCACTCTCTCTGTTTCCTGACTGCCATGAAGGTAGCTTTCCTCCTCCCTCCCCCCCCACCCTGTGCCCTTCGGCCATGATGTTTCTGCCTTGCCATCACCTAAAAGCAATGCAACAAGCTAACCATAGACTGAAACCATGAATCAAAATCATTTTTTCCCTTTTGAAGTTGCTATCTCAGGTATTTTGTCACACTGATGAAAAAGAAGCTACTACACACAATAGACTTCAGCATGGTGTAAATATAACTTGTATACACTGGGAAACAAAATTCATGTGACTCACTTTCCTCATATTGTTTATTAAAGTGATTTGAAACTGAACCTGCAATAGATTCAGGTATGTCTATAACTAACTAGGATTTTAAATTAACTATATTATAGCTATGCTCAAAGACATAAAGGAATATGTATTAATAATGAATTTTTAAAAAGGAAAACCTCATTGAGAAACTATTAAAAATTGAAATTTCAGGAATCATAAAATAAGACAGGTACTAGTGGCTCTCACCTGTGATCCTAGCTACTTAGGAAACTGAGATCAAGATAGTGGTTTAAGGACAGCCAGAATAAAAAGTTCTTAAGAACCCATCTCAACCAATAGCTGAGCACAGTGCAACACACCTATCAAGCCAAGCTACATGGGTAACTGAGATCAGGAGGATTATGGTTCCAGCCAGCCCAAGCAAAAAAACTTCCTAAGACCTCAACTCAACTGAGAAAGGCTGGACATAGTGACATGTCTGTCATCCCAGCAATGGCAGGCAGCATAAAAAAGGAGGATCACGGTCCAGGCTTCCTAGGCAAAAAGTGAGACCCTATCTTCAAAGTAACCAGAGCAAAATGACTTGAGGTATGGCACAAGCAAGTGCAAAGTCCTGAGTTCAAACCCCAGGACCACAAACAAAAAAAAGAATAAAAAATGCAGTACCTAAAATAAAAGTTCACTGAATGAACTTGTATAGAATTTTGCATTTATAGAAACAACAATCAACAAACTTTTTTTTTAATTCTTTCTTTTTAATTTTATTATTCATATGTGCATACAAGGCTTGGGTCATTTCTCCCCCCTGACCCCACCCCCTCCCTTACCACCCACTCTGCCCCCTCCCTCTCCCCCTCAACCCCCTCAATACCCAGCAGAAACTATTTTGCCCTTATTTCTAATTTTGTTGTAGAGAGAGTATAAGCCATAATAGGAAGGAACAAGGGTTTTTGCTGGTTGAGATAAGGATAGCTATACAGGGAGTTGAGTCACATTGATTTCCTGTGCGTGTGTGTTACCTTCTAGGTTAATTCTTTTTGATCTCACCTTTTCTCTAGTTCCTGGTCCCCTTTTCCTGTTGACCTCAGTTGCTTTTAAGGTATCTGCTTTAGTTTCTCTGTGTTAAGGGCAACAAATGCTAGCTAATTTTTTAGGTGTCTTACCTATCCTCACCCCTCCCTTGTGTGCTAAAGCTTTTATCATGTGCTCAAAGTCCAATCCCCTTCTTGTGTTTGCCCTTGATCTAATGTCCACATATGAGGGAGAACATACGATTTTTGGTCTTTTGGGCCAGGCTAACCTCACTCAGAATGATGTTCTCCAATTCCATCCATTTACCAGCAAATGATAACATTTTGTTCTTCTTCATGGCTGCATAAAATTCCATTGTGTAGAGATACCACATTTTCTTAATCCATTCGTCAGTGGGGCATCTTGGCTGTTTCCATAACTTGGCTATTGTGAATAGTGCCACAATAAACATGGGTGTACAGGTGCCTCTGGAGTAACCTGTGTCACAGTCTTTTGGGTATATCCCCAAGAGTGGTATTGCTGGATCAAATGGTAGATCAATGTCTAGCTTTTTAAGTAGCCTCCAAATTTTTTTCCAGAGTGGTTGAACTAGTTTACATTCCCACTAACAGTGTAAGAGGGTTCCTTTTTCCCTGCATCCTCGCCAACACCTGTTGTTGGTGGTGTTGCTGATGATGGCTATTCTAACAGGGGTGAGGTGGAATCTTAGTGTGCTTTTAATTTGCATTTCCTTTATTGCTAGAGATGGTGAGCATTTTTTCATGTATTTTTTGGCCATTTGAATTTCTTCTTTTGAGAAAGTTCTGTTTAGTTCACTTGCCCATTTCTTTATTGGTTCATTAGTTTTGGGAGAATTTAGTTTTTTAAGTTCCCTATATATTCTGGTTATCAGTCCTTTGTCTGATGTGTAGCTGGCAAATATTTTGTCCCACTCTGTGGGTGTTCTCTTCAGTTTAGAGACCATTTCTTTTGATGAACAGAAGCTCTTTAGTTTTATGAGGTCCCATTTATCTATGCTATCTCTTAGTTGCTGTGCTGCTGGGGTTTCATTGAGAAAGTTCTTACCTATACCTACTAACTCCAGAGTATTTCCTACTCTTTCCTGTATCAGCTTTAGAGTTTGTGGTCTGATATTAAGATCCTTGATCCATTTTGAGTTAATCTTGGTATAGGGTGATATACATGGATCTAGTTTCAGTTTTTTGCAGACTGCTAACCAGTTTTCCCAGCAGTTTTTGTTGAAGAGGCTGCTATTTCTCCATCATATATTTTTAGCTCCTTTGTCAAAGACAAGTTGGTTATAGTTGTGTGGCTTCATATCTGGGTCCTCTATTCTGTTCCACTGGTCTTCATGTCTGTTTTTGTGCCAGTACCATGCTGTTTTTATTGCTACTGCTTTGTAATATAGTTTGAAGTCAGGTATCGTGATACCTCCTGCATTGTTCTTTTGACTGAGTATTGCCTTGGCTATTCGTAGCTTCCTGTGTTTCCATATAAATTTAACAGTAGATTTTTCGATCTCTTTAATGAATGTCATTGGAATTTTGATGGGAATTGCATTAAACATATAGATTACTTTAAGGAGTATCGACATTTTCACTATGTTAATTCTTCCAATCCATGAGCATGGGAGATCTCTCCACTTTCTATAGTCTTCCTCAATCTCTTTCTTCAGAAGTGTATAGTTTTCCTTGTAGAGGTCTTTCACATCTTTTGTTAGGTTTACACCAAGGTATTTGATTTTGTTTGAGGCTATTGTAAATGGAATTGTTTTCATACATTCTTTTTCAGTTTGCTCATTGTTAGTGTATAGAAATGCTAATGATTTTTCTATGTTGATATTATATCCTGCTACCTTGCTATAGCTATTGATGATGTCTAGAAGCTTCTGAGTAGAGTTTTTTGGGTCTTTAAGGTATAGGATCATGTCATCTGCAAATAGGGATATTTTGACAGTTTCTTTACCTATTTGTATTCCTTTTATTCCTTCTTCTTGCCTAATTGCTCTGGCTAGGAATTCCAGTACTATGTTGAATAGGAGTGGAGATAGTGGGCATCCTTGTCTGGTTCCTGATTTTAGAGGGAATGGTTTCAGTTTTTCTTCGTTAAGTATAATGCTGGCTGTAGGTTTGTCATATACAGCTTTTATAATGTTGAGGTACTTTCCTTCTATTCCTAGTTTTCTTAGAGCTTTTATCATGAAATGGTGTTGGATCTTATCAAAGGCTTTTTCTGCATCTATTGAGATGATCAAGTGGTTTTTGTCTTTGCTTCTGTTAATGTGATTTATTACGTTTATTGATTTTTGTATGTTGAACCACCCCTGCATCCCTGGGATGAAGCCTACTTGGTCGTGGTGAATAATCTTTTTGATGTATTGTTGAATGGTTTGCCATTATTTTGTTGAGGATTTTTGCATCAATGTTCATTAAGGAGATTGGCCTATAGTTCTCCTTTTGGAGGTGTCTTTGCCTGGTTTTGGGATAAGTGTAATACTGGCTTCATAAAATGAAGGGCAGTTTTCCTTCCCTTCCTTTTTCATGGAACAGTTTAAGGAGGGTTGGTATCAGTCCTTCTTTAAAGGTCTGATAGAATTCAGCAGAGAATCCATCAGGTCCTGGACTTTTCTTTTTGGGGAGACTCTTGATTGCTGCTTCAATTTCATTTTGTGTTATAGATCTATTCAGGTGATTAATTTCCTCTTGGTTCAGTTTTGGATGGTCATATGTATCTAGAAATCTGTCCATTTCTTTTAGATTTTCAAATTTATTTGAATATAGGTTCTCAAAGTAGTCTCTGATGATTTCCTGGATTTCCATGGTGTTTGTTGTTATCTCCCCTTTTGCATTCCTGATTCTACTAATTTGGGTTTTTTCTCTCCTCATTTTAGTCAGGTTTGCCAGGGGTCTACCGATCTTGTTTATTTTTTCAAAGAACCAACTTTTTGTTTCATTAATTCTTTGTATGGTTTTTTTCGTTTCTATTTCGTTGATTTCAGCTCTTATTTTTATTATTTCTCTCCTTCTATTTGTTTTGGGATTTGCTTGTTCTTGTTTTTCTAGGAGTTTGAGATGAATCATTAGGTCATTGATTTGGGATCTTTCAATCTTTTTAATGTATGCATTCATGGCTATAAACTTTCCTCTCAGGACTGCCTTAGCTGTGTCCCATAGGTTCCGGTAGGTTGTGTTTTCATTTTCATTGACTTCCAGGAACTTTTTAATTTCCTCTTTTATTTCATCGATGATCCATTCTTCATTAAGTGATGAGTTATTTAGCTTCCAGCTGTTTGCATGTTTTTTGTCTTTACTTTTGTTGTTGAGTTCTACTTTTACTGCATTGTGATCAGATAGTATGCACGGTATAATTTCTGTTTTCTTGTATTTGCTGAGACTTGCTTTGTGCCCTAGGATATGATCTATTTTGGAGAAGGTTCCATGGGCTGCTGAGAAGAATGTATATTGTGTAGAGGTTGGATGAAATGTTCTGTAGACATCTACTAGGTCCACTTGATCTATTGCATATTTTAGATCTTGGATTTCTTTATTGATTTTTTGTTTGGATGACCTATCTATTGATGATAATGGAGTGTTAAAGTGTCCCACAACCACTGTGTTGGCGTTTATATATGCTTTTAGGTCTTTCAGGGTATGTTTGATGACATTGGGTGTGCTGACTTTGGGTGCATACAGGTTGATAATTATTATTTCCTTTTGGTCTATTTCCCCTTTTATTAGTATGGAATGTCCTTCGTTATCTCGTTTGATCAATGTAGGTTTGAAGTCTACTTTGTCAGAGATAAGTATTGCTACTCCTGCCTGTTTTCGGGGGCCATTGGCTTGGTAAATCTTCTTCCAGCCTTTCATCCTTAGCCTATGCTTATGTCTGTCGGTGAGATGGGTCTCCTGTAAGGAACAAATTGTTGGATCTTCCTTTTTAATGCATTTCATTAAGCAGTGCCTTTTGATGGGTGAATTAAGTCCATTAACATTAAGCGTTAGTACTGATAGGTATATGGTGATTCCTGTCATTTAGTTGTCTTAGTTGTTTGAAGGTTTGATTGTATGTATCTAAGTTGAGGTTGCTCTCTACTGTCTTGCTTTTTCTTTTCCTGTGGTTTGGTGCTGCCTGTCTTTTCATGGTTAAGTTGGGTTTCACTTTCTGTGTGCAGAATCCCTTGAAGAATCCTTTGTAGGGGTGGCTTTGTGGTCACATATTGTTTTAGTTTCTGCTTATCATGGAAGACTTTTATTGCTCCATCTATTTTGAATGATATTTTTGCTGGGTAGAGTATCCTGGGGTTGAAGTTATTTTCATTCAGTGCCCGGAAGATCTCACCCCAGGCTCTTCTTGCTTTTAATGTTTCTGTTGAGAAGTCTGCTGTGATTTTGATGCGTTTACCTTTGTATGTTACTTGTTTTTTCTCTCTTACAGCCTTCAATATTCTTTCCTTAGTTTCTGAACTTGTTTTAATGATGATATGTCATGGGGTAGTTCTATTTTGATCTGGTCTGTTTGGTGTCCTGGAGGCCTCTTGCATCCGTATGGGAATATCTTTCTCTAGATTTGGGAAATTTTCCGTTATTATTTTGTTAAATATATTATGCATACCCTTCGCTTGCACCTCTTCTCCTTCTTTGATGCCCATGATTCTCAAGTTTGGTCTTTTGATGGAGTCGGTGAGTTCTTGCATTTTCTTTTCACAGGTCTTGAGTTGTTTAATTAATAGTTCTTTGGTTTTTCCTTTAATTACCATTTTATCTTCAAGTTCTGAGATTCTGTCTTCTGTTTGTTCTATTCTGCTGGATTGGCCTTCCATTTTGTTTTGCAGTTCTGTTTCATTCTTTTTTCTGACGTTTTCCATATCCTGGCTGTTTTCCTCTTTAACGTTGTCTATTTTTGTCCTGAGTTCATTTATCTGTTTATTCATTATGTTCTCTCTTTCACTTTGGTGTTTATACAGTGCTTCTATGGTTTCCTTTGTTTCTTCTTTTGCCTTTTCAAATTCTGTATTTTTGTTGTCTTGGAATTTCTTGAGTGTCTCCTATACATTTTGGTTGACCCTATCCAGTATCATCTCTATAAAATTCTCATTGAGTACCTGTAGTATGTCTTCTTTTAAATTATTCTTGTGGGCTTCATTGGGTCCTTTGGCATAGTTTATCTTCATTTTGTTGGAGTCTGGATCTGAGTATCTGTTTTCTTCAATTCCCTCTGATTCCTGTACTACTTTTTTTCTGTGGGGAAACTGGATTCCCTGTTTTTTCTGTCTTCCCGTCATTGTCTTTGGTGTTGTTACTGTCCCTGTACTGTGTGCAATTAAGTCTTTTCTAGCTTTTAATAATAACAATGGTAATATTTAGAATGGAAGGATGAGCTGAGATGGAAAGCAAGAAGTTAAAGAAATGGGAAAAACAAATACACAGACTGGAGGGAGAAAACAGAACAAGGTGTCAGACAAGAAGATTTCAAGGGTATAAACAGGGAGCTTTAGTGTACTAATCAACAGTAAACTGAACAGACATTAGAGAGACAAAGAGGATTGAAAATAAAAAATTAAAAAAAAGGTGAGAATAAAAATAAAAAATAAGTAAATGAAAGAAAAATCTATTTATAAAAATGTATTAAAATAAAATGAAAAAATAGAAAATTTTAAAAAACCAAAAAACCAAAAAACCTCCAAGTTCAGATGCAGTGAAGTCACAGTCTCCAATCCTGGAGATGGTGCCTCAGATGTTGTTCTGTAGTTGTCTCATCAAAGGGGACGCAGAAAGAAGAACAAAACTACACACACACACACAAAAATAACCCCACCAAGTGTCCCAAGTTCAAATGCAATACAGTTTCAGTAAGTTTTTCAACTTGCAGGTGTAATTCGGTTGTTCTCTCATCAAAGGTAGGGAGACAAAGAAAGAAAAAAAAAAAGAGTGGAGACAGTTCTGAGAATGGTTTCTGCAACTGTGGCTTGCCTGCCCACTGTTGTCAGCCTGCTGTTGCTGGAGGCGTTATTTATGCAGATCTCTGGGGTGAGCTTAGCACTCACCTGGACCTGCAGGCTTTGTTGCTCAGATTTCTCCTGTGCATGAGCCTCTGCTATAAGCTTTCCCCTTTCCAAGCACTGGGAAAGGTGACACTGCACCCACGTTCTCAGGCCTGCGTGTTTATTTACAGTTCATGTGGGAGGTGGGTCTTCCCCTCTCCTCTGTGCAGTTTTCCTCCCACCACCACTTTCACAAGCTTTCCTGCTCCTGATTACTGGGAGGTGCTGCTGCTCCTGCCAGCCGCCATGTTTATTTACATTTCACATGGGAAGTGGGTCTTCCCTCCTCTCCTGTGGAGTTTTCCTCCCTCCACCACTCTCACCAGCTTTCCCACTCCTAGTTGCTGGGCGTGCGCCCCGCTCCTGCCAGATGCTCTCCAGCCCGCCTAGCTTGTTTATTTACAGTCCCGGGAAGGATTCCCTTCCCCCAGTCTTCGGTGCTCAGTGTGCCCCACCCTCTTTCCTGCGTGTCTTATTTGTTCTTATTGCTTATTACTCAGTTTCTCTTTTTTCCTGGGGTGGAGGTCAGTCTGTCCAGAGGGCTATGCTGCTCTGGCCCAGGCTTGTCTGTGGGAGTTCCGTGGTACCACAAAGCTCACCTAGTCCGCGTCTTCCCAAGCCGTCTGGGCGCAGGTGACTGGCAGCCGGGGGCCCTCCTTGTTTCTTCGTTTAATGTGAAGTGGAGATTCTCTGCGCCAGCAGGAGGTGTGGAGGGGTCAAAGTTATGCCTTTTCTCAGTGATTATGCCTGCAAAGTGTGTCTCTGACGTCTCTCCAAGATTTCACTATAGGAGGCTCGCTTTCTGCTTTCTCCCCCTAGTTGCCATCTTGGAAAACCAAAACTTTTTTAGATCATTAAAAATTACTCAGCTTGAAGAACAGAGATAAACTTTAAGGAAAATGAACAGAGCCCCAGCATCCTTAGAAAGGAATAAATGCACCATAAGTGATAAATACAGTAAATATATAAATATAGAAGACTGTTTTCCTTGAATTTCTTTAAATTCACATGCTCATTTAAAGCAAGAATTATTATGTTGTAAGGTATAAAGTATGTCAATGTAACACATGGCACAGCTAAAGCATAGAGAGAGGAGGTAAATGGATCTATTTGTTGCACTCATGTTTTATGACATGGCATGTAGATTATTATATTTATATTTATATTATGTCAATTATATTATTATTTATATTTATTAATTATATTATTATTTATATTTAATTATATTATTATTTATATTTATTATATTTAGATTTAAAAGTTAAGATGTATACTACACTTGTTTGATAAACCACTAAAAATAAATATGAAAGCTATAACTAAAAATCAAATAAGTTAAAAGTATTCAAATTCTCTAAAAGATGGAGGTGTAAACGTTACTTGGGTAAGATTTTTAATAAACCTTCGTACTGGTTCAACAATGTCATTTGAGTTTTGACAAAGCCAGAAAAACAACCTAGTAGGAAAAAGAAAGTCTGTCAGCAAATTGTGTGGAACAACTGAATATGTATATAGGAAAGTATACCTAATCTACCTTATACCGTGTATAAAAATTCACTCAAAATAAATTATAGCACCAAATGTAAGAAATCAAGCAATAAAGGTATTAGCAAAAACATAGCAAAATATCTTCAGAATATAGAAGTGTGAACTGTAAAAAATGAAACCATTAAAATTGTTTAAAAATTGGGGGAGAAGAATAAAAAGAGTAACAGAAGATTAATTTGATCAAAGTACATCATATGTATTTATGCGAATATCACAATGAAATCCCTTTGTGCAATTAATACATGCTAATAAAAAGGAAAATTAATAGAAAAATGATGAAAAATAAACACATCTGCTCATCAAAAGATGCCATTAAAAATGAGTAAGCATGATATGTGGAAGAGGGAGGCTCTTCAAGTTCATAAAGTGGAAATTGGCCACCCTTTTTTATGATCTCAGTTTAAGTTCACATGTTGCCTCTTCAAAAAGATTTTTGTCAACCACCCTAAAGTCTTCTTCATTTGTGCTTCTTCATCCCTGGTTTCTATTCCATTTTTAATAATATCACTATAGGGATATTCTTATATCCACTTATTGATTTTTGTGTTTGCTATCTTTGAGACAGTAATTTTGACCACTTTGCTGAATGCTGTTTGCCTAATGTCCTAAGAGAATTCTGCCTGTCACATGAGAGCTGTTCAGTGAGCTTTGTGAAACTGAAACAGAACCAAAGGCATACCCAAATGAGTACCAGTAATCATTATGTTCTTTTTTTAAACCTCTGAGTATGCTCTGAAGCGTTTTGGTGATGCTCGTGTATTCTGTATCTGGGGGGAGAGAAGAGGCCTTATTCTTGAACTTCTTTTGCCTAAAAGCCAAGAGCAAGTTTGTTTGTGGGTTATTAGTAGTAGTATGATCCTTTGTTTGTTTTGTTTTAGGTTGGATTGGGGCAGGGCTTCACTCTTGCAAAGCAGGCACTCACAAAGCAGGTGGTCTACCACCTGAGCCACACCTTCAGTCCATTTTGATCTGGTTATTTTGGAGATGAGCTCTTAAAAACTATTTCTCCGGGCTTGCCTCAATCTGAGATCCTCCAGATCTCAGCCTCTCAAGTAGCTAGGATTACAGGCATGGGCCACTGGCGCCTGGTAGTAGTATAATTCTTAACTGGATTTTGAAAAACAGTTTGAAAGTTGTTTATTGAATTTATAAGAAAGAAAATATAGAAACTCAATTCTCTTTTTTTCCCCAAACT
The DNA here is from genome assembly GCF_047511655.1 of Castor canadensis. Classification (NCBI taxonomy): domain Eukaryota; kingdom Metazoa; phylum Chordata; class Mammalia; order Rodentia; family Castoridae; genus Castor; species Castor canadensis. The sequence goes on along the minus strand of NC_133390.1, from coordinate 111,618,053 downwards.
CAAAATCTTTTAAGGATTTTTCTGCCCATAAACATAAAACACCATCAATGAAAAAACAGAAAAAAATACAGGAAAAGGATAATAAAGGGATGTCAGCTTCATTTGCAATCTCATCACAGAGAGAGGTATCCACTGTTAACATTTTTCTATTGAACTTTCTAAATTTTTTTCATATACATAGCTATATAGACTTAATGTAGCTATGCCATGGAAATATAGCTGCTCCAATTAATGATGTCGACACAGTATTTCTTTATAGAAATGTATCTTAACTTATTTAGCTAGGTTTTCTCTTCATAGATACTTAGGTTGGTCATAGTTTTGTTATTAAAAATTAGGTTGCAATGAACATCTGCACACATGTGTCTATGGTCCTGTCCCATTTTTCCCTTACATAGTGCCTCAAAGAATTGCAGAGTCAAATCATATTCCCATTTTGTTTTTCATTTATGAACAATGTTACACTTTGTATTTTGTCTAACATGAGGAGATGGGGTGAGTTTTCAACTATTGGCTTTTACATTTATGATTATAGTAAATCACTTTTGCCTCAGAAACTGGGGGGCTCTGTTTAGAAGTTACAGTGGTTACAGAAGCCCAGAGGTAGAAATACATACACAAGGACAATATATTCAGTTCCCAAGCAAGAGCTAGGGAACACAACAGATAGGTTATGTGTAATTGAAGTTTTATTCTTTTAGGAGATTTTTTTTCTCATCATTCAGTCCTGTCAGCATAATCTAAGCCTCAGGGTATGGGTGTACAAACATGTACAAGTATGTGCAAAACTTAAAAGATGCTGATGTTGCCTTTTTATAGATGCTTTGATGAAGTTGAATACTTTTTAAATTTAGCAGAAGTTCTGATAAATACATAAGCATACCAATTTCACAACATACAGTTTTAAGCAAATAATCTATATCTTAAATTTAAATATGGAGAAAATAAATTGAATGTAATGTTTTTAAAAGCTAATTTTGGTAAATCTTCAGGAACTGTCACACCTACATTAAATGATGAACAAAGCTTAAGAACTCTGTAGACCTGCTCTGTCCAGTATGGTAGCTAACAGCAACATGTAGCTATTGAGCATTCGAAATGTGGGGATAGCTTCTTGCTGAAGTGTAACATTTTGGATTTGTAGAGTTGAATAAAGTATACTGTTAAAATTAATTTTACATGTTTCTTGTTACATCTTTAATGTGGCTTTTGGAAATTTTAAATTACACCTGTGGCTTTATTTTATATATATATAAAACTTCAGTGGTTATTGATGATATAAATAGTGAAGCAAACTTTTCCACGCTAAAAATGTTATATTTTATTTGATACTTTCAAAATGATAAAGACAATGAATTTTAACTGAAGAATACTTTTCATCTCCCTCTCTCTTTTTTTTTTAAAGCTGTGTGCAGGTTCGGTAGGAATACAATTATTTTTCAAATATTTTCTTTCTTTTTTTTTCTTTATTCATTTATTCATATGTGCATACATTGTTTGGGCCATTTCTTCCCCCCTGCCTCCCCTACCCCCCTCGCTTCCAGGCAGAACCTGTTCTGCCCTTTTCTCCAATTTTGTTGAAGAGTAGACATAAGCAATAATAAGAAAAACAAAGCATTTTTGCTAGTTGAGATAAGGACAGCTATACAGAGAGATTCCTAGCGTTGCTTCCGTGCACAAGTGTGTTACAACCCAAATTGATTCATCTCTACCTGACCTCTTCACTACTTCTCAGTCACATTCCCATAGTGACCTCTGTCATTTTAAGGTTACTGTATTAGGTCCTCATCTTCCTCTCTTAATCTCAACTTGCTAATGTCTCTTATTCCTAGCTTTTTGCCTTATTTAATTCAGCTTTTACTTAAATTTAGTAAACTCTACTTAAAGTCAATAATGGTAGAACTCAAGACAGAAATCAGTAGAAACATGAAGGGGAAATTGGGATTCTTGGTAGCTTTGCTGTTTTACATCCTGACCACCAGGTCTGGAGAAGGACTACACAAGCCAAGGTGTTTGCCTTCTATATTGTGGGCTTCAATTCTCGTTGTTTACTGATACATAGGCATACATAAGACCAGAGCTGGAGAGCCAGAGTTCATATTCTGGCCCTGCAGCTTACAAATAAGTGGTGCCTCACCCAGTGTCCTCACTTAATAAAATGAGGAAACACACATGCAATATGCCTAGTGCGGTAAGGATTCAAAATATGTTAGCTGTTTCTATTTTATGTTTTTTATTCTAAAGTTAGTGTTTCCTGTATCACATTAAATTCCTGAGAAGTGGTCATTTCATTCCTGGGCATTTGTAACATTTCTCCTAATTAAGGAAATGAAATGAATGTTTTTCACCTATTTTTTAAAATCTAAATAATTAGAGCCACAAAAGTATGCCCAATTTATTTTTTTTCTTACAAGTATGCAATTCAGTGGAGGAAGGATAGCCTTTTCAATATATGGTGTTGGAGCAATTGGATGTTCTTAGGCAAAACAGACAAAACAAACCTTGACCTAAACCTTATACTGTATACTAAAATTAACTCAAAATGGGTCACAGACTTCAATATTGAAAAACTATAAAACTTTAAGAAAAAATTGTTAGGACCTAGGGTTAGGTAAGAAGTTCTTAGACTTGAGCTGAAAGTATGAAATCTAAAAGGAAAAATTGATAAATTGGACCTCAGCAAAATAAATAGTAGCTTTGTGAAAGACTCTCTTAAGAAGAATTTAAAGATAAGTTATAGACCAGGAGAATATATTTGCTAAAGGACTTGTATGTAGAATAAAGAACACTTAAAACTCTGTATTTAAAAAATCCTAGAAAATGAGCATAAATTTCACCAAAGAAGATTATATTCATGAAAATAAATATATGAAAATATGTTCAATATCATTAGCTATCAGCACAATGATATCCTACTGGGCTGGGAGTATATATCTCAAGTTGTAGAAGCACTTTACTAAGCATGAGAAACAAGGTATAAAAGAAACATACTTAAACATAATAAAGGCTATCTTTAACAAACCTATAGCCAATATCACACTAAACACAGAAAAACTGAAATTATTTCCTCTAAAGTCAAGAATGAGACAAGGCTTTGTAGTCTCCACTGTTTTTCAATATAGTACTGAAATTCTTAGAGCAAAAAGGCAAGAGAAAGTAAAAGGGATTCAAGTAAGAAAGGAAGAAGTCAACTTCTCCATGTTTGTAGATGATACGACCCTATATTTAAAAGACTAAAGACCCCACCAGAACACTTTTAGATCTGACAAAGTCTTTCTGCAAAGCAGCTGGATACAAATCTGCATATAAAATTCATTTGCATTTCTGTACACCAGTAATGAACAATTTGGGAAAGAAATCAGAAAAATAATTCCACTCACAGTACCTCAAAAAAAAAAAAAAGACCTAGGAATAAACTTAAGAGGTGAAAGACCTTTCTAATGAAAACTGTAAAATCTTGAAGAAAGACATTGAAAAAGACACTAGAAGATGGAGTGGCCTCTCATGTTCATGAATCAGCAGAATTAAATGTGATATGAAAATGACCATCTTACCAAAATCAATATACAGATTCAATGTAATTTCCCATCAAAATCCCAATGTAGTTTTTCACAGAAATAGAAAAATTAATCCTAAAATTCCTAAGGAAACCAAATAGTAAAAGTGATACTTAGCAAAAAGAGTGGTGCTGGACTTCATGTTATATTAGAGTCATAGCAATAACACCAGCACAGTTCTGACAAAAAACAGACATGTAAGCCAATGGAATAGAATAGAAGGCCCAGAAAATGCACGTATTTATAGCCATGTGATTTTTGACAAAGAGCCAAAAACATACATTGGAGAAAAGACAGCCTCTTCTACAAACCGTGCTCAAAAAACTGGATATCTGCGTATAGAAGACTGAAACTTGACTCTTGTTTCTCACCTTATACAAAAATCAAGGGCTGAAGGCATGCTCAAGTGATAGAGGGTCTGCCTTGCAAGCAAGAAGCTCTGAGATCAAACCTGGTACTGCCAAAAAATCAATGTAAAGTGGATCAAAGATCATAATCTAAGACCTAAAACTTTGTAACTCCTACAAGAAAACAAGGAAGACACTTGAAAATCTAGGCAGGACCCCAGTTGTCCATGAAACAAGTAAGAATGGACAAATCAGATCACACCAAATGAAAAAGCTTCTGTATATCTAGAAAACATTTCACCAGAATGAAGATACAACCCATAGAATAAGGGGAAATCTTTGTAAGCTATTCATTGGATAAAGGATTACTATTCAGAATGTTCATTGAGCTCAAAAAAATAAAAAACCAAACAACCAAATTAATAAATTAGCAAATGAATTGAACAGTCAGTTCTCAGAATAAGCAGTATAAAAGGATAACAAATACATGAAGAAATATTTGGCATCCTTAGCCACAAAGAAAATACAAATCAAAACAACACTGAGATTCTACCTCACCCCAGTCAGAATGGTTAACGTCAAGAAAACAACAAATGCTGGCAAGGACTCTGGGATGGGGGGGGCCCTTATACACTGTTGATAATTACATAAATCAGTGCATCCACTATGAAAATCAGTATAGAGGGTTATCAAAAAATTGAAATATATCTACTTTATGACCCTGGTCTACCTCTCTGGCATATATCTGAAGGAGTATAAATCAAAATACAAGTGACATACCTGTACACTCATGTTTATACAGCACTATTCACAATAGCCTAGCTATGGAATCAATGGATGGAACTAGAGCTCATCATGCTGAGTGAGATAAGCCAAGTTCAGACAGCCAAATATTGCATGTTTCACTCAGATGCAGACTCTAGACATAGAGTAATAATTACAGGGGGACATTTGTGTTAAAGGGGCGCTGTCTAGGTGTGTGAATCAGTAGAAAGGGAGGGGGGAAGGAGAGGGTACTGGAGGATGAACATAATTGAAGTATATTGCATATATATGATATATATGAAGATAGCATAGTGAAACTACTATTTGAAATGGGGTGGGGTAAGGGAGTATAATAGAGGGAGTGAATTTGATATAAGTACATTGTATCCCTTTCATGGAAGTATCACAATGAAACCCCTATGTACAATTAATGCACCCTAACAAAAAACTTAGTATATAATTTCATTTATATAGCATTCCTGAAATAACAATGTTATAGATGTAGAGAAAAGATTCACAGTTGTCAGGGATTAGGAATGATGAGGGTAGTAATAGATTTGGCTACAAAGCATACAAAGAAATCAGCTTTGTGGTGATACAGTTCTGTATTTTGATTGTGGTAGTTATGTGACACTACACTTGTGATAAAATTACTTAGAACTATACACATGCACATGTACACACCAGTGTGTGTACAACTGATGAAAGCTGAATAAGTTCTATAAGCAGAACTAATGTAAATATCCTAGTTTTAGTATTGTATTATGATTATGCAAAGTGTCAAAACCTGGAGTTAAGGGAGAACAAGACCTCTCTATATATTCATTTGTTTTTTCCTATAAAACTATAATTATTTCAAAATAAAAGTTTTTTTAAATCAATGTATTTTCTGATTCCTTCAATTAATAACTATTTTCTGAGGGTGTTTTTCCTATTGTAATAAAACTATGTGAATTAATGATCACATAGTATTTATTACATCAGAATGGCTTGGTAATGATGTTGCAGAGGTCTCCTAATAACATAATGACCTAACATAGTTTTGAGTTCATTTGAGCAAGCACAATAGAAAAATCTTAAAGTGGTGAAGAAATTGCATGAAAATAGTACTTGCATTAGGTGATGAATTTTATATTTATTTATTTATTTATTTTTCCAGTGCTGAGAATGAAACTTAGGGCCTTGTATGTGCTAGACAAGTGTCACTCTACCACTGAGCTGTAGCCCTCGAGTAGCTCTTGAACTTTTAAAATTCACATCTAGAATTATAGTCCACAGGTTTTTTTCTTTTTTATAAAACTGATAAATTAAGGTTAAAATAGGCTATTTGCTTATCCCTGAAAAATGTTTCTTCCTTTTGGATGCATGTTTTAATCATGTAGCCTAGTCTAACATTAAAAAATATGGGACTCAGCTGGGTGCTGGTGGATCACGCCTGTAATCCTACCTACTCTGGACAATAGAAATTCAATGCCAACCCAGGGAAAAAGTTCCTAAGACCTCCATCTCAACCAGTAGCTCAGTGAGTGGCACACACCTGTTGTCTCAGCTGTGATCAGGAGGATCATGGTTCTAGGCCATCCTAGGCGAAAAGAAAAAAGTTTGTGTGAGACCCCCATCTCAACAGAAAAGAGCTGGGCATGGTGGCATGCGCCTGTCATCCCATTTACTTCAGGAAGCATAAATAGGGGGATTGTTGTCCAGGCCCGCCTGGGCAAAAAGCAAGATCCTATGTCAAAAGTAGCCAAAGTATAAAGGGCTGGAGGCGTGACTCAAGCAGTAGCAAGTTCAAACCCCCAGTACCACCAAAAAAAATTAAATTATTGGGCTCAAAATGTCTATCTCTAAAATAAAGGCTGAGATAAATACCTATTCAGAAGGTTCAATTAGTGATATATTGCAAACTTATTATAAACTTTACTCAACAATGCCTTTATCTATAGTAGGAGTTTACTTAGCTCCTGTTAATTCTAGAACATCATGGTGGAAATTATGGAGGTAATAAAAATTAATATGATGATATCTCTGGCCTAAAAATAACTTATAGTCCAATAGTAGATCATGTTTATGTGTGGTCAGTGCAAGTGTATAAATTGGTGTGGGTTCCAGGAAGATCAAAGCCATATACAGATCAACTCAGAAAAGAGTCCCATGCAGAGGTAGTACTTGAGCCATAGTGGGCCAAATGTGTGAGGATAGGAGGACCTTCTTCATGGGGTTGTGTTGAGACAGATGGCTCAGAAAAAAAAAAGAAAAGAGAGAAGACCCAATGTGGGTACAATGAATGACCACTATGAACTGACCTGGTAAATAGCATAATTTCTTAATCCCAGACTGAGACACATGAGTGACAAGTTGGAGTTTGTATGATGGCAAAAAGTAGGATTGAATTTTGACAACAGGATAGCCATAGGTACGGGAGTGTTTAGCCTGCCAAGGGTGAGTTAATTCACCTCCATTGAGATTCATGTTAGGAAGTCATAGCTCCTATTAGTTTTGAAATCTTGCTGTACTTTTCCATGAACACATGGAAATAGAAAATATTTTACAAATACATTTATATTGCAGAGTCTTGTTCTTTTAATGTCATATAGAAAGTCACATTGACATGAGTAGTTATTTTAGAGATAGTGTTTGCTAACAGAGTCAGCCTGCTAACCGAAGCAGTAATTTTGGCAAATGGTAACTAGGTGACAGCATGTGTGTGCTATTCTATAGTGTCATTCTGACTTAAATATAGACAGGTACAGTTACAGTGTAGTTGACCATAAAAAGCCACCTTTATGGCTACAAAAATACCCAGGAAGTCCTTTTATATGTGAAGGAAAACTATAATCTTATTTTCTTAAGCTATGTTCTTATTTTATTTTTGTGGTGCTGAGAATTGAACCCACGGCCTTGCATGTGCTAGGCAAACACTCTACCACTGAGTAAGATCCTCAGTCCCTATGTTCTCTTTAAAACTTTATATAGCAATGTGTTAGCAATTACTTTCACAGAATGGATGCACAGTCATGAGTTTTTAGAAGCATATTAGCTGTTCTTAAGGGAAAAAGTTCCTACATAAAATAACCATTAGTAGAATCCCATTTATTTGGCCCTGCCAATGTATTTCTCTGTTTCCTATTTTGAGCAGGAACAAAAAGTGAAAAGGTACCAGACCCCTTGTTCTCAAGCCCCAGGTCTGTGGTTAATGACACTTTTTCTTCCAGATACCCCTCTACCCATGGAAGGATATTTTGCTTTTTTCCCTTGAATCACACAGTCTTGATTCTGCCCTTCATCATCTATTAAGGCATGCTCTCTTTTTATGTGCTCCATTCTAGCTCACTGCTTTACTTCTCCTGTGATCATTTGCTGGCCATTGCCTCTTCTGTTAGGTCTGTCCCATGTGTCTATACTTGTGGACTCCCTGGCCCATGTGCCTACAGGTTCTGCTGTGGTGCCACAAGGGCAATGCACAGAACCGAACTCTTTAGACAGCCAAGGAGGCCTAACCCATCACACAGCCCACGAGGCCTAACCAAAGAAAGGAATGCCAGGTAAACTCTCTAGAAAAGCAAACTGATTAGATTTTCACATAGATCACATCCTCATCAACTGTAATTAATTGTGGTTGTACAAATTTTTATATTGCTTATTGTGTGTACATAGATCTTAGAAGTGATTTATGGAAGCAGTGATGAAAATATTGATGAAAGGAGAGCATGATGATTATTCTGATGGATGATATACTCTATACATTTCTCAAATTATAAAATTAGCACGTTTTAAATCTAAGCCAAACTGTAAATAAATACTTTTATTAAGCTTAATCTAAGCAGGCAATTGGTATGATGAATATTGGCCTTATTGGGGGACAGGGTACTGTTAGAATCATTAAAATATATTAGCTAATAAATACTTCTGACCATGAATTTATTAGTACTGTATTCTTTGTCCTTCTATCCTCCTCACCACCTTTCTTCATAATATGTATAGAATGTATCCTAGTTACTGTCTTAAAAATGTTACCAAACCAGCTCATGCTAGCTAGCATACTTAAATTTATTTTTCTGAATCATGTTGCCAAGAAAACAATGTAATTTCTTTAAAACCCAGAATATTACACAGATATTATGTTTTTCAATTGTGTGAGTATTTAAAAAGCAGGCTGGCTAGGTGTGATGGTACACAGCTGCAATTCTGGCACTCAGGAGGTGAAGCAAGAGGATCATGTTTTAAGGGCAGCATGGGCAATGTGGTGGGACCCTGTCTAGAGAAAAAGCATCCTATCTTGCCTTTTAATGTAATTTAAGGCTAAAAACAACTATTAAAATATCTCATGGATCATTTAGCAATAAAGTCCTTTTTCTCAATTCCTTTTCACATTCACTACTGAATTTAAATTTAACCTTTTGGTTAAGTGTCATTATACTCAGAAAAGACATCTTATCTTGGCTTTCATGTACTGATTTTTCTAAAAGAAAATCAGTTTTATGATTCAATATTGCCTGTTTATAAACTTTGTGTTTTCTTTACAGAAATAGATATGTTAAGTAAGAGTTTGACAGTGTCCCAGAGAAATAAGGTATGCCTTGAAGAAGAGATGAAAAATCTCAAATTGTTGTCAGATGCAGCCATATTGAGGTCTCAGCAGATTCACATTTCAAGACAACAGGAAGTGAACTTGCAAGCCAGATGCTACAATTTGCAAAAAGAAGTACTAGGTAAAGAGAATTCTTTTTTGGTTTTGTTATCCACTAGCCAGCCATAAGGAAATATCTACATTTTTCTTAAAATCACAACAAAATCTTGATTTCCAGTTTTATCACTTGGAGTGCTAAGACTTAAGTGGACATATTAAAACACGGTTTCAAAAACAAAGTGGAATTTACTTTATCTCTCAGGGGATTGCTGGTTTAGAATACTGAAGGGAAACACAGCCTACAATGCTATGTAAGGTGAATCCAAAGTTACTTTCCATTTTTAATATTTCATTTTTAAAACTTAAAAATTTATGAAATAAGGCTTTAAAAACTGAGTGCTGAATATGCAACCATTCATTATAGTATTTTTTATAATTTTATAAGAAAATATCACATTTTTATAATGTGATAATAAACATCACATTAAATTTACCATTTCAAGCATTTTTAAGTGTTGCAGTTCAGTATTTTAAAAGTATTTTCTGCAATAGGCATATAGAACTGAAACTTCAGACCTGATAACACTAATTTTCTTTCCCTTCCTACTCTTGGCAGCCACCTCTCCCCTGTTTCTGTAAGTTTGGGTTTTTTAGATTCTACATCTAAGCGAGATTACACAGTTTTTGCTGTGTCTGTCTTATTTCACTTAGTATAGTGTCACCTAGTTTCATCCACACTGGCATATATGTCAGGATTTCCTTCTTTTTATGGCTGAATAGTTTTCCATTGTAAACACCGTATTTTCTTTATTCGTTCGTTTGTCACTAGACATTTGGATTGCTTCTACCTCTTGGCTATTGCAAACAATGACGTGATGAACATGGGGAAGCAAATATCTCCTCAAACCTTGTTTTGAATTCTTTGAAATATATACCCAGAAGTGGGATGACTGGGTCACATGAGCAATGTCTGTATTGTTTCCCCAGTGGCCATGTCATTACACATTCCCGCCTAAAGTGTGTAAAGATTCCATTTTCTTCATCTTCACCAACAATATTTTCTGTTGGTTATTTGCGTATCTTTCTTAGGGAATTGTCTGTTCAGGTCCTTTGCCCATTTTTAAAATCCAGTTATTTGGTTTTTTTGTTGTTCTTGACTTACAGAATTTCTCATAAATACTGGATATTAACATTTTGTCAGATATGTGTTTCTCCAATCCCATAAGTAGGCTTTTTACACTGTTGATTGTCTCCCTTGATGCACAGAAGTTTTAAAGTTTGATATAGTACCATTTCTTTGGTTTTGCTTTGTTCTCTGTGTTATTGGTGTTATATCCAAGAAATCACTCCCAAATCCAGGGTCCTAAGTTTTTCCCGTGTTTCCTTCTGAAAGGTGAATCCTATTTTTTTCTAGTCCTCCATTTTCCCAAATGAAAAGATTAAAAATTGTGTTTGGGGTACCTTGGACGAGATTTTTTAATTTTAAGCAAATTCCACCAAACGTTCAAGGAACAGGAAATCCTAATATTACATATTTTTGAGACAACAAAAAACTGAGGTCTGTTTCTCTACTCATTCTACAAGGCCAGAGTAACCCTGTTATTAAAATCACACAAAGATATTAAATGAAATAATATTATAGGCTTATTTACATTATGAATATTGATGTAAAAATTTCCACAAAATATTAGCAAATTGAAATTAATAGCATTGTTTTATGCTGAGTACATGATCAATTCTTACAAAAGTTTCCCTTAAAATATGAACTAAAATAAAATTCTCTACTTGAAAATCCTTGCAAATTTCTTCAAGCAAGTAAATGGTGAAACCAGGCTTTGTACCTAGGCAATCCAATTCAAATGCTTGCTCTCTTCCCCACCATGTCACATGGCACAATAGTTGTTGACACCTACTGAAAGATAACTATTTGCCAGTCACTGTGCTAAGCATTGACATACATTTAATTCTCAAATAGCTCTAAGACTAAGTATAATTATTATTATTATCCTCTTGATACTAGTGAAGAAATCCAGCCTTAGTCAAGTTAAGTAATTTGCTTTAGGTTACAAAACTAGTAAGTAACAAAGAGGCAATATGCACGACAAAGCCCAGAATAAAAGAATTAAATGTCACATTTCATTTGATATTTGGTTTATAACTGAAACCATGTGTACAGTGTTGAATACTCTTTCCAATGGAAATTGGCATTTTGGAACCTGGAAATCATTTACTCAGGACTTTTGTAGGAACTGTAAATGTATAACATTTATAATAAAAAGTGCTATCATTTCTTAATGGGCTTCCATGTAGAAAAGGAAATAACTTTAGTCTGCTTCTTTCCAATTAGCCCAACTAAAACCCAAAATTTAGAGTTTTAGGGAAGTAGATTTTTTTAGAAAATAACTCTCTTAATAGAACCTTTTAATAGTATGGGACTACCTTATAAAGAAGTGAGTCTGGATGTCCAACTTTCAGGTATATTATTAAAGGATTTCCAAGTTTTGAGGGGAGTTAGACTAGCTAACTTAGAATTTTAAGATTCTGAAGCCTCAAATGCTTTCTTCCTAGTGAGTGTATTATAAGAAAGAACAAATCAATTCTTAACTGTGAGTGTATGAAAGTTATAGTCAATTGAGTATCTTATACCTGTGACATGAAATATGTCAACTTGGTATCTGAAGTTTTGATTTTATAAGCTAGAAAAGACAGGGATATAGCAAGCTCTGCATAAGAATTACTCTCGTGTGCCTTAGAGAATTAAAAGTCTTCTATATCCTGGATATTTTGCCTGACCTGGAATAGCTTCAGTGGGATTGCCCCAAGGTTGTAGATTCCAGGAAACTTTGGGAAGTAGAAGCTATCTCTAGCTAGATGGAGCCACACTAAAAACATATAAGGGTAATTAGACAAAAATAATTTTGTAGAATTCATTACATCAGGAGCTATCAATGTTAAACATATAAATAGTTGTAGAATTCTCTAATGTATGAATAGTTGATCCTCATGGATGATGTTTTGGAGCTTAGCTTTGATCTATTGTTAACATCTTACATTAGTATGGTACCTTTTTTTGAGGGGAGGGTTAGCACTAGGATTTGAATGTACTTGGGAGGCAAGTGCTCTATTGCTTGAGCCATGCCTCCAGTCCTTTTTCTCTGGTTATTTTGGAGATAAGGACTTGCTTTTTGCCCAGGCTGGCCTGAACAAAAATCTTCCTATTCTATACTTCCCACTGTATCTGGGATGGCAGGCACACAGCACCACATTCATCTTTTTTCTGTTGAGATGGGTCTCATGAATTTTTTTGCCTGGGCTGGCTTGGAACCACCATCCTCCTGAGCTCAGTCTCCTGCATAGCTGAAATGACAGGTGCACCCTGGCTGTTGGTTGAGATGAGGTCTTGTGAACTTTTTGTCAGGGCTGGTCTTGATATCAGCCTAGTATGCTATGTGTTTTACAAGTAATTAACCAATGTTGACAAATAATTATGAACTTAAGTCCATAGTTTATTCACATTTCCTTAGTTTTACCTAATGTACTTTCTATGTTTCTGGATCCTACCTAAGATGACACATTACATTTAATCATCATGTCTTATTAGACTCCTCTTGACTGTGACAATTTCTCAAACTTTTCCTTATTTTTTATGTTCTCAGATATCTGAAGGCATACTGGTCAGATATATTGTAGGGTGCCCCTCTATTCGAATTATCTAGTTTTTTTTTTTTCTCATTTTTACAATAGAGTTACAGGTTTGGGAAAGAAAAAGTACAGAGGCCTAGAGGAGTTTTCACTATATCTTTTCAAGAGTAAATACTACCAACATGATTCACAACTAAGATGTTGATCTTAATCAACTGCCTGCAGCAGCACTTGTCTGGTTTCTTCACAGTGAAGTTACTCTTCTCTCCCTTTCCATATTACACTCTTTGAAAGAAAGTCTCTACATGCAGTACAGGCTTGAATAGGAAGTTCTCTGTCTTTTTTAGGGAAGAAATCCCTATAACTTATTTGAAATTCCTCTGCATGGGAAATTCACCTCTTCTCCCCATTTCTTAATTTGTTATTTATATGAGTAGGAGTTAATGGATATTTACTTTAAACTTAGGTTATAATCCAATACTACTTCACTTTTTTTGTTCAGATTTTATAGCTTTGGCTATTTGAAGTTCTTTTGTTTGCCTTCTGTGTTTCTTTAACATATTCCCATCAATATGGGTGCTGTCATTTTTAATACTTCTTTATTTTCTAGCACTACAAAGAAAGCTCATCTTGTACATTTCCTGCTCCAGTCCTAGAATCAGCCATTTGTCCAAGGAGCTGTGATTTCTTCTATTGGGCGATGGCATTCCAAATCAAGAACAGGTGAAGGAGGATGTATATGGTGGGAATATTATGTACTCATGTATGAAAAAGGAAAAATGAGACCTGTTAAAACTATTCTGAGATGGAGGGGGGGGATAAAGAATGATGGAGAAGGTGAATTTAACTAAAATATATTGTAAGCATTTATAAAATATATTATAAATGTCACAGTATACTTCTGGTACAATAATAATATGATAACAAAAATAAAATTAAATGAAAGCAGCAAGATAAACAAAAAAAGAGGTGAGACCTAGTAGGAGGAAGTAAGGTCATTGGAATCATGCCCTTGGAAGAGCTTTTGGGACCCTGTCCCTTTCTGTCTCTCACTTTGCTTCTTGGCCACATGAGGTGAATAGGCCTCCTCGGTCATTTGCTCCCAGCATGCTGTATTGAGCTATCATGAGCCCAAAGCAAGAAAGCCAGGTGACCAGAGACTGAAACCATGAGCCAAAGTAAACTAGTCCTCCTTTTAAGTTGATTATCTTAGTGTTTTTTTCACATAAATGGAAATCTGAATAATACAGAAGGGTATAGAACTATAAATTAATGAACAATAGCAGTTTCCATCTCATTCTTCTTGGATAGTTGTATATCAGACTAGGTCCATTTTCTTCTCCGCCCTAGGGCATGTGGGGAACTTTCCCAGTTGTTCCCTCCTCCAGTGTTCCAAGCCTGCCCCTTTGCTCCCTTCCTCTCCACTACCTATTTTCTACTTGTTGTCACCAATTCTATCTCTGCCCAGTATCCATTAACCTGTTCAGTATCCTCCTACTACAACTCACCTGTTCCCATCTGTTGGCCGTGGGCTAACCATATTCTGTGATTCATTTCCTCTTTTATTTTTTTGGAAAGTATTTATTGAGCATCTAGCCCATACCAGCCAAGAGGCCATGTCTTCCCTTTGACTTCTGGTGTGTAGTGGGTCCCAACTCTTCATGGAAGTTTTTACCTCCTAGCTTTGCGCCAATTTTATGCGCAGGTCCTCTTCATCTTAGCAGCTCTTGATAGCGGTTTTTGTCCTCTGAGCTAAGAATAAGTAAACTTCTCCACCTTCAATTTTGTTGCCATCAAATTATTTTGTTTAGTTTTATTTTCTCTACCATGTTATGACATTTACTCCATAATTTTTATGAACTTCATTTTCTGAGTCTGCTTGCTTTTAATTTATGCCTATTTTTTCTGTTACTATCTGAATAATGTCTGTAAGATTTTCTGTTATTTTGGCTTTTCCAGTTTATTAATTTTTTTCCTTAAATCATGTCACCCTTTTGAGAAGAGGAAAAAAAAATACATTACACACAGTGAATATCTTCTCCCCAGATAAATCATTGTGTTAACATAATAGGCATAGCATTTTAGATTTTCTTTGGATAAATTAAAATAAGAGCAGATTGATACACAGCCATCTCTCCTAATTATGTCTTGTTTTTAAGAAACAACTTATTTAAATAATATGAAAGTATTTAAAATTTACTTCCAATATGAACTTTACAAATGGATTCTAACTAATAATCTTAAGTCTAATTCTAAGCCTTTGCATGTTTATACTTTTCCTACAAGCCATTTTACCAGCTTCACAGCTGTAGAACCAACATTGAGTGTTAAAGGATCACAAAAGCTTCCTTTCTAAAACCAGTTCATAAAAATGAATTAAAATAAAATGGAAAATAGAAAATTAAAAAAAAAATTTAAAAAAAAACCCAAAAAACTTCCAAGTTTATATGCAATGCAATTTCAGTCTTAATAATTTGGATGTCCGTCTCAATCTCCAGTCCTGGAGTTGGTGCCTCAGACAAAAACCACTTGATCATCTCAATAGATGCAGAAAAAGCCTTTGATAAGATCCAACACCATTTCATGATAAAAGCTCTAAGAAAACTAGGAATAGAAGGAAAGTTCCTCAACATTATAAAAGCTATATATGACAAACCTACAGCCAGCATTATACTTAACGAAGAAAAACTGAAACCATTCCCTCTAAAATCAGGAACCAGACAAGGATGCCCACTATCTCCACTCCTATTCAACATAGTACTGGAATTCCTAGCCAGAGCAATTAGGCAAGAAGAAGGAATAAAAGGAATACAAATAGGTAAAGAAACTGTCAAAATATCCCTATTTGCATATGACATGATCCTATACCTTAAAGACCCAAAAAACTCTACTCAGAAGCTTCTAGACATCATCAATAGCTATAGCAAGGTAGCAGGATATAAAATCAACATAGAAAAATCATTAGCATTTCTATACACTAACAATGAGCAAACGGAAAAAGAATGTATGAAAACAATTCCATTTACAATAGCCTCAAACAAAATCAAATACCTAGGTGTAAACCTAACAAAAGATGTGAAAGACCTCTACAAGGAAAACTATACACTTCTGAAGAAAGAGATTGAGGAAGACTATAGAAAGTGGAGAGATCTCCCATGCTCATGGATTGGTAGAATCAACATAGTAAAAATGTCGATACTCCCCAAAGTAATCTACATGTTTAATGCAATTCCCATCAAAATTCCAATGACATTCATTAAAGAGATTGAAAAATCTACTGTTAAATTTATATGGAAACACAAGAGGCCACGAATAGCCAAGGCAATACTCAGTCAAAAGAACAATGCAGGAGGTATCACAATACCTGACTTCAAACTATATTACAAAGCAATAACAATAAAAACAGCATGGTACTGGCACAAAAACAGACATGAAGACCAGTGGAACAGAATAGAGGATCCAGATATGAAGCCACACAACTATGAGCAACTTATCTTTGAGAAAGGAGCTAAAAATATACGATGGAGAAATAGCAGCCTCTTCAACAAAAACTGCTGGGAAAACTGGTTAGCAGTCTGCAAAAAACTGAAACTAGATCCATGTATATCACCCTATACCAAGATTAACTCAAAATGGATCAAGGATCTTAATATCAGACCCCAAACTCTTAAGTTGATACAGGAAAGAGTAGGAAATACTCTGGAGTTAGTAGGTATAGGTAAGAACTTTCTCAATGAAACCCCAGCAGCACAGCAACTAAGAGATAGCATAGATAAATGGGACCTCATAAAACTAAAAAGCTTCTGTACATCAAAAGAAATGGTCTCTAAACTGAAGAGAACACCCACAGAGTGGGAGAAAATATTTGCCAATTATACATCAGACAAAGGACTGATAACCAGAATATACAGGGAACTTAAAAAACTAAATTCTCCCAAAACTAATGAACCAATAAAGAAATGGGCATGTGAACTAAACAGAACTTTCTCAAAAGAAGAAATTCAAATGGCCAGAAAACACATGAAAAAATGCTCACCATCTCTAGCAATAAAGGAAATGCAAATTAAAACCACACTAAGATTCCACCTCACCCCTGTTAGAATAGCCATCATCAGCAACCCCACCAACAACAGGTGTTGGCGAGGATGCGGGGAAAAAGGAACCCTCTTACACTGTTGGTGGGAATGTAGACAACCACTCTGGAAAAAAATTTGGAGGCTACTTAAAAAGCTGGACATTGATCTACCATTTGATCCAGCAATACCACTCTTGGGGATATACCCAAAAGACTGTTACTCCAGAGGCACCTGCACATCCATGTTTATTGCGGCACTATTCACAATAGCCAAGTTGTGGAAACAGCCAAGATGCCCCAGCACTGACGAATGGATTAAGAAAATGTGGTATCTCTACACAATGGAATTTTATGCAGCCATGAAGAAGAACGAAATGTTATCATTCGCTGGTAAATGGATGGAATTGGAGAACATCATTCTGAGTGAGGTTAGCCTGGCCCAAAAGACCAAAAATCGTATGTTCTCCCTCATATGTGGACATTAGATCAAGGGCAAACACAACAAGGGGATTGGACTATGAGCACATGATAAAAGCTTTAGCACACAAGGGAGGGGTGAGGATAGGTAAGACACCTAAAAAACTAGCTAGCATTTGTTGCCCTTAATGCAGAGAAACTAAAGCAGATACCTTAAAGCAACTGAGGCCAATAGGAAAAGGGGACCAGGAACTAGAGAAAAGGTTAGATCAAAAAGAATTAACCTAGAAGGTAACACCCACGCACAGGAAATCAATGTGAGTCAATGCCCTGTATAGCTATCCTTATCTCAACCAGCAAAACCCCTTGTTCCTTCCTATTATTGCTTATACTCTCTCTACAACAAAATTAGAGATAAGGGCAAAATAGTTTCTGCTGGGTATTGAGGGGGGGGAGAGGGAGGGGGTGGAGTGGGTGGTAAGGGATGGGGTGGGGGCAGGGGGGAGAAATAAACCAAGCCTTGTATGCACATATGAATAATAAAAGAAAAATGAAAAAAAAAAAAAAAAACCCATGACAAAAAAAGGGCTGGTGGAGTGGCTCAGGGTGTAGGCCCTGAGTTCAAACCCCAGTACCAGAATAAAAAAAAAAAAAACCAGTTCATTTGAATTGCTGTTCTGTGGCCTGTTATTCACATTCTTAGTTGTTCCTTATTTCCTCTTAGGTTTCCTTTCTTAACAAATGAGTAATATGTTACACTCTTTTTTTGACTAACATGAAATATATTTGTAATGTGAACTTTTGTGCTGAATATTTTATCACTATCGTCTTTCCTTAAATATGTTTTAAATGTTGTGTAGTATTTTATATCTCTTACTTTTATAATAAACTTCGTTTTTCTCCATTTTAAACTATGTAACTATCTTTCTGTTGGGTTTTTTAACTCCTCCCTCCCCTATTTGCCTCACCAATATTGTAGTAATTAGAAGCATTGTAGGCTTGTTGCCATCCATTAGCTAGGTTACTCTGGCACACATCTGTCCTCAGGAGTGTCTATACCAGGCAACCAACGGATTGGCCTAAGACTTTGGAAGCCCCTTCCAGGCTCTGATGTGCTATGATGTGTTTCTAACTCTGATGCTAGTTCTTTATGTTTCCAAAATTAAATAAAAATCACGTTTTCACACTTTGTTACTATTTTCTTTTAAAACATTGAATAATTTCAACTTTGAATCAAGTATATAGTTTTTATGATTATCTTTTTTACATTAAAAGTTTTTCAATTTTATTTTTCCCATATTTTACCTTTATTTCTCTTTGAGATGTAGGTGCTCAAAAATTTAAATATATGTATTAATTCTAGTTTAATGGTGATATAAGAATAAATGATGAATTGTCAATATCAGCCTAATCCTTAATGATAAAATTTAATTTTCATAAGAAAGTAAACATACAAAATAAAAACCTGGAGACTTAATTCTTAGTCCCCTTTAAAAGATTTGTTTATATAAGTTTTGTAATTTTATGTTTAGCTCCCACTAATATTACTTCCAAAATGCACAATTTATCTCGATTGATAATACTTCTCTCAGAGGTCATTGTGACCCACAAATCAGTCCACTTAAATGATTTTCCTTCCACCTGGTAGAATAAAGTGTCCTTTACTTTTTGTCAGCAATTACAAATATTGGAAGACAGGGTTCAGATAAATCATTTCAGCATTGGTATCCTTAAATTTATTTGACCAAGCTCCAAATTTTATTCCAAGTAAAAAAGCTTCGAACCTTTTTTCTCTCAGTGTGCTGTTTGGTAAAATAAATAATATAGAGATACTTTAATGAAATTATTTTTGCATGTAATATTTCAACATACTAATTGAATTTTTTTAAAGACAGCATTATTGAGATATAATTTGCGTATCATAAAATTCACTCATGTAAGTGTACTATTTAATGGTTTTTAGAATATTTGCAGAGTGTGTGGCCATTACCACCATCTGACTTTAGAGCATTTCTGTCACCCCAAAAAAGAATCCTTGAGGCCATTAGCAGTCACTCCCCTTACATTCCTGCCCCTCCCCCACCAATCATTAATCTGCTTTCTGCCTCTGAAGATTTTCCTAGCCTGGCATTTCATACAAATGGAACTATATAGTATGTGGTCTTTTGTGTGTTAGCATAAGCTTGTGCCTGTCATCTATGCTGTAGCAGGCATGAGTCCTGCATTCCTTCATTACTAGCTACTTTATATATGTATTAATTTTAGTGGGACTGTGGTTTTCACTTAGGGCTTCACACTTGCAAAGCAAGCACTCTACCACTGTGCCACACCTCCAGTCCCTTTTGCTCTGGTCATTTTGGAGATGAGGTCTCTAGAACTGTTTGCCCAGACTGGCATCAAGCTGCAATCCTCCTGATCTCAGCCTCCCAAGGAGCTAGGGTTGCAGGTACGAGCCACAAGCATCCAGCAGTAGCTATTTTAGTAAAGCAAAAAAATAGTCAAAATGAGTGATGTGGTCCAATTGGAAAGAAAATACTGATTCAGTAGACAAACACTTCTGCTTTATGGAGCTGTTTAATACCTTTTTTTAGGCCCTTTGGACAAGTAATTAATTTCCTTGACTCCATTACTTCATCTATAAGATGGCAATATGGGCTGGGGGGCATAGCTCAGTGACTAAATAGTGCCTCTCTAGCCAGTGTGAGGTCCTGAATTCAAACCCTAGTACTGCCAACCACCAAAAAAAAGGGGAGTGGGAGAATACTTGTCTCAAAGCATTAGGAGAAAAGCAAGATAAAATGAAGTAACGCCTAAAGAACCATATAAGTATAAAATATTAAACTGCATTTATTTATTTGTAGCACTGGTGGTTGAACTCAGGGCCTCAAGCTTACTAGCTTGAACCAAGCTTCCTGCTTAAATTGCATTTTAAAGAGGTTTTCTTGATGTGACAGAAAACCAAATGATTGTAGGTTAAAAGTATTAGAATTTCCTTAAATGCTATTTTAATCACAAAGGAAAACAATAATTTTTAATTTCTCTTAGTCAAAAGGTCCATTTACCTCCATTAATTTATCTTCCAGTCAGCCTTGGTTAGCTGTAGCAGTTGTCTGTCTGCTCTTAGAATGGGTGCTGAAGAAGACTTCAGCATTATCTATTGTATGGCGGATGAAGAAGTCTATGAACAGTGTCCCCTAAGACCCCACCTACAAGGTATAATTTCCAGAGGGAGCTCCCTGTGGTAATTAACCAGTCTTTATGGTTCGTTTTGAACTCTTGCTCCAGTTGGAAAAGTGAAAACTTGATTTCTAATAGCATGGAGAAATTCCAATGTTCAGATAGAGTTAGGAACATTTGATGTGTGTCCTTACAGTCTTAATTTTTAAAATATTACATATACCTGTAAAGATAATGTATTAGTTTTATAATCTCTACCTCCCATTTGTCCCTATTACAGAATCTTTCCATATCAAAGATATTCATGGAACTATTCTGTTGTTTGGATCAATCATAAATTACTTAGTCTTACCCTGTTATTTGGTAGATGCTTTCATTTTTTTCTATTAATATGTATTATATTCAAGTATATATATTTTGATATACTAGGGTTTGAACTCAGTGCTTTGCACTTGCTAAGCAGGTGCTCTATCACTTGAGCCATTCCCCCAGCCCTTTATACTTTAGTTGTTTTTCAAATAGTGTCTGACATTCATGTCCAGGAAGACCTGAACCTGGATACTGCTACTTATGCTTCCTGTGTAGCTTAGATAGATGACAAGGGAGCATAACCATGCTCAGCTTTTTATTAGTTGAGATGGGGTCTTGCTAAGTTTTTGCCTGGACTGTCCTTGAACCCTCATCCTCCTAATTTCTGCCTCCCTGTAGCTAGACTTAAAGGCATCAACCTCCATGTCTGGCTTAAACGTTCTTACTTTTTTTTTTACATATCTGTGAATATTGTATGAGAAACTCTTCACTCTTAAAATTATAAAAAATTATTTTTGCTTTTTTTACATTACATAATTTTATGGTAAAATTTATTTTAGAATGTAATTAGCTTGAAGTAGTTTTGTAGCATAAAAGCACTCTTTTGTAGATCACTATGCCCTTTGCCTGCTATACTGCCATGCAAGCACAGAGAAAAAGGGTGTGGAAAGAACTGGTACTCTCTGTGGCTGAAGATGCACTCCACCTCCTTCACAGTCTTGCATAGAATCTGCCCTGCATACAGGAATCTCTGCAAATGCTCTGACCTTAAAACATTGATTCATCCAAGGAAGTTGATGTCCATGTGGTTTTGTGACTATTGGAAATTGTCTTCAATTTTAGATCTGAACTTCTCTGTCTTTCATTTATTTGCTTTATTATTAACACTGAAGTTATTTTCTTTTATATCATAAACGTTTTCAGTTAATATTCTGTTCATTTCATCACAGGTCCCTGTCTTTTCCCAGTTCACTCTGGGCTGTCCACATCTTTTGGTAGTATTTTCCAGCCTTGAAAAAAATCTCATTGTAATTTATGAATATATGTGATTATATGTACAGATTCAACAGAAAGCAAAATATTGCTCTAAAGCATTCAGAAAATTTTCTAAATCTGCTAGAACTTGTTCTTTATGAGATCAATCAAGTATTATATTCATTTTGATAGTAGGGAGAGTGGTTGAATAATTTAATCAGTATAGAAATACAACTGGAACATAAGACTTCCTTTCTTAGCCACACTTAGAGAATTTTCCATATTTTATAAGCCTCTATAAACTATAGTTATTTCCTGCAATATGAGGTTGGTTTAATATTAGAATAAATATGAATAGAAAATTTAGATACATTTTACATGAACAATTCTGAAGTTTACATGAACAATAAATTTTTAAATTTATTTTTATTATTGTACTGGGGTACATTGTGACATTTACAAAATTCTTACAATATATCGTAGTTGAATTCACCTCCTCCATCATTCTCCTTTATACCTCTCCTCCCCTCTTTCCTGGAACAGTTTCAACAGGTCTTTTTTTTCCATTTACATACATGTGTACATAGTATTCCCACCATATTCACCCTCCTATACCCTTTCCTTATATTGATCCTTAATATTAGAATATAATTCATTTATAAGTTCTATAAATATTCTGGTTATCTTCTTAGCTTGATTTCATCTACACTATACCCTCTGCTGCCCCCACACCCCACAAATAACTTTGTGGTTTTAAATGTAACTACATCTGTACTGAATTGCAACTTTTTAGCTGTATTTCCACACCTGTTCCAGCATCTGATTTATTAAAATCTCTAAATGTTATTTCAGTCCCTTCTGGCATAATGCAGAAAATGTTAAATATACTTCAGGAATACTTGTTTCAAAATAGATATGAATCAAACCTCTGAAAAATAAATCCTAAAAGTAAAATGAATTTTCTAAGTAGCTACATCACCATCTGAGATTCGTAAAATGTTCACTAAAGTTAAAATATGTTAATTTGGAATTGACATAGTTGAATAACCATTAAATAACTTATTGATATGTATTTTTATATATGCAAAACTTTCTTCTTTGAATACAAATTTCAGGTGAGATAAAGATTAAATCTAATGCATCCAACTGA
The DNA here is from genome assembly GCF_047511655.1 of Castor canadensis. Lineage (NCBI taxonomy): Eukaryota > Metazoa > Chordata > Mammalia > Rodentia > Castoridae > Castor > Castor canadensis. The sequence goes on along the minus strand of NC_133390.1, from coordinate 111,595,012 downwards.
TTTTATTCATTCAGAGCAGTTATATCTGGACAGAAATTCCACAATTTCAACTGCATAATGAATTAACATCTAATTAAATAAGATAATTTAAGATGGTGAAAAATAAAGCAGACTTTAGTTTAAAGGACTTACTGGTTTGTTATTTAAAACAATTTATCATTCATCAAGGCAAAAATGAAGCACTTGACTGTAATTTATCTAAGTATATCTAAGTATGTATATATATATATACATATATATATATAAAACATACATATATATATATATAACCTAAATAGAATGGAACTTAGCTATAAATAAAGTAGGTGCTCAATTAGAGTGTATTGAGGTAAAATAATATGACTATAAGAAAGTTGCATGTTAACACCAAGATACATAGCATATAATGTAAATGAAAACTGTGTAGCTATTTCTGTTCCATGTATTTTGATCTTAGGTACTTAATTTTAAGCTTATTTGCTGGAATTCCTATTTCTAAAGTCTACAGAATTTTATTTTTTTAATGATTACTTTTAAAGCCACGTTCATATCTCAGGTACTACTGAATACAGCAGATAGGGTTCCTGCTCTCACAGAATTTACATTTTGTGAGGAGTCAACAAGTATAAAGCACTGAGGCTGTAGTGCCTGCTCAATAGTAACTACTCTGTTAGCTGTGATGATAATGGGGGAAGATACCCATGTATAGATGTGCTCAAAGCCTGAGCTAAGGTGAGATCACCTTTGAAGATAATACAGATGGTTGGCTAGGGACGGAGCCCCTGGTGCCTCCCAGCAATTAGAATGGTTCTAAGAATGAGAATCTGCACTGAAGACAGACTGAGAAACAATAGCCAGAATGTTACCAAGAGGGGAGAAAACAGGAGTGGAAGTGTAGCTCAAGCAGAGGAGAGTGCCTGTCTAGTAGGCTTTTCAAAGCCCTGTACCACCAAAAAAAAGAGGGAGAAAACAACTGCATTTTAAGAGTTTGAATGTAGTAAGAACAGAGTTAAATTTTAGAATTGCCAATATAGAAGGTCCTTCATGATCTTCAAAAGAACTGTTTCTGTAGAGGAGTGAAGAAGAAATCTTGATTGGAGCAAATAGAAAAAAGAGTGGGGAAAAGGCAAATTATAAAAAAAAGAGAGTCATGAATGACTGAGTATCAGTTGAGATGCTCAGCATAACTGCAGTTAAACCAACAGTGAGGCACCAGTTTGTACCCTTTGGATTGGCAAAAGTTAGAAAAATAGCTCTTTCTAATGATTATTAGAAAAGCAGGAAGTTTAATTAAGAGAGATGGGAATGGACCTTAGCTAGGGCCATTCTAGGAATCATTTGGCAGTATTTAAATATATATATGCCAGTGACATCACACCTATGCTTAATACAGCTCTAGGGATATGCTACAGAAAAACTCCCAAAATCACACAAGAAAATGAGTTAAAAAAACCTTTCTTTGCATGGTTATTTGTGGCAACACAAAGTTTCAGGCAACCTTTTTTTCCATCACTATAGGACTGAATAAATTAAATGTGATATATGTACACAATGAAATATAGCACTCAGAAAGGAATGAATCATATCCATTTATCTAGATATGTAGCTATATAGGTGTCTCAAAATTGTAATGTTCATGAGATTTGTAGCCTAATACAATTTGTGTGATTTCTTAAACACTTACAAAAAAAGTACAGTTTTTTTTTCCACACATAAGATGCAGGTTAGAAGACATACATTAAATTGGCAAGCTTGGCTACCCTGTAGAAAGTATCATTCTCAAATTCAAATGAACACGATCAGTGTCACCCATCTTCAAAACAACTCTCCTTGCTGGCATATCCCTATCCAGCTACAATTAAATTTCTTTACTCCCTGTTCAGAGGAGCAAATGGGTTTTTAATTGCAGTTTCAACTTCATCTAGTCCCATTCCTTATGTCACAGATACACCAAACAGAGTTGATTAGATTCCTTAGTATACAACATGGTAGTATTTGTGACCCCTGTGAAAACAAGGCCCTTCTCTGTACAATAAGCAGCTATAAAATTTTTCAAATACAAAAAGTAATATAATGTGTGTGAACCCATCACCCATACTTAACAAGTTTTAACATTTTGCCATAGTTACCATATAGATTGTTAGATGAAAGAAAACACATAGTGAAAACCCCCATTTTTACACTGTCATACAAAGAGAACCACTGGTGACTCCAGGCCCAAGTGCAAAATAAGATCCTCAGGTGAGAAGTGATGAAATTCAGAGCAGAAATGGAGGAGTGGCCCTAACGCCACTACCTGTAATAGTTGGCATTTAGGCGGTGCTCTCAGTGTGCCTGTCACTGTTCTCCTTTACATCTATGAAGTCTTTTAATGGATAGAGTCCTGTACAATAGTAACCACCTACAGATAGCTAGTAGGAAGCAAGTAGAGCCAGGATTTGAAATTAGTCAGTCTGGTTTTAGAACTCATGTACTCGACCTCTAAACTCTCCTGGGTTAGTGTGTGTTAGAGGACTGAGAGTTTGTTTTTCCTTGTCTTCTGTTATCTCTACCATTAAAAAAATACAACCTTCAATTCCTCATTAAAAAAAATTTATTCAAGTCTCTGGGTGCTACCATTTCTCCCATTGTTCTTCCATTCTGCTGCTTGAACCTTGAATCATTTTCCTCCAAATAGCCCTTTGGACCATATTTTTACATTTTGATGTTTACAAGAAAATTTTGAGCTTAAAATATCTTTCTACTATAAAAATCTTATTTATTGTTTTCTCAAGCATTATATTAATTTAATATGCCTTCCAGGTCACTATTAAAATTTTATATCTTCCTATAAAATAGTTAACTATGAATACCTTTTCTATTTGTAGTTTCTAGAAACCTTTCAGAATAACAGGATTCTCTTAAATGACTAATTACCCCAAATTTGATGCCTATGTAACATTATCCAGCAAGCAGCTGGCTTCGTATGAAGAGAGGCTAAGAGCTCGTTTTTGTTTTGTTCATTTAAAATCATTTGCTTCTTATTTAATATCTGCAAAGAATGCAGTCACATCATAGTAGACTGTGCTGTTGTAAATTTTGGATTGTTTCCATGGGTTCCGCCTTACATCTGCATGGTGTTTAAAGCCAGTGCTTCCTTTCTTTTTGTAGGCATTCAGGGCCTTTTGCCTCATAATCCAATGTCATGCTGAATGACGGAAAATTGAAGCTGAATTTATTTAACTATACAGAAGGACTGCACAGAACAATACACTTATTTAAAAAACTCCTTGCCTCAGAAACTGAAGGAGCTGTTTGGTGCAGGTGGCTTAATCTCTCTACTGCTTATCCTAACTGTGTTCCTTTATTTATTAAGGACAGGAACTGGGCACACTGCTTCTGAAAACAAAGGGACCCTACTAGTCTACCAGAACCTATAATAAACCCGTAGGATGCTTGTACCTCATTCAGAACCACAAAGATATGTCTGTTGTGTTTTTTGTTTTTGAAATAATAAATCTTAGCACTTCTTGATTGCAGAAAGTATAACCAAAAGTTTAAAAAGAAGAAAAACAGCCATGAAAATATATTAATCAACTGCCAATTATACACAAAGAGACTTTTTACATTATGGATTATTCATTATGAACTTTATTTTCTCAACTCTGTAATGTCTTCTCTGCTTATATAAAATGGTTTCTTTATTGACATTAATGTTTTCTGTTTCTGTTTACTTCACATGACAGCCTTCAGAAGTTCTTCTTTTATTGTTATTGTTTTTCTAGTGGTACTGGGGTTTTGAACTCAGAGCCTGTCACTTGAGCCACACACCCATCCCTTTTTGCTTTAGTTATTTTTCCGATAGGGTCTTGCATTTTTGCCACGGCCAAACCCAGACTACATCCTCCTATTTACATCTCTCTAGAACCACCACAGGAGCGTACCACCACTCCCAGTTTTGTTGGTTGAGATGAAGTCCCACTAACTTTTTCCCTAGGCTGGCCTCCCATTGCAATCCACCCCAATTCTCCTAATCATCACCTCCTGAGCCACTGGGATTATAGCATAAGCAACCATGCCTAGCTGAAGTTCTTGTTTTTTAAAATAAAACATTGGTTTACTTTCCCAATTTTTACTCAAGTTGCTGTAAGTTGCATAGTAAATAATCTTGGAGAAGCAGCTTCTCTACTCATTGGGTTTGGTGGATTAAAGACTAAGCTTAGTTTATTTTGAAACAGTGGGGCAAAGGGAGATTGAGGTGGGTAGGCAGAGAGAATAGCATTAGAAAAGTATAATAGCTTTCCTTTTCCTTTCCTCTTGAGTTGTATCATGGTAGCATAGTTTTATTTTGCTTTGATCCCTGTAGATTCTAGAACTATCATACATAAGCATATTTAAACGTGAGCCTCAGAATACTTTTTGCTTTTTGTTTTTGAAGTTTTAGCAAGGACTTATTTTACTATAATAAGATAAAAGTAGGGAAAATTTTTTTTAAAAAGAGGAGAAAATACCTTCTGCTAGTAGTGCAGGGGTGGGAGACAAACTCTGTGTTTTTTTGGTTTTTGTTTTTGGGCTTGGTAGGTAGCCCAGTCTGGTCTCAAACTCATGATCCTTCTGCCTCAACCTCTTGAGTGCTGGGCTTATAAGCATGTACCACTATGCCTGGCTCAAAATATTTTTAATGCTATAAAATAGGCTATTTTTACCATCTACTGTTCTCCTAATTCTCAAGTAATTGAGAATTAATTATATAAAATCCACATAGCAAGTACCAATTCTTTGGGGTTTATATTTAAGACAATCAGTTTTTAAGTATAGCTGTATTAGAAGTACTAAGATAAAATTAATCCCATCAGTTCAGATTCTAGTTTAGGATTATATCCTGACAAAAACACCAAGGGTCATTTCAAAGGAAAATATAATTGTTTCTCTGACATTAGTCTCATAAAATTAGTCACAATGACACTATGGTAGGCTTAATGTCTTGCATTAGTTATAATGTACTGGTTTTTAAACTTTCAAAAAATAAAATCTCAACCACCCTTTGGAGTTAGACAGTCTATTAGTTTACTACATATTTTTTGCAACATAGTAATTCTTATTTATTTTAAGTATACCTTTTTAAAGAGTCTTGGAATGTGATAACTGACCTGTAGCTATGCTAACAGCACTTTCTTGGACAAATGTCATATTCCCTTGCAGCTTTTATATTTCAAGAGTCAGCATGAAAGAGAAAGACTAACTAACTGTATGAACTTGTACAAGATATAATTACTATGATCCTTAGAATCTACCCCTGTAAAAATAAAGTGTATACCTGTTATTCATGGTAGTGGTAACTAAGAAATGAGGTGATACATGACCATGCTCAGTGGCTGGACACAGTGTACCATCACTAAGCATCAACATCCTCCCTCCTCATTCTTCAGAGTGTGAGTCAAAACCTTTTGGCTGTACCTGTGTGAATAGAACCTGTTAGCAACCCCACTTGATCTTAATAACAAAGCAACACACTATATAACATTCACAACTTTGCCTTTTTTGAAAGGTTACATTCAAAAATAAATTCTCCATGTGTGGGTTATTTTCTCCTTTCTTCCTTATAATGATATTACTTGATAAATGGAAAAAATATACTCTACAGATACTATCTATTTAGTCAATCCATAACTGAATCTTGTTTGAGGGGCCAATGATTCATTCACTGATTTTAAGATGCTAGGCAAAGGACCTCATTCTTTTCCTCATCTGAAAGATGGGGCTCTTAGTACCTATGTGACAGTGTGAGGGATAAAATTAAATAATGTGTGCGATGAGATGTTAGTCAAAGAATACAAATGTTTCATTTAGAAATGTGGAATATGTTCAAGAACTCTATTATATATAACATGGTGGTTGTACTTAATAACAATGCTTTGTATTCTTGAAAATCTAAACATATTTTACATGTTCCCACCTCAAAAAAATGATGTGTATGGGATAATGTACATTAATAGCTTGGTTTGGTAATTCCACAATGTATGTATATTTCAAAATATGTTGTACATGATAAAGATAACTTTCATTTGTGAATTAAAATAATTAATTAAAAATAATATATGAAATTACTGGATAAACAGATTAATACAAATTTCTAGTAAATTCTTTTTTTTTGACAATTCCAAATAGGCTTATATTGCATATTTGTTAGACACGCCCACCATCTCTCTATCTCAAATGTCTGGTAAATTCTAATCAGAACGTGTGTAGAAGGAATTTGTTTTCTGAGTTAAGGACTGGTTCTTTATAAAACAAAGATAAGAAAGCAGGTTAAAGATTTGATAGAAGTTTTATGTACTGGTATGACTGAGTAATGATTTTAAAATTTACTGTTAAAATATACTATTAAAACACTTGGGGTGGGTGGAATATAGAAATTTCATAATTCCTGTGTTTTGAATTACTTCTTCTGTGGAAACCATTTAATTTATCTGTGTAAGTTTATTTCCTGCCTTAAGTTATTCCTGAAGAGTACTAGAAAGTGTTGTCATTGGTGCTGAGGTTCAGCTCATGGTTCTTATATACAAACTCATGGCAGGACTTAGATAAGTCAAGCCATTTATTTCTGCTTTAGTTTCAGGTACATACCTACACACATTAGACATGGTTTAGTGAATAATCTTCTTCAAGCACTTCTTAAATTCCCTAACTCAACACTCTGGGAACCAATTTCCTGCCATATTCTCTTGACTTTGAAAGTCTTTGAAATGTCTTTTAGCTGCTACCCAGAGTTAACAAATTGTTGACTGTGAGCCTAGCACATGGTTTATCTATTTCAGTTCTACCTGAATGACTCAGCAGTGCTTCTTGGTTCTGTATCACAAGAGTGAACTCTCAGGCATTCAAATGTTTCAGAAGTGAACTGAGTGATCAGAAATTCATTTGTGTGTCAGCTACATGAATTTCCTTTGAAAACAGTGATAAAGTTAGCTTATTTGCTGTTTGCAAATTAGCATGATTGTAAGGGCACAAAAAGGCCAACAAATCAGGTCTGTCAAGACCCATTAATTCTATGAGGTGTTAGGACGTAGCATGCTTGGACAAGTTGCATATGGTCATACAAGTGCAATAGACAGCTGCGTTATTCTTTAGGAGCTGAGGGGCAACTTTAAAAGAATATGGTGTACTTTGTGAAAATAGCTGAACACTTAAATGTGCTAATGATATGAATACATTATATCATTTCAGATTTACAGTGCCAAGTGGAGGCACTGGGGTTGAAACTTCAGCGGACAATGATGGAGCTGGACAAGTGTAAAGAAATGCTCATGTAAGATAATGAATACTAAACAACTTCTAAAAACTACTTTGTAAATTTTATTTGCACGTTTATTTGTTTTAGTGGTATTGGAGATTGACCTCATTATCCCCAGGTCCGAATATCAAACAACTTGTAAGATTGCATTGTCCTGTTAATGTCACAAAATGAAGAATTTAGAAAGATCCTAAAGTGCCTTCTGTGCCCTTTTGTCAGTGATTCACTTGTGTGGGTAGTAGTCTACTGCTGCTTTTCTTGGCTACTCTACTGGCCTAGATTGTTTATTGAAATACCTGTAAACACAAAGCGTTTTTTTCCCTCAATAAGAAACTAAGCAATTGAGTCTTGGCCTTTTGGCTAAGAGCAAGTATAGAAACTTACCTATCCATATATTAATGCTTTCCCTGGTTGTTCAAATGCAGTAACTTAATGTGAAATATTCTGTCAACTTTTTTCTAATCTTTATCTGCTCATTATCTGTCCACAAGAAACAATATTGAAGTTGTTTCTAAAAATTACCAATTTTAGGTTCAAAAAAGAGTTGGACATCTTTGAAATACTGACATTTTATGCATTGTATAAGAAAGAAAATCTTGGAAAGCAAAATGATAAGAAATGGCCTTATAAATTATCCAGAGCACTATTTCTTTTAAAAATTAATTTTATTTCAGAAATTACAGTATAAATACAGTATATCAATAATTATAACATTAAAATAGAATGTACATTTGAAAAGTAAATTATTTTGCTGTGTGACATACAGTCTTTTAGCTCTAGTTTTCAACTCCTGTATTTCAGAAGAATGAAGCTCATAAGAAATATAAATATTTAGTATGCTTAGCAACTAAATGGTTGTGTCGATCATGGCTATTCCTAAGAACAATGTGTTTAATCAAATATCAAACAACATAAGAAAGAACAAAATCCAAAAATATCACATCAAATTAATGTATACTTGGATTATTTGTAGCCAAAATGGTTTATTTTTAAAAAACAAGAAGAACCACATGTTTGTATTTTATAATGCCATAGTTAATAGTACAGTGAGTATAATACTTTAGATGTCTGTGTTTGATGGCTGGAATGAAGGAATGGGCAAACAGGGAGTCTTTGGATGACACCCCTCCACCACCACCCACCTCCCATCCCCAGCACACAGACCCCTCAGACCCAGTAAGTTTCTGGGAGATAAGAAACATGAAAAAGAAACAAGATGGTGGTCATAAAAATCATGTTCCCCTTCCTCTGATAACATCCATATGAGGCAACCATATGGATGCCTCATGAGGAAAGCAGTCTTAACAGACCACAACTACTGTGTGACATTTACTTCTTTGAGCTCAAAATGGGTACAGTCCAGGAATAGGGAGGCAGTGCTAGCACTCTAAACTAAGAGGTCATGCCAAAACTTAGAATATAGGTAGAATCTTGGAAAGTTAGCAGAGATGTTAAACATTGGTTTTTGCATGAATTAATTTTTCTTGAGCAAGTTTGTGAATAATTCTTTGCATGTAGAGAGAGCTGTCCCATCTAATATTAACACATGCTTTTGAGGTGTTATTAACTATATTTTAACATGACTTATGACATGAATGATGAGAATTGATAAGAGTCAGGAGAAACACCCTGTCTCACTGAAGTCCATCAAACTAATTACTTGCTAAGAGTTCACGTTATGATTGTAGAGATGCTGATGCTTTCGTGTCGGTTTATGACCCTGGCGCTTCTTATCCATACACGGCCTTCTTAAGATTAAAAAAATGGAATAAGTACCCATTTTTATAAACTTTCATGAAATTTTTATAAACAATGTAAGTTATGAAGGATAGAGCTGCTTCAGATGGTCCCCAATGCTGGACCTTTCTCTACTCTACCCATTCTAGTCCTTCCATCTGTATCTATCTACTCTCTTTCACTTCTGATATTAAGTTGGGAGGGTGGGCACAGCTCAAGCTTCAGGATGCTCAGAGGTCAGGAAGTTCCCAGTTGTATATAAGTACTATTTTTGGTCTTATAGATCAGAGCCAAATTTGTGACCTGGCCATTTTTTAAAAGGAAAATTAAATTTGAAGTCAGATAATTCACCTCTTAAATTATTTGTTAATAAAATAGAGATTTATTGTACATACTCAAACTTCTTTGAGCCTCTAGAAATTAGAAGATGTGGAATCAGGTATCTTTATGTTTTTTTTTATTTTATTATTCATATGTGCATACAAGGCTTGGGTCATTTCTCCCCTCTGCCCCCACCCCCTCCTTTACCACCCACTCCACCCCCTCCCTCTCCCCCAACCCCCTCAATACCCAGCAGAAACTATTTTGCCCTTATTTCTAATTTTGTTGTAGAGAGAGTATAAGCCATAATAGGAAGGAACAAGGGTTTTTGCTGGTTGAGATAAGGATAGCTATACAGGGAGTTGACTCACATTGATTTCCTGTGCGTGTGTGTTACCTTCTAGGTTAATTCTTTTTGATCTCACCTTTTCTCTAGTTCCTGGTCCCCTTTTCCTATTGGCCTCAGTTGTTTTTAAGGTATCTGCTTTAGTTTCTCTGCGTTAAGGACAACAAATGCTAGCTAATTTTTTAGGTGTCTTACCTATCCTCACCCCTCCCTTGTGTGCTAAAGCTTTTATCATGTGCTCAAAGTCCAATCCCCTTGTTGTGTTTGCCCTTGAGCTAATGTCCACATATGAGGGAGAACATACAATTTTCGGTCTTTTGGGCCAGGCTAACCTCACTCAGAATGATGTTCTCCAATTCCATCCATTTACCAGTGAATGATAACATTTCGTTCTTCTTCATGGCTGCATAAAATTCCATTGTGTATAGATACCACATTTTCTTAATCCATTCGTCAGTGCTGGGGCATCTTGGCTGTTTCCATAACTTGGCTATTGTGAATAGTGCCGCAATAAGCATGGGTGTGCAGGTGCCTCTGGAGTAACCTGTGTCACAGTCTTTTGGGTATATCCCCAAGAGTGGTATTGCTGGATCAAATGGTAGATCAATGTCTAGCTTTTTAAGTAGCCTCCAAATTTTTTTTCCAGAGTGGTTGTACTAGTTTACATTCCCACCAACAGTGTAAGAGGGTTCCTTTTTCCCCTGCATCCTCTCCAACACCTGTTGTTGGTGGTGTTGCTAATGATGGCTATTCTATGGTGAGGTGGAATCTTAGTGTGGTTTTACTTTGCATTTCCTTTATTGCTAGAGATGGTGAGCATTTTTTCATGTGTTTTTTGGCCATTTGAATTTCTTCTTTTGAGAAAGTTCTGTTTAGTTCACTTGCCCATTTCTTTATGTTTTAAATCCTCACTTTTTAGGGAGTTGGGAATAGGAGTGACTTTTACCTATTCAACTTAATGTAATTCTTTTGCTGTTTAAAGAGTTTTAGGACTGGGGGGTTGCAGCTCAGTGGTAAGATACTTGGCTAGCATGGTGAGGCCCTGGGTTTGATCCCCGGCACCACACAGGGAAAGAAAGAATGGAAAGAAGGAAAAATACAATACTATGTGTATATATATATATATGTATATATATACATATATATATATATGCACATATATATATACATATATATATATATATACATATATATATATGCACACACACACACACATATATATATATGAAGATATTTGGATATATATAAATTTTGGATTTTGACATAGGGGAAGAGGTAATTTATAAAATATGGTTGAAATTGATTTCCCCCTAAGGTTTGTAGCAAAATACTTTCTACAGTTTATAAAAACATTGTTATGTATTTGAAAGCAGAGGGTTTTTGTTTTTTTGGTTTTTTGGTTTTTTTAATCAGTTAAGATGCTTTGAGCTCCAAGTAACAGAGGTAAGGTAGTGTCAGGTGTAGCTGATCCAGAGGCTCAGCAATGTTACCAAGTATTTTTATGTTCTTTCTGTCTCCATGCTGCTACCTCAGCACTGGCTTCAATCCAAAGCTAGGTTCCTTGCTACCAGGAGATGGCTGCAGTTCCATCACCATATGCAGCATCATATCCAAATGGGTCACCCAGATGCAGGAAGGACCTGTAAAAGCAAGGGGGAAAGATGCCCCAAACCACCAAACACACTCTCTTTACAGCTATTTGGCTATAGTTCTTTATTTCTTATTTACTTCTGGCAACACTGGGATTTGAACTCAGCGTCTTACGCTTGCTAGGCAGCTAGGCAGGTGCCCTACCACTTCAACCATACCACCAGCTTGGCTAGAACGCTTTACATACCTTCTCCTAAATGAACCACAGGCAAGGGGAACCAGACTACCAAAATTAGCTTCGATCTAGCAGGATTTATCCTGAGAGTAGATGGTAATGGGGACTCTGGTGACCAAGAAGAAAACTATAGTGAATGTTCAGAAGATAATCAGTAGCATTTATTCAGTGGTAGAGCACTGAAAAGTGGTAGAGCTCTGAAAAACTGATGATGAAACTTTCTACACATTTTATTTTTAATATCATAATATTTAGATTGATGAAAGGCCATCCTGAAATAATGAAAGCCATGAAGGCTATGAAGTATAATTTTATTACTTTTAAATAAATAGATAGACATGAAATATACTTTTACTACTGTCATATAGATACGAAATACACATATATTTCAAGATAAAGATAGGTAAACAGGCTTAGAAGGACTGCTATAAATGATGAGAAATTTTTAGAACTCTCTGAAAGATAATTCGTAGAACAGTAAAAGGGTCAACTCTGTGGAAGAATAACCCAAAGGAAAGCCAATTGTTTGTGGTGGGGGCAGGATCTTCCTCAGAATCATTTAAAACCAAAACAAAGAAGTGGGACCATGAGAAGAGTAGTTCTCAGATCTGTGTAAGAATCCCGGAGAGCTTGTGAAAACCAAATACTATAGTATGACCTTCCCTACAGATACAACTTCAGGATTTCTAGACTCAATTTCAGAATATATTCTGATTTTTGGTCTATAGGAGCTCTAAAAAGTCACATTTTTAAACATTTTATTAGTATATGATAGTAATACAGGTGGTTTCCATATATATATTCCATATATGTGAATATTCATATATTATACTCTAGTTTGGTTCATGCCCTCCATTATTCTCCCTCCTACTGTATTCCCCTTTTTAAAATAACATCAAAGATTCAATGTTCCATATTCATACAGTACATACTTTATCCTCTTTATTTACATGACCTGTTTCACATTCGTGTCCTTGTTTGTTGTTCAATGAAGATATTGCCTTAGTATTTTACCTGTAAATATATTATGCTTAAATCAGTCTAAACCCACTACTCTTCCTTGTCTTTTTCTCCTTACCCTCTATTGTTCAACAGTTTTCAGCATGTTTGTGTCTTGTACTACACAGATGTGTTGTCAGTATTATTCACTATCTTTCTTTTCTTCCCCACACCAGTGTCCTCTAACAGTCCCACTTTTGGAAACATGTTCTGTATATATTTATATGTATATATAATGCTTGCATCTGTATTGGATCTATCTTCCACATCTGAGAGAAAACATGTGACATGTCTTTTCTGGACCTGGCTAACTTCACTTAAGATAATGTTCTCCAGTTACAATCTTTTACCTGCAAATGACAATAGGATTCAACCCTGTGTATACTGTTTTTTTGCCATACACACATACTTGTAATAGTTTAATATATAAATTAGGCACAGTAAGATGAACAATTAAAAGTTGAACAATTTTAATAATGTAACAAATGTTATGTGAATGTGGTCCCTCCCATAATATCTTATTATACTGTACTTATCCCCTTCTTATGGGATGATGCCATGCCTTTGTGATGAAGTGAGGTGAATTACAGAGGCATTATGATGTAGCCTTAGGTTACTACATGAAGGTTACTTAAACACAGGCACTGTGATATTACAATAGTTGATCTGATAACTGGGAGGAACCAAGAAGGCTAAAGATGAATAGTGTGTCTAGTGTGATTACACAGGATTTGTGCCCTGGGTGGGATGGAGTGGGAGAAGGGAAGATTTCATCACAGTACTCAGAATTGCACGCTGTTGAAAACTTACAAGTTGTTTATTTTTCTGGAATTTTCCATTTAATATTTTTGGACTGTTGTGGCTAACAAACTGTAAGAGCAAAACCACAGAGAAGAGGGGCCTATTTTATGTCTGAAATGGTTATACAAAATATATTTTCTAACATAGGGACCTTTGTAACATATACTTTCATTAACAGCCCTCTCTCCTCCCTTACCTAATAATTTGAGCAACAATGAGCTTACAACCATCACTCATCACTAATTTGAAAGTTTTAACTGGTCCTCTCAGCAACATCTGATGCAGTTGGCCAAATTGTTCTTGGAGCATTCTCTGTTATTGAGATATAAGTGTCAATGTTCTAATTTTCCTCTTACCAGTTCACTTGTGAGAGTTTTTTGTCTGACAAACAGAAGGTGGCCTGTGGCTTTCCAGTGTCAGTGTGTAGCTCTGCTTATCACATGATCCTAACTTGAATAGGGTAGGCTTGTTTGATCCATTCATTCAGACAGAATGTGTATTGATAGCTGATTATGTGCAGAACTGTTGTGCGCAAGGACTGGATATTATAGTAGCAAGCTCAGGTAATTTAAGTAATGCAAAAATAGAAAATAGCCCCAGTGGAATGCATGTGATGGGGAAGAAGACTGATTAAAATGACATTCCTGGGAAGATAGCTTTTTTTGGTCAATACTGGGGTTTGAACTCGTATTTGCTAGGCAGGTGCTCTACCATTTGAGCCATTCCCTTAGCCCAGCAGATGACTTCTAAGTGAGCTCTCACTGACAGAAAGGAGTTAGTCATGCTAACAGACCAATATCTAGAGCAGGGAGATCAAGGACAAAGCTCCAAATTCTTGTAAATGAGTTTTACAAAAAGTTCAAAAAGCATGAAGCTCAGTTATGATAGATAATGGCTCCCCAGAGATTTTAATGTCCTGTCTCCAGAATCTAGGGGTATGTTCCTTACATGGCCAAGGGAACTTCAAATGGGGAAATTATCCTGGGATAACATTGGGATGCAGACAATCCCAGTGTTATCACAAGGGTTCTAACAAGAAGGAAGCAAGTAGGTTAAAGTCCAAAAAGTAGTTGTGAGGATGGAAGCATAGGTTGCAATGGTGTGACTGGAAGATGGAGGAAGAGGTTTCAGCCAAGAAACACGTGTTTCTTGGAGCATTCTTCCTAGTAAAGGCAAGGACCCAGAGGGAACAGCCCTAGTAATACCTTGATTTTAGGACTTCTGACCACCAGATCATAAGATAATACATTGTGCTGCTTTAAAACACTTTAAGTTTGTAATCATTTGTTTCAGCAATGACTTTGGATTTATTTGGAGAGCAGTGGGAAGCTGTGGAGGGATTTTAGGCAAGAGAGCAATCTGTATTTTCAAAGGTCACTGTGGCTACTACTTAGAGAATGCACTGGAGCGAGAGTAAAAAGAAATCAGAGAGACTGGCATTCATGCTAGGAGGAAGTAACTATGGTTTAGCCCAAGGCCATAGTGAGGAGATGGAGAGAAATGTGTGCCGGACAGGATTTACCCATGGAGTAAATATGGCAGCAGAGGAAGGAGACTGGAAGTGAAAGGAAAAAACAATAGGGCTTGAGGCTTTGCAGCATCAGGGTAGAACAACTGAGAGGGCCTAGAGTACAGTGACTAAAAGTCTACTCACATTCCAGCACCACTTCTTAGTAGTCACCTTTGGCAAGTTAATTTGTTCTCAGTTCTTTCCATTGTAAAATGCTAATAATGAAGGAAGACTGCATATATAAGGTGTTACATATTATTGTTATTGTGTTGAGTGCATTTATTGAAGTGGGAAAATCTGTGAAAAAAGAGATATGGAAGGAATCAAGAACAGTGCTTTTGATCTGTTGGAGTTGAGATCCCTTTTAGACAGCACAGTGGAAATATCAAGAAAACAGTTTAAGAATGGCCATTTCATGTAAGAGTGGAATAATATGGACCATCACTTTCCAAATTAGGAGAAGATATCCAATTATTTCATCTTATTTCCTTTGCTTTAATTGTCAGCAGCAGTGGGCACCTTATTCACAGCACTTGAAGAAAAAGATTAACACTGTTTGCTGAGAGTAAAAGAAGGAATGCAGTGTTTAAAGAGATGCAGGCATTCTTTCTATGCCTTCCAATTCTTCCAATCCTAATGAAAGTGAAGATAACAATCAGGAATTGAAGTGTAGACCAAAGAAAAGTGGCTAAGTGTCCATGAAGGCAGGGGATGGTAGGACCCCTAGCAAGCAGGATTAAAAAATAACAATATTTTGCTGCCAAGATTGATTACCTAAAATAACCACTAAAAGGAGTTTGGATTTGGAGAAGCATGTATGAGTCTAAACAAATAGTGAAAGTTATGGTTGGGGCTGCTGAGTCTCAAAGCGGTTTTAGAAGTAACATTTTGTTTGATTTCAAAGCACATATGTAAAACTTGAAAAATACAGGAATATATTTTTTAAAAAAGCTATGGTTTTGTCTTGATGTAACCTTCTCCATTTTTGTAAGTAATGAGTATTTTTAAACAACTAATAATTATTATCATACATTATATACTGTTCTGCAAACTTTTTACACTCAGTGGTATATCCTAGATGTTTTTTCACATCATTGCATGGTGTGTTTGTGGATAACTACTAAATGGCTACATTGTATTTCAATCTGCATGAGCCACAATTTACTTACTAATCTCTTGTTTTTAGACTGTCCAAATATTTCACCTTTTAAAGTAAGATACTTTGAAAATTATTCATAAAGATAGGTCTTTCTACTCACATACAATTATTTCCTCGGGTAAATTTTGCTAGAATCAAATGTGAATGTTTTAAGGCTTTTAATTGCCCTCCAATAAGATTATACTGATTTATAATCCCAATAGTGTTTGTAAATACATATTTCTCTACTTCCTAACTAACATTGGGTATTATAACTTTAAAAATTATAAAGAATGATGCCCCTGTGTTTATGGCTCCTTTCATTCTTTCATTTGTGACAAGTGGGCATAGCTTCTTTGCCCACTTGTCTAGTGGTGTGTTAATTTTTTCCTTATTCTTCTTTGTTAATGTTTTATTTGAAAATAACTTTAAACTTACAAAGAATTATAAAAATAATAATAGTTCAAAAAGCGCACACAAATAGTATTTACCCAGACTTACCTATTGTTAACATTTTAATCCATTTGCTTTTTTCTCTCTCTCTCTCTTGCAATTTTTTTCTCCTCTCTCTCTCCTCTCTCTCTCTCTCTCTCTCTCTCTCTCTCTCTCTCTCTCTCTCTCTCACCCACACACACACACACACACACACACACACATACACACACACACACACACACACACAGACACACAGAAGGGGTGGGGGGTTCCTCAGTTCTTTGAGGATAAATTACATACAACATGGCCTTTTACCTCAAGATACTTTCCTAGGACAATGATATTTTTACATAACCTGAGTTGGGTAACCAGTGTCATAAATTTACATAAAATACTTTAATCTGCCACCCATATTTCAATTTTGTCAGTTGACCTAATGATGTATTTTATAGCATTTTGTCCTGTAGTACAGGATCCAGCCCCGGGACAGTCTGCCTGGGTGTCTCTTTAGGCGCCTTTAATCTGGAATATTTTCACATATTTTCTTTGTCTTTTTATGACTTGGACATTTTCAAAGAATAAAGAACACCTCATGCTTTTTAAAAATAAAAATTGGGATGGGGGAGGAAGGGGGAGGTGTGGCCCAAATAATATATGCACATGTAAATAAATGTAAAAACGATAAAATAAAATTTAAAATTTTTTTCCTCATTTTACATTGACCCTGAGTGCCTCTCAATTGGATTGGGAATAGGGATCCTCAACCGGAAAACCACATAAGTGGTTTAAGGGCAGTGGGAAAGCTTGTCCTTTGTCCCTCCTTTGCTGGAATGAACTGCAATATTTTAGTCACTAATGAGCTCGGGGACTGTCATGGTTGTGTGATGGCCCTATATCGCTTGAGCTCCACATGCTTATATACCCTTGGTCATAGGGAAGAGGGAGATTGAGAAGGTGAAAATTTTGAGAGTTAGTAAATGATTTGAAGTAAATGAATTGGTCCCCAGCTCAGACAGTAGTTGGTAAATGATTAACTTTGGGAATTGAACTCTTTTGGCAAAATCTGTCCAGGTGTCATTTCATTCTCTCATCTTCCTCCCTGCAAACATGAGTTTAGTTAATGAAAATTCAAAGAAGAGACCAAAGGCAATTATTTTCTTCTGTGCTAGGTTCAGCCTTTAAGCAGATAAAGGAAGGTCAGAGGAAAGTCTGTTCCAGCGCCTGCTGCTTTCTAAGGGTCCCTAACTTAAAATTGTCATCATGCTAGGGTGCTGTATTTTTGGGATACCTTAATAGAACCATTTTACAAAAGGGAACAATGGAGGAAATAGAATATTTTTAAGGCATTAAAATAAGACCAAAATTAAAATATAGCATTTAGGAGAAAAAATAAGAAGCTTAGATAATAAAACTCCAAAGATAATCAGAATGATTACCATAAAATTCCTGAGAATGGTTACTGTTAGGGACGAGGTAGTTGGCAATGACTGGGAGCAGCGTCATGAAGGGCTATTAGAGTAACTGAGAAAGTTTTATTTTTCTACCTAGATGGTAGATACGAGTGTTCTCCTTATAATAAACAATTCATCATATTATATATTTGATTTATGCCACTTTCTGTGTCTTACAGTTTATTCTATTTTATAATAAAAAGGTTAAAAATAAATGTTGTCTATGTTTATGTTGATTTTTATTAGAAATTAAAATCATTCTGTAAGTAATGCAGGTCCATTTATAATCTAATCATTTCATAGAGCAGTTCATAAGCTATTTTTAGGTATATTCAGAAAATGACAGCATTATTAATGAGCAGTGTAAATTTAAATTGGAATATTAATTTTAATGTATTAACATTTTGAGTATTGCTCCAAGACCTAAACAAATATAAGATCAAGGCAGATGTTTATTTCAGTTTTAGATCTTTCATTTGGCTCCTTTGCATGGGATTTACTTCTCTGCCAAAATTTCTCATGCTTTTATTAATTATAGCAGATTTTCCTTTATGTCTTTGAACAGAGTTATAATTGTGTCTTCAAAAATCTTTCCTAATTTCAATATCTGAGTCATTTCAGACAGTCTCTACTATCTTTCACTTGAGAATGAGTCACAGTTTTTTGTTTCTTTATAAGTTAAATAATTTTTACTACATTCTGGACATCAGGAATGTTATGTTGTAAAGTGTCTGGTTCTTATATTTTCCTCCAAAAAATGGTTTTGGTAGTACAGGTAATGTTGCTTTGTGAAGGTAATTAACTTGGTTGACCTCAAACTATAAACCCTGTCTCTAGGGCAGTAGCTCAGTCTCAGTTCAGTTCTTTTATCTTTAACTAGTCTACATGGAATCTGCTTGGTGTACTTGTAGTTCAGGAATTAGCAGAATTTATATTTGAGTTGGCATGGTTGCTCACGCCTGTAATCCCAGCTACACAGGATGCGTAGGCAGAAGTATCACAGTCTGAGGCTAACCCTTGCAAAAAGTATAATACTCTATCTGAAAAATAAGAAAAGGCTAGGGGTGTGGTAGAGCATTTGCCTAACAAATGCAAGACCCTAAATTCAATCCTCAACACTGCCAAAAAAAGAAAAAAAAGAAAGCATTTTTGGGATTCCCTGTCACTGGCTTTCTCCTATTCAAGGTTCACCTTCACTTTCTAGCAGCTGTGATTGCTCCAAACACTGTCCTCACTTTTCAGGCCAGAAAGACTGGAGTTTTCTACCAGAGTTTTACTTCCCCTGCATAGTGCATACTGGGACCTCAGCTTAAAATCATTTTAAAACAACCTAACTGCATGCTGTCACCTCAGGCCAAGTGCCACCTTTGCTCTAGAATCCCCAGTGCTTTTAGGTAGGATTTTGTTTTGTTTTTGCTTTTTAGTGCTGTGCAAAGTTTTTTCCCTTTATTTGAATACATATCAGTCTGATAGAAGCTAATTTCACCATTATAAGCTACTGAATGCTCATTTCTTTTCTTTAAAGAAATAATAGTATGAAAGTGTTAATAATTTCTTTCTATGGATGGATAAAATAATTATATAGAAAAACATTTATACTTTAACTATTTTGAAATAATATATGGAGCTAATTTGAAACACTTTTGCATTATTTTAGGAATAAATCTAATGAAGCTGATGACTGTCAACGAGAACTTAGAAAACTGAAGTTTGAATCCGTTATTTCTGAGTCACGGTATACAGTGCAAATTTTATAATTAATATTTTTAATTATTGAATTTGAAACCATATTTGAAATATCACTTTATTTAAAATGTACGTCACTTTTCTTATTTTCTTACTTTCATATTCACATATGCAATGTCTAACTCAAATCTATAATGTCTTGCAATTTTTCATTGCTTTTGCCTCTACCTAGGTGGAAATATGTTAACATTACAGAACTATCCGTGTTCTTAACTTTTTAACTTTTTTAAAGCTACAGTTATAGTCTTTAATTTCAAATGATATTTCCATAAATATGAAATCATAATATAAATATAAAAACATAGTGTCTGATGAATGCTGGTGGGATTATTTTTCTATTCCTTTATAGGAACAGTAGGCTGCTTAAAGAAAAAGAAGACTCTTTAATGACTTGTCAACAAATATATAAAACTTTACAGGAAGAGCTGACTGCAAAAGAAAGGCAAGAAGAAGACATAAAAAGAAGAATTAACCTTGCAGAAAATGAATTAGAGATAACCAGAACTCTTCTGAATCAGACAAAGGAAGAGGTTATGACACTGAAAAATGAAAGGTGCAGTCAAGAGTCATTTCTTACAAAAGTACTTTCTGTCTAAGTCAGCATTCCATGTATTTGAAACATCAATGTCCTACATGTTAATAGCAGTAAAATCACAACACTAAAGACCTATTTCAACCTGCATGGTCATTGCACATCCTAACCTCATTTTTAAGTGATTAAACTGAATCCCACATGGATCAAGTTACTCACTTAAAGTCTCACAGTTAGTGAAAGAAGAGATGGAACTCAAATTGCATTTGGTGTCAGATTTTATTAAAAATAATCGGATTATTTGTGAATACTTGCACTACCTATTTTACCTGAGCAAACAATTTGTGAATTCTATTATTTTTACAGAAAAAATATCTTTTTTATTGTACTTTTCCTTTTTATTGGCTCCTACTTTTCTTCACTGTTCCTTTTTCAGTCCATCTTTTTGAGAGATTACCATATGCAAAGATTCCTCCTTAGGTGGTATCAAGGATACCGAGAAGTGTATTGTTCCATTCTTCCAAGAATGAAGAATTTTTATTCCAATGGTATATTTTTTAAATTAACCTAATCTATAATAACATCTCGGCTCTGCTTTCCTACTTTTTGTTTTCATTCTCCTAGTTTGTCTTTCCTCATTCTTTTTGAATCCTTTTGCTTTAAATGCATAGTTGATATATAGCACAAATACTGTTTGTTTTGTTAGTTTTTAAAATCTGGGAGTCTTTACATTTATTGTTCTAATTTATATTCTAGAAGAACACAAGTTCTATAAAGACAGAAATTTTTGTTTTGAATTATTGTCTGCAAAGAAAACACATGTGCTATTTGTTTTTCATTCTTTCTGTCATTTTAATCTTTTTAAAGAATTTATTATCTTAATTTTATAAAAGAATATAACTTAGAAATTTCATATTTTTTAATTCTTTATGAAGCAACTGTTTTCTGAGGGAGTATCTGAGTGTGGGACCAGGGAATGAGTATCAAGCAGCTTATAATTAGGTAATTAGATTTGTTTCAGAACTCATTCTCCCCAAAAAGGCCAACATCATGTCTGTTTCTACTCCAAGCTAGCAGGAGATCATCTGTAGTTCATAGAGAAACAAAGCTTGTCTCTGGTCCTTCTTGGGGTGATTTTACACCCACTTCTCTTTGAATAAAATGAAGAATTGCCATTCACCCTTTCTTCTTCATTCTGAGATAACAATAAGTTGCTGCTTGCAAAGATGGTGAACCTTATACCTACATGATTCCTCATTCCACCCCCTTCCCTGACATTTCATGATTATGGACTTGCTCAGTCTGTAGGATATTAGAAGCAGCAATATCATAACCAGAAAATTTATAAGAGTTGTTAAATAACAGCTAAATATCAAGTATGCATAAGCAAAGAACTATATATGTGAAGAAAAATTTTAGCCCATCCAACAGAGACCAATATCCCTGTTCATATCAATAAGTCTGAGAGTGTCCTCCCTGTATTTAATAGGGGTTAATAACTAATGGCCACAGTGATGACCCTGAGTCTAAAAAAGATTAAAATCAGTTATATACTATATATGAAAGGAATAAGATTATACATTTTCAAAAAGATATCATGAAATAAATTAGAAGTTTAAGTCTTTAGTTTAAAACCTTGATTATCTCAGCAACTCTTTTTTAATTATTTTTTATTTTTGGTGGGACTAAGGTTTGAACTCAGGGCTTCACATTTGCAAAACAGGTGCTCTACCACTTGAGCCACACCTCCAGCCCTCAGCAATTCTTGTATTATCTAGGACACCTCACTTCCAGTGATGCCAGATTAATTAGGCTTAACTCTTTGCTCAGATGAATGTTGTCTCCTTACAGTAGTCATTGAGACAATCCTATCTTTACTAATGTTTCTGGAACTCTTCTCTAAGGATTAACTTAAATATGCATAATTTAGACTATCATCAATTTGAAGAATATTTACTCTTTAAGAATAAATTTGATATCCAAAACCTTCTTCAATAGGTTCAATGAAAGTAAATTAAGGAATACAGTAGGAAGCCAATCTGGGAAATACCATTTGGGATCAAAACCGGAATAAAATGTTTTCTCTTTCCCCTCTGCTTAATAAATTGTCTCTGACTGCAATTTGAAAAGGTGAGTTTTATAAATGTTTTCAGGATTAGTTGTATCAATAGAATAAATATAGTGTTTTTTGTGAGGTTGCTCTGAAATAGCACACTCAGTTGGATGTATATGTTTTGCTATGTTTTTAAATATTTATTATGATTTTAATCTTTCCTTCTGTTATAAGCTTTAAATGAAAAGAATAGCTTCTGTCAGCTTTTAGAGACTAGCAATATCACAGAACTACCTCTTTCTCTTTTCCTTTATTTTTCTTGTACACTTGCCCCAGTTCCTTCTTTGCTCTCTGTGCTTTGATTCTATCCAGAAGCATATGTGATATTACTTGCTCATTTGGTGGCACTCAGTTTACTGAGACGATGTCTGTCCCATAAGCAAAAATAAAAATGCACTTGTAGGTCAGCAAGTTGTAGAATCACACAGTTACTCCTAGACATAATCACTGCCCGCCCCCCTTTTTTGTTCTAAGTTACTTTCATATTTTGTCTATCTTATCCTCTTACTGTATCCCCAGCATCTGGCACATATATCCACTCAATAAATATTTGAGTGAGTGAGTGCATGGAAGAATGAATAAATTAATCACTTGTTTTGGATAATTTAGCTAGTCAGTTATTTGTTGAATATTTTTATATGCCAGGTACTATGCATACATATAGGATACAATGGCGAATCTCTTCCTTATGAAGCTTTTATTCTAATGGAAGAGACAAACAGTAAAAAAAAAAAAAAAAAAAAAGGTAGAGAACTAGTTAGAATAATTACAGGTTGTGATAACTGATGTGATGTAAGTAAAGAAGTATTATAGAAAGGATGCCTGCTTTACACAGAAGATCATAAATGAAACTTCCAAATTTATACACACAGGAAAATAGGAGTTACCAGAACAAGAGCTAGGGGAGAGGTTTAAAAAGAAAGAAAGAAAAAGCTTGGTGAGTTCCAGGGCATGATAGGAGTGCAGTGTGGCATGTGGCATAGAGAGGAGGTAAAGAGGCCACCAAGCCATGCTGGGTCTTGTAGGCTTTTGGAAGTTTGAGTATTATTTTTAGTGCAGTGGAAAGAAATCGTTGAAGGGATTTAAGCAGAGGAATGTTAATGAAGCAAGATCATTATGATTGCTGGGTGAAGGTATTGATCATGGGGGAAAGTCAGTTCTAATAAAGGATTTTATATATAGTTAAGTCTGGGAGATATATAAGAAATTAAAATCTCTATTTCCCACTGCTATTGGGTTACTTAAATGAATGATAGCAAAATAGCCAGAGATTACTTTATGGTAAGCCAAAAGGGTAAAAAGACATCTTGAAGAACAAATGACCTTTGGAAGCTTTTAGAATTGCTGCCAAAACCTGCTCTGAAACTGTGTCTTCTTTGACTTCAGGGAAACCTCTTGTTCTGCCTGTTTCCTGTCTCAGTTTTGGAGAATACTAGGGTTTGAACTTAGGGCTTTGTACTTGATGGGCAGGTACTCTACCGCTTGGGCCTCCAGGTCTCCTATTTTAGCTTTGGTTCTTTCCCCTTCCCTCCTGAAATCACCTGACATTGTATTTCTCAAGGTTCATGCAAGAATTTGACTTTCTCTCTCTCTGCTTTATTTCCTTCAGTAAGTTGACCTTTTCTCTCACCTCCCTAGTTTGTTTTTGAAGCTTTGATTTGAAGCACCAATGGAACCTCTAATTAGAGGTGTCCATAAACAGTTGGAGGAGTGAAAATCCTCCAAAAGAAAATGCTAGGCTCAGGAAACACTTTGAACATAGAGATGCTTGAAAGAGATTCTAGTTGAATAGGTCGGAGAGGTGTTTGGGAATATACTGTGTAGCAGGGTCCCAAACCACTGCTGTGGAAGTATGACAACTAACCAGGCTGCCAATGTGCTCACCAAAGTCCAGAGCCCAGCTCACTCCCAGCTACAGTGTGTGCTTTTGTATGTCCCGGCAGACTCAGACACTTGCCACCCTCCTCCTTAGCCCCGAGGACAACACAGCCATTGCTCAGGTTGCAAAACGTGCATCCTAGAGGCCATATAGCTTCAGAAGAGGAGAAAGGATATAAAGCTAGAACTGACCCTCAGGAAAAACAACTGACAGTATTTCTGAGTTTGGAACCAGAAGGAAATTTCTTAGGAGGAAAGAGTTCATCCATCAGTGCAGATCTGTTTAATTCTGCATTCTTCACACACTCTACTGAGGAAGCTAAAGTCAGAAGAGGCTTCACTGGAAGAAAGAGAAGTCAGCCTCTTCTGATCCTGGGAATCTCTGGGAAGAGACAGTCTGGCCAGCTTGGTCACAGACACATTGGTTCAGATACTGCTGAGAGGGGCCTCCGTTGTGGATGGGGAAGAATGCAGCCAGGCATGAAGGATAGTGAAAAGTGCAGCTGTGTTTGAAATCCTTTGTAAAGAGACCCCTGAGCTCTTCTCCTCCTGGGATACAAGATTGCTGTGACCAGGGCCAGAACTCTGCCCAGAACCATGAATATGCCACATCATTTGTGGGGTGTCCTAATTCCATTTTTATGAAAAACTATTTCTGTGGTAAGAATGTATTCTACATTCCCCACAATAAACTTACACACATATTTATAAGAACGTATGTGTTTAAGCTTGAAGAGTCATGTACATGTAACACATAGAGACACTCGGCTTGGACTAACATGGTCCACAATCACACAGTCAGAACACGTACTGTTTATAATCACTCTCATACCCTCCGCTTTCTAAAGTGCTGCAGTAATCCTGTGTTGGTAAATGCTGAGAAAAAATGACAGGTAGAGATAGACTAATTAGATGTATTTCCCCATAATATAACGAGGATGGTGTAGAGTATTTTAGAAGAAAAGCATAATTAGAAAGTGAGGTGCAAGTTGCCAATGTGTAAACCATTTCATGAGATAAATAATTTATATTTGTATCTTTTTGCTTGTCTCTCTACCTACATTAGGGTAATTCACTTATTTATTCCCTGTCTCTACCAAAGCATGTTGCTTCAACCTATAGGGAAGGACCACTGCCCTCACCCGCACTCACATAATTAACTTCTCTTTTGTCTTTGCTCTCTGTTATTCTTTTTCAATTGAAAACTATAACTCTCACCCCAGAAAAATGCATATAAAATCTAACAAATTGTTTCTGGAGGCTCATGGAGTCTCCTATTTTCCCATTCTGTCCCCTTCTTCCCACCCCCCCCCCACTATTTTTTATCCTCCTTTCCTCCCTTCCTCCCTCTCCCTCCTTTTTCCTCTCCTCCTCCTTCCCCTTTATCCCTCCCAAGCTCTCTCACACATAATCCACACATTTCACAATCACTTTAAGTGCTTCTACGGGCATTATCTTATCTTGTCTTCACATTGGCCTGAACAAGGTGTACAGGACCCAGTCGGGGGGCTAAGTCAGCCTAAAAACTAGCCTTCACTGTGCTCTCCCAGCCAATTGCCAGAGAGGAAGGGGTTATTTTCTTGCATATGTGTACCATCCCTCCTTACCAACCTCTGTGCCCATAGGTCTACCCCAAAGGGGAAACCACATTTTGTTTGTTTGTTTTTTGTTTTTTTGAGGGGCGGTGGTATTGTTTCTCCTTTTTTTATTGTTGTGCTAGGGGTACATTGTGACATTTACAGAAGTTCTTACAATATATCAAATATATCATAGTTGAATTTACTCCCTCCACCATTCTCCTTTATTCCTCCCTCCATTTCTGGAATAGTTTCGACAGGTCTCATTTTTCCATTTACATATATGTGTACACACTATTTTCCCATATTCACCTTCCTACACCCTTTCCCCACATCCTTTCCCCTCGTCCCACTGGTACCAACCTCCAGACAGGACCTGTTCTGTCCTCCTGTTCTCCAATTTTGTTAAAAAATATATTTTTGTTTGTTTAAGATAGCTATACAGAGTGTTTCCTCATGACATTTCCATGTATATATGTACGATAACCTGAGTTGGTTTATCTCCCTGTTTTTCTCCATTCTACCTTAGTCCCCTTCTTATGGTGATTTCAGTAGGTTTAAAAATTCTATATTCATTTATGTATAAGAATTACATCAATCATATTCACCTTCTTAGCTTCCTTCTTTTACCTCCCTCTCTCATATGTGACCTATTTTTCATAATATTGCTTGTATTTGTATTCACATAAGAGAAAATATGCATCCTTTGGCTTTCTGAACTTGGCTAATTTCACTTAAGATAATGTACTTCAGTTCCGTCCATTTACCTGCAACCGACATAATTTAATTCTTCTTTATGGTTGAATAAAATTCTATTGTGTATAAATAGTACATTTTCTTAATACATTCATCAGTAGTGGGGCATCTTGCCTGTTTCTATAGCTTAGCTATTGTGAATAATACTACAGTAAACATGTCTGTGCAGGTGCCTTTATTGTAACCTGACTTACATTCCTTTGGGTATATCCCTAAGAATGGTATTGCTGGATCATATGGAAGTTCTATTGTTAGTTTTTAAGGTGCCCCCATACTATTTTACATAGTAGCTGTACTAATTTACATTCCCACCAGCAGTGTATGAGGGTTCCTTTTTCCCTCACATCCTCACCAACGTTTGCTGCTGTTTGTGTTCTTCATGGTAGCCATTCTAACAGGAGTAAGGTGGAATCTTAACATGGTTTGATTTACATTTCCTTTACGGCTAGGGATGTTGAATATTTCTTCATGTGTTTTTTGACTATTTGGACTTCTTCCTTTGAAAAAGTTCTGTTTAGTTCAGTTGCCCATTGGATTATTAATTTTTAAGGAGTTTAGTTTTTTTGTGCTCCCTGTGTGTTCTGGTTATTAATCCTTTGTCATAGGTATAGCTAGCAAAGATTTTCTCCCACTCTATGGGCAGCCTATTCAATTTGGTGACCATTTCTTTTGTTGTGCAGAAGCTTTTAAATTTCACATAGTCCCATTTGTTAATCCTTTCTCTTAATTGCTGAGCCATTTGAGTTCTATTTAGGAAGTCATTGCCTGTGCCTATTATAATTCCAGTGTATTCCCTGCTCTTCCCTGCACTAGCTTCAAAGTTTCAGGTCTTATATTAAGATCCTTAATCTATTTTGAGTTAATACTTGTACAGGGCGAAAGACATGTTTCTAGTTTTAGTTTTCTGCATGCAGATATCCAGTTTTCTCAGCAACATTTGTTGAAGTGGCTGTCTTTTCTCCATCGTATGTCTTTGGTGCCTTTGTCAAAAATCAGGTGGGCATAGCTATGAGGGTTTATATGTGGGTCTTCTGTTTTGTTCCACTGGTCTTCATGTCTGTTTTTGTGCCAGCACCATGCTATTTTTTATTGCTATGTCTCTATAGTATAGTTTGAAGTCAGGTATTGTGATACCTCCAGCATTGCTCTTTTTTGCTCACTATTGCCTTGGCTATTTCCAGTCTTCTGAGCTTCCAAATGAACTTTAGGGTTGATTTTTCAATTTCTGGGATGAATACCATTTGAATTCTGATGGGAAGTGCATTGAACACGTAAATTACTTTTGTTATTACAACCATTTTCACAATATTGATTCTGTCAGTCCATGAGTATGGGAGATCTTTCCATCTTCTGTAGTCTTCTTTGATTTCTTTCTTCAATGGTTTATAGTTTTCATCATAGAAAAACTACATAGAAAAACATCAGAGGTATTTCACATCCTTAATTTTATTCCTTGGTTTTTTTTTTTTTTTTTTTTTTTTTTTTTTTTTGAGGCTACTATAAATGAAATTGTTTTCCTATTTCTTTCTCAGTCTGTTCATTGTTGGTATATAGAAAAGCTACTGATTTTTGTAAATTGATTTTATATCCTTCTACTTTAAAGACAAAAACCACTTGACCATCTCAGTAGATGTAGAAAAAGACTTTCATAAGATTCAACACCATTTCATGATAAAAGTTCTAAGAAAACTAGGAATAGAAGCAGGATACAGAAACCCAGTGTGCCTCCTTTGTAACCATTCTCCCATCTCATTTCTTACCCAACCTCACCCCTTTGGAAAGCTTCAGTTCACTCAATAAATATGAGAGGTGTTTATGATGTCTAGGAGTTTTTTGGTGAAGTTTTTCAAGTCTTTTAGATCATGTCATCTGCAAATAAGGATAGATTGACTTCTTCCTTTCCCATTTGCATTCCTTTAATTTCTTCTTCCTGTTTTATTTCTCTGGCTAGGAATTTCAAGGCTATCCTGAATAAGAGTGGAGAGAGTGGACACCCTTTTCTTATTCCTGACTTTAAAGGAAATGACTTTGGTTTTTCCCCAAAGCATGATGTTGATTATAGGCTTATTATATATAGCCTTTATTATGTTGAAGTACATTCCTTCTATTCCTAGTTTCATCAGAGCTTTTATCATGAAAGGTTGTTGAATTTTGTCAAAGGTTTTTTTCTGCATCTATTGAGTTTTTATCTTTGTTTCTGTTAATATGCTATATTACATTTAATGATTTACATATATTGAACCATCTCTGCATTACTGGGATGAAACCAACTTGATCAAGGTGCATGATCTTTTTGATACGCTGTTGAATTCAGTTTGCCAATATTTTTTTGAGGATTTTTGCATCTAAGTTCATTAAAGACATTAGCCTGTAATTCTCTTTTTTTGTTGTATCTTTATCCAGTTTGGGAATGAGTGTAATACTAGGGGAAGCCACTTTTAAACTTGCCAAAAGTGCTGCTAGCAGAGCTGTGGCCCTCACTTATGAAACAGATATAATTTTGTACTTTTTATAGATGAGGACAATAAGGCTAACCAAGACTAAATTTCTTGGCAAAGACAGTGTCTGATCGTATAACTCATGTTCCCATATCTACAAGTTGCAGTTTCCTCAGTGTTTGCTTGGAGGTCTGTTTCAGCTTCTCAGTATGACTCCTCTTTCTCAAGTATGTAGCACAGAGTCTTCAGGGAACTCACTCCCTGGGGGGGAAAAAAAAACCCAGTGTGCCCCCTTTGTATCCATTCTCCCATCTCATTTCTTACCCAACCTCACCCCTTTGGAAAGTTTCCATTCACTCAATAAATATGAGAGGGTGTCTTCTCTCTAATGCCTTGGCAAAATCAGAAGTACAACTGTATCTTCAGATTGAAGATTTAATAAAAGCACTGGAAAACCACATTCTAAAAGAAAAAAGCTTAGTGGGTCTTTACTGACACTCATCATATTTTCATAAAACCTAGAAGCAATGAGAAAAGATTAGATGTATCTAATACTAGATCTAAAAAAAGGATTCAGAGATGATGCAAGGGATCTGAATTTTGTGGTAGAGTGTAGCTTAGTATAAAGAATGGACTTTTCATTGAAACAGAAAGGAAAGGAACACTGCCTAATTCATTCTATGAAGCCATACTCATCTCAAAACCCGACCAGGACACATCTAAAAGGGAGAACTACAGGCCAATATCCTTAATCAAAATTAATTCAAAAATCCTCAATAAAATTATGGCAAACCGAATCCAACAACATATCAGAAAGATCACTCACCATGATCAAGTTGGCTTCATCCCAACGATGCAGGAGTGGTTCAACATACGCAAATCTATAAATGTAATACAGCACATTCATAGAAGCAAAGACAAAAACCACTTGATTATCTCAATAGATGCAGAAAAAGCCTTTGATAAGATTCAACACCACTTTATGATAAAAGCTCTAAGAAAACTAGGAATAGAAGGAATGTACCTCAACATTATAGAAATGGTATATGACAAACCTATAGCCAACATCATACTTAATGGGGAAAAACTGAAGCCATTTCCCCTAAAGTCAGGAACAAGACAAGGATGCCCACTCTCTCCAATCCTATTCAACATAGTCCTGCAATTCCTAGCCAGAGCAATAAGGCAAAAAAAAAAAAAAGAAATAAAAGGAATACAAATAGCTAAAGAAATAGTCAAAGTATCCCTATTTGCAGATGACATGATCCTATACCTCAAAGACCCAAAAAACTCTACCCAAAAACTCCTAGACACCATAAACAGCTTCAGCAATGTAGCAGGATACAAAATGAACTTACAAAAACCAGTATCCTTTCTATATACCAACAATGAACAAATTGAGAAAGATTATAGAAAAACAATTCCATTTACAATAGCCTCAAAAAAAATCAAATACCTAGGTATAAACCTAACAAAAGATGTGAAAGACCTCTACAAGGAAAACTATACACTTCTGAAGAAAGAGAATTGAGGAAGACTATAGAAATTGGAGCGATCTCCTATGCTCATGGATTGGTAGAATCAACATAGTAAAAATGTCTATACTCCCAAAAGTAATCTACATGTTTAATGCAATTCCCATCAAAATTCAAATGACATTCATAAAGAAATTGAAAAATCTACCATTAAATTTATATGGAAACACAAGGGGCCACGAATAGCCAAGGCAATACTCAGTCAAAAGAACAATGCTGGAGGTATCACAATACCTGACTTCAAACTATATTACAAAGCAATAGCAATAAAAACAGCATGGTATGGGCACAAAAACAGACATGAAGACCAGTGGAACAGAATAGAGGACCCAGACATGAATCCACATAGCTATGCCCACCTTATTTTTGACAAAGGCACCAAAAAAATACGATGGAGAATAGACAGCCTCCTCAAGAAATGTTGCTGGGAAAAGTGGTCAACTGCCTGCAGAAAACTGAAACCAGATCCATGCCTATCACCCTGTATTAGTATCAACTCAAAGTGGATTAAGTACCTTAATATCAGACCCAAAACCTTGCGGTTAGTACAGGAAAGAGCAGGGAATGCCCTGGAAGCAATAGGTATAGGCAAGGACTTCCTCAGCAGAACTCAAGTGGCTCAGCAACTAAAAGAAAGGATGGACAAATGGTACTACATGAAATTAAAAAGCTTCTGCACAAAAAAAGAAATGGTCTCTAAGTTGAAGAGACAACCCACAGAGTGGGAGAAAATATTTCCTAGCTGTAGCTCAGACAAAGGACTGATAACCAGAATATACACGGAGCTCAAAAAACTAAATTCCTCAAAAATCAATGAACCAATAAAAAGTGGGCAACTGAACTAAACAACTTTTTCAAAGGAAGAAATCCAAATGGCCTAAAAACACATGAGAAAATACTCACCATACCTGGCCATAAAGGAAATGCAAATCAAAACCACACTAAGATTCTACCTCACTCCTGTTAGAATAGCTATCATCAAGAACACCACCACCAACAAATGTTGGCGAGGCTGCAGGGGGCAAAAAGGAACCCTCATACACTGCTGGTAGGAATATAAGCTAGTACAGCTACTTTGGTAAACAATGTGGAGGCTTCTTAAAAAATTAAACATAGACCTGCCATATTACTACTCCTAGGGATATACCCAAAGAAATGTGACTCAGGTTGTTACAAAGGCACCTGCATACCCATGACTATTGCAGCGCTATTCACAATAGCCAAACTATGGAAACAGCCAAGATGCCCCACTACCAACAAATGGATTAAGAAAATGTGGTATTTATACACAATGAAATTTTTATCTTTTTTTATTGTTTATACATTTATTCATATGTGTATACATTGTTTGGGCCATCTCCCCCCCATACCCTGCCCCTGCCCTCACTCCCCCAAGCACCCTCTCCCCCCACCTCCCTCACTTCCAGGCAGAACCTGTTCTGCCCTCTTCTCCAATTTTGTTGAAGGGAAAACATAAGAGATAATAAGAAAGACATAGCATTTTTGCTAGGTTGAGATAAGGATAGCTATGCAGAGAGATTGCTAGCATTGCTTCCATGCACATGGTTATTACGACCTGAATTGGTTCATCTCTACCAGACCTTTCCCTATTCCTGCCATACACATTCTCCCCTTAGTGTGTGACCCATGTTCAGTAATATGTTGACTTTTGAATTTGTCATTCCCAAGTAAATGAATGGAACTGGAGAGCATCATCTTATGTGAGGTTAGCCAGGCTCAGAAAGCCAAAAATCTCATGTTCTCCCTCATACACGTATTATAGATCTTAAACAAATGCAGTAGTATTACTGGACTTGGGTCACACATTAAGAGCAGAACGCACAAAAGGAGGAATAGGGAGAGGGAAGGAAACCAAAAACTTGAATGTGGTTGATGTGCTCCTTATAGAGGTCAAATAAAGTAATCTTAAACTGGCTGAGGCCACTGTGGGAAGGGGAGTAGGAAGTAGTGAAGAAGTCAGGTAGAGATGAACCAATGTCGGTTGTAATACACTTGTGCATGGAAGCAATGCTAGGAATCTCTCTGTACGGCTGTCTTTATCTCAAACCAGCAAAAAAGGTTATGTCTTTCTTATTATCTCTTGTTTTCTCTTCAACAAAATCGGAGGACATTGGAACAGGTTCTGCGAGGTGGCAGAGGAGGTGGCCCAAACAATATATACACACATGAGTAAATGTAAAAACGATAAACTAAAAATGAAAAAGAAAAATGGACTTTAGAGTTAAGCCAACATAGATTTAAATCCCAATTTGGCCAATGTCAACCTTAGGCAACTTGATCACTTTAAGGCTTCTTTTCCTTATATGTAAATGAGCATGTTAATAATAGCTGTCTTCTTGTGCATATTAAAGCACAAGGTTGTAGGCACTCAGAAAGTATTAGTTCCCTCTCTTGAATCTTTCTTTGTGCTACTAACCCCTTAAAACATCATATCTTACTAATTTTTATACCCTGCTCTGATCATATAGATATTCAATAAGTATCTGTTATATTCAAAATTGTCTGCTTTATTCATACATCTGTAAAGATGAATCCTTGCAGTAATTCAGCTTGGATACTATCAGTTTAAGGCATTATCAAATTAAGCATTCTAATATAACAAAACTTACCAGGTTTTTTTCTTCTAAGACTCACCTCTTCCTCTGATCTCTTATCCATCAACAGCTTTGAGAACAACTGAGTTCCAACTTCTTATGATATCACACACTTACTGCTTTTAGTGGAGGCAGGAATGGTGGCAAATCAAAATTACCTCTTTGATTGACAACATGAAGACATCTCTAAAAGAACAACTTGTGAAATAGAATTTAAAGCTGTTGTTTTGGCATGATGGTTTGACATTTGTTTGCAGTTATGTTTTTAACTATAATTAAGGGAATCTAGATTTTTGCATATATATAAGAAATTACATTTGCATGTTCTTTTGGTCTAAGAATTTAAAAGTTAAAGTTTTTAAAATAAATAGTCTTAATTGCAAGCACATCCTAATCTGCCTATTGTGTCGACTCCAAAAACGTTAATTAAAAAAATCTGGTGAGAGTACAGGATAGAATGTTACAACCACAGCTCCTTCAGAGATGCATGCAAAACAGAGGCGGCTGACACTGGAGAGAGCCCTGGGCTAGCATCAGCTTGTGCTAGCTGGGCCACTGGTGAATCATGTCACCTCACATAGTCATTTACTACTTTGGCCTTCATTTCTTCTAAAAATGTAGGAGTGATTTAGCATATTTCTAAGGAAGGACAAGAAAGAATTACTGTATTCTCAGAGACTAAAATAGTGCCTCACACATAGTAGGCACTAATAAATATTTAATGGCTGGAATGGATGGGAGTAAATTAAATTATAATTAAACAGCTAGGATTTGAAACAAGGAAGCTCCTCTCAGTTTTTTTCTCAGGCCTGGAGAGCTTCTGATTTTCTGCTGAAAATCAAAGCTGGAAGTAAAATACAAACTCCTAGATTCTAATGGTAACCTTTTTATCTGATTCTTAGCAAAGTTCAAGTTTAGGGCTTAAAACTGTGTTGTTTCTCATCATTCTAAAGCATTAGCATCAGAACTGGTCCTGAAGAGGCAGCTATTTAAACAGGTGCACATTTTCAGTTTTTTATAACATGGACTGTGCCTTTATAATTGTCTTATTTATCATAATTCCTCTAGATTTCTAACAGAAATTCCCACTATGGTCAAAGCTGCCTCTTTTAGTTTCTTCCTGCACAAGATTGCTTTCTCTTGTTGCTGTCTCAAGATGGTTTTCTAAGACAAACTGTGTGTGTCCTTCCATGGATATATTGTGTAAGTGTGGTTTTTATTTTTGGAATCAAGATTATCTTTTCACACATATAATCATCTTTGTATACATTACTTACTGCCCATTCCATTCTAATCGAGAACAAGTGAGTACTTATAACATCATGTATAATTATTCTTTCTGCCTTGTCCCTTTAGAGACACACTGAAGAGTTTTAGAGTCAGGAACAGAGGCTCAGCAGGGAATCAAAGAAGTATAAAGGTCTCCTCATTTCTGCAACCAAAAGGTCAAGGAAAATTTCCACCACAGATATAAATTCATATTTTATAGCAATTCACTTAAGACATCTTATTCTTTGTGGAAATGTGATAACAGACTTCAAAATTCTTTGAAAATTCAGTGAATAATAATCACTTTGTTAGCTTTGTTTGATCCCTGACCTACTATATTTTAGCTGTTATAATCACTAGACTTAAGGCTTTTATTCTAAAGAGATACATATAGCAGCAGTGGTTTGTACTGAGTCCTTCAAAGGAATGCATATGGAATGGATTCTACTTTTCCTTTTTTTTAAGCAGTACTAGAGTTTGAATTCAGGGCCTCACACTTGCTAGGCAGGTGCTCAGCCACTTGAACCACTCCACCAACTCAATTTTTCCTGATCTCAAAATTACAGCTGCCTTCAGGGAGACTGAAATTCAAGCATCTCAGATACTCAGTACCATCTACTTTATAAGAAAGGTAACTTCTAATGTACTAACAAGGTCACTATCTGAAAATGTTCATTTGAGTTTTCTAATCAGTAAGACAACTTTTCAAAAAAAAAAAAAAGAAAGAAAGAAACCTGGTTTAAGACATATGAAGTGAATCCAAAAAAAGAAAAAAGTTGCACCAAATCACCAGGACTCTGCACAATCTGGCCACTTCTAGTAAGCACATGGCCAGCCACATCTATTTTCCTGGCATTTTGTTAGTCACAATTACTTTAATTGAAATGCCTTGTTATTTCTATTACCGGTGCTCTTTATCTTGATCAAGCTTACTATTAAAAGTTTCTAAGTCAGGCACTGGTGGCTCATGCATGTAATCCTAACTATTCAGGAGGCAGAGATGGAGGATCACAGTTCAAAGCATCCAGCGCAAATCGTGAGACCCTATCTTAAAAAATACCCAACACAAACCAGGACTGGTGGAGTGGCTCAAGTGATAGAGTGCCTTCCTAGCAACCCTGAAGACCTGAGTTCAAATCCCAATACTACCCAAAAGTTTCTATTATACCCAGTCGTATAATTTCACTTGAAGGTAGACTGTTGTATTAGCTTCCTATTAATGCTATGATAGATGACTATAAGTTTACTATCTCATAATTCTATCATCTCTCAAGTTCAAATGGCATCATCACAATTAAAATGCTTGCCCTTCAGAGAATTGGTAAGAGAGTGAAAAGACAAGCTTACACTGGGCTAATGTATGTAATAAAGAACTTATTTCCAGAACATATAAAGAACTTTGGAAACTCGATGATACAAGCATAACCTAATAAAAAATGAGCAAAGGATTTGAGTAGACACTTCACCAACTTCCCAGATAGCCAATCAGCCTACAAAAAGGTGCTCAATATCGTTAGTCTTTAGAGAAATGCAAAATAAAACTGCAAGAAGATACTACTCCATACTTTTATAATGTCTAAAATTTAAAAGCCCCAAAATACCAAATATTGGAGGGGATATGAAGAAGCTGGAACTGTCATTCCCTGCTGATGGGAATGTAAAATGATAAAACTTCTTTGGAAAACTCTTGGCAAGTTACTTTAAAAGTTAAATATAGGGCTGGGGGCGTGACTCAAGCAGGAGAGCACCTACCTAGCAAGTATGAAACTCTGAATTCAAATCCCGGTACCTCAAAAAGAAAGTTTAATATGTACCTACTTTGCTTTCCAGCCATTTCACTCCTACACATTTACCCAAAAGAAATAAAAGCATATGTTTGTATCAATTTGTACACAGATATTAATGGCAGCTTTATTTGTAATAGCCCAAATCTGTGAGACAACTTAAATATTCATCAACAGGCGAATGGGTAAAGTAATTGTGATGTACCCAAACAACGGAGCACTATCAGCATAAACATGGGCTGTCTATCAGCTGCGTGTGGCAGCTCATACCCATAATCCCAGCACTCAGGAGGCTGAGGCAGGAGGATCCAAGTTTGAGGCCAACTTAAGGAACCTACTGAGTTCCAGGCCAGCCTGAGCTGCCTAAATGAGACCCTGTCTCAAAAAAAAAAAGGAATATTGATGCATAGTATAACATGGATGAATCTAAAAAAAAATTATAGTGACTAAACTACACTAAACCAAAAAAAAAAAAAGGCATCTACTGGATGAGTTCATGAATATATATATATATATATTCTGAATATGCAAAAGAATCTAATGACAGAAAGCAATCTAGCGAATGGACGTAAGAGAGGCAAGAGTGGGAAGTTACAAAGGGGCACATCCCACCTCACCTCCAACTCTTATTGTCCAAAGGAAAATGAGAAAGCTGCTTTTTTCCCAACAGGGCAAATAATCTAATATTCCAAGCCAGAAGTGTCCCCCACCTCCAGAGTCAGCTTCCAATGAGATTTCAGAGTTGTGATGGACTCCACTGGTACTAGATGGCCTGTGATGCCTCCCACCACAGTGAAGGACTATACTATCTACACCTGATTCCTACCAGATGTGGCCATATGACATGTTTTTCACACTGACATGTAAGAGAAATGATATACCCCAACTCTGAAGAGAAGTTTTAAGAGATGCTATATTTTGGTAATTTTTCCTGTCAGCCACAAAAGCATCATTCCCAGATAAAAGTTGCTCCTTAGTCTACATCCTGCGACAACACATGAGGAACTGAGCAGCAGATGACAGACACATAATAGGAGCAAAAACTAAACTAGCACTGTAAGGCACTGGAATTTCAGATGTTAAGTTTGAGATGTTTCTAAAATAAGTACAGCAGTCAGGTGGAGAGTTGGACACAGGAGACACACTCAGAGACAGATCAGAACTGGAGAAAATTTGGGAGCTGTCAGCATGTAGATTGCATAAAAGGAAGGAAGTCTGCAAAGGAGACAGAAGCAGCTAGGTATTTGGAGGTGAGCTGCAAAAGAAATCTTTAATGCAATCCCTATTTTGCTACCCTTACTCTTCATTCCTTTTGCTTCACTTCTTTTTCTCCAGCCAAAGACTGCTGTGCGAGCTTTCAAAACCTGCTGGATCAGCCTCACATTTTAAAAGATAAATCTTCCTTTTAAATTCATTGGATTTTCAGCACCATTTCGACAGTGACCTGCCTTCCTAATTACCTCCAGGGTCTGATGATAGTGCCATGTGCAGAGATGACAGTGAATCCCACTACTCAGGAGGAAGACCTGCTTACTACTGACTCTCCCCTTCTTCAACGGGGTCTTGTCCTTAACTCTTCCCTCCATCTACCATTCTGTGTGCTCACGCATGATCAATAATTGTTTTTATTGATCTTGATCTTGATATTGATATAGATATAAAGTATGAAGAAATGCAATACAGTGAATATCTATGTACTGACTACTCAGTTTAGGAGAGAATCTTAGCTTTAGCTGTAAGTCCTTTTATGATTCTCCCCAATTCTATCTTGTCTCTGCTTCCCCAGTGAGAACCATCAGACTGCACTTTGTGTTTCTTAGCCAACTAGGAACTGAAAGGAATTTCCTCAAACTGATAAAGAGCAGCTACAAAAACCTGAGATAATATCTGTTGTGCCCTCACTTCTTAAATCATAGGACTTGGAGGTGTAACTCAGCAGTAAACTATTTGCCTAACATACTCAAAACCCTGGATTCGATCCCCAGCACCACAAAATCTCAAACATTCATACTGTCTGTAGCATTCTGTGATTTGTTGTTTTATGGCCCTTGCCTTTGTTCATCATGTGCTAAGGATCATTCATTTCTTCATCGTTCTGTATTCTAATGTATACAATTGTAGTATACAATTGTGGTATACAATTGTATCTAATCTGTTTTAGCGTTATAATAGTGAAATATGTAGCAATTTCACTATTATTCAGTTTAAATACCAATTTAAATACCAGTTTAAACACCAATTGTGATTTTTTTATTTGACCCAGCAATATATTTTAGATTCTTTTCAAATACATGAAGGTTTTTTTTGTTTTTGTTTTTTGTTTGTTTGCAGTATTGGGATTTGAACTCAGGACCTACATCTTGAGCCACTCCACCAGCCCTTTTTTGTGACCTTTTTTTTCGAGATAGGGTCTTGAAAACTATTTGCCTGGGCTGGCTTCAAACCATGATCCTCCTGACCTCTGCCTCCTGAGTGGTTAGGATTACAGGCCACTGGCACCTGGCTCCATGAAGATAGTTTTTTGTTACTGACATTTCTTTGTTTTCACAAAATACGGGTTATAGGTTAAAAGAAGTGTAATGTAAAGTACGTATGTGAGTACGTATGTTAGTTGCCACATTAAAAAATAAACAAGTAAAAATCAATAATATATTTTATCCAGTATATAAAAAATGTATTTCATATTATTTAAATATATAATCATCTTTAAAAGCTGTTACAGCTGTTTTAGATTTTTTTGTACTAAATTTTTAAATCTGGTAGGTATTTTATACTTATAACACATCTCTATTTGGACTACCCACATTTTTTTTGGTGGTACTGGGGTTTGAACTTAGGGCCTCACACTTGCTAGGCAGATGACCTACTATTTGAACCACTCTACCAATCTGGACTACCCATATTTTAAGTGCTTAATAGTTATATGAAGCTAGGGGCTACCATATTTGACAATACAGGTTTATAATATAACAATTATTTGAAATTCACTGAAACTTTCAGTCCTAGTATGTGGTCAATATCATTTGAGCTGGAAAATAATTGTGTATTTTTCTACAACTTGTATACATATTCTATATATTAGCCTTAAATCAATCCTATTATTTGCATTAAATCTTCTTTCTGTGTCTTTATTATTTCTCTTTTTGACCCTTGGTTGCTTCATTCATACCTGTAGGAGGACCACTCACAACAGTCTAGAGTTGTGCAGCGTATATTTCCATGGCTATATTGGTGTTCCTGGAATGACTTATTTATAACTGAGGGAAATGTGGTGAATTCTACTATCATAGTATAGATTTGACAGTTTCTCTATAATTACATCAAGTTTTAATTTATATATCATGAGGCTATTTTATAGGTGAATGTAAGTTTAGAATATTCACAGCAAATTAAACCTGTTATCATTTTTAGTTCCCAATAATGGTCTTTGCTTTAAAGTCTGTTTGCTTGATGATAATATACTTTACTCTTCCTTACCCTTAATATATCCCTGTTGTATCTTTTCCAAACTTTTCATGTCCTTATTTTAGGGTTCTCTCTCTCTCTCTCTCTCTCTCTTTCTGAATTTTGGGGTTTTTTTGTTTTTGGAGTGATGGAGTTCGAACTCAGGGCTTCGTGCTTGCAAAGCAGGTGCTCTACCGCTTCAGCCACACCTCCAGTTCATTTTGGTCTGGTTATTTTGGAGATGAGGTCTCATGAACCCTTTGCCAGAGCTGGCCTCAAACCACAATCCTCCTGATCTTAGCCTCTCAAGTAGCTAGAATTACAAACATGAACCACCAGTGCCCAGCAGAAATGTTTTTTCTAAAAAACATTAATTAACAAGTCTGTTTTGTTCTTCAAATTCTTTTCCCATTGTAATGATTAATTTAAGCTTCCGATTTCTCGTTCTTTTTCTGCCTCATTTTCTCATTTTAGGCCTTTTGGGGAGAATTGTTGAAGTTTTGTCCATTTTCTTAGGCATTTTTCCACTAATGATATTGGAAATAGTAGTACTAAATAGTACTTAGTAATTGGTAGTAGTAATTAGTATAATATTTTATTTCTATTCTTTTAGTGATTAATCTTGAAATCTTACCATACATACATACATACTTAATGAAGTCTAAAATTAATATCTTAAATTCTTCTTGAATAATGCAAAAATGAAAGAGCGCTTGAGCTCTGAAAGCTCAAGCTATCATCCTACATTTTTGTCCAGTTTTCTAGTTCTCTTTTTACTAGCCCCTCTAATTACACATAATCAAAATTATTGTATGCAGACCATATTAGTTTACATTTACTACATGCAAGGCTAACTACATAATTTTCAGGGGGGAAGGCAAGAGGTAAGATGATCTCAGGTTGAGGCTCTTGCTTGATTGAACTAGCAGACTTCACTGTAAAACCACAAATACAATGATAAAATTCTTAAGAATTTCAGGATGGTGACTGCAGAGCATAAAAACCTGAAGCATAGAGTCCCCATCTGAACTGAGGGCTTCGTACAACTGCTCTTGACACATACCTAGAAGCCCTCCCTATCTTAGTGTTTGCCAGTTTCTTTGCTTACTCTTTTTCCTAACTTAGACTTTCATTCTGAGATCATATTCTTTCCTGCAAAGTATGTTTTTTTGGTGTGGTGGTGGTGGTATTGGGGTTTGAACTCTGTTCTCCGCCCCAGCCCTTTGTGTGTTTTGTTGGTTGGTTTGTTTTTGAATAGGGTCTCATGATCTTGTCTGGGATGGCTTTGAACTGCGTTCTTCTTATCTCTGCCTCCAGAGTAGCTGGAGCCACAGGCATGTACCACCTCACCCAGCTATTCAGAAGCTCTTTTACTTAAAATTCTTGAGTTGGAGGTAAACTCTCAAAACTTTATAGGCTATGTTTATCCCAGT
This sequence comes from Castor canadensis, assembly GCF_047511655.1. Taxonomy (NCBI): domain Eukaryota; kingdom Metazoa; phylum Chordata; class Mammalia; order Rodentia; family Castoridae; genus Castor; species Castor canadensis. The sequence continues at coordinate 111,554,077 of NC_133390.1, read as the reverse complement.
ATGTTTTTATTTCAACCTCATTCTGAAAGATCTCTGCTCAGTACCTGGTGTTATGCTAATGGTTATTTTCTCAGAGGACTTAGAATTTTTTTTTTCTTTTTGCCATCTTTTGTTTCTGTTGAGAATAAGCTTCCAGTATAGTTAAGTCCCTTTGAAGATTTTCTATCCCAACTTCGTCTAAGATCTCTTTTACTTGGTGCTCTTCATCTTCACTATGAGATGCCCAGATGTAGAATTTATTTTTATTATATTGCTTGGAATTCAGTAAATTTCCTGAGTTTGTAAGTTGGTATTTTTTTTAATCAATGCTGCTTCCTCCCCTTTTCTTTCTCTTTTGTTTCTGAAATAATGAACTGAAAAAATTAGATCTTTTAAGTATGTCCTCCATACTCAAATTTTCATTTATACTTTCCACACTTTTTACTCCCATACTATATTCTGTATAATTTCTTTAAATCTTTCAGTTTATTATTTCATTTTTTAATAATCTTCTGTAGACCTACAGAATAATCTTCTGTAGGACCATCCACTGTGTGTGTGTGTGTGTGTGTTTTCTTTTTCTTTTTGCCTAGTAAGCCCCAAGAATGCCTGCCAGGCATTCTTACTGCTTGAGCCACTTTGCCATTCTGCCAGCTCCCCACTGTGTTTATAATTTAAATTATTGTGTTTTTCATTGCTACGAGTTCAGTTTGATTCTTTTTCAAATTTCATTAATCAATTAAATCAGTCTTCCATTTCTTCTAACATATCAAACATGGTATATTAAATACAAGTGGTGAATGTGGTCATCCTTGTCTTGTTCTAGATCTTAGAAAACCTCTCATTCAGTTTAAGGTTAACTATTGCCTTATTATATATGGCCTTTATTATGTTGCAGTATATTCTTTTTATTCCTAATTTGTTCAATGTTTTTATCATGAAGAGATGTTGAATTTTTACCAAATACCTTTTCTGCATCTATTGAGATGATCATATGGTTTTTGTCCTTATTTTGTTGATATGGTGAATTATTATGTTTACTGATTTTTATATATCAAACTATCCTCCATCCCTAGGATTAACTCCATTAGAGCATAGTAAATAATCTTTTTGATGTGCTGCTGGATACAGTCTGATAGTATTTTTTTGAGGATTTTTGCTTCCATATTTATCAAGGATATTGACCTTTAGCATGCCATTTCTGTTGTGTTCTTGTCTGGTTTGGGTATCAGGATAATGGTAGCCTCATACAATGTGCTTGAGAAAATTCCCTCCTCCAATTTTTTGGTATAGTTTAAGAATTGCCAACAGTTGTCCTATAAATATTGGGCAGTGATTCCATCTGGGCCTGGGCTTTTTCTTGATGGGAGAATTTATTATTGATACAACCCCATTATTTGTTCTTCTGTTCAATTTTTCTGTTCTTTGTGATTCAAGTTTGGTAAAGTGTATGTGTACACAAATTTATACATTATTCTTGGTTATCAAATTGATTGGCATATAGTTATTCATAATACTTTCTAGTGACCTTATTATTCCTACAGTATCAGTCATAATATCTCCTTTTTCCATCTCTGATTTTATTTGAGTCTTTTCTTTCTTTTTCATAGTTAAACTAGCTAAGGGCTTGTCAAATTTGTTTGCCTTTTCAAAAAACTGGCTCTTTGTTTTTATGATCTTTAGCATTTTTATTATCTATTTCATTTATTTTACTTAGTATCTGTCCTGATCTTTATTATTTCTTTCCTTCTGCTAATTTTGGATTTGGTTGGTTCTTTTTTTTGTAGTTCCTTGAGATACAGCATTATGTTATTTGAGTTCTTTCTGTCTTTTTTATTTAGAAACTGATGACTATAAACTCACCTCTTAGTACTATGTTTGCTGTATCTCATAGGTTTTTGTATGTTATGTCTCAATTTTTCTTTGCTTCAAGAAATTTTAAATTTTCATTCTTGACTTCTTTGGCCCACAGGTAGTTTAGTATTCATGTATTAGCATAGTTTTAAAAGTTTTTCATGTTATTGATTTGTAGTTTTATTGCATTGTGGCTGGAAAAGATACTCAGTATGATTTTAGGTGGACTTTTATTGTTGGTTTTTCTTTGTGTGTGTGTGTGTGTGTGCGTGCAGTACTGGGATTTGAACTCAGGGCCTTGCACTTGCTAGGCAGGTGTTCTACCACTTGAGCCAGGCCTTCAGCCAGATTACTTGATTTTTTTTTTAATTGTTGAGATTTGTGGCCTTTTGCTTTTAAAGGGATGTGATAGAACAGGGAGAATAACAAGTAAGAGGTGACTCAGAAATTTCAAGCCCAAGGTTTTCGAACATTGAAGGTTATCAGAAGTAAAAGAAAGGAATGATTGAAGGAGATGGTGGTGAATTTGTTCTTTGTTGTGTTGAGATAGCCCAGCCTGGCCAGGAACTCGCCATCCTCCGGCCTCAGCCACCTGAATGCTGGGGTGACAGTATGTCCCACAACTCTTGGCATGAATTTGCTTTTTGATGTGTAAAATCTTTGGTGTTGATGAATCACTGGTATTGAAATGCCCAATACATAGTTATACATGAAAGTCACAAGTTTGAGAAAAGGGGTCAGAACTGAAAGAAAGAGAATGATAGAAAATGAAGGGATTAGAAGAAGGAATAAGCAAAAGAAGAGCATCGCCTACATAGAAAATAAGAAGAGTATGGAGACTTCTCAAGAGGGAAGAAGCTCTGATCAACAGACATGCTTTCCTTACTACTTGTGATATTTAAGGTTTTAATTTAAGTGCTCCTGTGAAATTTTCTCATAAATCTTCTATCCTTACCTCCATCTAGATGATCATAAACTAAGCATTGTGATTTATTTGTGGTCTGTAATCCCAGCACTTGGGAGGCAGAGTCAAGAGGATCATGAATTTGAGGCCAGCCTGTGTTACATAGAAAGACCCTTCTCAAAAGGCAAAACAAAAATAATACATTTATGTAGATCAAAATGTTAAAGTGTTACTTGTGCTTTCCTTTCTAATTTCTAATATGCTTTGTACTGTAGTTCACTCCTTATATTATTGTCTGTTTGCTCCTGTCAGTATTTGAGATCAGTAGAAAAAAAACAAATTCTGCAGAAACTGAAAATGTATTGACTTTATGGCATATACCAACATATTTTCTTTTTTTAGAACAAAAATATTGTCTGGTGTTAGAATCTAGTCATAAACTTTTTGAACCACAATTTACAACATTTTATTATATTGTGACTCCATGTATGTTGTTACTATTTCATGCAAAAATAATAACTTATTAATGATTAAGGAAAATTTCACCTGTTTAGTGTTTGTAAATTACCGTTAACAACTAAAATGGTATGCAGTAGCAAAATATATATTGCTACAGAGAGCGGACAGACTAAGGTATAAAGAATATTATTCTCTAAGCCAAGAACTACACTGGCAAGTATAATTCTGTTAGGGGTGAGTCTTGACTCATTTGTTGGGTTTATGGTTTTCAGGGAATTGATGCTGATTTCACATCAGAAAAGCATCGAGCAGCTGCAGGAAACCCTTAGACAGAAGCTGCTGAGTGATGATAACTGGAGGGAAAAGGTAACAGTAGTGTGGCTTTCATCAGATGTGGCTTTCTTGCCTTTTAAAAATTCTATCTATTTGCCAGAATACTATTCCAGATAGATTCCTTTGCTTCCTTACATACTTTTGGTTCTTTCTGGAATTTCTAATACCAAATATATTTCTGATGTGTGTATTTTCTAATATTAGACAGCATAACAGGAAACAAAAAATTAAAAACAAATTTTGAAATCTTGTAAGATTTAGATAGCCTTTTGTTTTTACTTAGAAGCATAATTTTAACTTTTAAATGTTTACTTTTTTTCCCATCAAGTATCAGAATTTACATTGATCGTGTTCTTAAAGACAGGAAAATATCAACTCTTATAACTTCACTGCTTTGCCAATAAAAAGATAATATAAGAGAATGAAAAATGACTTAAAATTGTTCAGTCTAAACTTTTGATATGTTTACCACTGCAAAGTAAAATTAGTAAACTTAGCTTGCTATTATTTACAAAGACATGTTTGCTCTTAGAGTATGAAAAAATTACACTCATTTTTGTCTTGGGATTTCTCTCTATTTTTCAAAGTTTCAACAACAAATATGTATTACTTTTATAATTTTAAATAATACAAATCATATTTCTTACATTGTGAGTCTCTACCTTCTCAAGCCATCCACAGGGTCTAGTCGTCACATAGTAATAACATCTCCCTGCCATAAACTTCCAGTGTTCCTTGATTGGCTCCTGTACACTTTCCAACTCCTTCTCTTCCCCAATGTGTAACTGTGCCTAGCACTGGCCTTCTCCCTCAGTTCTGTGTGGTTGTCCATTGTTTGTGGTGCTGGAGATCAAACCAGGGCCTTGCACATGCTAGGCAAGTGCTCTACTGCTGAGCCACACCCTCAGTGCACTGTTTTCTTAGTATACCTTAAGTTTTTCTCTACAGCTGGAGCTGGTAACTGAAATTTAGATGGTTTGACTAGAATCCAGACAACTTACTTCTCCTTGTGGACTAGATCCTATAGGTTACAACCTTAAGCAACAAGCAGAACATCTTCACCAGTATTTCTCCACTCTGTCATCCAGTAGACTGAAACCCTCTAGGTGTCATGGCTGGTTCAGTCATTTCTGTTTCCAGTCTTCAAACATACTCAGCCAGTACCAGTCCTCTATAAGTCAATACCTCTTCCCTTGTCAGGATATAATAAAAAGCGATCACTATAGCTATATTACCATATGAGTGAAAATACAATCTGAGAGTGTGGACTAAAGTTGCTATCTATAAGTGTCCCATTCTGACCTAACTTTGTAGCACGAGACTTTTATTTCCCTTCTTCTCTAAGTCACACAATTCTTTAATTCTAATTTTTATAAGCCTTACTGTTCTTAATTCACTGGTCTGTTTTCATTTCCCTATCCTACTGATCCATGTTTGAAAATTCAGAAAGAAGATGAACAACCTAATAATTCAAAATAAGAGATTTATCTTATAATCCATCCAATTAATTGATAGAACTGTTTTTGACACTCTTGTGAAGATCTAGTGAAATAGTCTCTCCTACTTATTCTTTAAGGGACTAGACATCAAAGCAACCTTTTAGAAAGCAGTTTGTCAATTTGCATCATCTTTTGATTAGGAAATTTCTCTGATAGAATTAACATGGATAGAGATTTGGCAGTCCTTCCCTTTTCTTCTTTTTATTTTATTGTTTTCCTCTTTTTAAAAAAAATGTTGTGTTGGGTGGGTTACATTGTGGCATTTACAAAAGTTCTTATAATGTATCAAATATATCATTCTTGAATTTACTCCTTCTACCACTCTCCTTTATCACCCTTCCCACCATATCTTTCCCTTTTCTCAAACTCCTAAGCCCCTCCTCTTAGACTGTGGAGTGAACTTTCCTGCCTTTGCACACTCACACTCCATTGGGGTTTTCAGATACATTTCTCTGGAGGTCTGTGAGAAAAAAAATCACTCACTCTACTATTCCTGTTCACTGTTCCCCGATCCTGAGGTGTAGATCAAGTTAGCACCTGACAATATAAAAGCATTTATGTTCTTGCTTTGTGCTAATCTGATTATGAAAATTATCCTATGTAATAATTCCAAAGTTCTTACTAAGACCATGATACCTTTCTATATATTAATTATATCACAGATGTCTTTTGGCATATATAATTTTCCATAGTATAAATAAACATTTCTTCATGTTAGTAAGTGTTACCATTTTACCAGCACTAAGTCAAGATCCAGACCAGTAAAGCCAGGGAGTGATAATTATGTCTTGGCTGTGTTAGCAATTGAGACTATGAATAAAAAGTTCCCTAAAAGTCCTCTCACGACAGAGGAGAATCACTAACATGACATTGTCATCTCTTTCTTAGGTCACTGTGCCTTTGCATAGGAATGAAATGTTCTCTTTACAAATATATAATACACTTATTAGAATAAACTTCATAACTTAAATGCTTTTAACATTAAAAAAGTGGATAGCAATTTGTGCCTGTGTTTAATTATTTTAGAGTATGTAAAAGGCACATTATAAGATCAATAGTTGCTATGCAACAAGGATGGCACATTTTTAAATAACTGTATTTACTAATTGTCATGGATTTTTATATCAAGTATTGCTTTGATGCAAAGAAAGCAAATTAATGTGCATGATAAACCTTTAAAATTGGTTCCAGCCTGGCGCTGGTGGCTCATACCTGTAATCCTAGCTACTCAGGAGGCAGAGACCAGGAGGACTGCAGTGTGAAGCCAGCCCAGGCAAATAGTCCATGGGACCCTATCTTGAAAAACCCTTCACAAAAATAGGACTGGTGGAGTAGCTCAAGGTGCAGGCCCTGAGTTTAAGCCTCAATACTGCAAAAACAAAAACAAAAAAAAGGTTCTAAATGCACAGTATTGTTACTAGTCAGTTAAAATTTTATAAATTAAAAAAAATCTATCAGCTGGACAAGTTACATAACCACTTCACTTCACCTATTGACTATCACTTTTTAGTGCAATTGACAAATTCCAACCAAATATTTTCTTATATTATCACCAAAATATTTTCTTAAATGTAACATCAGAATGTTAGTCAGAAGCATTTTAGAATTGGACTATTGACCTCATTTGAAGTAGTACATAGACTCTTTTAAAACAAACAACCTCACTTCCTAGATGAAGTAACTGGATTGATAGTGAAAGTCCAGGGGTGAAGTTTACTTCAAGAAATAGTAGATTCCAAAAACAGGAAAGAAAGAAAGAGAGAAAGAGAGGGAGGAAGGGAGGTTAGGAGGGAGGGAGAGAGGGAAGGAAGTAGGAAGGGAGGGAGGGAGGAAGGGAGGAAGGAAAAGCAATAGTAGATTCCTATTTAAAGGGAGGCAAAAACATCCTGAATTATTTTTCAAGTGAGAGAGCCAATGTCTTAGTTCTTAATGTGTTGTACTCTTAGTAAAGTAAAAAGGAGTAACATTCAAAATATAAAATTTGACAGGGATGAAGTATAAATTATATAATATCTATTTGCAATATATAGAGAGATAGATGGATAATAAGTATATTGCTAAAGAGAATATTGAGGGCACACTTTAATCTTTAAAATTGTGCTATGGAATTTTAACAACTGAATTAATAAAATTATAGAATTTTAGATCTGAAATTACCTGCAAAGATCATCTGATGTAAACCATTAATCTAGATAACAAAATGGTCTTCATTATTCTTTAATGTAGACCAGGCATTGTGCTTAATGCTTTCTATAAATGTAATTTTATCATTGTGACATTATTGTTACCATTTTGCACTTTTTTAAAAAAAGGGACTCAGAAAAGTTAGGCAATTTACAAAGGTTACAAAACCAGGAAATGAGCTGACATTAACTTCCCTGCATCTAAACACAAAGAGTCTAATGCTTCTGCATTTCACCAAGGTGTATTAACAAGGATTAAATTTGCCTTTCTACCTGAAACAAATAAAACACTGGAGAAAAGATATAAAACAGTGGTTTTAGAACATCAGAAAATAAAAGACACTGATTCTTAGAGCCCCATAATTGTCAGAACTTAGACCGTTGAAAGAAATTCCAGGCCATGATGTAGGGAATGGGAATCAAGACAGTTACAGAAAAGAGTTGCAAAGAGGAAGAATGCAGGAGAGCTACATAGACCCCCAAATATGTGAGTGATCAGCAAGTACATGTGGGGAGTCTACCTAAAGCCAGGGAGAGGCCCATCTGAGAGGGTCAGAGAGAAGAGTATCAAATAGTCACAGTAATAATTTAGCCTGTTTCTACCAGCTAGACTGGAAAACCTAGAGCTCACAAGGGTCTTATTGTATCATAACTTGGAAATACTTAGACATAAATGAAATGCTGATCCAATTATGTCTAACAAATCTCAAAAGGAAAAATCTAAAATAATCAAGCTGATTCCAAGAAACTTTCCTGCATCCCAGAATAGATGGAAATACAGAAATATCCAGCACCTAACGAGGTAAGATAGATAATGCCTGGCATCCAATCAAAAATTGGCATGCATGGCAATAAACAGGAAAACAATTCACAACATAAGGAGACATCAATGAATAAAAGAGAGGCACAGATTTTAAGATTAGAAGATGAGGACATTGACACAGTTTTAATGACTATTCTATATGTCCAAAAGCTATCGGAAAACTGATCTTGTTGAGTAGAAACGTGAAAGATCTAAACAAGACATAATTTTTGTTGGTTTTTTTTTTTTTTGGTGGTACTGGGGCTTGAATTCAGGGACTTACACTTGCTAAGAAGGTACTCTAACACTTGACCCATGCCCTCTGCTTAACTGAACTTTTAAAGATGAAAACTGCAGTGTCTGACATGGAAAATACACTGGATTTGATTAATAGTAAATTAGACACTCCAGAAGAAAAGTATAGTGAATTTGGAGACAGAGAAATAAAAAGCTTTTTAATAAAGCAAGATAGGAAAAAGACTCAAAAAACAAAACAAAGCAAAAGCCAATAAACTGTGAGACAAACTCAAGTGTCTCACACTTGAGCACATATGGGAGGTACAGGGTTAGATAGAAAACCCAAAACATGAAAGTGTTTGATGTGTGTAATTGGAATTGATGAAGGACAGGAGAGAGAAGAAGAGACAAAAAAATGACTAAAATTTTTACAAACTGAATGAAAGCCATACACTCACAGGTTGAAGAAGCTCAGTCAACCTCAAGCACAAGCTAGCCAAGCACCCCAAGGGGCGCTGTAATCTAGTTGCTCAGAACAGCCATAAAGACATTTAAAGAGTGATTAGAGGACTGGGGATGCAGCAAAATGGTACAGCACTTGCCTAGAATTTGAGAAGCCTTGGATTCAATCCCTAGTATTGTGAGAAAAAAAAAGGCATTTGATATATAGAAGAACAAAGATAATGAAGAAATTTTTAATCAGAAACAGTGCTAGCCAGGGTATAGTGGGACTGAAAGTACTGAAGTGGGTGGGCATGGTAAGCTGCCACTCTAGAATTCTGTATTAAATGAAAATATCTTTCAAATATGAGGGTAAAGACACTTTTTCCAAAAAAGTTGAAAAAATGATCACTAACAGACCCACACTGTAAGAAATGTCAAAAGTTTTTTAGTCAGAGAGCTAGGGGCGTGGCTCAAGCAGTAGCCACAGAAGCAAGCGTGAGGCCCTGAGTGCAAACCCCAGTCAGAAAGAAAAGTATACCAGATGAATATGGATCTAGACAAAGGACTGAGAAGCACCAGAAATGGATAATTTTATGAATTTTTAAATATTTAAATTTCTCTAAAATATAATCACCTGTTTAAATGAAAATAATAATCTGAGATTTATAACATGTGAACACAGTATATGACAACATTAGCACAATGACTTGGAGGGGAGAAATGGAAGTACAGACGTTCTCCAACTTACAGTGGGTTATATCCCAGTAAATCGATCTTAAGTGGAAAGTATCGTACATTGAAAGTGTGTTTGGTCTACCTAACTTACCAAACTTCATAATCTGGCTAGCCACCCTTAAATGTGTTCAGAATCATAGGCACCTGCCCATAGCTGGGCAAAACCATCTAACACAAAGCCTGTTTTATAATAGTGTTGAATATCTCGTATCATTTATTGAATACTGTCCTGAAAGTGAAAAACGGAATGGTTATTCTGTGGTGCTAGCCTGGAAAAAAATCAAAATTCAAAATTTTAAGTATGCTTTCTACTGAATGCATATTGATTTCACACCATTGTCCAGCTGAAAAATTGTAATTGCACCATGCTAACAACCATTCGTATGCTACTGTGAGATTCTTATATAATGCATGTGGTGATCTCACTAGAAAGCAGACTGTATTAAATTAAACCCTAAAGCAACCACAAAAATAGAAAAAAAAACTGATTGCCCATTATAAAGGTCACTTCATAATGATAGAGGGGTCATTTAGCAGGCAGACACAATTTTAAAATGTTTATTCACCTAATTATTTCTTAAAATTCATGAAGCAAAAACTGATAGAATTTCAAGGGAAAAAAAAAACAAATGCAGTCTGAAATGCTATTATCCTTCTCTCAATAGTTAATAGAAAAATAGCAAGAAAATCAGAAAGAATATACACTGTAGACAATAGTATAATAATTTAAGAGAGAGATTGAGCATTACTATTAACAAACTGGATGTAATAGCTACTTGTATAGTTCTCCACTTAACAGCAGAGTACACATTCCTCATGGGTGTACATGAAACATTTACCAAAATAATCCATAAATTTTATAAGATTTAAATTTTAAAGGATTCAAGTCATTCAAAGTATTTTCTCTGCCCAGAATGAACTGAATTACACATTATTAACAGAAAGATATCTGGAAAATCCCTAAGTATTTTGAAACTAAATAAATATCAAGTCCAGGCTCTTGACCACTATGATGTGTAGACGGGAGGGGGAGGAGTAAGTTACAGGGAAAAACTGAATGTGCTGAGCACAGAGTCCACATCTGAGAATGCATGCCCTCTCCATCTCACTCTAGCTGTGATCTTCATGAAGTTATTTAATCTTTCTGGGCCTATTTCTTAACTTAAACAATGGAAATAATAGTTTTCAACCAGTGTTTGTTGTTAACTTTTGAAAAATAGTAAAATAACTTATTTTTAAAAGATATATTTTCAAAAATGATATGTGCATATCAAATGTAAACAATTGATCTGATTCCTACTCTGGCATCTGAAATTTCCAATGGCTTTAAAGGTGTCATTGAGTAGCAAGTGATTATGTTATAATATGGTGACTGACTCAATGGACAATTAGAAAATGATAACAAAATCAATGACAAAGATTTCACTCAAAATAATTAGTGAGTCACTAATAATTATTCACTAGTAATTAGTGAATAATTGGTGATAATATTTTGCACATCACTTTTATATGCAAATTTTCTAAGATACTCATTTTGAATTTCAATAACAAATACAAAAGGAATTAAAGAATAGCAATTCCCAAGCTGGTGCAACCACTCTGGAAAAAAATTTGGAGGCTTCTTAAAAATCTAAACATAGATCTACCATATGATCCAGCAATACCACTCTTGGGGATATACCCAAAGGAATGTGACTCAGGTTACTCCAGAGGCACCTGCACACCCATGTTTATTGCAGCACTATTCACAATAGCCAAGTTATGGAAACAGCCAAGATGCCCCACTACTGATGAATGGATCAAGAAAATGTGGTATTTATACATAATGGAATTTTATGCAGCCATGAAGAAGAATGGAATCTTATCATTCACATGTAAATGGCTGGAACTGGAGAACATCATTCTGAGTGAGGTTAGCCAGGCTCAGAAAACCAAAAATTGTATGTTCTCCCTCATATGTGGACTTTAGATCTAGGGCAAACGCAGCAATGGGGTTGGACTTGGATCACATGACAAGGGGAGAGCACATACGGGAGATATAGGAATAGGTAGAAAACCCATAACATGAAAGCGTTTGATGTCCCCACTCCAGAGGAACTAATACAGAAACCTTAAAGCAACAGAGATCAACACAGAAGGGGATCAGGAACCAGTGTAAAGATCAGTTAGAGATGAATCAACCTGGGTTGTAACACATTTGTACATGGAAGCAATGCTAGGAGTCTCTCTGCATAGCTGTCCTTAACTCAACTAGCAAAAACACTATGTCTTTCTTATTATTGCTTATTTCTACTCTTCAATGGAACTGGAGAAAAGCACAAAACAGGTTCTGCCTGGAAGAGGGGATAGAGGGTAGGGGCAGGGGCTGGGGGGAGAAATGACCCAAGCAGTGTACACACATGTGAATAAATGAATAATAAAAAAAAAGAATAGCAATTCCCAAAATGCTCTGGAGTCATCGGGAGGCCTTCGCACACACTAAAAAAGAAATGAAGCTTGAAATAGAGGAGACTACACATGAATAAAAACAAAAATAATTAAAACCTGAAGTGTGTACATAAATAATTGATTTTACTTTGTGTAACTCTTGAGCTTGTATTATTTCTGCTTTTTTTTTTAGATATCAGAATTTCCCCACAAATGTCAAAATTACTATTAGTTTTATAGAAAGTAGTTTATGGAGCCAAGTATGGTGATTCACAACTGTAAACCCAGCTACTTGAGAGGTAGAGAAGGATCATGGTTCAAAACCAGCCTGGGAGGAAAAGGTTAGTAAGACCAAATCTCAAGGAACAAACTGGGTGTGTGGTGCACATCTCTTAATACTAGCTACACGGGAGGCAGAGGTAGGAGGATCTCTACCCAAGGCCAATACTGGGTAAAAGCTGGAGACCTTATCTGAAAAACAACTGAAGAAAAATGGACTGATTGTGTGACTCAAATGGTAGAGTACTTGTCTAGTAAGAGCAAGGCCCTGAGTTCAAGCCCCAGTGCTGCCCAAAACAGAAAGAAGTTTATGCTTTAGTTGCATACCATCACCAAAATCATTTATTGAGCATAAGACATAAGTCTTGTTGTCTAAGACACTTTAAACTAACAGTTTCTGTAAAAACATAAATTTGTGTTTATATAGAAAAAACAATTTGGCATGAATTCATCTTTTTGATTACAAGTAATATATTCCTTAAGCAAATCATTGAGTTTGTGGGCTCATCATTTCCTCAAACTGCTCAGATAGTGAAGAATCCAGTAGCCTGTGCTCTGGTGTGAACACATGCAGGTGGCTCTTGACCTCTCCTCTGAAGGTAGCCACTTTCCTCTTCTTTCTTAGGTTGTACAAATTAAAACACAAGCCAGTACTAGTCACTCTTCTCTCTTTGCCTATAGTATTTTTTCTTTCCCATTCCCCACATATTCCTTCCTTTTTTTCCCCTTCTTTTACTTACAATAATTCAAAGGCAAGAAGATCTTGCTTCCTGACTTGGGTAGAGCAGAATATTGTGCTCATTCAAGCCATCAGCCATTCCCTTTTCCTCCCTGAATGCTTCCTTTGTTTCATTAATATCAAGGGAGCCTACTGCTTTCCTAAATGATGTCTTCTTCATAAATAAAATTAAAGAATTGCTTTTTTAAAAGTCCTTCCAAAGTCCTAATTTATAGTGTGTTCTGCCCCACCTACTTTTTATCCATTCTCATTTTTGTATTTCAAGCAATCAGTGCATATTTTGAAGAATATATTTTGCCCTAAAGTAACTATTGAGCTCTACCAATTAACCACATAAGAGTTGTTTTATCTTTAATGCTTGATATTTTAGTACCTCAGCACACATTTTTCTTTTCTTTTTTGTTTTTGGCGGCACTGAAGTTTGAACTCAGGACCTCAACCTTGCTAGGCAGGCGCTCTTGCCCCTTGAGTCACTCTGCCAGCTCACATTTTTCTTGAGTTTGTCAAAAAACAATGTTTAAGAGGTTGGAGGTGTAACTTAGTAGTACAGCACTTGCTTAACATGCACAAGGTCCTGGCTTCAGTCAGAAGGAAAGGGAGAGAAGGAGGAAGGGAGAGAGGGAGGGAGGGACAGAGGTAGTTAATACACATGTATGAAAATAGAACAATGAAACCTGTTGAAATTGTTTTAAAAAGTGGGGAGAATGATGGAAGGTGTGAATCTAACCGATGATGTACATTGTAAGCGTATGTAAAAGTATCACAGTGAAACCCCCCTATACAACTAATATATGCTAATAAAAATGTTTTAGGAAGAAAGAAATAAAAGGAGGGGGAGGGAGGGAGGGAAAGGGTGGGAAAAAGGAAGAGAAAAGTTGGACAAAAATGTTTGTTTCTTTTAAAAAAATATTTTCAAAAGTAACATCTTTGAACTATTAATTCTTACAGTTATACCTGCCAACCTTTTTGCTTTTGATTTCCTCCTCTCAAATGTTGTTGACCTATCTGTTCCAGTATAGCTAAAGCACAATAATCAAATGGGAAAATAGTGGAAGTCAGGCTAGTGAAGTCCAGGCTGCCATATATGGAGTGCAGGTTGTACCAGGGGGTAAAAGGGAGCTGGAGTCCAGCCTGTGCTCTGCTTCCGAAGTCCTGAACCTGGCATGAGATTGTTTTCATCTAAGGAAAGGGGTGCTTTGTTAGTTCACAGAAAGGTGTCGTATGGGCTGGCAGTGGCCCACTTAAACAGTAATATAAAGAGTTTTGACTTTTTGCAAAGTATTGAGAATCACTGAGTAAATAAAAAGTCTTTTTAATAGTTTGTCAACACTGCTATGTGTAGCATAAATTGGAGGAAAACCAGAGTGAAAGTAAGGCTGGTCAGGAATTGATGGTAGACAGAAGTAGGGTGGTGGAAGGAAAGATGTGGGAAAATGGATGGATTCAGGGCATCATTTGTTAGATGGGGGAGGGTAGGAGAAAGAGAGGTATGAAAGATGATGCTCTAGTCACTACATTAACTGGATAGATGATGGTGCTTTGTCCGAACCTGGGAGTGCTGGGGGAGAAACCGATTTTGGAAGAGGTTGTTGTAGCAGGACTTCTACATTGTGCAGTTTACTGGAGACACCTGTGAGTTGTCTAAATGGCTACCCGGATGCAAATTAATATAAATTACCTGATATTCAGAAAAGTATCTGTTCTTTTCCTGAGTGCCCCTGAGGCTTTCCTTGTCTCTAACAGTCTGAGAGAGCAACCCATCTGAACAATTCTGTTAATACTCCCTTTAACCCAAATAATCCAGAAATTTATTTTGAGAGAGAGGCAGAATAGCTCCTTGAGTAAGTATAATTACTTTGCCTTGGGGCAGATGCTCAGTTCTATCCCCAGTGCAGTAAAACCAACTGACCTCACACTGGGGCTTGTCTTCTAGCTCATTTTATTTAATGTAAGGGCTTCCTATAAACTTTCTTAGCAAAGTTTCTGGTTCCCTGATTTGGGCGCTTCCTTATTCAGGTTGATCTCTTCTTTTAATGGCCAAAATCACACAATTACAGCCAGTCAGGTTTGACAGTTTTCCTTTCAATTTACCTGGCATTTACCCTACCCCACTAGAGTTTATAATCTTGGCATGGCACAAGATTATCTAATCTCAATAGATGAACATATTGCTTCTCTCTCTCTCTCTCTCTCTCTCTCTCTCTCTCTCTCTCACACACACACACACACACACACACACTCACACACACACACACACACACACACACACACACACACACACACACACAGGGTCTTGTTATGTAGCTCAGGCTTGGTTTGAATTTGTGATCCTCATGCCCGTACATCTTGAGTGCTAGAATTACAGGTGTGCATCACCAAGCCCAGCTCACCAATTTATTCTCTCTTGTGCTCTAATAGGCAGAGCCAAAATCAATGGTTAAAAACCACATGGAAGAAGATGTTGGCTCAACTAAAGGAAAAACTGCCCAATGCTTAGTGTTGTCTGAAATGGAGACACCTGCTGGGGAAGGAGTGAGTTATGGTTTCTGAAGGTGCGAGGCACACAGCAGACAGTCATTTGGTGTGTATTTCATAACAGAAACTGAAGGACTTTTGTGTTCTGACTACAGAAGTCGCGTTCATGCTAGAGCTTTATACAGATGCTTTGCCTCAGCTAGTTATGATCTCACCAGGGAGATCTCACCAGGAGGGTTTATGGTCACAAACTTAAGATCACACAGCTAGCAAATAGCAGAGCCAGGATTTAAACTCAATTCCATCTCAAACCTAAACCTTGCTACAACTCACAGAAATGCGAGGGACTGAACAAGGGAATTACTAAAGTCCCTTCCAGCACTGTGACTCTGAGTCAAAATGTGGATACAGGTATCATTGTCTGTGTTATTCTTTAATCATCTTTCCAGCTTCAACCACATTAAAGAGACAATCTGTGACTTCAAAACTTTCTATGACTTCCATGAACAGAAGGCCATTTGAAAAAAATCAACATTTGTATTTTGTATCTTCTCCAAATTTTCAGCTAACCTTAGTCTGAAGACCTCAAAATATGTGTGTGTATGTGTCTTATGAATTGAATTGCTGGTGAGGAGTGAGTTTAAAGTATAAATGACTAAACTTTCAGTCATTTAAGTGTAAATGACTCAGTTTTTATTATTTCTGAAAACTATCACAATATTGTCCTAAATTCTCTGCTATTTTTTTCAGATTTTTCGGTCTTAGGTCTTGGAATATTTGGCCCAAGGTCAATTTTTTTTACCTAAGTTCTATGTTAGAATATTTTCAGTACTGGAAATTTAAAAATAGCTTAATTAAAATCTTAAAGTTCCTTTTAAAAAACAGAGTCTAAAAATAAGCTTAACGAGAGTCTAAAACAAGCTTAATGTGCTTGTTTTAAGGTAAAAATGATTTTATATGTGTATTAAATGCTATTTTCTAGATTGAAGCTGAACTAGCCAAGGAAAGAAACCGACATTTAGTTGAATTCCAGGAGCAAGCTCTTCTCTTTAAGGAAGAAGCAAAACTGGAACTTGATATCGAAAAAGAAAAGCACCAGGAAATAATTCAAAAGTATAAGAAGGAACAAGAAGAACTTCAAATGAAGGTCTGTAGTTACTATGTTCCTCACTATTTATGTTGGTATTTCCTCCTACAAACACTGCAGTATCTATCAATCCAGCAGCTTTCTTCGATGGACCTTGGTTTTAGCCACACAGGTAAAATGGTTTAGCTGTTCTTCAGAATGGATAACAGAGATAAATTACATACCCATTTAATCCAGCTATGTATGAGGATTTTTCCCAAAATAAACTTAGTTTTAAAACAGCATAAATTGTTACTAATAAGTAGCATGACATTCTAACACCTCAAATATCCAACATCAAAAGAAAATAAGTTATTTCACACAATTAAAAATTCCCAGCTGAAGTGCTCCACCACTTGAGTCATAACCCCATCCCTTTTAGCTTTAATTTGTTTTTCAGAAAGGGTCTCTTGCTTTTGTCTGAGGTCAGGCCTCAGAGTAGGACCCTCCCAATTTGGGATTAATGGTATGGGATACCTAGCCCAAGAAGATCCTTTTCAAGGGCTTTGCTCATACTACACATGCTTTACCACTGAGCTACATCCTCAGGCCATCACAGATATCTTCAGTTATAAACACTTTTGAATGAGGACAGATATTCTTCAAATGTAATCACATCTCCCTAATTTCTTAAACAGTGTATCCTAAAAGTAACTTGAGGTTTTGTTAAGGTTTCCAATTTTGGGGTTTTTTTTTTGGGGGGGGGCGGGGTTGGTTGGGTGGCCTCAAACTCACAATCCTTCTGTGTCAACGTTCTGAATGCTAGGATTACAGGAGTGTACTACCATGCCCAGCAGAGTTTCCTGTTTTTATAGGACTTAAGTGTAGGGTCATATGTATTAACCAAGAGCCAATGGGGAAATCATATTTTGAATAAGCTCATTAAGAGTCCATGATAATTAAGCATCAGAGGGAGTCTAACAACCCTCCATGTTTGTGTAAAGGAGATATGGTACATCCATTTCAATAGTTACTGTGAACAGTAAGTAGGACCAGCTATATGAGTATATGACCAATATAATATAACAGGTCTTCACACTCAGAAAGGGCTCATGCTTTGAACTCACACTCTGCAGACACTACCTTGAAATTCTTGATAATTTTATCTTTGAATTTATGATTATTCAAGTGAAGTTCTATTGAGATCCAGCTCAGCTGAAGTTCTGGCCTCCCCTAGATAGGTCCTGACCTCTTACCACCTGATCCCTGGTACCAGAGGCTCCACTGAGTGTCCCCTTTCCTCCCTGCCACCCATCACCTTGTGACTAATCCTGAGAATCTCAGGATCCCATGGGCAGGGGAATGTAGACAAGATGGTACAGTTTCTCAAGAGAAGTCATAATTCCAAATTTTATAAGTGAAATCTCCTAATTTTTAAATGTTGAATCCCTTTAAAAAATCAAAACATATGTGTGGGCTATGTGAACCTTCTATCCCATGGATAACTTGCTCTATTTCAGTGTCAGCTCTCCTCTGGGTGATGAAAACCACTGTTCAGACCTAACAGTGACCATCTTTCCTTCTGAATTAGTTGAAAATAATACAATATTAATCCATAAAATGACTAATCACGGTGCATAGATTTCTCCCAAAAGTTATTCCTTATGCGAATTTAACATTTGAAACAAATTTTGGATACATAACTCTTTTTAAGCATTCTTGGAACTTTGGTCTATGAATGTTTTCCAGATTCTGTGTGGGCTAGTTTCTTATTGTACTAATGTTTATAAAGTGACAATATCTGTAATAAAATAATAAGGATGTTTCATTAGAAGTAGCTCTTCTCTTCCTTGTTTTCCTGTTTTTTTTTTGTTTTTTAAAGAGAAAGAAAAGTCTTTTCCCTTCTAAACATTTCATGCTAGAAGGAAAAGCTTCTCCAAGCTACTCTCTAATTTATTTAGTTATTTAGAGGTACAATCTAGAGAAGCAGCATGTTTTCTCAATATTCAGGTATTCTCTAGCACTGCACTGTCCATTGTGGTAGCCACATGTGGCTACTTATATTTCAACTAAATTCATTAAAATTTAACAAGATTTAATATTCAGTTCCTCAGACATGTTTATCACATTTCAAATGCTTGGGAGCCAGTACTAGCTTTCAAGAGCCTGTCATGTCCATTTCTTCCAACTCAGTGATCAGTGGTATCACATTGGTGGCCATGGCAAGAGTATTTACACCATGGTAATTAGATGCAAATTTGACCTTTTTTTTTCTTGAGAGAGAGAGAGACAATTATGAGACATTTCCAAGCACTCCATTGTCAGTAGCCATATGTAGCTAGTACAGAATTTTTCTATCATTACAAGAAGTTCTGTAAGATGTAGTGCCTGAGGTACTTCCAGTCATGATATACAAGAAAGATTATGTCAAAGGAAATCCTACTGGTAGGATGTGAGTAGATTATACCTGTGGTGTTCTCCTTCCTGTGTAGCCAAACATCTGGCATTTTGAGGTTCCAAAGCCAGCCTAGGTAGGTCCAGCCAGGCCTCTGATCTAATTGTCAAGACTCAACCTGTCCACAGATACTCAATACAGTCACATTTATATAATTCCAAAGGTGCTCAAGTGATCAGTGTAATACCATTTTAGGTGGAAAAATAAAAGTCCATGTTAACTTTAAAAAAAAAAAAACTTGAAGCCCCGCATGTCATAGGATTTGTTTTCATCTGGTTATAAAAGCACACTGATTTATTAAAAATAAACCTCTTAAAAACCTTAAGTACTCTGTGATTACCTAGAAACTGTTACCTACAAACTAATAAGAGATTTATCTTACAGATATCTGACTTAATCGCAGGAGCTACAAGAGACCTCAAGCTAGAAGTGACCACTCTTGAAAAAAAGCTCCATGAATCCCATAAGCGATATGCTGAAGAATCTGAGTCAAAGAAAAAGGAAATTGAAACCCTTAAAAATTTGGTTGCAGAATTTCAATCTCCCTTAAAGAAGGAAATTAGCAGTAATGATTCAGTTTCAGAAGACTTGAAGAAGGAAATGAAACAGAAGTCAGATGAACTCGAAAGAATGATACTGGCACAAACACAACTGATCCAGCAATTTAACCAGTCCCAGGAAGAGGTAGGAAGCAGATAATTGTCCTTTTTCGATTAGCATAAGATCACATATTCTCTGAAAAAACAAACAAATCTGAAAGACAGCCTGGTGTCATGGAAAGAATCCTGGACTGTTAGTCAGCAACCTAAAACCACATCCTAGTTCTATGCTTAACTGGGAAGTCACTTAAGCTCTGTGGATCTGGCTTCCTTTCAAGTGAGATGAAGATGTTGAATTACACAACCTCAAAACCTGTCTCCTCACAGTTCCTGGGCCTATGTTATAAACTTAAGACCTCTGAGACCAGGAGTCTTTATATATGTATGTCTTATTTGTTTTAGCATTGAACCTTTGCCAATGAAATCTCTACAGCACATGTTGCTGCAGTTAAAAAACATGAATGATAATAAGGATAATTTTACTTTGATGTTTTGTATTTCTTCCAACCTGAACTTACAAGATAACTTATATGCTTTAGTCTTCCTCCTTATATATCAGAATTATTTCAGCAATGTTTTTGGTTTGACTGAAGTAGGCTTATTTTTATTTGAAAACTTATTTTTCTAACAAATTTTATTTCTAAACTGTTAGGCAGTTTAGAAATGGTAGAATAATCAATTTGTTCTTGAATCACCAACATTACATTGGATCCCATTTATGACAGTGTAGCAAGCAAAAGCAAATGGAAGATTCTGAATGTTAGTAAGAAAAAACATTTTCATTGGTTTTATTGGCATTTTAATAAAGTGCTTAATAAATGGAAAGTGCTATCAGTAAATCAATTATTAACAATAAATACACTGTGTTATTGCTAAACTTAGATTACCAACAAAAATAGAAAATTTATGTCATTTAAATATGAAGTGAACTTATTACAAGAAGTTACAAATAAATATAAGATAAAATAGGGAATGGATAAAAATCCTAGATTAAGAATAATGCCTAACACAAATAGAAATTATTTACATGTTACAGATGAGGAACTGATGGAAAAGAGTTGAATAATTTCCATAGTCACCCAGTTTGGTAGAGCCAAAATTCAAATTTGAATTTCTGTGGGATTCAGGAAACCTAAGTTCTAATGATTCTGCTTCAAAATTTCAAAGTGACCTCAGGTTTATCCCAACAGTTATTTCCTTACTTTTTTTACTTTCAGAATAAACAACAAAACACACACCTTACACCTTCAGATGGTTGAGGGAGTCCTGCGATTGAGTATCTCAGGTAGAAGCACAGCAACACAGCCCTTCTAGCAAAGGGCACTGCTTCCTACTCCCAGCAGGAGTGAGCTCCACTCCACCGGAGAAAGCAAGGAGGAGAGAGGCAATGCTGACTTGTCTCAAATGGGACAGCAGTGTTGAATTCTAGAAGAGAGATGGCAGGTTAAACATAAGAAAGGTCAAGGTAACTAGACTACAGGTCTGAATCCTAAAAGAAATGGCAATGTAGAAAATGAGGAATAACTTAATCAGGACAAATAGAAAAAAACAGAAGAGTCAAATTCAGAAAATATAAATTATCATCTATTTATCTAGGTGCCAGGCATGTGCAAGGTAGGCACTGGTGATGTAACTATGAGCAAACTGGTAACTACCATCTCCTGCCTTCAAAGAGAAATTTAAAGTAAACCTTGCATGAGTGATTGAATTAACCTTCAGAGGAAAAAATGACTTAAACAGAAATTTATCTCCTTAAGAGTCTGTGTTTGTTATTTATTGCTATGTAACAAATTATCACCAAATTCAGAGACTCCAAACAATGACCATTTATTATCTTATCATTTCTGTAGGGCAGGAATCTGATGTGATCTGGCTGGGTACCTTTGGTTCAAGGTCTCTCATGAGCTTTGGTGTCAAGGTATCCACAGGGCTGCAGTCTTATGTAGAGTCTCAGGTGGGAGAGGCTTAATTGTCTTGCTCACTTCTGTGGGTGGTTGTTAGCAGGATTAGTTTTCTCACAGTCTGTTAACCGGAAAGCTTCTGGCTGTTGACCAGAGGCCTACCTTAATTCACTCACCATGGCCTCTCCATAGAAGAGCTCTCACTGCGTTAGCTGACTTCCCTCATGGCAAGTGAGAGACTGAGAAGCTTTTCGTAATCCAGTCTCAGAAGTGACATCCCACTGTTTCCTCTGTATGTATTAAAAATGAGTCAATAAGTTCAACCCACATATAAGGTAAATAAGCATACAAGGTGTGAATATCAGAACAGCAGGTATCACTAGGGCTATTTTAAAGACTTCCAGTCACAGGGCCTCTAGAAGTGATTTTAGCAAGAGAAACCAGGTTAATCATGAAGAGTAGATTTCTTTACCTAGAGTAGCTCCGTCTTGCTCATTAAGTTGTGAAAGAAAGCCACTCACTTAGAAATGAGGCTTCATTTTTAAAAAATAAATAAAGACTTTTGAAAGATACAAGATATAAATGATCGTGGATTATTACTAGAGAGGAGAAAAGGATTATCCCCAAAATAAAGAAAAGCTAATTAAGGATGTGCTTGTGGGCCAGTTTCCTTTTATGGGATGGGAAGGTAGTCTAGGTTTTCCATCAGAAGTTACCAAAATACCACCTCAAAGTGAGAATTGCAGTGTAAGTAACAAGGCTGTTTGTCTGACCAAGCATGCAAAAGTCCAGTCCAAAATGTGCTTTTAAAAATAGGAAAGGAGCCAATGAACGTGATAGGATTTATAAACCAGAAAGAATAAAGGCCATAGATAGAGATTTTTTTTTTTTTGGATCATGCATTACAAACACTTGAAGTTTCCCAAATTCTGGAGAAATAAAGCTGCAATGAAGTGGAAAACAAATTCCCATTAGAATGAAGATAAACTAGTAAGGAGGCTATTTAAGAGGAGGAGAGTCCTGTTCTCTCTCAAGAGGCCAAAGAGTGGACGAACTTTGTTTTTAACTGTATGAAGAAAGTTCTCAAGGGTAGGAGGAAAGTTATAGCCTCTAAAAAGTAAAACAGTCCTTCCTTACGAGAGCAGGGATTGTTGGAGCAACAACGGTAGCATAGGGTGAAGCAGCAAAAGAACAATTCACTAAAAAGAGAGAGGGTAGAAAATACAATGGTATTAGAAGTGTCAGTGTGAGCAAGAAGCCCCTAAAAGGCACACACATTAAAAAAGTGGAACACCAAAAACAGGGAAGGAGGGCTGGGGTGGGGATAGCTCTAGTGGTAGAACGGTACCTAGAAAGCACAAGACCCTGAGTTCAAACCCCAGTAGCAAAAAGAAAGGAAGATAGGGAGGAAGGGAGGGAGGGAGGGAGGGAAAAAAGGAGAAATGCAAGTGAGAATATGTTAGAGAATAGCATATTATCATTAAAGCCAAATTAAAGTGGATCACTTTAATTTGGTACCAGTGTTCCCTTATACAAGTTCAATGTGAATCCTATCAGTGTGACTCTGCTGTCTGGGACCTCCTTATGATCAAAGGAAGAATATGAGTAAATTAAAGACCAAACGAAAAGCAAAGAACAGTTCCAAAAGAAAACTAGTGCAGAGTTTAGCATTTTTGTTGATTTAAGACTGTAGAATAGGGTATGGTGAACTGCCTATAATCCCAACACGCAGGAGGCTGAGGTAGGAGGATCAAGTTCAAGGTTACCCTGAGAAACATGGTGAGTCTCTGTCTTAGAAAAACACTAACAGAAACAAACAAAATAATCATAGATAAGGGAAGGCATAGGAGTTTTAAATTCTACAGTTCCTATAGCCTATCTAAGAGAAAAATGAAAGATGTTCAAAAATAGAAAATAACGCTCTTAGCTAAATGTGGAGAATGGAACAGATATGTTTGTCTCTACTTAATTTCTTTGTCACAAAAATGACAATAAATTAATAAAAAATAAATCCATGAGGACAAAGAGAACAAGGAAGAAGTTGACACCTGGTGAAAAGATGTTAACAGAATTTTGGAAAATGGAAAGCAAATAGCTGAGAGGTAACTAACTTGGAGGACTATAGAATATTGAAACCTAATGCCTATGAGGGTGAGGGTGAGAGGATCCAAAAGGAGCAAACCTAATCACATGACACTACACGGGGAGGAACTGGAGACACCAGATGGCTTTGACAGATGGACAGGAGAGTGGAAGTAAAAATAGGACTGTTTGAAAGATTGTGAAAGGAGTGAGGACAGATCCTCAGGTGCCTTCCCCACTCCCAAAGCAGCCTCTACCCACCCTTCTGCTGGTACTGGAACTTCACTCTCTAACAGGATTGAATGGGACTGAACTTGAGAAGAGAAGATAGCAGAGTGTACAATAGAACAGAGCTAGGCTGAAAGTCTGTATATTAAATAGAAGACCTCCCAGTCCCCATCCCACACTCCCCAGAATGCTGGCCAACCAGGCTAATTAATAATCAATAGCCAAACTGAAAGAACCCTCTCTGGGGAAATGAGCTGCCTTAAAAGAAAAGTCCTGTGTATACCGACCAGTGAACTGTTCTAGGAAATGGCTGTACCATGCACAGTCTACCTGTTCATAAGTATAGCAGCCAGTAAACCTTATCCAGGCACACTGAGCTTCCAGTCACATTCCAAGGCCTCAATTTTAAAAGTGAATAGCCAAGGATCACCAAATATTTAAGGAGCATCTCCAACATGAAGGGCAGAAACCAGAAATAAATAAGGAAAAAATAAACTTAGAAAAAAACATACAAAACAACACAGGAATCAAAAGGGTACTTCAGGAAAAAAGTATAATACCATATTAGTCCAATTTATTTTGCCAAAAACATGATACCACAATACCACAGACTGAGTGAGTTATAAAGAAAAGAGGTTTATTTTGGCTCCCAGTTTTGAATGCTCAAGGTCAAGGGGCCACATCCCTTGGTGGCTTTCTTGCTAGCAGAGTGCTGAAGTGTGCAGGGAGTCACATGCCAAGACAGGGAGCAGGTATGTGTGTCTCTTCTGCTCTGTCTTCATCTTCTTATAAAGCCACCAGGATTCAATCATAGGCACTCCACCCTTAACATCCTTATCTGATCCTAGTCACCTCCCAAAAGCTCTATTTCTAAATACCATAGAAGAGTTCAATTTCAACCTTATTAGTATCTCACAATCGAGTTAAATAGCACATGTGGGACACGCGCAAATCACAGCCCAAATCAGAGAGAAGAGATCATAGTGTTTTATACTTTATACATGAACTAGACTAAGAAAAAAGAGCAAGTGTTAAAATATAAGCACCAAAGTAAAAAAGAAAATCAATATGTGAGTCAGATGATAAAGATGAAAAATCTCCCCAAAAGTAGAAGAAAATCAAAGAAATGAAGAGAAGAAAACTGGGGGTTTAAGACTAGACGTCTGATACCCTACATCTGGAATTCCAGAAGCAGATTACAGAGAAAATGAAGAGGAGAAAACTATCAAGGAACTAACTGGGGGATACATATCCAAGAACTGAAGAATCCACCTAGAAAGATTAAGTACGTAATGAGCCAATAACTCTGGAAGGAAACCAGGCACGACCGGAAATGCAAGCATACTATGCTCTGTGACTCAGGAGTGTATGCTATTTTATATATTTTAACCCTGTAAAGAATAATGTAAATTTGGCTAAAAACTGTGATGGAAATATGATGTGAGGATGGGGAGGAGAAGCTAATGTGAGGATAGCAATTGGTATAAAAACTCTCATCTGCCATACCATGAAGTCAATAAGGTAATGTTTGAAATTGAACAACTATGAGATATCTATAGAATGATGCTGTTTAGAATTATGGAGGTAAATATTAGAAGAAACAGCCTAAAATCTGAAAATGGTTATTTCTGGAAGGTAGGACTTGGAGTGTGAAGGAATGCTCTTTTTCTTTATAAGGTCTATATTACCATTTTACTTTTTTGGTGATACTGGGATTTCAACTCAGGGCCTTGTACTTGCTAGGCAAGTGCTCTACCACTTCAGCCACACCTCCAGTCCTTTTTGCTCTGGTTATTTTGAAGATAGGGTCTCGTTTTATGCCTGGGCTGTGATTCTTCTATTTGTGCTTCCTACTTAGCTGGAATGACAGGCACAGACCACCACACCCAGCTTTATTGGTTGAGACAGGGTCTTGCGAACTTTTTTGCCTGGGCTGGCCTTGAACCACAATCCTCTGAATGTCTGCCTTCTGAATAACTATGGTTATAAGCATGAGCCACCACGATCAGCCTTCAAGCTTATTTTTAGATTATAACTCTGACTGTACTATGGAAAATAGATTAAATGATTAAGGAATCCTACCATGAGTCTCTTGAAAAAGTCTAGAAAAAAAAACATTAATGGTCATAGTGGTAAAATTGTCCAGGCTGATATGTTTTGAAGACAGAGGCAACAGAAATTACTGGTAGACTAGATGATGTGAAAGCACAAGGGAGGCCAAGGATGACTTCAAAGTCTGGAACCTCAGCAACTAAGGGACAGTACCTTTTACTGAAATGGGAAATGCTAGGAAAGGAAGACAATTGGAGAGGACTTTCAACTTGTTAAATTTTGTGGGGGAAGGGGTGGAGGATTTTTTTTGTTGTTTTTTGTTCTTTGCTTTTGTTTTTGAGAGAAAGTCTCAGTATGTAGTCCAGGCTGGCTTCAAACTCTCTGTCCTCCTGCCTTAGCCTCCCAAGTACTGGGATAATAGACATGTACCACCACACTCAGCTAAGGGGCATGTTAATCTTAACATCTTTATTATTATTAATCTTACCATTCAGTGGCAATGTTGAATAGGCACCATGTCTGTGAAGAAGGCTGCCTGGAGATGACAGTTTTGGAGACATCCACAGGTAGCTGATGCTTAACCTTGGGACCGAATCAGATTGGCAAGAATAAGGTAATAGAGAAGATTGAAGACAGGCACTCCAACTTCTACAGGCTGGGAAGAGTAGAGTCTAGCAACCGTGACCGAGATAGGAAGAAAACCAAAAGAGAATACTCTCAAGGAAAGAAAGTATTTTAAAAGGGGGACATGCAACTTACATAGGTTCACAGCCCTTTACTGAAAGCTTTATGGTCAGATATGTACACAACTAAATTTTTTGAATTTTAGAAAGTTAGTACAGGGCATGTACCCAGAGATGTAGGGGAGCTCCTCCACCATGCAATGATGTTACTATTTTTGCAGTGAAACTCTGAATGTTCACACTTAAAGGAATAAAGACTAATTGGCCTCCTATTTGGTTCATTCGGATTTTATTACCAAACATGGTGAGTTACAAATTTTTCTTTTCAGAGCTTTTAGGATGTCAAAATTGTAGCTAAAGGATTGGAGACGTTTTTGCTTTTATTATACCTGCTTTTATTGTTCATGTTGATTACTTGACCACCTCTACATCCTGGCTCTTTTTTTGCTAACAAAACAAAAAAGGATACAAGTGTATTCCCATAGGGTTTTAGACTCAGAGAAATGACAGGAAAAGTCAAGGAAGGATTTGCTTCCAAACCACTAACAGTTCGTTATCTTTGGGAAGTGGGACAGGGATTTCACTTCTTACAGACATTTTTTTTATAATGGACTGAAGTTTGAACTCAGGGCTTTCATGCTTGCAAAACAGGCACTCTACCACTTGGGTCCATTTTTGTTCTGGCAATTTTGGAGATGGGGTCTTATGAACTATTCCTCAAACTGCAATCCTCCCGATGTCAACCTCTTAAGTAGCTAGAATTACAAGCGTGAACCACCAGTGCCTGGCTTATATACTTTTAAAAAATATTGGAATCATGAATAATTTTAAACTTTTTAGTGTTTAAAAATATTTTCCAAGTATTAAATCTATCTATCTATATATTTTTGGCAGTATTGGGGTTTGAACTTAAGACCTCTAGGCAAGCGCTTTACCACTTGAGCCACGCCCCCTGCCCCTAAAATCTATTTTTAATCTATTTTTAAACCCCCATTTATTTGGGAAAATTGACTAATAAACCTGGTAAGAATGAGTTTATGTAGGCTATGAGGTTAAATTGTAAGAACGTGTAAACACAAACAGGATTTGCATCTATTGTACAGTAAGCCTGCCTGCCTTATTCATGGATTTATTGCATGCAGTTTGATTGGTCAAAACATAATAAATAAAAAAACACAAAATATTCAAAGCAAATCCTTTTAATTCCTATGCATACATTTCACAGCTCAGTTGATGTGAAGAAGCTCTCAGTCAATCCTGAATTATCATCAGTTTTGTTTAAATTGTGTAATCTGCTGAGTGTTTCTTTGCCCTTAATTTTGTGAAAATAAGCCCAAAAAGCAAGGTAAAAGTTAAGATAACTTTTGAAGCCAAGAGAGTACATAATGTATTTGATTTAAGTGATAATGAAAGTTTTAGATTTATTGAAAGGCTGTCTTTTACAGAAGTTGGGCAGCATTGTGGGAAAAACAAATCAAGTCTCCACAGTATTCAAAATAAATAGCATGAAATAAGATCTAGTTTTTGGTGAGCAGTGCTAATGTATACAACAGTCATTTTTGTGACAGTAATGAAACCATGTGGTTTCAAGTTATGGATACTCAGACTAGTGTATATATAGAATAGGAAAATTTGAGCGATTTTAGACTGTTGAACTCTATGCATCCTGAGAATTTGTGGGTTTTCCTCAGCAGTAGTCTCCTTGGAACCATATACCCATGAGTACCACCAATGTACTGTAATAATGGAGAGAAAATGGTACATGCTTCCTTGTAGCTCTATCTATGAGAATGGAGAAGTCCAAAGTACCAGTTAGTAAATCACCAAAGAAGTAGTTCTCTACTTTAAGATGTAATAAAATTAGAACATCAGTGTTTCTTCCAAAGAGCAAGGCTTTTAAGGGACAGAGCCTAAACCTCAACAAGGGGTGGTGGGGAAAATAGTTAAACTGAGAACCTGAGAACTTAGCCCTGGGCCTGAGCAGAAGGGGGCTCACACTGGGAGTCTTTGGCTGTGCAAAGGAGATGTCAGGAAGTTAACAGAATGAGAAAACATATAGAGATAGAGTTTTGTTATGTTTAATTAATACTGATATCAATTAAAGTGGAATTGTTTACTTAGAAAAGTAATCCTGAGTAGTCTTCATGGGCTCTTCTTTCCCAGCCTGAAAATCTGCTCTGGAAGTGTATCAGTCAGAGGGACTTTTGTCTTCTGTTTTTACATCTTTTGTTTTGATATGTCTGCCATAGTTGGTTTTATTATGTTTGTAAGCATGGAAATATAAATTTAAGAACAACCTACCTAACATCCATCATATTTCTTTCCTGGAAATGTATTCACATTCTCATTCTTTCCTTACCAAAGGCCATTTCCATTGCTTTTCTGCAGTATTTTGAGCTGAACAGATTAATTGGACAGAAGCCGGTTGTATGGGAGCTGGGCACCCCCTCTGCTATAACTCCTACTTCTCTTTCTGGTTTCCACACCTTTTCCACAGAATTTCCTTTCACCTCAGCCCCCCAACCAGCTGGCCACCCACTCCTGAGTTATAACTGGTTAGAGCTGACAGAAACTATGTAATCTGATCATTCCATGACTGGTTTGGCCTCACTGGGTATAAAGCACGAACAAAGCCACCCATCTGTGCCTATTCTTCACTGAGGACTTGCTTTCCTATCACACCCCCCCCCCATTTATGCCAAATACAGCTGATTCCAGAATACCACAAATAGGATTCTCACCTTCAGAATGATCAAGTTACGCAGCAAAGCCTAAACTTGCTGCTGCTACTGCTTTTGGAACTGAAAGCGACCCAGCTGTCTCTAAGGATAAAATTAAAAACAAACATAAAAATAAACCACTCTTATAAAGAATGGGAGGAATTGGCCATTTTTAATATTAGAAATTTAAAACAGATGGTGAGTTAATTTATATTTTCATTTTGACATTTACCTACTCAGTGGGAGCGCAGTTAAGTATATTTTAAGCTCATTCAAAGTGGTCTTGGTATCTACAGATAATGGTCACCACCAATCTGCAGAGCCTAAGGTTCTGGAACACTAGTCATATGTCCCCTAAGCCACCCTAAGCTGGGGGCCCTTGAGATAGGAAGCTCCTCCATGAAAGTTTTGGGACCTACTGTCCTCCTGCCTCCCATTTTGCCCCACTCCAGGCCATTATCCAGAGCTGATAAAGAGATCTTCCTTTCATACAGATTTGATCACATCTGCCCCATGATTGAAATAAACCTTCCAGTGATGCTTTTGACTTCAGAATAAAGTCAAAACTCTAGCATTAACATATTGCCAAATTTGTCCTTGATCTGACCTGCTCACTCCTCAGTCTGCTCTCTCTTCCCCTTGTGCACCTGTAACATGAGTCACACTAAGCCATGTTTCATCCCAAGGTATGCCTCTCTTGCTGCCAGGTGTCTGCAATGCCTCTCTTGCTGCCAGGTGTCTGCACTTACTTTCCACTCTACCTGAAAAATTCCACCACCCCTTCTTCACCTGGAACATGCCTCCCATTTCATTTTGACTTCCAGTTCAGTTGCAATCCAGTGATGTGACTTTAGCGTGCTGTGGTTAAACATGACCAAAGATAATTTTGTTTAAAAGATGGAAGTATCATGGCTTCACTGACTGTTCTCATTTGCCAATGATTTTCAGTCCTACTGAATGTATTCTGTCTTACACATTTTTCCATGTTGCTCAATGAAAATACATACTAAAATTCTGCAACAACCCAGCCTTCCTCTTGCCTAAATTGCATCATTTGTGGTTAGATGATGACTATTTTCACATATGTTGGAATTTTCCACAAATGTGTCTACATCCACATGTCTTCTTATCATGCCTTGTCACACTCCACTCCTCAAATAACAATAAGAACTTGCAAGTGTCCTATTTCCAGTTTTACCTTATGATTGAATAAATTATAACATCTGAACTGCCTGTTGGGCAAAACTGAGTTGTAATCTCCATGTTAGAGAAGGAGAGATAGTGGCAGAGGACATGAAAATATTGTTAGACTCACTAAGATTTCACAGTGTCTTGACACAGACAAAAGTAAAAGTCCCAACTTTGGATCAGAGATCTTCCAGGTTCAGGAAACAGAAAAAAGAGAATTAACCTTTGTTCTAAGGCTAACAGACTTGAAGAAAGGTAAGTTCCAGAGCAGTTGGCCCTGCACTGAGACAGACAGCAGCCCTCCCCCAGAACCCAGCCCATGGATGATCCACTGCTTGAAATGCGTCTAGTTAGCATTGGAAGAAACTGTGCAATCTGGGGACCTCTGACTGATTCAGACTTCATTGGGTACAAAGTTCAACCTGGAGTCTGTTGGCAATTTGCTATTGGGGATGTCTTGGTTGCCTCCACCTTTGCATTTCTCCTTGTCACTTGCCTAAGACAGTTAAGTGACTTACTTCATGGGTGATTTGTTTTGTTTGTTTTTAAGTATTTCAGATTGAACCCAGGGCCTCATGCTTGCTAGGCAAGCCCTCTACCACAAGTAGAGTAGGTTGGTTTTTTGGGTTTGGGAGTTTTTTGGGGGCAGAGGGTTGGGTTGTTTTGGTTGGCTGGTTGGTTAGGTTTTTTTGTTTGTTTTTGTTTTGGAAGTACTGGGGTTTGAACTCCAGGGCCTTGCACTTGCTAGGCAAGCGCTCAACCACTTCAGCTCAGTTGTTTTTTGTAGAATCCTACTCTTTTACTTTGGCATTTAAACTTAATTTTAGTAAATTGATTGAAACTTATTTTGCTTTTAGTGAGGGCTGTTGTCATTACATCCCTCATGTTTTCCTTTCATATTATTATACCTGTCAGTCATTCATGTCACCAGTTTGTTGACCTCTTTGTTCACTACTATCCATTTTTTTATTTTATATCTTCCAATAAAATGAACTCCTTATAGTATTCTTAATCAAGCATATTTTATACTAATTCATTAAAAGCCACTTAAACATATTTTGCCAGCTTACTGTACTAGTAAACAAGAAACAATGCATTGAGAGTATTTTCTTTTCAGAAGAAAGTTTAGTTTACTAGGGTTTAGAATACTTGAGTAAAATTAGATGAACATGTCTTCCCATTTTTTTTATTGCCTTATGTCCTAGGAATGAAATGACCCCCCCCCATATTGATGCAATGAATTAGACAACTCATTCAGGCACAGACAGCGGGAAACAGAGATCTGGAGCAGACAGGCCTCTGCCACTTCAGAGCTGGGTCACTCTGGGCAAGTTGCATAACCCTGAGTTTCAGTTCCTTTCTTTGCAAATATAACTATTGGGAGCAATGAATGAGATGGCACCTAACATAGTTCATCTTCCTCTTTAGTCCTCCCTCTCCCCCGCCACTACGTTCAATAAGTATTGCAAGTGGAGTTAATAAGAACCAGGTGGTAAATCCACAAACACCAGTAGTCTTTGCTTCCTCCAGTACAAATAAATAAATAACCAGATGCAAGTAATTAACCCATGGTTTTCTTAAAAATCTGAATATGTGCGTCACATATGCATGTAAATTATGTATAAACGATGAGGCTTTGACCCAGACACGCAGCTGGTTTTATAGACAAATAACTGTGCTAATGAATTGCTCCATAGTCTTTTATTTTAATTACTATATTTGGAATTGAGTAGGTCTGCCCATTATCACAAGAAACTCAAATACTAGAAGATGCTACTGTCTCTGGTGCTTTTTTACCAAGTTCCACTGACAGCAGATTAGTCAGCAAGCCCTTAGGAAGGATGTTTTACACTAAGAGTCAGACTTGGAAATGCTTTGGTTGTTTTTACAAACAAACTAACTTGAGGGAAATTCATTTTGATTCATGATCCTGCAGCACAATTATTTCGATTGTGTTTATACTTTGAATTTTTATTTTTATTTTTACTTTTTTGTAGGACTGGGGTTTGAACTCTGGGCTTCATACTTGCACAGCAGGTGCTCTACCTCTTGAGCCACACGTCCAGTCCATTTTGCTCTGGTTATTTTGGAGATGGGGGGGTCTCATAAACTATTTGCCAGGGCTGGTTTTGAACCACAATCCTCTGGATCTCAGCTTCCCAAGTAGCTAGTATTATGGGCGTGAGCCACTGGCACCTGGCTGAATTGTCTGTTTTTGAAACTTTTTTGACATCCTACAGACATGAATGTCAGGACACTGAGGAGATCCAAGACATAATGTTTATTATGGGCCTTGCATGAATTTTGATGAACTCCATAGGTGAAAGATGGCTAAAAATACTGAATCTCAGAATTTCAAGAGGCCTTACTGATAACTACTGCAGCCACACGTTTGAAGCTTCAGTCTATCTTACCACATGAGAGTCAGCTCTCTTCAAAGTATCCATCTTCCAGACAGCTTTATTCAAAAGTTCTTCCTTATCTTAAACCCCACAGCTTCTTTCATAGGCTTCAGAGCCTATTAGTGACATACAAAGCAGTTCTGTTGAACTTCTGAGCCTGCAGGCTTCTTGAGGACAGGACTGACCTGTAGTTTGGTTGGTGGATGCCCCCCAAAGACCCTATGTTGAAGGTTTGGTCTCCAGTAGCAGCCTGATACCGCTGAAAGGTGTTGGAATCTTTGAGAGTTAGGGCCTTGTGAGAAGTCCTTAGGTCACTGGGGTGTGTCCCCAGAGAGATTGTGTGGCCCTGGACAGTCTTCTCTCTCTGTTTCCCAATGATGGTGTAAGCAATGTTTCACTCTGCACTCTCACTGTGACATGGACTCTTCCCACAGGCCCAAAGCAATGGGGCTGAAACTTGTAGACTCATGAGCCAAAATAAATCTTTTCTCTTTATGAGCCAATTGCCTCAGATATTTTTGTCTTAGCACTGTGAAGCTAATACAGGCTGCATCCACTACAGCTTCTAATAACTTAATAAAGTATTATTTTTTGTTTTCGTGGCAGTTCTGGATTTGAACTCAGGACTTTGCACTTTCTAGGCAAGTGCTCTACCACTTGAGCCACACCTCCATCATTTTTTAAGTTATTTCTCAGATAGTGTCTCACATTTTTGCCCATGTGAGCTTTGTACTGTGTTTGTCTTACCTAAGCCTCCTGCATAGCTGGGATTACAGATGCACACCACCACTCCTAATTTGTTTTTTGAGGTGGGGTCTTGCTAACTTTTTGGCCAGATTGGCCTCAAACCACTATCCTCCTGATCTCTATCTTCCAAGTAGCTGGAATTACATAACTGAACCACCACATCTGGCCCTAAATGAATTCCAAATGGAGTCACAAGCAGATGTTCTTTATTTTAGGATATTATCTTACAGAATGGCATATGGTCAATATATTTAAGCTCCATTGAGAAGGCATCTTATAAATAACTGATTTCATTATTTAAATGCTAAAGGTGATTGTTTTGTTATTCT
The DNA here is from genome assembly GCF_047511655.1 of Castor canadensis. NCBI lineage: Eukaryota > Metazoa > Chordata > Mammalia > Rodentia > Castoridae > Castor > Castor canadensis. The sequence goes on along the minus strand of NC_133390.1, from coordinate 111,520,276 downwards.
TTCAATCTTTTAATTCAAATGATTTTACCGATTTGTCTTATGTGTTGCTGTGTACTTTCGCTATAAAATAACATAGCTAATGGCTCTACATATACTAACTATAAGATATCAGAACATACTGTCTGAGAAACAAGGCAGAGAAGCTGAAACCCCTGACGCAGGTGTTGCAAGTGCTGGGTTTTAGTCCCAGCCCCACCTCTACAATCTGAGAGGCCCTGGACAGGTCACTCGGCCACTCTGCCTCTTGGTTCCTGCAAATGGCAAGGGCTGAACCAAGTGTTCCCTATACGTCCTGTCCAGGTGTTTTTTACTTTTCCATTCCTGTGGCAGGGCATCACAGGACAGTCAAGGAAAACAGGGTCTAATGTCCATCTGAGTTCTCATGCACAGTGGTTAAAGCCAGGGTGCTTGTCCCCTCTCTTTTCAGAACTCCCTTCTCCAGGAGACGGTGCGGAGAGAGTGTGAGGAACGCTTCGAGCTGACGGAGGCCTTGAGTCACGCCAGGGAGCAGCTCCTGGAGCTCCGGAAACTCAGCGGAAGTTTGCCATTGTCGCCGTGTCCCCTCAGTCAGGGCAATCTAACCACCTCGGCCTCAGCAGTCAGAAATCGGGCCGAGAGAAGCCTGGCGAGACCCAGCTCTGAAAAAGGGATCAAAGGCCCCGGGGCGCACGGAGCGCCCAAGCCGGCCGTCTCCCCGACCCCGGCCGGGCCGCAGAGCGTGCGCCGCGCCGCGCTCCCCGCGCTGGGCCAGGCGCACCCGCCCCGGGGCCGCGTCGCCTCGGTGCCCGACAGCCGGCAGAGGCTGGCGGCGGTGCTGCGGAGGCTGAGCCGCCAGTGACGCCAGCGAGCCAGCCGGTGACCGTGACCGTGACCGTGACGGTGACCGTGCCGTGCCCGGGGGACCGAGACCGCACGTGTCTGCAGCGGCCGGCTCCCAGGCTCCGCGCCACACCCAAGGGTGCGCGTTTAAATGTGCTCTGTGCGCGTGCCCTGGTAGAGATCGCAGGTCACCTCTCACCCGTGGCACTTTCTTCTTCTTCTTTTTTTTTACAGGTATGTTTCCACACAAATAGATTGTATTGGTTTTATTGGTGTTTGTTTGTTCATTTGCTTTTTATAGTAAGTATTCCACATAGAAAAAAAAGTACTTTAGTCCTTAATTAATTTCCAAAATGCTTAGTTCATATATCCACAGAGCTCATGCCCTCATCGAAAGCTGCTTTTCTTCACCGTGCGTCATGGTCAGTCTGATTTCTCTTTAGGACACAGTGGAAGTAATGATGGGAAACCTTCAAAAAGACAGTCTTCCCTGAGAAGCTGGGGACCTTCTACAAAAAAGATGGTAACTCCAAGGAAATTATGAAGATAATTTTAGAAAACAGAGAGCCTGACCATGAAAATATTACTTGGTAGAGATTTTCAACACTGAGTGCTTTTTGGTACTCAGCGTTGGGTTTTGATAGAACTTGTACTCCTGCAGTCATTAGGAAGAGAACCAATTCAAGGTTGCTCAGTAAAGGAACATAGAGCTAATTACCCCTGAAGATGATAACTGGTTAACACAGTTTCTATTTTCAGAGTGAACTGTAAAACTGCAAACCAGATCAGCGATTTCAAGTTATCTTAAAGCTCCTCCTGTTTCTTAAAACACAATGTTCACCTGTATTTTTCTCCATGTAACGCAAGTGTATTTGTCTTTTTAAAAACTGATTTTAATTAAATCCTCCATCAAACTGTGTCATGGACATCCATCCTTCCTACTCTTATGTGGGAATAATAGTTACAATGTGAAATATGACACCTAAAATTCTCTTCTATTTTGCTACACTTTTGATGAGAGAATCCAAATTTATCTGATAATCCCCTCCCATGTGCAAGAACAGGTATCATTGCTAAGCAAAATCATGTTTATCTTCAACCTTTCAAAGGATTAGGCTGATCTACCAGTAGAGTATATATATATATATATATATATGTATATATATATATATATATATATATATGTATCAGCAGAAGATTCACTGATTTCCATGACTGGCTTAGGTAAGGCCTCTTGTGTTAAGGGGTAGAACACTCACTTTTGTTTCATAGAATGTCATTCCTTGTAATGGCATTTGACAAGAGAACACAACATCACAGAAGAGTGGCACTGTGGTGGTCCTTAATTAAGGTCACCCTCACCGTCTCTGTGCAAACAGTGAATAGATGCCTGGAGACTGTAACTCAGCTATGGTAGTACAGTTGATTAGTGACACAGGTTGAAGGAGAACCACTGTCACAAGATTTCAGTCTTTACCCCTCACAAGAGCTTCCCAAGCCTCAAATCATTTTTGTCAATAGCACTTACTCTGTATTTTTTCCTTAAGTACACTCACTTTTTAAACTTAAATTTATACAATATGGAATTTGACTCAAGGAAGAATAAGTAGAAAGTAACAAGTTTGATTTCCCAGTTATATGTTTCCTAATGAACTCCAAAAAAAACATGTATGTATTGAAATAAGAAATGTAGCTGACCCAGTGGCTCAAGCAATAGAGCACCTGCCTAGCAAGTGTGAAACCCTGTGTTCAAACCCTAATATCACAAAATAAGAAATTGATTGTTAAAATAAGAAATGTTGGTGTACCCCCAATACCATCTTGTATTGTGCCAGCAGGGGACCACTGCACTATACCTTCTTGTGTCTGCTCTGTTATTGTCAGGTTTAAATTATAAATACTTTTGACACAAGGTAGATTGCAAAAGCTGGGAAAGCACACAGCAGTATCTTGGGCAACAGTCTTTGTTATCATGTTAGACATGCTTTTTCACACTCTTGGAATTTCAGATATCCCTTCAGGACCGTGGGGATACAATGGGTTTCTTCGTTCTTCCTATATTATGAACATATTTAGATTTATAAAGAAAGTCACACATCAGCCTTTCTAGAGTGATGTTAAGACTATCATTGCAAAACCTGGCTTCTCACTTTGTTGTTACACTCTTGATTTACAATCAGTAATTCTTAAATAATCACTCTGAAAATAGAATCGTGTTCTATCAATATGTCAGAGAAGAATATGGATAAACAAAAAGACAATATTTACATTTATTTGAGGCTATGCCATTTGAATGGTACAGACAGAGCTATGCTTTTGAAGAAAGAATCTTTTAAGAATAGCACTGGAGCATGAAACCTAGAAGTTAAGTACACGTTCAAACTAGCCTAGATTTTCTCAGTGATGAATGAACTCCTGGCATTAAACAGTATCCGGAATGCTAAGAAAGCAGTGAGTATTGTGGCAAAATCAGGTGCTGGAATACATCTAGTGGATATTAGGTCTAATACTTTTAATTTCTCTATAGACACAGATGTTCAGTAACCTCAATAGAAGGACTTACAGGTGTCAAGAGAAAAGAATGCTACAGAAAATATTCCTTAGAGAATTATAACACCTTGTTTTTCTTCTTTAACTAGTATGGGTGGACAAAGACAGGAGAAATCCTCTATAGTTAACACAGATTTCTCAAGCAACTTTTAAAAACTCTTATTGAATTAGCTGGGCATGGTGGCACATGCCTGTAATCCGGGCACTTGGGAGGCTGAGGCAGGAAGTTGGAGAATTTGAGGCTAGCTTGAGTTACTAGCGAGAAACTGTCTCCAGAAAAAGAAAAAAAAACATACTGAATTAAATCACTTTATCTGTGGTTGGTCAGAACTACTTAAAAGTTACATTTTATGGCAATGGAATGGACTGGAAGAGACACTAATATCAAAATTATGTAATGTTCTGATCTATAATATTTTATTAATCTAAAAAGTGTTTTGTAATGCTACAGATGAATTATAACTAATTTCTTTGATTATGAAGCAAGGTTTCTAAGCTTTATCTTCTTAAGTTCTTATGACTATTATAATACTGCACTGATCTGACTAGAGGTGCAGTAGATGAAGCCCTGAGACAAACCCCAATCCCAACCAAAACACAAACAAACAAATAAAAATGCACTGATCGATCAGTCTAGTATCCTAAACAGGTTAACAGACTGATGCTAAATCCTGTGTTGTAGTTTATGGAGCAGAGGATATCAACTTGGTGTGTGCCCAAAGTTCACAAATTCTAATGGTTATGGATTATTAGATGTTTCATTTTCATGTTTTGAAAATTAATGTGTTGCATCCTGTGCAGAACACCTGTAATGGTCCCCAACCCAAATTAGACAGTTATAGTATCATTCCCAAGGTGACATCTTATGGAAAAGATTTGAGTTTTCTTCCTAAAAATGTCAATCCTATATAGTAACAAGTTGTGAAACCAATGTTAAGTTGTATTGCAGTTTTAGAAAATGTAAGTTATATATCATCTTTACATATTCTGAATTTCACATACGTACATTTCACATACATAATTTTCTTAACAACACAGTAGTTGAATCTGGAGTACAGTTCCTATGACAGTGTTTACCATGATCAGGTAATTCATTCCTATAACATGGTGCTTATGTCCACTGAGTAAAAACACTTAGCAGACATCCCTTAGCTCCTCTCACCAAAAAAGAATAATGAATCAAAGAGATTAGGTAAATTTTCCCTAGATAAATAATAGATAATGCTGATAAAGTTTTGCAGTTTCTAAGCATCTCAACTTATAAGTTAATACTGATGCTAAGTTATTCATTCCCTCATTTCTTCAGCAAATACGGAGAAGCGAAAAAGCACTTTGAGAGCTACAAAGGTAATTAAGACATATTACACAGTCCCAAGAACTGTGCAGTAGGGGCAGTGAAAAGCATATGCAGAAAGTGTAATATAAGGCATAAGGTTGAGCAGAGAAGATAGCTGAGAGCAAGGCATTATAAATTCAATTTCTTGATAGAAAAACCAGGAATACTTCAAGCAAGAATTGGTATTTTTTGTGGTATCTATACACAATGGAATTTTATGCAGCCATGAAGAAAAACGAAATGTTATCATTCGCTGGTAAATGGATGGAATTGGAGAACATCATTCTGAGTGAGGTTAGCCTGGCCCAAAAGACCAAAAATCGCATGTTCTCCCTCATATGTGGACATTAGATCAAGGGCAAACACAACAATGGGATTGGACTTTGAGCACATGATAAAAGCGAGAGCACACAAGGGAGGGGTGAGGATAGGTAAGACACCTAAAAAATTAGCTAGCATTTGTTGCCCTTAACACAGAGAAACTAAAACAGATACCTTAAAAGCAACTGAGGCCAATAGGAAAAGGGGACCAGGAACTAGAGAAAAGGTTAGATCAAGAAGAATTAACCTAGAAGGTAACACACACCTTAAAAGCAACTAAGGCCAATAGGAAAAGGGGACCAGGAACTAGAGAAAAGGTTAGATCAAGAAGAATTAACCTAGAAGGTAACACACACGCACAGGAAATTAATGTGAGTCAACTCCCTTTATAGCTATCCTTACCTCAACCAGCAAAAACCCTTGTTCCTTCCTATTATTGCTTATACTCTCTCTTCAACAAAATTAGAGATAAGGGCAAAATAGTTTCTGCTGGGTATTGAGGGGGTCGGGGGGAGAGGGAGGGGGTGGAGTGGGTGGTAAGGGAGGGGGTGGGGGCAGGGGGGAGAAATGACCCAAGCCTTGTATGCACATATGAATAATAAAACAATAAAAAAAAAGAATTGGTATTTTTTATTTATTTTGAAGAATGAGTTGGATTTTATGGAAGAAGGTATACCAGGTAGAGGAATGTGTAAACAGAGCCACAGAGATGGGACATGTAGAAAGCATTTGTGAAGGGAAGTAGTGGGAACAGAGAAGAGCAGTTGGACCCCATGGCCTGAAGGTGTTGAATAGGGCCCATGCAGGCTGCCCACTGGAAGCAACCTGCAGTTTGCTGAAGTTGGGAGCATTGCTCTGGCAGGGATGTGCTGGAGCCTTGGGAAATGGGCAGGGTGGAGATAGAACACCAGTTGGCAGGCGGGTGCAGTAGTCCACAGTAGTTAATGAAGTTCTGAATGAAGACATTGGTGTTGGAATGACAGCATCTGATGCAAATTTTGTTCAGAGAAAAGAAAAGATTTTTTTTTTCCTGCTAAATACAATTTGAAACTATTACCAGTCATTTACCACCTTGGCAGGGGTGCATTTTATGAGATTGGCTCCAATTAAAGAATCATCTATTTAAAAATATTATAAGAAAAAACAAAAAAACAAAGAAAAAATAACAAATAATAAAAACAAAAATAAATAAATAAATAAAAATAAAAATATTATAGCCTATCTGAAAAATGTAAAATAATAGGAACTACATTTTTATTTGGAAAGCAGATGACCCACAGACTTAGTGTTCAGAAGAACTCTCCAATAGTGTTCTAAGAATTATGGAGGAAGCGTGGGGAAACTGACATGAAAAAGAAATAACTATCATTTTGGCTCATAGAATGCAAAGAACAGCTTAACAGGGAGATTTGGGAGTAATGCAGTGCAATAAAAACCTCCTTCTGATTTTTGCTAACCATTTATGTAGGAAAATATAGAAGACAGCAGCCAAAATAAGAGTTATCTTAAAATCTTTACATTTTATAGTTCTAAAGGGACCTGATGCATTGCCTGGTCCGACTGATAATTTTACAGAAGTAGATGATAGTTCACTTGAAGGTTAAGTAATTTTCCATTCACATAACTGCTTAACATCAGACTTGATGCAAAAGACTGGATCTCCCACTTCTGGCCTACGCATCTCATTTCTAGAAAAGAGGAATAAGATCAGTGCTCTAACTTATTGTTACTCAAAGTAGTCCAGCAGGATCAGTACCTACTGGGGGCTTGTTAGGTATGCAGAACAACGGTCTGTTTTAAAGAGATTGTTGGGTGATTGTTGGTGCTGGCATATTCCACAGCTAAGAGCCATGCATTAGTTCCCTTGTGTCTCGCTGAAACATGTGGTGGACCCAGGTGTTCAGTGCACCTGCTCCCAGTGCCCTGGAATTCTTCTTCACTCATTGATTGTGAATCCATAACTCCAGGAAAACTAGTGATTAATGAAAATTAATATTCATTCATAAGAACCTAAAATACTTTATATCAGTGTCTAGGGATATGAGCCTGAAAAGAACTAGAGATTTTTGTTCTGTTTTGTTTAAAACCCCATAGAAGCACTTGGGATTTGACCATTGGCAATTCTTTGAAAAGTCTTAAACTTTGATCTTGAATAGCATATGTTTGGATATCTAACTATCAGATGAAAATTCGGTGGCACTGGTTGTCTTTTGAGGTTTGTGAAACATAGCATGCCAAGATAACTTAATAGGAATATGAAGGATATATTACTATCATTGCTCCCTGAAAGTAGTTCTAAATCACTTAATCAAAACACTGTAACTTGCAGCAGGATGCCTAGATCCATTTATTTTAAAGGTAGAACTAACAGTGGCTGAATGAGAACTGTATTCAGATTTTTCCATTTCAAAATCTGTATTTAACACACGGAGGCATTGTGTTCTCTTGCTTGTGAGCATTGTCAGCTCATCTCCTGAGACCACAGTATGGATACCTTGTTTAGCTATTTTAAACTAAGAAATAATGAAAGGGGATGAATTTAATCAAAACACATTATATGCATGTATGGGCATATCACAATGAAACCCCCTTGTACAATTAATATACACCAATAAAAAATAAAATGATGAAAGGCATTAATTTCATTTACTATTAAAATTTTTATTACCTTTAATTAACATATTTAATGCTGATATTTAACTTGTATAGCTATTACTAACGTTAATAATTGTCATGGTTAAATAATTCAAACCCAGTAATTAAATAGGCAATTTAGAATTAGAAGCATTTTTAAATAGAGGATTTTGTAAGACATTTGTGTGGAAAGACTTACTACTGGAGATCTGTTTGTTCGCTGGAAGACGAGAACATCTGGCTTTGCACTGTGTACCACTGCCAGATGCAGATATATCTCCCTTTCTCCCTGGTGAGCTTGATGTGATCTAGCACATTAATCTAAAGAGATACCTTCTGTCTTCTGTCTTCTTAAAGCGAATGAGTTCAACAGTTGTGATTTTCTATCCAGAACCTTACATTTCTAGGGAATTAAGGTGACTGCCAAGATTCCTGTGACTACTACTTTTCACTGATTTAAAGCAGGATTTCTGAAAACCCAGGACAGCCAAGTTTCCATTCACTGTTACCACTATTTTAAAATAGTGTATTTGAGGTTTGAGCTTGGATCTCAAAGGACCTTAAACCTGGAATCTTTTCATTTTTCCAAGTGGTACACAATACTCAGTATAGGAACAGAGAAATATACTTTGGATGAGTTAGGGAAAAGAGATTGCATATCTTATGTAAGAGCAGAGATAAGGAAAAGTCTTAACACACAGGCTCCCTCCAGAATTGTAAGTCAATGCTTTTGCAAATGTACCCCCAAAATTCTAAACTGTGCATCACTTATATATCTGAAATATTTAATCATAAATTTAAATACCTGAAAGGGGTATTGTAAAGATAACAGCATGTTGTAAGTATTGGCACTTACAAAATAAAATTATTCTTAAAGTATTTTTATGATTGTCAAACAGTTACTGATCTAATGTACTAAGATACTATAAAAAACATGCATAACTTTTCTAAAATGCTTCTGGATTGAGTTTTTATAGTTATTGCTATATTATTTAAAGCAACATAAAATAAATTTTGATAAACAATTAGGAAACATACAAGTTAAATTTATTGACAGTGCATTTCTTGATGAAATGGATAAATATCCTTTTGTTTATATTTAATGAAAAAGAAAGGTATGTGTAGCAATAAAATAATTGATTAGTTTATACATAACATCTTATTCATTCATTTATTCATTTATTTTATGTAGCCCAGGTTGGCTTTGAACTCATGACCCTGCCTCAGCCTCCCAACTGCTGGGTTACAGGCATGCCACCACAGCTTACTAACACTGATGAACGTTCAAACATTTTAAATGAGGATTTCACTGAATTCTAATAAACACTTAATCTGACAAACCATTGAAACTACTTCATCAAATAGTAAACACCAAGGAGAAAGATCTCATAGAACTTTTCTCTCAATCTCAGCTTCCCGAGTAGCTAGGATTACAGGCGTGAGCCACAGGCACCTGGCTAGCATCTGTTTCTTAATTTAGTTCCTGATGTTTGTGGTGTTTCTAACGCTAACTTCACAGGGGCACTCTTAATTGTTCATGCTCCTCAGATACCAGGGTTCCCCCAACCATCCTCCCCTCTCCTGAGAACTAGAACAGCTAGCTATGTGGAAGGGTGTCCAACTGGGCCTAATCCTACCTGCATTTTACCACAAAATCTTTATGAACTGTTCAGTTTTTATTATTCCTTGTGCCTCTTCTGGCCTCATTAGTGTGAAAGCAGCTAAACTTTTAATGAAGAGAACAGTGTGTTCCTGACTATTGAAACTCAGTCACTAAGGGGAAACAGAAACCTTTTTTCCAAATTTAACACGATGCGCTTCAGCATATAGATCCTCTCATAAAAGTGCTGAATTTGGCTGGAAACGTGGCAAGACTGCTGCCTCAGCAGTTTTCCTCGGTCACCTTTGGAATTGTCCTGGCACTCCTGAAGGGACAATTTAGCTTGAAATCTCCTGACTTACTTAAGTGTGTATAAAAGTGGGTCTGTTGTACTCCGTTAGCCCTCTCAAGCTAGGATCAGGGTTTCACCAAAGGTCACTGAGGGCCTTTCCTTGGTCACCAAAGCAGTATGGACAACAATGGCCAGGAGTCCTCCCGCCTGGTGACAGGCTGTCTCCACAAGCCTTGCACTTTCTCCCAGCTTTGTGCTCAAAACTGAAAGGCAGCAACCGGATTTCCAGTGTTAGATGGCAGGTGATCTGGCCAACAGGTCTTGGGGAAGCAGCTGCTCCCTATATGCCATTAAAAACCTTTGATGCTTGGACATGGTGGTGCTTGCATGTAGTCCCAGCAATTGTGAGGCTGAGACAGGAGGTTTCAAGTCCAAGGCCAGCCTGGGTTACATACTGAGCTAGAGCTGAGCCTCACCTGCATAGCAAGACCTTGTCTCAAAAAAAAATTAATTTTAAAAAAGAAAAAAACCTGTGAAGAAGAAATGCAGTCAATGAAGCAACATGAGTGAAGTCATGAGCTGTGCCACATGAAAGCTGTCTCTTGAGACACCCAAGGCCACTTTGCTGGGAACATTGGAAGATGGTGTGAGTGGTGATGGGGAGGGGGAGGTGGCCAGCAGTGTCCCATCGTGGAAACCGGACTCCTTCCAGTGCAGCACTGGTACTGTGTGACAGCACAGAGCAGTAGGGGCAGAGAAGTCACAGGACAAGAGTGGGAGTGACAACTGCATTAGTAACGCTAGGGGACTTTAGTGCGTGTTACTCAATTCCCACCCAAGCCTGTGAGGTTGCTGGATTTACCAGCTTTCTTCTACAGACAAGAGCACTGAGGCATTAGAGAGGGTAAACAACTCACCCAAGTAACACAGCCTGTGCTAGGTAAATAGGCAAGACAAATGGGAAACTGCAAAAGGGACACGAACTTGCCCTCCAGTTGTCTCTGAAAAAGAATGTGACCTCACCCCAGAGCAAAAGGCAACATCTCTGTACCCTATCTGTTGACACAAAGACCTAGCCTCATTTGAGGATGAGCATTGAAGAAAAACAAACCATGAAAGCCAGAAAATGGAAGAAGCACTGCAGAACAAAAAGTATCATGTAAGGGATAAAAAACAGACCTCTGGAAAGGAACTCAGACTCTTCCAACTGCTCGATAGAAGCTTGTTAGCATTCTGTAGAAGTGGAATGTTGTAGGGCTCATATTCCTGGGGTTTTTTAAAAAACATTTTCCATATTAAGTCTTTAGATTCTGTACTTTCTTACTGATTTGTAGAAAATGTAGCTCAGTGGCTGAATGTGTGTTTAGCAGGAAGGAAGGAAAAGAGGGAGGGAGGGAGGAAAGAAGGAAGGAAGGAAGGAAGGAAGAAGAAAGAAACAAAAAAAGAAGACAATAATAACCAGCATGATATATATAAAAACAAAAGGTCCTCCCAAGTACAAAGAAAAACAGTATTAACACAGGTGCAAAAGGAGAGCAAACTACCAGTGATATAGCTTATTCAGAAGAAAAACCCTCCAGATGAAATCAAAAGCCAGAATTTGCAATAAAAACATTCTAAGTTTAGTAACCATAGAGTGCGCTTGAAAACTGTCTATAAACATCCATCTTTGAGACATAAGTCCTCAAATGTTTAAAGTGTCTTTGTGGAATACAGCCTTTCATTCTCAGAGGCTATTTATGCTAATTGTTCATTGTTAGTAGTGTGAAATTAACATCTATGACTTTAGAGCGCATGTAAATTCCATTGTTTTGTTACAGTGTGGAAGATCTTAAAACTCTGCCTTTGTTCTTCCTCAGATTCATGTCTTCTTATGTGCTGTTTCTCAATTTTCCCCCTCTTAGCATCTTCTGAAGAAATTTTGTCTTTTTTTTTTTTTTTTTTCTTCTTTTATGTCTTCACCCTCACCCCAGCAGTCATTGTGTTCCTTTGGAAGTAATTATCTCCAGAGGCACCTGCACATCCATGTTTATTGCGGCACTATTCACAATAGCCAAGTTATGGAAACAGCCAAGATGCCCCAGCACTGACGAATGGATTAAGAAAATGTGGTATCTATACACAATGGAATTTTATGCAGCCATGAAGAAGAACGAAATGTTATCATTTGCTGGTAAATGGATGGAATTGGAGAACATCATTCTGAGTGAGGTTAGCCTGGCTCAAAAGACCAAAAATCGTATGTTCTCCCTCATATGTGGACATTAGATCAAGGGCAAACACAACAAGGGGATTGGACTATGAGCACATGATAAAAGCGAGAGCACACAAGGGAGGGGTGAGGATAGGTAAGACACCTAAAAAACTAGCTAGCATTTGTTGCCCTTAATGCAGAGAAACTAAAGCAGATACCTTAAAGCAACTGAGGCCAATAGGAAAAGGGGACCAGGAACTAGAGAAAAGGTTAGATTAAAAAGAATTAACCTAGAAGGTAACACCCACGCACAGGAAATCAATGTGAGTCAATGCCCTGTATAGCTATCCTTATCTCAACCAGCAAAACCCCTTGTTCCTTCCTATTATTGCTTATACTCTCTCTACAACAAAATTAGAGATAAGGGCAAAATAGTTTCTGCTGGGTATTGAGGGGGGGAGCGGGAGGGGGTGGAGTGGGTGGTAAGGGAGGGGGTGGGGGCAGGGGGGAGAAATGAACCAAGCCTTGTATGCACATATGAATAATAAAAGAAAAATGAAAAAAAAAAAAAAGGAAGTAATTATCTCTACACACGCTTTCATGAGTTACTCTAAGACCTTGTGACGTGCTTAATTAACTTCTCCTTGCTCCACCCAAACAACGAGGGAACCCCTGAGCTGCAGTTCTCCGTTCCCTTTTATTTCATGCTGTATTTTTGACAAGTACTTTCATTTTATCTTGTTTCTTTAACCTCACAAATTAGAAATTATTTTTGTTACATGTAGCAGTTTATTTAGATTTACTCAACGTTCACTTTCTCCAACTCTTCAACTCAATTTCTTTGCTCATCACTTTTCTTCTTGCATCTTAGACTTTTTCCTACATCTGGCCTTATAGTCTTTCTGCCTAAAGCAATTAATTACTTTTTTCCTTCTAAAAGTGATTCAATTTTGTCATTGTTTCTGGGGTTCTCTCTCTCTCCCTCTCTCTCTCTCTGTTGCCCAGGCTGGCCTTGAACACCCTCCCACCTTAACCTCCAAATAGCTGGGACTATAGCCATATATCATTACACTGGGCTTTTATTCAATCTATTTGATTTTTAAAAAATAAAAACAAAATCCTTTCCCTTGCTCACAAATTTTTTATTAAACATATCAAACTTGCTTATTTTATATTTTTGTGTCTTAATGAGGCAGAAGAGATCAAGGAATTTACAAATAAGTATTGTATTAATGAATAGCTCAATTAAAAATATATAGAGATATTGCTTTCTTTGCTTTAAGCCACACTCTCTCAACAAACTACAATATTTGCTAAAAAGGGAAAAAGAGCAGCTCTCTCCCTCTGACTTTGCCCACTCATCCAAAAATGATTAGTGTGCTCTGAGAACTGAGCAAGGATAGTTTAAAGAAAGACACTTATCCTGGGAAAGAACTCTTGAGAAAATGACTTATTCTCCACCCTGATGTCTCCTAAAATTCTTTTTTCAACAACATCATAAACTTGGTACCCAAAGGCCGGGAGGAGGTCTTCTCCCATTGGAGACCTCCTCCCTGGAGTATCAATGGTTCTGATAACACAATAATACATCTGATTTTCCTGTCTTTTTCTGCTGTTCTCACTCATGGTGCTTTGTTTTCATGTGGAGGGAAGGTGGGTATGTGTGTTTTAATGGGAATTTCTGTTCCTTTGGACTTTAGGAGAACCTATTGCAATCACAGTGTTTCAGAGAAGATTGGCATTTGCCCCTCCCAGTTAATTATACAAACATTTTTGAAGCACTTTAATTAAAATTCTCCTTTTTAAAGAAATTCAAATGGCCAAAAAGCACATGAAAAAATGCTCACTATCCCTAGCAATAAAGGAAATGCAAATTAAAACCACACTAAGATTCCACCTCACCCCTGTTAGAATAGCCATCATTAGCAACACCACCAACAACAGGTGTTGGCGAGGATGTGGGGGAAAAGGAACCCTCTTTCACTGTTGGTGGGAATGTAAACTAGTGCAACCACTCTGGAAAAAAATTTGGAGGCTACTTAAAAAGCTAAACATTGATCTACCATATGATCCAGCAATACCACTCTTGGGGATATACCCAAAAGACTGTGACACAGGTTACTCCAGAGGCACCTTCACACCCATGTTTATTGCAGCACTATTCACAATAGCCAAGTTATAGAAACAACCAAGATGCCCCACTACTAACAAATGGATTAAGAAAAAGTGATATTTATATACAATGGAATTTTATGCGGCCATGAAGAAGAACAAAATGTTATCATTCGCAGGTAAATGGATGGAATTGGAGAACATCATTCTGAGTGAGGTTAGCCTGGCCCAAAAGACCAAAAATCGTATGTTCTCCCTCATATGCGGACATTAGATCAAGGGCAAACACAACAAGGGGATTGAACTTTGATCCCAAGATAAAATTGAGAGCACACAAGGGAGATATGAGGATAGGTAAGACATCTAAAAAACTAGACAACATTTGTTGCCCTCAACGCAGAGAAACTAAAGCAGATACTTTAAAGCAACTGAGGCCAATAGGAGAAGGGACCAGGAACTAGAGAAAAGGTTAGAGCAAAAAGAATTAACCTAGAAGGTAACACACGTGCACAGGAAATTAATGTGAGTCAACTCCCTGTATAGCTATTCTTATCTCAACTAGCAAAAACCCTTGTTCCTTCCTATTATTGCTTATACTCTCTCTTCAACAAAATTAGAGATAAGGGCAAAATAGTTTTTGCCTGGTAGCAAGGGGTAAGGGGGTGTAAGGCGGGGGGAAGGGGGGAGAAATGACCCAAACAATGTATGCACATATGAATAAAATAAAAATTTTAAAAAATCAACTCAAAAAATAAAAATAAATAAATAAATAAATAAAATTCTTCTTTTTTGATGGTTCAGATATAAAATATATAGGCAATATAAAAATCCATACAAAAAAGGCAAGTGAGGCCCTAGGCTCACTTGGGACTTCAAGTCCCAAGTGAGATTTCCTACTATAAATTTCAAGTGCTATGTCACTTACTACTACCACAGCCAAGGGCATGTGTTCTCTCTTGCCTTCAATGACCACATAAGGCCTGAAATGGTGTCTGTAAGCTAGGCTGAGTGTTAGGGGACTCTCCTAACACTGGGAGAGTCCCCTAACACTAGGCTTGTACAGAATGTATTTCTCCTTCAAGGTAAGTTTCAAGTTGGTTTTTTATAGAAACATCCTGTGAAGTCGATGCTGAAGTGCAGCAGAGCCCAGCAAGTGAGTTGACTCTCTAACCTGTCTCTTGTTTGGCAATGGTATCGAACACTACATTTGTCCCTGCAGAACGATAGTATTTTGATCTTTATGTCTTTATACAGCAATTAGGCACAAAATTGATTGTATAAAGATTTTTTTTATCACTCCAAACCTTTCCCTTCTTGAGCTGGAAACTTGTTGCATGATGACATGAGTTTTACTTGCGACTACTCTTTAAGCTTTGTAACAATAACATACTCATCAATAGCATTGACTGAATTTCATACCTAATGCTGAAGTGACTACCTGGGGTTGTGTTTTTAAGAAAACAACTCCAAACTGCTTTCATCTGTGCTTCGTCACACTGGGGAGAAACAGACTCGCTTTTATGAATCCATATACAATTTAAAAGGAATATAAACCCAAGTTTATCAAGTTCACGTTACTATCTTTACATATTGACATTTGCAAATGTCTCCAGTCATTGTTTTTCATTATCACTATGACTCTCAAAGGCTCTAATATAGTCATTTTGGCAAATGAGTGAACATCAACCACTGTGTGAAGACAATGAGTCTCACTCAGTAATGTGACAGGAGGAAAATATTTTTTAATTTTCTAGCAGGTGCTAGGCTATAAGTATGGCTCATTAAGGTAGTAATTATCCCTCTGCTCTGAAGTAAAGCAGCAGAAAAAGAACAGACTAAAATTAATGAAGAAAGCAAAACTTGGGTTCAACCTCTCTATCTAGAGAATCCACAATCCTGAGACATTTTTAAAATGAATCACTGCTTTATGAAGGATAGCCTGGAAGAAGATATTTGTCTTTTGTCAAAAACAAGAACTCTTAGTAAATTGAATCTCTGCTTGCCTTTAGACCGTTTAAGAAAGATAAAAAATCTTGAGGGCTCTATAGTGCTGACCATGAATAAAGCCTTCTTACAGATGGGAAGAAAATTCTTACCAGTTGCAACTAGCAGAGAAAATATATTTCAAAAATGATTTTTACATAAAGAATTTTAAAATATCGGAACACTCCATCCAAGCAGGGTGGCAATTGCGTGAACATGCTACATTATGCAGAAATGAGGATTGATTGATTCATGTGGAGTGTGCATTCATGATAGCATGAATCAGAGCAAAAAATGTTTCTCATTCCTTAAATGGTGAAAGTAAAGCAGTAGGAAGGGTGGAGAGAGGGCTGGTTTGACAGTGAGATAGTGTGACAAAGACCAGCCCAAAACAAGGGGCAAAAATGACAAGATAGGTGCACTTTGAGTTGCAAAGGGCAAATACGTGACCTTGAATATTTGTTCCAGGCTTTATTCAGCTCCCAGATGCTATTAGTTAAAGCTAGTTCTTTTTCTCTCAATCTCTCTCCCTGCCACTGTATTTTCAGAATATGATACAAAACAGTGAAAAACAAACTGATAAAAATGAAAATTGCTAGAATTAATTTCAGGACAATTTTGGAGAGTAATTCCTATCACCCTGGCTTCTATCATTCCCAACATATCCTTAAATTGTCCTCAGATTGCTTGAAACAACTTTTCGCCAGACCCTTTTATTGATGGTCTGTTTTCAGCCTCAGTAATTGATGGTGTGAAGAACGACCTCCTATACACGAGTGGCATGCCTATCACTTTGTAATCAGCAGTTTCAGAAAGAAGATTGGCTTGAGGGTTCCTTAGGCACCAAAAATCAAACGATACTTACATGCCATGAGATCTTGTCACTGGCTGTAGAGAGGGGCAAGTCGTCAAGACTTTTATCAGTCACCTTTTATCAGGTCATTATTTAAAGGAATATGGGAGCAAGAAAAGCATAAGTCTGAAACTTCTGACCAGGACAGTGTTTACGTATAGAATGTGGGTCGCTGTGTTGTTTCTTTTCATGGACATATACACTTACAGAATGCAAACAATAACTAAGAATCCATCGTGTTCCTGGATGTTATAGACTGAATCATGTTCTCCTCCCCCAATTTTGGAGTCTTAACCCCCCAATATGACTATATTTAAAGTCTTTAAAGAGGTGAAGTTAAATGAGGCCAAAGGTTAGGACCCTAATCCAATAGAACTGATGTCCTTACAAGAAGAGAAAGCACACACAGCGAAAAAGCCACATGAGGACATAGCATGGAGACAGTCATCTACAAGCCAAGTTGAGAAACCAGACCTGCTGACACCTTGATCTTGGACTTCAGCCCCCAGAACTGTGAGAAAATGAATTTCTGTTGTTTTTTTCAGTATTTTGTCAGTATTTTTCAGTATTTTGTCATTGTAGCTAGAGCAAACTAAGCCCCGTGGGATGCTTTGCAGGTAGGATCCACCGTGATATAGCAATCCCACAGCGATGTCAGGTTGTAGCCCAGAATCATGGCGAGCCTGACCAGCACACCAAATCTGACTTCTCTGTCCATCCATCTCTCTTGTACATTGTGTAAGTTGCACCAAAACATGGAGACCATCAGTTAGATTCAGTGTATGAGACACTGCCAGGTGCTCCAGAGAACAAACCACTCAGTTGCTTCCCTCACGGAGCTCATCGCCTCCTGGAGGAAGACAAGGTGAGCCAGTTCTCTGACATATGTAAAAAGAATCCTGGGATAAGACTGACTAATTTGAATTTTGACCTTGGGATGTAGGAAGGGCAGGAAGGATTAACAAGAGTCTCACAAAAAAGGAGAAGTTTGAATGGGGCTGTTTTGGTATCTATTACTGTCTAGCAAACCACCCCAACTTAGCTGCATGAAAAAGATCACTTTTTTATATGCTCAAGGACTCATTTTAGATCCAATTCAGAAAGCTCATCCTTGCTCCATGTTGTCTGGGATCCCAACTGGGAATGACTCAAATGACAGAGGCTGGAAGCATCCACTTCCAAGATGGCTTCTTCATGGGCTGAGGCAGGTTCAGCTGGGATGGCCAACCAGGGCACCAACATGTGACCCTTCTGACATAGCAGGCTTGGGCAGGCTTGTTGGGCTTGTTACACAGTGACTCAGAGGCACACTATCAAGTGTTCCTAGCAGAGGAGACAGAAACCCCAGAGCCTTTCTGACCTGGTCTCAGTAGTCACATGAACTAATTCCACAGCATTCATTGGTTGAAGCAGTCCTGTTTAAGGGAGGAGACACAGACTCCGCCTCTCTATGGAAAAAATAATCAAATATTTGTTACCAAAAACACACATCCATTATTCAAAAGAAAATGCAATTATGGAAAAATATAAAGAAGGCCATTTGTTATTTTGATTTTTTACAAAAAAT
Organism: Castor canadensis; assembly: GCF_047511655.1. Classification (NCBI taxonomy): domain Eukaryota; kingdom Metazoa; phylum Chordata; class Mammalia; order Rodentia; family Castoridae; genus Castor; species Castor canadensis. The sequence goes on along the minus strand of NC_133390.1, from coordinate 111,502,015 downwards.
TTATGTGCCTGGATATGAGCAAGCTATAGGTCCTTCCTTCAAGGAAACTTATAGTCTGATAAACTAGCAATAATCACACCGTCAAGAATTAATCACTATTGAGCCAGCACAGTGACTGCCTGCTATATAATCCCAGCTACCTGGGAAATAGGAGGATCTCAGTTCTAGGCCAGCCCAGGCAAAAAAGTCAGCAAAGCCCTATCTCCAAGAATAAGCCAGGCAGAGTAGTCATACTTGTAATCCAAGCTATGCAGGATAAAAAGGTAGGAAAATTGCAATCGGAGACCAGTCTAGACAAAAGCAAGAAACCTTATCTGAAAAATAACTAAAGCAAAAAGGGCTGGGGGCATGGCTCAAGTGAGAGAGCAGTGGCATAGCAAGCTTGAAACCCCTGCACTGCCAAAAAAAAGAAAAGTAATCATGCTGTCCTGGGTGAAGTGGCATATGCATATAATCCCTACACTTGATAAGTAGAGGCAGAAGGATCACGAGTTCAAATCCAGCATGATCTGCATAGCAAGTTCCAGGCCAGCCTGGGCGGGGGGAAATAGCTAATCACTGCTAATGTGTTGGTACTGTTCTTCCCAATTGGAAAAAGAAAAAAAATGAGATTTTTTTCATAGTGCCTATAATTTTGTTCCTTGGTTGGCTAGTTTTCTCCTGGTACATAAAATATTGTGAAATTTTTCCCCGCAGCATTAAATATTCTATAAAACTATGACTTTGAATCAATGTAGCCCATATTATCATGCAAATATACCATTGTTTAGTTAAGTGTTTCCCTTTGCTGGAAAATTTATTTGACTTTTTGCTTCTACAATGTAATGCTGTAATAAATATACTTACACATCCTTATGATTTTCTGACAATTTTCTTAAGGTAAGTTTCTAAACTAGTCGAATTACTAGTCCAAAAAGAAAGAACATTTTAGAGGCTTTTGATTGCAGTTTGTCCAACATGACTTACAGCTTTGTGTATCCTTAGTATGTGTCTGAGCAGCCTCTGACTCAGTAGCATCAAGCAACAGACCACAGGCAAGTTTGGTCCCAGATATGGGGAAGAGAGATATGGTCCCAACTGAATTAAACTGAAAAATACCAAAGGAATCCAACAGGCAGGCTGTAAACTACCACTAATAATGACCAGCATGGACTTAGCAACTAAAGAGATGAATCATAGACCGTGGCTACAACAGATTCAGAGTAAATGAAAAGACAACATTTGCTCCTAGGGAAACTTTGGAGCAATGTTCTGAAACCTAAATGTGACTGAAAGAATTCAAAAACAGATTAATTGTGGGTGTCAGCACTCCTTAGGTAACAAGCAACAGAAACCGACTTTGGCTAATATAAATCAAAAGGGAATCTACTGGAAAAACAGTTGATTGTTCAATTGCAAACCAGGCTCAGAAACCATGACAGAATGGACAGAAATCAGAGAAAACCCATGGACAGGACATAGCAAAAAATAAGGGGTCTATGGCAAAGGACCTCCTCACCAGGGTCACCTGCTTACCACACTGGGAATAACAAGTGAGCTCCAGCCTTCGGCCGGGCTGGGGTCCTTATCTTTACCCAATGAGCCTGCCTAACATAGAGAAGGAAAGCCAAAAGATAACAGCACCTGGCCTTGTCTAAGGAGACACTGAAGATGACTGAGGGTGGGGCAATTTTAGAAGGCTGGCTATCCCCAAGAGGTGTCTGTCTTAGGACAGTATGTGTCAGCCTTGTCTTTTTCTCCTGGATGGTAGGAATTACTCCTTATTCAGGTGGACAAAGACTCCTGCACCAACAGCCTCATTTTTGTCCTCTTAGATGAGGAGTGATTCCTACCTTCAGCACTTAGGAACAGAAAGAAGAGACCAGTTTCCTCCTCAAGCATCCTGGAAATGATAGGATAAAAGGGGAGAGGCCTCATTGCACTTAGGGCACATGCTTGCAGGGTCAAGCAGGGAGTTCTTAGGGTAGGGGAGTGCATACAGGAGACAGGCGCCCATGAGGGTAGGAAGCCAGTCAGGGAATGCAGACTCCATTCTTTCTGAAACAAGAGCAGGAGTTCTGGTCTCAGATCCTCATTGCCTCCCTTCCTAGGAGAATCACCTTGTGTACTGTAGATCAGATCCTAAGATATTCTCTTAAAAAAAAAACCAAAAACATACAAATGAAAAAAGATATTCTCTTAAGTAATCAGGGCTATGGATAATTAATTGCTCCCCTGGGAAGTGGGTGTTGGGCCTCTAAGTGGAGCGGTCCTGCACTGGCCTCCAGAATCAACTGGTCTTGAAGAGTACATCGTAGGTCCAGGAGTGGTGGTGCATGCATGTAATCAATCCAAGGCTTAGGCAGGATGATCATGAGTTCTGGGCCAGCCTAAGCTGCAAAGCAAGCCCTTGTCTCAAAAAGATCCAAAGACTAAACAAAACAAAAGGTATGTTCTGGAAAATACTTCAAGAACTTTACATCTGCCATGGCAAATCTCGAGAGGTCCTGAGAAAGTCCTTCCAGAGTCTTGGCAGTGAGAGATGGCCACCTGTTCAATGACCTGGCTGATTTGGGGAGAGGTGGCCTTGTCAATCAGTGGAGCCAAGGTCTGAGCAGGACCACCTGGGAGCCCTCCACACAGAAAGTGTCACAGTGGCCCCAGCCCTGCCCTGACACATAAGCGCAAAGACATTAACCAAGTTTTCATTTTCCCCACAATGGACACTTTAATATTTTTTTCTGAAATATCAATCATTTCCGATTTTTGTTTCTAATTTCCCTGCACTTTGTCTGCCTTCATACTTTGTTTGCTTTAGTGCTGACTGTGGTCCCATGAGGCCCGACCAGAGGGACTCTGCTAACTGGAAAGAGGCCACCTGTGAAGCATTACAGCAAGAACCAAAAGCCTCCTGCCTGGAGGAGTCCCAAAAGGGGATGCAGTCCCAAGGAGGATAACGATCGTGAGTGAGCTCCTCCTTCCCACAGGGCTTCGAGAGGTAGCCTTCACCCCCTCTGTGGGTCAGAGGCTGAAAGACCAAAGCAGGTCATGCGTGTCTGAAGGGGACTCTCTGTTGGACTGTCACTATGGGAACCTACTGCTAGCTCAGCCTCCTCCCCCGAGACCCTTCATCACTGGTAGGAGGGTCTCCCAGTCCAGAGCACGTCTTTGCCCACCATGGAAGCTCTGCACACGGGGGTGTCCATCCTCCAGGAGTGCCTTTCTGTGCCTTGCCCTGCCCCCATCCCCACACCTGTGCTCTCACCCAGTTTGAATGGCGCTGCAGCCTGAAGTCATTTCTTTCCTCTGAATTCCTCTTCAACTGCTGCTCTATTGAGACTCATGTCCAAAATCTGTCATATGCTCCAGAAAGCCAGGAGTCATGTTTCTTATTTCTCTATGTGTCCCACACGGCCACTAACACACAGCAAGTGCTCCTCTGTGCCCCTCTCTTCTCCAGACTGCTTGGGTACTGACAGTCACACGCTACCTTCACACAGTCCTCAAAGTTCTTCCCCTTGGAAGGGTAGCTGCAGTGTTCACAGAGTGAAGGCTCCGGCCAAGGCCCTCAGAGGGAAGCACATGACACACCCAGACAAAACACTGAAGGTGTCGGGGTCTCCTCTCAGCCTCCTTCCAGAATCACCTGCAGCAATGGCTCTGTCCCCAGGGGCTTAGCAATGTCTGAAGATGGCGCCAGGATCTTGAGAGGGGAGGTGCCACTAACACATATTTGGGAGAGGCCAAGAATGCTACGGGACAGCCCCCCAGTCAAGAGTTACCCCGCCAAGTGCCAGCCATGCCAGAACTAAGAAACGCCATGTCACCTAAGTTGCCCCCACCTTTACTGCAGCTGGTGTATGGGTGAGATTGGTGCCTAATCTGCAGTGAGCACTTGTCACCTTTCTTCAAACTTCATGCAAATGTATTGAATGTCCAACCTGTGTTAGCACTCGTGGGGGAGAGGTGACTGATAGCATCTCTGCTCCCAGAAGCGTACATCTAGCAGTACAGAGAGACAAGTGTGAACCAATCACACACTGTAATAGAACACAGAGGAGGTGGGGGAGTGCTGTCATGGCAGACAAAGGGCTGGGAACTTGAGAGGGAAAGATGAACCGCAGCTGGCCAGGAGGGCAGAGAGGGCTTAAGGAGGGAAGAGCATTGGACCTGTGGGGAACCTTAGAGAGGCAAAGTGAGAAGGGACTCTGTGAAGAATCAGGGAAGAACAGAAGGTGAGCCAAAGCAGGCACACTGCCTAGCGGAGGAGGAACTGAGGAGCTGTCCTGATGATTTGTCCTAGGCCTCATGGTGCCTTCCAGCAGACAATAAGGGCAATCTTCTTTATTGTTGCATTACTATTTCACAACAATAGGCCACATATTTCCATTTCAGACTTTGTTTGCTATGTCTGGTGACATTAACAATCAGTTGAGAAATCTTGCCATTTGTATGGTGTATTTAATAGGGAAGACCATTTTCACCTAATAAGTAAAGCATAAAATTCTTCCTGATGCCAGAACTAAATAAGATCCCATCCCTGGTTCGGTCATCAATACTTTTGTGTGAGTCACAATTTGTTTGCAGAAAAATTATTTTTAGCATGTATATTTGGATATATCTCAGAATCAGATTCTAGAGATGGACGAGACCTCAAAAAATGCTTCAACGTCATCTGTCCAGCCAGATAAGCTTTGTCATCATTCCACAATGACAAAATTACATTTCTGCACATTTCACACACAGTAGGTCTACGGTAAATGACAGGTCCTTTTAAATCTCATCCATTTGCTAAGGGGTACTTCTCCAGATTTAGGGGTAAAAGAACAGTTATTAACCATGTGGCAACAGCATCCTCATCTTTGTGCCCGCTGCAGAATCCAAGCCAGCAAGACCCCATACAAGAAGAAGATGTGGAGAACATTTGAGTTTGTTAAGTAAGAGCCAGAGTTCATTTGGAGAGAGCATCTCTCTAGAGAATCTTTGGAGACAGCCATTTGAGGAAATTCAGGCTCTGTAGACAGAGCTGATAGGCTTCCTTGGGTGGAGACAGGCAGGGGATTTCCCAGGAATTCTGGCTGAATATGACTCCCTGGGGATCTCCTAGCCCTGCTCCAGCTCAGGATCTCTGCCCTGGTTGTAGCTTGAACCTAAATGACCTCGTATTTCCCTTGAAAATGCACCCTTCTCATGTCAACATCCCCACGATCTGCTCCAGTGCAGAGCATTCAGGGGGAAATCTGGTTAATAGTAGCAGGTGAACAGGGACAGTTTCCTCAATGTATGTCCACTTGGCATGTGACTCAGAGTTGCCTTGGTCAGGTCATGAGTTGAAGGAAGAAACAGAGCAGAGATCCCAAATCCATGGCTGCCCTGTTTTCTAAAGCGAGCCTTACCCCTGACATCCTTAAATGACTTTGGCGGCCTATTACCTGCGACAGATGAATTGAAGACAGCTGTGTAAAAACCAGATCTTTTTTGTGGAGTAACATAAATGCTTTACGAGATCCTTTTACAACACTCAGTAATCCTTTACTCATATTGTGCTCAACCCAGGGATGATCCACTTCTGCTCAGAAGAAAAGCGACTTCCTATAAAACAAGCTAGGGTAGAACTTTTGGCAGGGAGAGAAATCAGCACAATCATTCCTGGACATGGCCTCGAGGGATTGGTGGTAATATGGTTAGGGAAAACACCACTGAGGCCCACAGCAAGGCACAGCAGCTGCTCCCTCCCTCCTCAAAGAAGCCCTGGCCTCTTTGCAGGTTTTCAGGCCCCTGCCCCAGACTCTCTGCAGGAAAGTGCTTGCACTTGAACTATCAGTTCTCAGGAGCACAGCAGTGACTCTGCTGTGTGTGACCTTATTAGAACAAGGAGACTGCTTTAATCCATCACCTGTCCCCAAACTTCCTAACACTTGAAGGTAACCTAGAAGTGCTTCACCAAAGACAAAGGGTGCCTGTGTGTGTTAGTGCTGAGTCTGTTTCTAGTCCCAGGGGCCCTTGTCCTTGTTCTCAGAAATAATGGTCCCAGGGAACATCTTCTTCCTCAGACTGATCCTCCAAGGAGCTCTATTGCCCAAGGATGTTACTCTCCAGTGACAAGCCGCAGACTATTCCCAGAGTCTCTGTGATGCCCTGAGTAGTCTGGAGTACCCTTGCTCAGAGCTACAATTTCACCAGTGTTGATCTGAGTGAGTTATTTATATAATACCGTCTATTGCAATCCCTGCAAGAATCCAGTTCTCACTTTATAAGGAAGTAGACCCAATGGAAGATAAAACACCTGTGGGGCAAGAGACCAGCATGCCATGTTTGGTGTCAGGCACTGGCCGTCTCTGATCTTTCCAGGATGTTGCTATTGAAACTCTAGGCCTCCTTGTGGACAAGTAACATTGGGGATACCTTGGCCTGGCTGGCCTGGAAAGGCATACAAACCAGAAGTAAGGAGCACTAAATTGCAGGAGATACCAGCCAATCCACCAACAAGTTGCACCAGCAATTCTGCCTTTATTTCCCCAGGAGAAGCTGAAATCTAGGAGCTTTGATGGGAAACCTACAGATACTCCTCAGCCTACAAAGGATTTCTTCCTACTCAACCCATCCTAAATTGAAAATATAGTGGGCAGAAAATGCATTTCATACATGCAACCTACTGACCACCGTGGCTTAGCAACACGGCCCACTCTACAATGTGGGCGTTCACTGCACCCATCACCTGGTGGCCTGGCAGACTGGGAGTTGTGGCTCCCTACCACTGCCCTGTATTTACAGAGTATTGTCTGGGAAAAGAGGAAAATTTAAGATTTGTACTGAGTGCATGTCACTTTCACACCATTGTAAAGTCAAAAAATATTAAGTTGAACCACCATAAGTCAGGGACCATCTGTAATTTTAAATGTTAGCAATTGGTTTTAAAACAAGCAAAACAAAGCTGGTTTAACAGCCTGCAGGTGACATAAAAATTCCAACATAGGATAAAACAAAACCCAGTGTTTTATTGTTTTGGGTTTTTTTTCCCCATGAACTATACTTTGTATTACATGTCTTCAAATTCCCCCAAACTAGAAAAAGAAGTTCTAAAAATGACAGATGCTTAGATGTTTTTTCACGAAGTTCAGTTTTCATCTTAATACCACCTTCTGTTCCCACGACAATTTATGACAGAGTACGATCTTGCTATTGCCCCCAAGGCAGATATAGATGGGCACTGTTACTTCCACTCTGTCCACGAGGAAACTAAGGCTGAGAGAATTTCAGGGACTAACCTGAGGCTCCAAGACCATACACTAACAGCTCAAAACCCAGCCAGGACCTCTGCACTCTGAATGTGCTTTTCACCCGATAAACTTCAATTTTCAGTTTTTCCCACTAATACTACTGTATCAGTGACTGTTTCCCCAGTCCATGTGGTGGAGAGTCAGTTCTGGGCATTAAATAGAAAAGAAGCCATAAATGCCCTTTCACTTAGAACTTAGCTTTTTTTTTCCTTTGAAGGTGTCAATAGGATGTCAAGGACAGTTCCTAATCTGGAGGTCAGGGGGCTAGGAGTGAGTTGAAGCAGCGGAAACAGGAGCCCCTCACAACTGCTTACGACATTTGCTTCAGAGGTATGTCTAAGCGTGTTTTGCAGGAGGAACCTGTAGCTTTCAGAAGGAAGTCTGACTTTCCCAGGGTAGGAAGATCTGTGCAGGTTGGGCTCCAGCCCTTGGTCTTTGATATCGAATCATAATTGAGGCAACATTCCTAAATCTGCAAACCGATTTCTCCCCCCATGGCTTCGCTCCAGAAACATGTAACTCAGGCCACTTTGCCTTAGGAATCAGTCGCCAGCACGGTCTTTGCTCAAATCCCTCACTTACCGATGCCTTATTACCATAGAGCCAGTTAGTGTTCCTTCAGGACAGGCCTCTGCAGTTTTTATGGCCTCTGACAGCTCTCTTACTCTACTTGGCTCCTTCTTAAAAGGCTCAAGCCCTTTTTTCCTGTAAGGACTGTTGTGAAATACTTTTTAAATAAAGTATAATTTCTTGTGAGGCAAGAATACCCTCATGTACGCAATTAGATGTCAAGAATATGTAAACACAAGAATAAAGCAGGCATGTTTCTTTTGTTAAGAAGACTTTCTGGTTAGTGCCAGAACCTTTCAACAGCAGGTGCATCTCACTAAATGGTAGAGAGAGCATCCAGGCTGTGCTCACTTGCTTCGTCTCCCTTGCTGTGAGTCAGTGTGCTGGGCATTTTTGTGATGGGGACCACAGGGCAGGTGTAGATTCAGGTGGACTGAACTTGATACCCAACCTTGCAGGGGCATGTGGTGTGACTGAGGACAAGTCCAGGCCCTATGCAACTCATTTCTTAGACAAAATGCTCAGAAGTAGAAGGGGAAATAATATCTGCTGACAACTCAACTGGTTACCCAGCTCCGTTGTCGGTATCTTTCCAAGCAGTCTCTCATTTATCCTCATTTGCATCCATGTTTAAGGACACACGACTTGTGAGGGCCTGGCCAAAATCCAGACCTGGGTCTCTCAGACTTTAAAATTAGCCAGTTTCTGAGGCAGAGTTTAGAGCACAAACTGTCAGTGAAGCAGCAACCACAAGAATAAGGGATGACCACATGTTGGCAACCAGAGCTGCCATAACAAGTTCCCACAGACCAGGCGGCTTGAAACAACAGGAATTTGCTGTCTCAGAGTTCAGGAGACTGGAAGTCCAAGATCAAGGTGCCAGCAGGCTGGGTTCCTTCACAGACTGTAAGGGGAGGATCGGTCCTGGCCTCCAAGGTGACTTCTGATGGTTTGTCTGCAGTCTTTTGGCTGACATTGGTTTGTAGAACCGTTATCTGATCTATGCATCTGTCCTCACCTCGTGTTCTTCTGAGCATGCTCGTGTCCTTATTTTCCCTCAGGAATTTTTTTTTAGGGGGGAGTACTGGGATTTGAACTCAGGGCCTCAAACTTACTAGGCAGACGCCACTCCACCAGCCCTCTTATTTTTCCTCTGTATAAAGATACCAGTCATGTTGGATTAGTGGCCCACCCTACTCTGAAATGACTTTATCTAAACGAATTACATCTGCAATGACCCTATTTCTAAATAAGATCACATTCAGAAGTATTGTGAGGACACAATTCAACCCAGAACTCTACCTACTTTGGGAGTCTAAGGGAGTCGCTTAAGGCACCTGCTATAGCACAAAATGTTTTTGAAGCATTAATGATTCATGCAAACAGAACACTCAATTACATTATGGCATCACTATTAAATATCAAAACAACATTTTCGAAAAGTCTGTTAGCAAAATTAGTGGTCAAGAATGCCGCTCCACATTGATTCTCAGGATCCAGGACCCATTGCCAAGTCCTAGCCCTTCATCTTTTCATGCCTGGGAGGATGTCCCCACCAAATGTGAAGTTCTGAGGATCGGAGACACTTGCAGCATCACAGTTAACTTAAATGAGTGCAAAGAACATTGACTTAGGTCTAGAGAGAGAGCCAGGCAAATTAAATGCAAAGAGAACTTCTGGCCCATCTCCAACCAACATCAGCAACGGCACAGACCAGTAAGGACACTTGCAGAGAGCCCTGTTGGAATAGTATGCTTTTTTAGTTTTTCCTCCTCTTTCCTTTGTAAATGAAATCAGCATCAGACAAGCACAGTTCATCCTGATTTCCCCAACACAATGGCTTCTGTGGAACACCCTTCTGAAGAGCAGGTGCCATGGTGGTTAGGGACAAAGACGATGGCTGTGGTGCTAACAGGCTTCCTAACGCACTGATCGGATTCATATTTTCTATTACAGTAAATGTGCCTCAAGTAATAGAACTTACCAGCAGCACAACCATGGTCGTACTGTTCTTTTATTTCCTAAGAAATAACATTTTCAAAAGTGACAAAGAACTCTGTGACAAAGGCCCAGCAATGGGAGTGAGAATGACTCAAGTGACAAAGGAACTCTCAGCACGGTTAGCTTATTGCCCTCCTTGATTCGTGACACAAACACAGGATGAGCTGATGTATTTCCTCATCCTGCATATTCACTGCCAGCCCAACAGAGATGTGCTCCAATCAGGGCTCAACACCAGGCACCTTGACTGCATGGAGAAAAGATGGCTTTGTCTTTCACTAGCTGGGAACATGGTGACCACAGTGGTCCTTCCTTTTCCCTGCCCCTCTATCAGAAGTACGAATTTTCCAAAGGCATTCTCTGAGATGCCGTGTTAGCAAAGGTAGGTGACCAATTGTTCAATAAAGCGTGTGATGACAGGGAAGCATGGTCTACAAAGGCAAGAGGATTCCAAGAACCAGAGCCTGCCAGGAAACGCAGCCCCCTCAGCCAGAGAGCAGATCCTGGGGACAGAAGTGACTGCTCCCATCTCTAGGGAGATGAGCTTTCCTTAGAAGCAGCACAATTCATCAGGCTTTTCCACAGCCTGGAGAGACTGTCTCATGAAATCACTCTGTTCCCTCTGCCCTGAATCCATTTCTGCCATGGTTATGGCAGACCCCCGTCCTCCTGGGAATGGAAGATAGCCACTAGGGAGGGTCAGATGGCACATTGCCTCAGGACACAGGCATTTCATAGAAGCAAAGAGCATAAATGATTTTTGAAGGCTGTGCATATCTTCAGTTCCCACTGCCTCCCAACACCAGGTCCCAGGGTCATCCCTGTGGCAGCTGAGACAAGCAGAGAGGGCTGGAGCCTGCCAGGGCCTGGAGCCCACTGGCCTGGGAACTGTGCATGCAGCTGCACTGTATGTCACACTCCTAGCCTGCTCCAAGGCAAGGGCGAGAGCTCTGGGGAGAATCACTAGTGTTAACAGTCTGGTTTGTAGCCAGGTGTCTTATGGTTCGCTTTGGTGACTTATAGTTCTCAATAGTTTATTAATCCCCAGGGAAGAAAAAACAATCTAGTTCCTGGATCAAGAGAGTGAAGGCCTGGAGCCTCACACAATGTCCTCAGCACTCAGTGTCCGCACCCTAGGGTAGCAGGCGGCCATACTGGTGCTTCTCCTAGCCATCCATCCTGTGCTCTGAGCTTTCAGAAGCCAGTGGGACTCCTGAAGCAAGACAGGACCAAGCCACAGAAAGCAGGGCCCAGCCCAGGGATGATGGTTTGAAAACTGGCCCCTAAGTGGAAGAAAGGGCAAAGATATGAAATACAGTATAATTTAAACACATTTGCAGAGGCTCTACTCCTCCTAAACTGGCTACAACAGAACACTGCGCTTGTTACATTAAAAAAACAAACAAAAATCTCCAAGAGAAGAAGCAAGCCCTGGTTTGATGATCATTTCCTTCCCTCTATGACTGTGATGTCTATCTTTGTCCCTAAAGGCAGTGGCTCTGTCCCTGTCCCCACTCCAGGGATACTTGGCAGTGGTCTGGGCAAGTTTCAGTTGCCACAAAAAGGATCTGCTACTGGTGCCTGGTGGGTAGACACTGGGAATGCCAGAACCATCCTACAATGCATATACAGTCCCCCAGCACAGAATTAGCAGGTCCAAAATGTGGAAGTGCTGTGCTAAGAAACCTTGCCTTCAGAGAAAAAGCTCTCTGGTCTCTCATCACCTCACCTGCAGCTGAACTGAACAAAACCGTAAGGGGTTGGTCCTCACGAGGGATGTGCAGAGCATTAGTGATGGGGAACAGACACGAAGTCCTGGACCATCAAATATTAATGGGTGGGTGCTAGCAATTCTGTGACTATGAGCATTGTCTTCTGAAGTCCGCTGTGTGTCCCATTCTGTCATTCCCAGTGACAAAGGAAGTTAAGTGGATCCTCAGGCATCTGAGACGGGCAGCAATGACTAGGCTTAGAGTAAAGGTGTGATGGACACATAATTGGACTAAAAAGTGAGGCCAAGCTGGATGTGGTGGTGCATTCCTGTAATCCCTGCTACTTGGGAGGCAGAAATCAGGCCAGCCCAGGCAAAAAGTTAGTATGACTCCATCTCAGTAAACAAGTGAGGCATAATAGTACACATCTGTCATTCCAGCTATGTGGGAGGTATAGGTAGAAGGACTGAGGTCCAAAATGCAAAACTCAATCCAAAACATAAAAAAGGCCTGAGCTGTAGCTCAAGTGGTAGAGAACCTGCCTAGCAAGTGTGGGACCTGGGTTCAAACCCCAGTACCAGAGAAGAAGAAAAAAAGTTTAACCCAAGCTGGGATCTGAGTATTGTGATGAATGGTGGAGGAGGATAAAGCTATTCCAAGGACCTAGGTGGTATTAAAGGAACTGAGAGAGGGACAGGACAAGAGTCCAGTGGCACCTGCATTTATGCACTCACTTTCACTGAAATAGCACCACACGCTTCCAGGCATGCAAGGTAGAGAACGCACATTCCCCACACACTAAGCACTTGCTATCATTCACACAAAAAAGCAAAATACAAAAATGTCCTTTGGAGAGGTACAGCAAGTGCATGGCCCAGTGTTTGAACAAAGGAGTAGTGTCTGAGTGCGGTAGGACCTGCCTTAGGGTTGGGCCTCTCTGAGCAGCCTGTCTGAGAGGCCAGAGCAGGGTTATGGCGGGGGGGAGGACAGGGGGCTAGTCAGCCTGCTGACAAGAATATCCCAGAGGGGCTCTGGCTTCAGGTGCTTGTCCTGGTTCATCTTTTGGATACTCAGCAAAACTATGTGCTTTGTGAGCTCTCTCTTTCCTATTGCCAAGACAAACCATATCCGTCCTGTTCAGAGCCACACGTGTGGGAAGCACGTGGACCCTCATGGCAGAACGGCCAGCATCAGTGAGGTCTGAGAGGGACACTAGTGACCACAATTCACAGGCTCCCTAATGTTTGTGTCTTCCACATGCTTCTGGCTTCACCAAGTAATAGCAACTCCAAAAAAATACCCAGACAAAAAACTCTAGTCTTTGAAGGTGCACAATATTCCCACCATCTCACTGGTTTCCAGGATAAAATCTGAGCCAGGGCTGCCAGCAAGCAGTCAGATGGGCTCGTCTATGAGCTTTCTCCCCTGACAATGAAGCAACAGAAAGGTCAGCAGTCGGACACAGAAAGAGGAGAAGGGTCCTGAATAAACACAGACAGTTTAATCAACCATGAAGAAATCCAAGAGTTGACTGAAAGTGCTTTGTCAGGGGCAGAAGTGAGGCCTCTGCTCTCAGAGAAAGGCAAGGAAGGTTGGAGGTCACTTAAGCTGACCACAGCGGCTACCATGGTGGAAATGTCAGTGAGAAGGTTCAAAAACAGAAGGGTCCTGGAGGGAAGCAAGAAGGAGGGAAGGGGGGAGGGAAGAAGGAAGCCAGAGTTTGGGCATTTTCCAAAGAACCTGGCAAACAAATGTTCCCTGAAAAAGAAAAAAAATGAAAAATTTAGCTCAATAAGAAAGGAAGACACCATTTTCAGAAGCACTTGAGAATTGGTTACCTCTTCAGGCTTTCGCTGCCAAGCCTGTCATCTCTGAGTCCAGACTCCTCAGGGTATTTGAAAAACCTTTTTATTCAAATTACATCAGCTTCCTTTACTTGCATCTAAAAAATCAAGGTCAAGCTATGTTGATATGTGAAAGGGAATTTAGATGAAGGACTGACTCCTAGTCTGTGGCCCTGTAATTACTTTCTTTGTAAGCCTGAATACCCAATCAGATGGATGCCTTCTCACACATTTTGTCACATTTATGGAATACCTTTAAACAAAGGAATCTGGAAACTCCAACAACATCTGTGTCCAAATATATCCAAGCCTGTTTATGTTTCTAATTGAAAATCAAACAATTTTAGATGAACTAATCTATGGTATCATGAAAACTGCATGTTCTTAGGTAATTCTTAAGAGAATTTTGCAAACCATTAAAGTATCTTGCTCTCACACTGTATCTTTAAAAGATATTTCTCAGCTGTGAAGACTATTGGAATGAAATCAGGGAGAGCATTCAAAAAAGTCTGCAGCCTGAAAAAGATTTGCATAAGAATTCTGATTCCACTAGAACACTGTTTTTTAAGGACAGTCTTATCATTCCCTACTGGCTTATGGAATTTGATTGGTTTATTTTCATCCCAATTAAAGATGCAATTCATTAAAGAATCTTTAACTTTATTAAGGTAAATATTTCTTAATTATCAAGCATTGATGGACCTCTAATTGAACATTCTCGGCAGGCAAGAGAAGTATAACTTTCAAACTCTCTGATTTTGTATGAAACAATTCTCATCTCTACACAAAGACTTTTGCTTCTGTTATCTGGCCTGGTAAAACATACCAGGCTGCATCTAGTTTATGTTAGAAACTATCTATGAGCCCAATAACTCACATAGGAGGATAACCTGTATGGGAAGACAGTTGTATTGTTTTTCTTCAATTCTCAGTGATTAGAAAAACTTTAAGCCAGTTAAGGGATCCCATCCCCTGGGGTTTCTTGGGAGGAAATGACTTTTTAAGGTGAGTAAGAATTGTTTAAAAAATAATTTTCCATTGAAATTATGTGCTGGTACCCAAGAAGCCTGCTGAATAGGATAGTGAGAGGAGACAGTAACCTGAATGAGGAAATGAATCACTATTTTCAAGGCTATGAAGACCGATGCACATTGTCCCAATTTATCTTTTCGGTTTAAGAAGTCTCTGGGATCCAGTGCATCTTGATTGCCCATGAAAATAAAGGATTCATGAGGCACGGATAGCAAAACCACACGTGGTAAGATAAATAAGAACACCAGAATTTTTTTTCCTGTTTATTAACATTCACACTGAACTGTATACTTTACAGTTCATTACCATGGCCAAAGGGTATTTGATGTCACAGACCAAATCATATAAAATCACAGGGGCCACGCTAGGCAGGAAGAGAGGCCTGGCCTCGTCCTGTGAGTAATACAAACAGTCCAGTGTGTGGGCTATGAGGCTGGGTGAGCTGGTGCAGATCAGCCTCCTGCTGGCCTCTGGCATCTTCTCCTGCCTCTGCCTGTCTCCTAGTGGACAGTTGGGGAAATGCATGGGAGCCCACCTACAGGGGCTTAGTGGGATGAATATGGCTTCCTAACTAAGCTCTGTGTCCTACAGCCGTTTTCACCTATGCTCTTCTACTTCCTGGAGAATCAGACTCTCCTTCAGTGCTTGGAGCCTCCCTAGGTTGAATGCCTCTATTTCAGTGTCCTCGACTAATTGTGACTGCACAGGCCCCCAAATTGCAGCACTTTCCTTTGTGCAGTCCACATCTTTCCCAGGAAGTACAAATGGTTCCTTCTTTGAGTCTTGCAAGCTGTAAAGAGACAACAGTGTGCCCTGCTGCTGAACGGGCTCCCCCTACAGAAGACCCGTGTGTCAAATCTCACTTGGCCCAGGCTCTTTCCCAGAGGAACTCATGGCCCAGAGAAGGGGCAGTGCATCCTTGATTGTCATGGGGAACAGTTAACGAGATACCAGCACTGCACTGCAGAGGCAGAGGCGATGGGGGCAGAAGTGTGGGATTTGTTGCAAGTTCTAGCCACAAGACTAAGCCAGAAAATGCTTTGTTCAAATGACTCAGGTAAATAAATGAGGCCAGCACAGGCTGTCCTGACACCACACACCTTAGAATGTCCTGGCTGTGCTAGGAGCTGCTGATGTCACTGGGTATTTTCATCTCTGCCCAAGTCACAGTGTTCTGAGTGTATCAGCCTTGTGGATGTTGCTAAGGGGAGGCGACTTTCCCACGAGCTCCCTTGAATGATGATCTCGTGATTCTCCCACTGTGGCCGCTCAGCTCTTGCCAACGCTCTGCTCTGCTTTGCTCACTTCAAGCCTCCCTGGATTTTTTTTTTTTTTCTCAAAGCCCAATTTTTCACATTGCTGATTCACAGACATGGAAGACCTCGGAAAATAAAGAGTAATTATCTCACATGACTCATACCCCTCCTTGGCTCTGTGACCTGTGTCTAGACTTGCACTTTAAAGGCTGAGGGTAATAATAGTGTCACATATGTAGGAAAAGCAGGAAGGAAATCAGATTGATGTTCTTCTAAACTCCTGGCTCCTGGCAAAAACTAGTGTAGAAAGGCTGGGTTCCGAGCCCTGGTCTGGCAACTGGATACCTAACCCAGAGCAAGGGCAGCTGTATGGAGCCACATAAGGTAGCAAGCTTCCAGAGATGAGGCGTCTAGTTCATCTCTCACTGATGTCGCAAATGGTTATTGGGTCACCACCTCTAGTCCTGTCTGGCCCCCCATGGTCTCAGGAGAAACTGGATTGGGAAGACACAGCGATTGGAAGGCACCACACACCTAGATTTAAGATTTTTGAGCAAGGAGGAAAAATGAAAACTGCTGAGGAACATGATAATCAAGAAAGGGTTACAAATTGATTATTGCTCCATCAGAACCTGACTAAAAAAGTCTTCCATATTTGGAGGAAAACAAATCCTCTTCTACTGGGGGCTACAGTAACAGCAGGCACAACCATGGCAGCCATCACATGCCCTCTGCACAGAATGGTGGTGCTGTGGGCAGGAGCAAATGGTACCTGAGACAAAGGCTGCAGGGGCTGGGCAGGGGATGGCAGCAGTGCAAACCCACAGTGTTCCTGAGAAAGGGAGCCTGGGAGCTGTCTGTCCCCACTGAGCCCTGCTTTCCCCTTCCCACAGGGAAGCTGGAGTCTCCAAGGGAGGGAGGGTTGGGCTGTCTGGATGGGATGGAAGAGGTGGAGGGAGGTCATTGTAACTTGGGGAAATAGGAGCCACATGTAATTATAAATGCCAATTCTCTGCTGTTGTAATTATGCTAAAGAAACTCCAACAGCTGTTTTAGGGTAGTGTACTTTAAATTATCTTCCTGGGTTCCATTAAATTTTCACTCTTCCTGCCCTTAGTTTTCTCTCTTTGTGCTCTCAATAGCATCCATCAATTTATTGATTCAGCCAACAAATGTTAACTTAATGCCTACGTTTTATCAGGACACACTAGGTACCCAAGAATATAATGTCAGCAAAGACAGACGTGATCCATTCCTTCACAGAACTTGAAAAAATAGAGATGCCCTTGATCAAATACCCACACAAATTAACCTAACAGTGTAATGTGGGACCTGCATAAATAATGACAGCATTTGATTTAATAAGGGAAGTTTCTGAGGAAAAGATGCATGAAATGAAATCTGAAGGAACAATGGCATTAAGTAGGCCCAGCAGGTCCTGTGCATCCCTTGGGGTGGGACAGGGAATATGTTCTCAAGGCCATGAAAGATACCAATTGTAACCAGAGGGCAAAGAGCTGAGAGGCTAAGATTGTCAAGTAGGCAGAGCACAGGACAGGCCATGGATAGGGAGCCACTGAACTGTTGAAGTGGACAGGTAATAAGATACCACGAGCATTTCAGAAAGATCGCTCTGGCCTTCCAGTGGAGAACAGCCTGGAAAAGATCATCAGTAAAAGACACTAAATCAGTTCCGAGGCTGTTTGTTACAAGTTTGGACTAAGAGAAAAGCAGTGGAGGGGAAACAGGGGGAAGGTTCTAAGGATTGCCAGCTGATGAAATAAATAGGCAAGCATTATAATCCATACCTGTAAGTTCTTCCAACGGCCTCCCCTACAAAGAGGTCCTCTCTTTATGGACACGGTCACCAGCTGAGATACAAACACAGCCTTCCCTTTTTTTCGGGTTTACGCCTAAGGATAGCCACTGAACTTGTCCCTTGAGATGACTCTATGGTTTCTTTCTAGTTTTCTCTTAAAATGAAGGGCAAGAATGTCTGTGATACCTACAGTATTTCAACTCCGAGGGCATGAACTGACATGACACCAAGTGAGATTATGGCACTGTCAACTTTCAAACTCCCCATGACCTTAGCCAACGGCCTGAGGAGCTGGGATCAGATCAAGAGAACAGCACAGCACAGCAAACTGCTTCTGGGCTCAATGTGCTGGTTGAGCACTCCAAATCCATGTACTCCCAAAACTAGAACAGGTTTCTACCAACACTGTGAGGATCCTATGTGAGTTATGAGATGCCCACTGCTGCCTAGACTCCTTGCTTCTGTACCATAGTTGTTGATCTGGCCCAGGATGGTATTTTAGCATGGAAGATGAAGTAGTCTCCTGTCCCCTCCTTCCCCCTGGGGAATTTAGCTCACCAGGACCACGGCTATGCTGAGATGTGATTTGACCCCAAGAAGGTCTTATGCTGCAGGTTTGGTCCCCAGTAGGGCAGAGTTGAGACAGTAGAAGCTTGAAAAGGTGGGGCCTGATAGAAGTTAAGTCATGGGGGCGCTACCCTAATGAATGGGTTAACGCCCTCTCAGGAGTGGGTCAGGTCTGGTAGGATTGCACTGATTCCTGTGAGAGTGGTTGGCTATAGAAAGAATAATCCTGGCCCCTCCTTGCTCTCTTGCTTCCCAACTCACCATGTGGCCTCCATCTTCTACATGTGCTCGTGCCATTGTGATGCCATCTGCCATGAGGCCTTCACAACGGCAGAGCCCATGCCGATGCCATGTTTTTGAACCTCTAGAACTGTGAGCAAAATGAACCTCTTTTCTCTTGTAGTACAGAGGCTTGAACTCAGGATCTACCTTGAGCCACTCCATCAGTCCTCTTTTGTGTTGGGTGTCTTTCAAGATAGGGTCTCATGAACTACTTGCCAGGGGCTGGCTTCAAACCATGATCCTCCTGATCTCTGCCTCCTGAGTAGCTAGGATTACAGGCATGAGCCACTGGTGCCTGGCTACCTCTTTTCTTTATAAAGCACCCAGCCTTGGGCTTTTTGTTATAGCAACACAAAATGGACTAAGACATCTAACAATAAGGATATATATAGACGATGTGATATGCTATAAAAAAGGCAGAGCCAAAGAGTTATGGAGAGCCCAGGGCAGGGAACAGGAGCTCTGTCTGGCTAAGTGAGTAAGGTTTTGCAGAGGGCAGTCTGAGCCAGGGGTCAAGGGGCAAGCAGGAATTTATTCTTTGGAGAAGAGATAGATGATGACTTCAGGCAGAAGAAAGAAGACATCCAAGAATAAAGTGTAGCCAAAAAGTAGCCCCAGGAGTGATGGCAGGGCTGTAGCAGGAGGTAAGACTGGAGACAGTTCTGAGGGAGTCACTAGAGGCTCTTAATTACCCGGTTAGGAGACTGTTTTGTATTAACTTTCCATCGCTACATAACAATTCACCCCAAAACCGAGGGGATAAAAACCACGGACAGGTATTACTTCATAGTCCCTGTGGATCAGGAATGCAGATGTAGCTTAGCAGTGCTCAGGTGCATCCTCTCAAAGTCTGTAATAAAGGTGACAGCCAGGGCAGATTCCACTAAAGATGAGTGAGGATCACCTGCCAGGCCAAGCGTGTGGCTCTTAGCTGGAGACATCAGTTCTTCGCCACATGGGCCTCTCCATGGGTAGCTCACACATGATATATATGGTCCATGTAGCCTGTAAGTGTGTATGGAAACAGAACGATGAAATCTGTTGAAATTTTTTTAAGAAGGGAGGAAGGGGATAAGGGAGAGATGGTGGGGGCAAACCCAACCAAGGTACACTGTAAGCAAAAATGGAAATGTCACAATGAAACCCCCTGTACAACTAACATATGCTAATAATTAAAAAATTTAAAAAGGTAGCTCACAACATGGGAGTTGAGTGAGAGAGAGAGAATATTTTTGTGACCTAATCTGGGACGTGACAGCCCATCACTTTTGCTGTATTCTTTTTGCTTAAGCCAGACACCAGGCCCATCCAGCTCACATGTGAGAAGTTACACAAGAGTGTGAATACCAGGAAGTAGTGGTTATTGGGGCCATTTTAGAGGCTGCCTACCACATGTACCAAGAGCTATTTAAGGTCCCTGTTCTACATAAATTATAGAGAGAAACATATAATTTCACTGCATATTAGTTTGTTTTGTTGATGGGTACACTCTGGTCCCTAGGAGCCCCAAGGAACAATGTGCTTCATTTCACATCTCTTCCTAAAGATTTTATACAACCCACTTAGCACTCACACTGTTATTACAAGATGCATTCAGCCTGTGGGGGTAGAGATAGGTGGGAAGGTAGAACTGCAGAGCAAGGAAGTGATGAGGACCCCTAAATGAATAAAGAAAAAGGTCACACGCCAACTGAAAATTAGACGGAATCTGAGAGAAGCCAAATATCCTGGTTGACAGCTCACACACGATGCCAACTTACCACAGTTTAGCAGCACCCTGGGTTTTCCCACATGCACTGAAAATAGCTAGCATTCATCCTGAGGGAGTGCTGCTAAAATAAGCAACTACTGGGAGCCATACCTCACTGCTCATTCAAGCTGGAAGCAGTCTGCAATTATTTTGCTGAAATTAGATACAAATGAAGTTGTCACTTCCGGAACTCTTTCTCCCTTAGCATATTACAAAGAAGAAATTGAGTTTTGAACTCTTCTAGTTTAGAACTTGCTTCTTAAAAATAAATGTGCTCTCTGCTAGAATATCCACGAAGACAGATAGATTACTGATATTAATCTCTTGGGAGGCCTGGATTTGCCTTCACAAGCCAGGTTTTCTGCATTTTAGACCTGGGTTTTGTTGCTGTGGATGCAGAGGCAGGCCAGAAAAGGGAACTGGGGAAGGGAGCACTTGCCCACATTTGAGATGTACCGTGTTCCAAGTAGAGAGGGGGAGAGGCTATTGTGGAATTGTCCTCTGGGATGTTTGTGCATGGCCCTACTCCAACTTTTTTATAGTGTTCAGAAAGTGTTCTGGGGGCCTTGTATCCATTTGCACACAGAAGTTCTGCTACATTTTTAAAAGTCAAACACAATAAAGGTGCACGCAAACAAATCATAATAATAATTGGCATACAGATGGCATGGGTGTTGAGAGAAAAGAGAGTCCCCAAATTACACTATCTCTTTAAAAAAAACATCTCGGGCTGACAGAGTGGCTCAAGTGGTAGAGCACCTGCCTACCAAGTGTGAGACACTGAGTTCAAATCCCAGTGCCACCAAAAAAATTAAAAAATAAAAATAAAACACTATCTCCTTTGACTTGCCTTTGGAAGAAGTGGGTAAATTTCTAAGAGCTCATGTGTGAGGGACCCTAGGAGACTGTGGTGGATCAGGATGGGATGTTTCTGTACAATGTTGAATTCAAGTTTCTTTTTGCAGAAGGCAAGGTTTACTTTCCTTTCTTTGTTGGAGACATTAGTCACAGATGAGGCATACTGAAAAGTCCCCACACCTCTGCTCCTGTCACCCCACACATTCCCATCCTAGATCTGTATTCTGATCAAGTGAATCTTAGACGTGACATATTAAATGGAGATCTTCCCAGATTGCTTCTCCTTCTTGGACAAAGTCTTGGGTTGTGTGTGCATGTGTTTGCACTTGTGTGCATCCCCATACTTCTTTAAAAAATTGCTATAAGGTTACCCAAGCAAATCCTAAAAGGTGAATCCCTACAATCTCACTTTAATTTTAGGGGTAATTTCATTTTGTGCCTTGTTAACTTAAATTTTTTTTTTCAAGTGTCTCCTTTTCTAGACTTTTAGGACTAGGAAAGAAAATGAAATGACACTAAATGAAATCAAAGTCAACTGAGTGATCTGAAATGACTTAATGTCAGCCAAGATTCTCCATCAGATCACAACCCTTCCAGAAGGCCATTTCCCCCCAAGGATGACGGTGAGTCCAGCTCTGCATTTACTCTCACAGAAGGAAACCCAGGCAGAGGCTCCAGTCAGCCTAGACCAACTGAAAACCGAAAGCAGCCACCTTTCCTGGAACTTCTGCCTCCCCAGAGCTTCCCATCAGTTGTTTGAAGATGCAGGACTTAAGCCCAAACAGGACAAGTCATAGTCTTCACAAAGAAGGGGGAAACCAGGTCCTGCAGGCGCACAGGCTGAGCTTCAGGAGAATGGAAGGGCTTATCTTTCCAGGTTCCCCCAGCTCACTGCAGGCCCAGAGGTCATTCCAGGGTCCCTGAGCAGGGACCAGCAAGCTGAGACCCACACCTTAGGCTTCACAAAGGAAAAACATTAAGAGTATCACGATGCACTAAATCAGAATGCTGACAATCTCATTTATTTTCACATTCAGGGAACTTCAATTAGCATCGGTTTCCTTCCCTGATTTTTTATTTTTTTTTTAAGTACAATATGCTTCGGATCTGCTGAGGGACTCTCCAAGTGGAAGGGGAATGAGGTCACGGGATGAGAGGGGAAAGGCTGCTCTGTTCCCCTCCTCCTTTTCTTGTCACCTGACCGGGCGCTTCGCCGTTTCGGCCAAGTGCAAAAATAGCTACCCAGATTTGCTTATTCTCCCTTAGGCGGCACGAAGGCCTGCCTCCCTGCAGGAATCCGCGCGCTTCAGTAGTTCAAACATCAGTGACGCCCCCAAGCCCCCAGCCAGCACAAATGTCCTCCGAGACCGCAAACGCGTTGATTGCAATCAACGGCGTCGTTTGTGAGAGGCAGGCTGGGACTGCGCTCCCCCTCCCCCGCGCAGGACAGCGTTGCCATCTGTGCTCGGGAGGAAAGGCGGCCGCCCCGCGCGCCTCGGCGCCGAGGCCAGATCAGCTCTCCCGCAGGCCAGCAGCCCCGCCCCCCGGTACCCCCGCCCCCCCAGCCCCCGGGCGCGACTCGTCCCCGGTGCGACCCGCCGCATCCTCGCCACGGCCATGCTTTTCCCGGGGCGGCGCTTTCCTGGGGCAGGGAGGCCTGGCTTCTGCCCCGAGCGCCGGTGATTGGGCGGCCGGCCCCCCGCGCATGCGCAAGTCGGCTGGCGTCGCTGGGGCCCAGGCTCCTGGCGCGCTGCTGGCTGCAGCCGGCGGGGAGGCGACCTGTTGGGTCCTGCAGTCCCTCCGATTTCTGGGCAGCACGCAGGGGACACTGCACCATTGGCAGGGAACCACGGAACGTTAAAGGCCCAGGCTCCTTAGAGGGTATCTGCGTAATGCTTCCTTTTACGTCTGGAGAAACTGAGATCCCAAGAGGAAATAGGAAAGGCCCAAGGCTGCAGTTCTGGATTCTGGCAGCTGGGACCGGATCCAGCTCTTATTGAGCTCTTCAGTGAGCACTTGTCAATTTCTGGACACTATGTACTCAAAATATGTGTGTCTGCGAGAGAGTACCATGGAGTCATCAGAAGCAGTAACCATAGTCGTTCCGGAATCTGGGCATAGAATTGGATGGACCTGGGTTTGACTTGATGATTTGCAGAACTGCAGCATAGGCATGACCTTGATGAAGCAGTTTAACCCCTGTGAGCTCTAGTTTCCCCGTCTGAAAAATGCAGATAAAAATAGGATCTGTCCGCTATGTAAGTGCGATAGCGACCCATTGCTGACAACAGCGCCTGCACGAAGAAGGCGCTCAAGTAAGTATTCGTGCAGTTTTGAAAGGTTGAAGGTGCTAGGCTCGCGAGATCAGAAGTCTGTCCAGTCGAGAGACTAGTTTCCAAACAGAAGCCATGCGGAACAGGAGAGAAGGTACTTTCCCGCGTGCGGCACCCGGGACGATGCACGCGTTGCAGGACCTGGCACCACTGGGAGAGGAGGAAATGGCCTCTGTTTCTTTCTCCAGCCGCTCCTGCCCCGCCCTCCCCTTCTCCCAGTTTTCCTGTGACTCAGTGAGGCTGCAGGGAGACCTTGGCACTTGTTAGGGTAAAAGTGTTTGGCAGGCTGGTTTAAATTAGGTTTTATGTCTTTATCACAGACGCCTCTCTTCTCTTTTCGTGGGTGAAACAGGCATAAGAAGAAGGAATGAAGCCAACCAAAGGTGGAAAATATTCAGGAAAAACAAATCACACGTTAGTGGACATTAAAAAAAAGAAGAAGAAGGAATGAGTTTAAGGGGATGAGCACCCAAGATGTCAGATTGGAATAATGTGGAATCACAAATCATGAAACTTGAAGATCGTGAGCTAGGCATAGGGATACCACTCTGTAATTTCAGCACTTGGCTAAGGCAGAAGATTGGGAGTTTGAGGCCTGCCTGGGCTGCATAGAGAGACTCGTATCTAAAAAAAACCTCCCTCACGTTAATGAAAAAGGAGTGAAACACCAGGAAAGGTAAAATGACATCAAGTTTCAGATCCAAATTAGAGCCCTGATGTTTTGAACCTGTACAGTTCATTCATCCATTCACATACATGCCGCCAGGTAGGGGGTCCTGCCGCCAGGAAGTGGGGGGAAGGAAAATAGGATCCAGGGGTTCCCTGGCTCTACTCTGTGCAGCTTCGTGGGTGGTGATGCCATTCACTGTGACAGTGAGTAGAGACACCGAAATTGACCTTCGAGGAAGATGGAATATTTGAACACAGTTTCATCCAGGGGAAGGCCTCCAGGAGGAGTTAGGCACATGGGTGCCCAGTGTGAGAGAGGCTTGATATGTCCATTGGGGAACATTCAGCACAGATGTGGTCACTGGGACTGGGGCAGATGACCCAGAAGAGCGAGAAAGATGAGATATCATAGAAACATGAAACCTTAACCCTGCCAGGTCCTAGTTTCTAATGATCAAGTAAGGATTTTGAAGAAGAGGTGAGAAGTGGAAAGAAACATACACACAAAACGGGGGGGCGGGGACATCAAGTCAACCACATTCAGACATTCTCCAATGTTGGGGAAGTGGTCAGAGTAGGAAAGGCCACCACTGTCAAGTGAATGAGCACTGGAACATGTCCATCCAGTTTGATACAAGGAAGTCATCATGGAGTTGCGTGATGCTTATTTCAGGGGATGTAAGAGCAGAAACCAAGTTGGAGTGGGTTAGAATGGAGTCAAGGAAGAGGAAATCAGGTTCGCGGGTATAACCCAGTGCTTCAGGACAGTTATTTGGGCAAGGGAGAGAAAGTTAAAGCTAGTGGAGGAACCTGGATGAATTTTTTGTCTTTTTTTTTTTTTTGGCAGTACTGAGGTTTGAACTCAGATCCTGGTTCTTGAGTACTCTTCCACTTGAGCCATACTCTCAGTCCTTTTGCTTTTGGTTAGTTTCTCAGATAGCGTTTCTAGCTTTTGCCCAGGCCAGTCTCAGATTGTGATCCTCCCACCTCCACCCCCTGAGTAGTTTGTATTACAGACATGAACCACCATGCCCTTCTTGTTTTGAGATAGGGCAGAGGCTGGTCTCAAACAGTGATCCTCACAATCTCCTCCTTCCCAGTAGTTGGGATTGCAGACATGAACCACCACATCTGCCCCTTGTCATTGTTGTCCCAGGACCAAGGAAGGCCTCCTCTCCCTTGGTACTTTGTCATCCATCATGTAAAAGGAAGAAATGCATTTAGAAGGTATTTAGATGACTCAGGGAACTCTTTAAGCCAAGCTTTATCTGTGTCAGGATCTAGTCATGACTGCAATCAAATCACCAGATGCATTAGTCATCCCCATTTGCATCCAGAGCACTGTGCCCAGTGCTACACAGATAACCTGAAGTGGATGCTGTTATACCATGTCAGCAAGTACCACAGGTAGCTAATGACTGAAAACCAACTTGAACCAGCTAAACCAAAAATGGGTTTCATTGGTTTGCTAAACTGGGTAAGCTGGCTTTTAGGCCTGGTTAGATTTCAGGGACTTAAAAGTTAACAGATATATTAAGGATCATGTTATGAAATTATCAGTGTGGTTTTTTTTATTTTGTCTTTCAGGACATATGAACTTTTTCTAATCAAGTGCATTCATCTGCCTGGGAAATAATGAAGTTTATTTCCAGAAAGTATACAAAGAGAAAGAAAAGGTAACACTTAACTTTGGTCATTCAAAAGTGGAGTTGTGTCGCAAGGCAGTAGCCATGTATTTCAAGTTCTTACCTTGAAAAAAGATTCTTTGTGTTCCATTAACATCCTCTTCACAGAAATGAGGATTGGGTTTGATAGACTAAATCTTAGTGTTTTATCTATGGAGGGTCTAGACAGGAGAAAGAGGGGATTATGGGAGGCCAAAGGCAGCAAAATGAGACAAGAGGACTTAGAGGAAAAATTATGTTGAGGAAATAATGATTAACTAGAAAGACAGAAGAGGGTCATATCACTGCTACCCCTTCAGAATTTCAAGAGGAAGAGTCTACTGTTGGTCTGACAGAAGGTGGTGTTACTAAGCTGTGCTAGGTCCACCTGTAGCCTATACTATACCAAGACATAGCTGCTAATCTGTGGCCACGGGTGATTACTCTAGCAAAATGATTCAGTGGTGTGGACCCTCGGAAATAGAACTGATAGAAAGTTACAACCAGAAGCCACAGTGTATAGCAGGCAGAAGAGCAGAGAGGAGACTAAGCCAGCCAGGGAACATAGTTGGGAGCACTGGCTCAGACTGGAGGATGGACCACAAGCTTGCATCTGCATCCTTATCAGAGGCTGGCTGTGAACTCAGGACAGGCAAACAGTAGACATTGCCCTGAGATCAGCACATACCAGGCAGCTACGCTCCAAGCACCAGTGCAAGGCCAGGAGTTCCCTTCCTTTCAACACTATGAGGACACAGAAGCCACACACCATCCCACCACCTTCACCCTTTTATACCCTTCAGGGATGATGATCAGAACATTTAAAAATACTTACAGATCAGGCACTTATGAGTCTGCTGGGTTCAGCATTAACCTGTAGTTAGGGTGGATGTCCTGAGGAAGGGGCAATGAAGGATGCTTGGGGAGCTTTGGGCAGTACCTGTTTACCAACTATCCCATGCATATTTTAGTATTTTATCAACCAAGTCAGCCACAGTGCGTGTCCCTGTTGAATATTGGCCATGTGTCCAGTGAGTGTCTTTATGGGAGGAACAGGAGAAGCCAGCTAAGATATTAAGTAGGTTCTCAGTAGTCATATTGAAATTTCTGGATTGAGCTGAGATTTAAACTCTCACTAATTAGAGAAGACCAGATTGATTATGGACAAACTGAAGAAAGTACTTTGCATTGGTACATCCAAGTTGCAAGGTGAGTTTATCTACCATCTGTCTGCTTTCCTGTGTTTTGGCTTTGCTCTCAGGTAGCAATGCCCAGTCTTAGCAATTACAAAGGACAAAGCAATATTCCTATTTCTCAATAGTGGAACAAAATCCGGGAGCAGGTTTTCTTTCTTTCTCTTTTTTTTTTTTATTCAGAACTTTTTTATGTTTATTTTTATTTATTTATTTTTTTTCTTTTATTATTCATATGTGCATACAAGGCTTGGGTCATTTCTCCCCCCCTGCCCCCACCCCCTCCCTTACCACCAACTCCGCCCCCTCCCTCTCCCGCCCACCCCCTCAGTACCCAGCAGAAACTGTTTTGCCCTTATTTCTAATTTTGTTGTAGAGAGAGTATAAGCCATAATAGCAAGGAACAAGGGTTTTTGCTGGTTGAGATAAGGATAGCTATACAGGGCATTGACTCACATTGATTTCCTGTGTGTGTGTGTTATCTTCTAGGTTAATTCTTTTTGATCTCACCTTTGCTCTGGTTCCTGGTCCCCTTTTCCTATTGGCCTCAGTTGCTTTTAAGGTATCTGCTTTAGTTTCTCTGCATTAAGGGCAACAAATGCTAGCTAATTTTTTCGGTGTCTTACCTATCCTCACCCCTCCCTTGTGTGCTCTCACTTTTATCATGTGCTCAAAGTCCAATCCCCTTGTTGTGTTTGCCCTTGATCTAATGTCCGAATATGAGGGAGAACATATGATTTTTGGTCTTTTGGGCCAGGCTAACCTCATTCAGAATGATGTTCTCCAGTTCCTTCCATTTACCAGCAAATGATAACATTTCGTTCTTTTTCATGGCTGCATAAAATTCCATTGTGTATAGATACCACATTTTCTTAATCCATTCATCAGTGGTGGGGCATCTTGGCTGTTTCCATAACTTGGCTATTGTGAATAGTGCCGCAATAAACATGGGTGTGCAGGTGCCTCTGGAGTAACCTGTGACACAGTCTTTTGGGTATATCCCCAAGAGTGGTATTGCTGGATCTAATGGTAGATCAATGTCTAGCTTTTTAAGTAGCCTCCAAATTTTTTTCCAGAGTGGTTGTACTATTTTACATTCCCACCAACAGTGTAAGAGGGTTCCTTTGTCCCTGCATCCTCGCCAACACCTATTGTTAGTGGTGTTGCTAATGATGGCTATTCTAACAGGGGTGAGGTGGAATCTTAGTGTGGTTTTACTTTGCATTTCCTTTATTGCTAGAGATGGTGAGCATTTTTTCATGTGTTTTTTGGCCATTTGAATTTCTTCTTTTGAGAAAGTTCTGTTTAGTTCACTTGCCCATTTCTTTATTGGTTCATTAGTTTTGGGAGAATTTAGTTTTTTAAGTTCCCTATATATTCTGGTTATCAGTCCTTTGTCTGATGTATAGCTGGCAAATATTTTCTCCCACTCTGTGGGTGTTCTCTTCAGTTTAGAGACCATTTCTTTTGATGAACAGAAGTTTTTAGTTTTATGAGGTCCCGTTTGTCTATGCTATCTCTTAGTTGCTGTGCTGCTGGGGTTTCGTTAAGAAAGTTCTTACCTATACCTACTAACTCCAGAGTATTTCCTACTCTTTCCTGTATCAACTTTAGAGTTTGTGGTCTGATATTAAGATCCTTGATCCATTTTGAGTTAATCTTGGTATAGGGTGATATACATGGATCTAGTTTCAGTTTTTTGCAGACTGCTAACCAGTTTTCCCAGCAGTTTTTGTTGAAGAGGCTGCTATTTCTCCATCATATATTTTTAGCTCCTTTGTCAAAGACAAGTTGGTGATAGTTGTGTGGCTTCATATCTGGGTCCTCTATTCTGTTCCACTGGTCTTCATGTCTGTTTTTGTGCCAGTACCATGCTGTTTTTATTGTTATTGCTTTGTAATATAGTTTGAAGTCAGGTATTGTGATACCTCCTGCATTGTTCTTTTGACTGAGTATTGCCTTGGCTATTCGTGGCCTTTTGTGTTTCCATATAAATTTAACGGTAGATTTTTCAATCTCTTTAATGAATGTCATTGGAATTTTGATGGGAATTGCATTAAACATGTAGATTACTTTTGGGAGTATTAACATTTTTACTATGTTGATTCTACCAATCCATGAGCATGTGAGATCTCTCCACTTTCTATAGTCTTCCTCATTCTCTTTCTTCAGAAGTGTATAGTTTTCCTTGTAGAGGTCTTTCACATCTTTTGTTAGGTTTACACCTAGGTATTTGATTTTTTTTTGAGGCTATTGTAAATGGAATTGTTTTCATACATTCTTTTTCAGTTTGCTCATTGTTAGTGTATAGAAATGCTAATGATTTTTCTATGTTGATTTTATATCCTGCTACCTTGCTATAGCTATTGATGATGTCTAGAAGCTTCTGAGTAGAGTTTTTTGGGTCTTTAAGGTATAGGATCATGTCATCTGCAAATAGGGATATTTTGACAGTTTCTTTACCTATTTGTATTCCTTTTATTCCTTCTTCTTGCCTAATTGCTCTGGCTAGGAATTCCAGTACTATGTTGAATAGGAGTGGAGATAGTGGGTATCCTTGTCTGGTTCCTGATTTTAGAGGGAATGGTTTCAGTTTTTCTCTGTTAAGTATAATGCTGGCTGTAGGTTTGTCATATATAGCTTTTATAATATTGAGGTACTTTCCTTCTATTCCTAGTTTTCTTAGAGCTTTTATCATGAAATGGTGTTGGATCTTATCAAAGGCTTTTTCTGCATCTATTGAGATGATCAAGTGGTTTTTGTCTTTGCTTCTGTTAATGTGGTTTATTACATTTATTGATTTTCATATGTTGAACCACCCCCGGGGGCAGGCTTTCATTGGTTGAATTCAGTCCTGTTCCCATCTCTGAATAACCCTGGTTGGCCAAGCCAGATCACATGACTGTGGCTAGCCTGATGAACTGAAAGTGGAGTGAGGGGTGAATGTTTAGTGGAAAGTAAGAGGTGCTGGGCAGGCTGGCACAACACAGGCATACCACTGTTGCCTTCTGGGTTTAACTATAAAATTCTCAGAGAGGACTGTGATCATAATCATCCCTTAGTGTCCACGGGCGACTGATTCCTGGATTGCTCCCCTATTCCCCTGGAGGAACCTGTGAATGCTCTGGTCCCTTATATAAAATGACAAGGTATTTTCATACAACCCACTCATATCCTCCTATATATTTTAAATCTCTAGATTACTTACAAGATCCAATTTGCTGTAAATGCTGTTTAAATAGTTGTTAACTATTTTGTTTAGGAAATAATGACAAGAAACAAATATGCACAGATGAACTTTTCATCAAGATTTTCAATCCATAGTTGGTTGAATCTATAAATGCAGAACCTGAATGTATGGAAGACCATTTGTATCTCCATGACATGAAATGAATTGTCACCTGAACATTTATATATACACTCATTGGTCAAGGTAGATCAGTAATTTTGAAAATCACACAGCAGAATTTTCTCCTTTGAAATTTTGCCGCCATACTGATTAAGTTAGTTTTAATAATTACAGTTGGAAAATAGAGTCAATTAAATATCTAGTGAGTTAAAGTTTAGTCCAATCTATAAATAGTTCTCTTGAGAAAATATTCAGTTTCTTCCCTTGATGTAAAGACAGCAACTATCTTACTTTTCTTCTGTGTATTGTTAGTTCTTTAAAAAAAAAAAAAATCACTGTTGCCTGTCCAGAAAAACTGGACAATTATTTCCTATAAAAGAAAAACCTTTATAATACATAGAAAGTTTATTATGAGCACACAGAGATGATAAGACAGGATACACTTTTCTTCACATATTTTATTTTCAATATTGTAAAACATTTCCATATATCTTTTTTCAAATTAAGCTCTAGGTAAAAGAAGATATTTGTGGTCTAAGGGAAAAAAAAACAATCATCAATTTTACTCTAAAATTTATGCTGAGTCTTTTGGAAGAAGAATTATTACATATGGGATACTTTGAAATTTACAATGTATAAATTTAAATCTCAGAATTGAAAAGCTCTTTGGGAAAAAAAAATCATTCATCACACTCTGAGGAAATAAACTCACCATGCTCTGGAGGGTGAGTCACACAGTTAATTGGAAGGGGCTGTCTTTCTCTGCACGTGGAATCTCAGGTATTCATTTATTCATCAAATAGTTATCACGCCCTTCATAGTTCCTCTGCCCTGCGCTGGGCCCTGGGGATGTGACAATGAGTAAGACAGGCTTGTTTCTGGGAAGAAGGGAGACAGGCAGGTACACACAGCTCCACTGGAGGGTGGGGAACCTGCCCAGGGGAACTTGCAGGAGGAAGTCAAGTGTCCAGCTGGGTGATGGCTCAGAGGCTAGCCAAGAGAATAAGCTGCCTGGAGGCTTTGCATTTCCCAAAAGCCCAGTACGAAGCAGGGAATGCTGTGCTGTGGCTAAGGTGGGGGAGGTTTGCAAATCTGCTTTGGCAGCCCAGAGGCAGCTAGGCTCTGTGATAGCTGAGAAACTAGAAGTCCTGGTCTTCTCAGTACCTTGGTATGTGTGTCCTGGCACTGACTACCAAGACCACGGGCATTCCTATCAGCCAGTCACCAGATACTGATTGAGCACCAACCACAGGCCAGACACTGCTCAAGCAAAGCGGGCCAGCATCTCAGGGAGCATGTTCTGGAGGAAGGGAGGGGACAGTGTGTCAACATGGTGATGAGTGCTGTGGAGAAAAAACAAGCAGAATGGGAAGACAGGGAAGGTGGGGTGGGAGTGATGTGATATGAAAAGGTCCTTAAGAAGTCCAGCCTGGAGATTCAGCTCCCCCAGTTACCCAAGCACCTGGGAAACTGTAGCTGGTGGTACATTAGGAACCCTCCAAAGGAAGTAGACAGCTCAAACCAAGACAGGATGGTGTGCATCCTCCACCCGCAGAGGCTTTCTCTCTCTGTCTCTGTCTCTCTCTCTCTCTCTCTCTCTCTCTCTCTCTGTCTCCATAGTGGGGTTTGAACTCAGGGTCTCAGACTTGCTAGGCGGGCACTCTGCCACTCGAGTCACACCTCCAGACCCTTTGCTTTTATTTAGTTTGTTTTTCAGATAGGTGTTTTCCTTTTGCCCAGGCCAGATTCATACCACAATCCTCCTACAAGTAGCTGGGAGTGCAGGCATGAGCCACTATGCCCAGCTTGTTTTTGAGGTAGAATTGCAATAACTTTTGACTGGGCTGGCCTCAAACCTTGATCTTCCCATCTCTGCCTTGAAAGTAGCTGAGGTTACAGGCAAAACAAAAGAGTGTTCTAGTCTGATAAGTGGAGCTATTACAGCCAGAGTCTGAGCCAGTCAAGAGTTCGTGCTTGGGGAGGAAGGAGGGTAGACACTATGTCACTGGAGTGGGATGGGAGGGTAGGAAATGAGGGGAAAGATCCCACTCCCCATTGTGAGGGCAGCATGGGTGGAGGGGAAGTTGAAAAGACAAACAATCCCATTTTTCATGCCCAAAGTATAATTCTCAGTGGAAATAAAGAGAGAGAGAGACACATAACTCCTAGGCAGGAGAAAGGTGAGTACAGTAACAGTGACTGCACCACGTGCCTCCTGTACAAACACCAAGGTGAGAATGTGGCCAACATGTCACGTTGGATCAGAAAAAACATGGGATTAGGAACTCATTCTGGGTTTGGATGATTCTGCTGCCAGTGGGCTGTGCAATGTTGGATAACTTACTTGAATCTTAGAATCTTTGTTTCTTTATCTGCACAGTGGGATGGTGCAATCTGGAGCCTGTTCTAGGTTTCAGTCATGTCTGGTGAACTACTGAGAAAACTCCATAGGGGCTTGAGACTCTTCCTTTCTATAGGAGCCACACGTGATGGGCTCACCAAGTAGCAAAATGCCATGTGGTAAGCGATTGGGGCCTGTCCAAGACCCTACCCATATTGGGCCCACGTGTGGGTTCTGGTCAAAGCTGGACATTGATTTGTTGGTGACCTACTACAAGGACCCCCAAAATTACAGGGTGGAAGGCACTTTGCTAGAACTAGGTTCTGCATGAGAAATAGTAATAACAAACCAAAATTTGGAGGGCTAGCAGAATGGCTCAAGTGGTAAGAGTGCCTGTCTAGCAAGCATGAGGCCCTCAGTCAAACTCCAGTCCCACCAAAAAAAAAAACCCAACTAAAGTTTGGATTATTAATCTTGATGTGGCATATTAGAGTTCTCCAGAGAAACAGAGTATGGACATCAGGAATTCTATCGTGCACCACCTGTGGTCTGGAGACCCAAGTTGTCCAGGGTATAGTTAAGTCTACATATGAGACTGACTCCCAGTGGCACTGATAGAGTAACTCCCAGTCTGAGGCCAGACTTGAGTGGAGTGGGTTGGAAATAGGTCCTAGATTCCAAAGGCCAGAAAACCAGGAACTGTGCTAATGTCCTAGGGCAGGAAAGGATGGGTGTTGCAACTCAAGATGAGAAAATCCACTCTTCCTCCTATTTGTATGGGCCCTCGGGTTGGGTGATCACTGCCCACATAGAGTGCTCACACTAGAATTTGAGTTCAAATTCTAATACTTAACTCTGCCTACTAATCCCAATGCTAATCTCTTCCAGAAACACCCTAACAGACACTCAGAAAGAATGTCCTGGCAGCTATCTGGGCATCCCTTAGCCCAGTCAAGTTGATGCATAAAATTAACCATAGCTGCTGTGGGAAACTTGGCTAATTCTCTCCCTGTGGGGATCAAATGAGATCTTCCCAAATGCAATCCTGGAATGTCAGACTCTTCAAGATACTGCTCAGGGAGAATGCTCAGGGAAAGTTTGAACAGCAAATATTTTTTAAGCAAAAAATAACCTATAGGGCTGGGGGCATGACTTAAGTGGTAGGGGGCATGACTTAAGTGGTAGAGCGCCTGCCTCACAAGTGCAAAGCCCTGAGTTCAAACCTCAGTACTGCCAAAAGAAAAAAAATAAGTAACCCATAACTTTGAGCACATACAATGTGCTAGGAAGGAGTATATGCTAAGGGGGGGGGGGTTAGGATTATCTTGTTTTTATTTAGTAGTATTTACAAAATACTTCTCTGTGAAGTGTCTAAGGATATCCCTGTATATAGATGAGAGATTACGTCCCTCATAACCGAGGTAATTATGGGTGCAGCCTTCCAGTAAAGTCTGGTGGAAAATGAAAACCAAAATGAGAGGGGGATACCAGCTAATGCTAAACTTATGGTACTAGAAAGAAATGCAGATCTCTGTGGCTGGACATCAGAGGAGGTCAGGGAACGTGAGCTGGATCCTATAGGACCAGGTGCTGCTGAGGGAAAGGCTCTGAGAAGGAGGCTGTGGGAGGATAAGCAGGCTCCAAGTGGAGCCTCACTGCTGCCCTGGAGCTCGCAGCTGGCTGTTGATGTCACAGAGAATTTCTGTGGACCATCCAAAAGGAAACTGCTACTCACTGTCCATTGGTCTCTGCAAGTTGGTGCTTTGTGCCTGTGAAGTGATTATAGACCACCCACATCATCTCATGCCACCTCAGCCACTGCTGGTCTAGGGTGTGTGTCCTGGTCAACTCTGCTTTCCAGAGAATTAGTTTTGATGCTCTAAAAGTATGCACAGTTACATACTGAAATGTGCCAATATTAGAACACTGGCTCATTTCAAATTACAGAAAGAAAAAAACTGGAAGAGACAGGAAAAGACATGCGCATTTATGGGCCTGACTTTGTGCTGGCATGTTGTACACTCATGATCTCCTGTTTTATTCGTATAATTTGGAAGGTGGCATTCCCAGTTTGACAGTTAAGGAAATGGATTGTTCAAAGAGGCAAAGAAATTTGGCTGAGGCCACACAGCTAACAAGCAGCAAAGTTAGAATTTAAATCCAGGTGAGATTCCAGGGTGTTCTCCAGTATACCACAATCTATGGACTGCAGAATTCAGGAGGTAATAAAAGAGGACCAATAAACACAATTTAATTGGCAGTGAAATATTTTGGAAATGCTGGGGATTGAACTAAGGGCCTTGTTCTTGCTAGGCAAGAACTCTACCAGCTTGAGCGCCATGCCTCAGCTTTAGACCTTTCAGATAGGGTCTCATGCTTTTTGCCTGGGGCCAGCCTCCAACCATTATCCACCTACCTATGCCTCCCAAATATCTTGGATTACAGGTATGTACCACCATACCCAGCCAACAGTGAAATTCTTGATTCTATATTTTTATTAACTCAAGTTTACAATGTGATTTCAAATTACCAACTTCAGAAGGGTCCTTAAATCATTAAAGTCACCAAGATTCACAGAATTCCAGTAATCAGAGCTGGGTGCCAGTGCCTCACATCTGTAATCCTAGCTACTCAGGAGGCAGAGATCAGGAAGATCATGGTTTAAAGCCAACCCCCGAAAATAGTTCGAGAGATCCTATCTCAAAATAACCCATCACACAACTAAAATAAAGGGCTGGTAGAGTGGCTCAAGGTGTAGGCCCTGAGTTCAAACTCCAATACCACACACACACACACACACACACACACACACACACACACACAAAATCCAGCAATCAGAACTAGATTCTGAGGGAGAGGACCACCAGGAGTCCAGTGACTCCATGTGAACTTTCATTTGTCAGTGCCCTGTCAAATGTGGTCCAATTCACACTGGATGAAGGTTGAAACTCTGTTTAGTACAAGTGCCAAAGTTCGACACATCTGTACTACTTTGCTTTCTCTGGCAATTGCAGCTTTGACAGAGAGAATGGCCCTTCTTGACAGGAACACGGTGTGAGTGAGACTTCAGGTGCTTTGCCTGACAGCTCTGCAGAGGGTGCACTCCTCCAGCTCTGTGCAGCATGGTGCAGGTGAGTCACATCGCCAGCCAGGCAAATATTTTAAGAAACAAGAAGTCTGAGCCAGAACCAGCAGAGAAAGACGAGGGATGGAGTATTGCCATTAGCTCCGAGGGTGTCTTGTTGTCATGGTGCTAAGAAAATCACCTCATTTAGAGGCCCACTCACCAGCTGTTTTGTTGGAAACTGCATGTGAGGCTGGTAGCCACCCCAACACAGGCGTGGGGCACGGGTGTCATACGTGTACACCTGCAGCAGACACCCACTGCAGAGGGCTCACATGGGTGGCTGACGCATGGCCCTGTTGGTTACACACCTCGCCTGACATCACAGAAGCTTTGGAGTGGATCAGCATCCGCTTGAACCCCCTTCACCTCTGCTCCATGGTCCAGCATTGGGCTTGGGGAAAAGCCACTGTCACCTGTCTATTAACCCTCATTTCAAGGCTCTGGTCTTACACCATTCTGAGGGACAGAAGGAACTCAGGGGTTGACCAGGAGCTGGCATGAGATGACAAGACGCTGCCCAAAGGAAATGTCTGGCACTGGCTGTGGGACTGCACTCCACCACCTGGCATTGCTGGGAAGATGACCTCCCAAGGCCTTTCCCTGGCATCCACACCTCAAAGTTCCCTGTTCCTGCACTGATGGGACAGGGCCAGGCCTTCACCAGCACCAGGAGGCTGGCTTTGAGCAAGAAAGTGGGTTCTGTCCTGGTTCCAGGATGAACAGTACTGGAGGTGGTGGCCTGAGGATGAACTGCGCCCTTCACGCAGAGTTCACGCCCAGCTGGCCCCTGCCTCCTTCCTGCTCTTCCCTCAGCTGCCCTTACCTGGGCCTACAGTGGCTAGTGGGGCGGGGAGCCACCTGGCTACCTGGCTTTTGCTGAATCCCCTAAAGTAAACTAAACCTTCACAGAAATGTAAAAAGAGCTGGGCCCTATAGTCTCCTCCCCCAGATTCTGGCTCAGGGGTTTACAGCAGGTTTATTTTGTTAGGAGCCCAAGTGATTTGACTGCAGGTGGTCCTGGGCCACACTGAAAAACTACGGGAGGCACAGACAAGGCAGCAAGTGCAGGGGATACATCTGGTGGGAGTGGTAATTTTGTGATTCTTCTAGTTTCTAAAAAATAGGCTGAGTTCCCCCCACACACTTACATGTTAAAGCCCTAACTTTCAGTACCTCAGAATGTGAATGTTTACAGATAAGACCTTTAAAAGGGTAATTAAATTAAAATGAAGTCATTAGTGTGGGCCTTAATCAGATATTACTGGTGTCCTTACAAGAAGAGATCAGTGGACTGAGGGAGTAGCTCAAGTGGTAGAGCGCCTGCCTAGCAAGTGTGAGGCCCTGAGTTCAAACCCCAGTACTGCTCCCCTCTCCCCAGAAAAGAAAAAGAGATCACAACACAGACACACACTGAGGGAGGACCCTTAGGGAATATGGCCATCTGCCAGCCAAGGAGAGAATGCCTCAAAAGAAGTCAACCCTGGCAATGTGTTGACATCAGACTTCTACTTCCAGAACTGCAAGATAAAAAATGTCGTCTAGCCACTCAGTCATGGTATGTTTATTACAGTAGTCTGAGCAAAACTAATACAAATTAAGAAATTTTTTTCATTCAGTAATCATCTGAGCCAGGCACCAGTGGCTCACACCTGTAATCCTAGCTACTCAGGAGGCAGAGATCAGGAAGATTGCGGTTTGAAGCCAGCCCAGGCAAACAGTTCTTGAAACGCTATCTAGAAAACAAATCCATTGTGAAAAAGGGCTGGCAGAGTGGCTCAAGTGATAGAGCATCTCCCTAGCAAGTGTGAGGCCCTGAGTTCAAACCCCTGTGCTGTCAAAAAATCATCTGAGAAGGGAGAGATTGCTTCAATATAGTGTATAAATAAGACTGGTTTGAATATGGTGGGAATATTATGTACACATATATGTAAATAGAAAAATGAGACCTGATGAAACTATTCTAGGAATGGGGGCGGATAAAGGAGAATGATGGTGGGGATGAATTCCAGTATGATATACTGTTAAGAACTTTTGTAGATGTTATAATGTACTCCCATTACAACAATAATAAAAAAAATTTTTTTTAAAAACAAAGGCTAGTTTGTGGACCAAGGGAGGGGGAGTCACAGAGGTAGCATGACATACACAGCAAGCAGGGCTTGTAAGGTCAGACATTCCTAACTCAAAAACTAGACCCTTCTACCCTGGCTTATGACCTGGAGACTTCAGACAAGAGAGCTGTTATTATTTCATTTAATAAGTATGCATGTACACTGCACAGGTGTGCCTCATTACAGCCCTGTGGGAGAGATGCTGAAGATTCACCATCACTTATTCAACCCCTTAGGCAATTTGTGCGTGACACGTGGGCATCTGCGAAGGCATCCTGTAATCAGACATGAATATTTCTCTAAATAAACACTATAGGTAGCCTTGTGTGAACCCAAGACAGGATTTTGTATCAAATGTGCTTGTTTCACATTAGGTTTGGTCATCAAATGAGTTACAGTTTTTGGTATTTAGACCCCTAAAGTTCTAAACTTGTGGGCCTCAGTTATCCCCCTCTTATAGATGAAGAAACTGAGGCACAGGGAGGGTAAACAATGTGCCTCATTTGCTAACTTGTAAGAGATAGGACTGGGTTTCCAGCACAGGCAGAGTGGCTCTGGAATCTGTGTTGTTCATACGCACCCATCTGGGCCCCTCGGTGCTGCCTACCTCACTGGACCTGATCCATCACTAGAATGCTAATCACGACAAGCTTACAGCCCAGCTGTGAGAATTAGATACAGTGTAGATTGACCTCTGTTGTGGGTTGAATGGTGTCCCCAAATCTGTACATTAAAGTCCTAACATCAGTACTACAGAATATAACCTTATATAGAAATAAGGTCACTGCTGATATAATCTGTAAAGATAAGGTCTTTGGAGTGGGCCCCAAACCATTATGGCTAGTGTCCTTAAAACAAGGAGAACTTTGGCCACAGAGACCGATATGCACACAGGGATTGGGCAAAGATAGGGTGAACCTTCTACAAGCTAAGGAACACCAGAGGTCACCAGCAAACCACAAGGAGCTAGCAGAGAGGGGGACGTAACACAGCCTTCCCCCAAGGTCTCAGGAAGTAACCCTGCCAATACCTTGATCTTGAAGCCTCCAAAACTGTGAGATAACACATTCTGTTGTCCAAGCCACACAGTTTGTGAAACTCTTACAATAGTCCTAGCAAAGGATTACAAGATCCTTACCTAAAGCTGAACTTTAGGCACATGCCACCTGAGAGGTTGAGGAGTGGGCCAACTGGATCATGAGTTCTAGGCTAGACTAGGCTACATAGCAACTTCAAGGCTAGCCTGGGTTACATAGTGAAACCTTGTCTCAAAAAAAAAGAAAAAAAAAAAATCCTTACTTAGTGTCCTGACAACAATACCAAGTTCCTAGGCTTAGGCCAACCAGAGTAGAAACAAAGAGGTTTTCTCATCCAGAAGGCTTTGCTCCTGGATAGCATCCTTAAACCATCCAGAGAGCCTCCAGCCTTTTATCCTGTACAGAACTTGTACAGGGGTGAGGTGACTTGTTGGGGCATCCAGCCAGTGGCCAGCATAGCACAGGCAGGAACCCAGGTCTCTTGACTCCAGGCCGGTTCTTCCTCCTCTCCCCTTCCTGGAGGCAGTGGCAGGTGGTGCTTTGCTTCCTCTTGTATCCTGGTGAAGATGTTGTTGCTAAGGTAACTGGATGAGTGGAAAACAGAAGCAGCCCATGGGGTCCTGCTGCCTCCACCTGCATGTCCAGACACTTTCCTATCTCAACCAGAAAGTCACAGTCAGGCTTATCGATCTGAGCTGAGCATGTGTTCTAGGCCTGGGGAGAAATGCCTGAACTGAGTGGTCACCCATATTCCCTGAGCACTCTTCCTGGGCATGTTTCTAGACAAGGTGTTGAAGATGGGGGCCGATGATGAAGGTTTGAAATTACTTGAGTGTGCCAGTTGTCAGTATGTGACGTAGGTGAGATTGTCCAAGGCCTGGGTTCCAGCTGCTTCACCTTGGTTTTCTTGGAACATGTCCACAATGTCAGGGCTGGCAGCATGGTCTCAGCTCTGAATTTTGTGTCTGACTTTCCTGCTGTCCCCTAAGATGGGCCCCTGCAAGCCTTTTCTCAAGGACCTATGTGATACCATATGGCTGATTTCGTCATGTTCCTGGGATATGTCAACAGGGCCTTCCTTACCTCTTAACCCCTACCTCAGCAGTTACCAGAGCCATTTTGACTGTACTGACAGCTCAGAGAAGGGTCAGATCATGAAGAGCAGCTGAGGTTCAATATAAGCTATGGAAAAGGAGGGGAAAGGGGTGTTGTGCCTGCACTCCTGACTGCCAGGGCCTCTAAAAGAAGACTGTATTTCTACATCCAAGGCTGGATTTCATACAGGAACTACTGGTTTAGGATCTCATTGTTACTACATCCCCAATTTCTTTGGGGATTAGAGGAGGCAGATCAGTTGTGGATGCTGTTCAGAGAGCATTGTCTACTTGAGGGCTGGGAGAAACACACTGCTTCGGGGTACTCAAGACTCAAACCTTGAATCTGACCCTGCCACCTCTCCAGATGACCACATACCCTAACCCAGGCCTAACGCACATCCCACCCCCCCTCCCGCCAGATCACATGCACTTTGCTTTTCTCCCTCTGTCCTTTCTTCCCTTATCCATAGCTCTATTCAAAAGGGTACATGGGTTGCAAGTTCAGAATCCACCTTTGATGAGCTGGGGTGAAGGAGAGTGCAGCTGAGATTCCAGAGCAACCTGAGTCAGGGGCTCAGATTCCACCACAACTCTCTGACTCTCACCTTGTCTCCACTTCTCTCCAGGTGCCCACTTCATTCTCTCTTGTGACAGGCTGACTTCCTTCACATTGCAGGAAGTACACTGCCAAAGCCCCTGTCCCCCCTTCCCCATACACACAGCTCCTGATTTTATTTTTGCTAGGCAGGTGCTCTACCACTTGAGCCATTCCACAAGATCCTTCTTGTGACGGGTTTTTTCAAGATAGGGTCTCACAAACTATTTGCCTAAGGCTGGCTTTGTACCTTGATCCTCCTGATCTCTGCCTCCTGAGTAGCTTGGATTACAGGCGTGAGCCACCAGCGCCTAGCTACAGCTCCTGAATTTAACATCTTGAGGCTTCTACCAGAGGTAACACCAGCTTTAAATTAGAAAACCCCAGGTAAAGATCTGAGTGACCAGATCTTTGCCTCACCATTAGACGATGAGGCAAAGAAAGGTAAGGGAAAGGTCATGTCATGGCCAGGAGCTAGGTTCCTGTGGGTCACAGAGAGGAGAGATGTTTTCATCTATGGCTACATCATCCTGAAGGCACCTTCTCATCTATCTTGGAAGCTAAGAGAGTCAGGACTGGTTAGTACTCAGATGTTAGAGAGGAGGTTTTCAGAAGAGAAGGGAAGGGAAGGATAGAAAAGGGAGGGGAAGAAAAAAGAGATCAGAGAAAAGGAAAAGAGAGGAGGGAGAGGGGAGGAGGTGAGAGGAGAGGGGAGGAGAGGGAAGGAGTGCAAAGCAGATGGTCCCACAGGCTATGCCACAAGGTCTCACTCCAACTTCTAGGCCTTACTCAACAATGACCTCCAGAAGCCTTTTCAGCTTCACTTGGGCTAGAAATGACACTCTCTGTTCTCTCTCCACCCTACCAGATCTGTGTACTTAGCACTCGTTCATCAAGTACTTGCTTTTTAAATAACTTATTATACAAATACTAGTAACTAGTATGCACTAACTGAAGGAAAATGTGGAAACATAGCTAAAAGAAGAAAATTAAAACCACTCGCAGATCTGCTACCTTGAGATAGTCAGCATTTGGAGATGTTAGCGGAATTTAGATCTGTGGCCATTTTCTCTGCCTACACCCAGCTCTTTCTTTGGAGGGTGGGGAGCAGGGTTTGAACTTAGGACTTCACACTTTCTTGGTAAGCACTCTATGACTTGAGCCACGCCTCCAGCTCTGCATCTAGCTCTTTAGAAGCCAAGTCCACATCTCATGGCTTCTCTGTGTTGTGCCCTCAGAGCCACCACTGCCATATAACACGATCTTCATTTTTGCATTTTAAATAAGTGGATGAATAATGAAAGGAATAAACAAATTGATGAGTTAACAGGAGGTAGGAGAAAAAAAAATTCCCTGCCCAGAAGGTGCCCCAGAGTAGGCACCAAAAAAAAAGGAGGGGAAAAAAAGACATCAGACCTTAGAGGGCATGTGCAGCCCACCTTTCCTGTCCCTTCCTCAGCCTTCTCTGCCCTGGCAAGGCAGAATGAGTGCCAGGAAGGGAGCAGTGCACCGTGCACTGGCCACTGACCGTTAATGGAAATGTAGAGACTGAAGCTGTCTCCCACTGTGAGACTTGGAAATGCAGCCATGGCTTAAGGGAAAAGAGGATTCATGGAAACAAGG
The DNA here is from genome assembly GCF_047511655.1 of Castor canadensis. Lineage (NCBI taxonomy): Eukaryota > Metazoa > Chordata > Mammalia > Rodentia > Castoridae > Castor > Castor canadensis. The sequence goes on along the minus strand of NC_133390.1, from coordinate 111,459,926 downwards.
AAGCGGGGTCACCACGTGTGTGCAGTATTTTAGGCTCAGCAAGCAATTTGGCAAATTCAAAGTCTCTCATGAACAGGTTCCAGGAAACCTGCTTTTTGCAGTGCCATAGACACGGGAGTACAGCCCCATGACTCGCCCCTCACTGGGTTGAAGATTATCATTGATTTATCTGAAGCAGAAACAGCAGGATTCCACATCACATCTTGGAAGGCAGCCTGGGCAAAGGCAAAGAATTAGCAGATCTTTATTATTAATTCCAATACCACAACTCCCCTAGGGGTGTGCAGTAAATCACAGGCTCTCTTAATAGGAGTTTCTCCCTGGTTAAGTGGAGCTAATGCTTTTTACGGAGCTCGTCCTCTTTCTCAATTATAAAGACAACCTCGAAATCACAAATATTCATTAATCACACGCAAGTCCAGACCATGCTTGGAGCTACAGGAGATGTGAAAGAAATAGAACAAACAGTCCCTATATTTCATGCATTTCAGCATTAGATGTTTATCGAGGCCATTCTATGTGCCAAACACTGCTAGGCACTGGACCTTGTAGCACATTACAGTTAGCACGCCTCTTAAAAGAGAAAAGATGAGTCTCAGAGAGGTTAAATAATTACCCGACTTGCTCACAGCCGCACAGTTTATGAGACATTTGCACTTAGAATAAAGGGAAAGAATTGGACAGTTTGCTATTATCATTTCAGTGTCATTCTTGAACTCTTGCCTTCCTAACCCAGAAGCCACAATGTGGGCCAGAGGAGGCTTGTGCCCACTTGCTCTCCCACCAGTGGCCTCCTGGGAGAGGCTGGCATGTACAAAATGAAGGGCCACCAGACCCTGCCCTTATTCACAGTGTCCTGTGGGTGCCTGCGCTCTACACGGCATCCAAAGAAGGCTTTGCAGGGGTTGATCACAGCCCATCGCCAGCAGAGATGAGCAAGGAAATGAGTCTCGGTCTCCCAGCAGCTTTTGCTTCTGATCTCAGTGTTTTTCCTTCTCAATCTGGAAGCCACATCAGGATGCTGACAGAAAGGGGCTTGAACTCCAGGGTCTTGCAGATCAGGATTTAAATCCCAGATCAACCCCTTCCAAGTTGCAAGAGTTTGAATACCATGCTTAGCCTTTCTGAGACTTCATTTTCTCCCCCACTAAAGGGAAGCAATGCCCACCCTGCAGGGAGGTTCGATTAGGTAATGTGTGCACGATGTCTGCACACAGTAGTCGCTCAATCAATAACCGCCATGAGTATGGTCCAAGCTAAATTCTGTCCAAGAAATGGAGTCGTGGTTTGTTTTTTAAAGCCATGAACCAACTATTTATTAGAGATCTATTTTTAAGCAGAAAGTTTGATAAAGGTTGGGAGAAGCTTCCCACCCCTCTTAGGAGCAAGAGATCTAGGCTTGGAGTAAGTATACTCAGCAGCAAACAACTCTCCAACAACTCAAGCATCTGAGATACAGGAAGCAAGAGATAAAATTTTCCGGAGTGTCTGCCACTTTGGTGATAAAGGCAGTGAGTGTGGGCAGATGGAAGCTGGAGGAGAGTCCCTTGCTGAGCCCTCAGGGCCATGCCCAGGTAGCCCATCACAGGCCTGGTTTCTATGCCCTGTTCCTTTCTTCCCCTCCTCCAGAGTTTGCAGGTATTTTCCTTCCCTAGAGACCCACAGCATCCTCAGGTTATCTGTCTCCCCGGACTGCCAGGCTCCTTGCCGGGCTCTGACTTCACCTCTGGCGTCAGCCTTATCAGGTGTGGACAGAATTGTCTCCCCTGTACTGGGAGCTCCAAGCCCAGCATTCTCCCCCCACCCAGGCCCCTTCTTCTAAGGCAAGCCAGGCACCTCTGGGGCCTAACTGGTGGTTGACTGCCAAATGAGTACTGACCACAGGGGTCTGCAAGTCGAGCAGTGAGGCCCAGCATGGGGGAGGAAGGGTGAGGTTTACATGAGCATTGACAAAGAACAGAGCAGATGCTGACCTCGGCTGGACAGAAAAGGAAGGATTTGGGGGAACAGCAACAGCAACTCTCCCAAGCCCAGGGCCTCATAGGGACACTGCAAGAGGAGCAGGTCATGATGGGGACTTAGCCACCCCCTAGAACTTTTTCCTCCCAGTGGGCTATAGAGATGAAGATGAGCCCAGTCTTTTGAAAAGTGGGTCTTGGAGTGAATGAAATGGGAAGGAGGGAGCTCAGCGACAGCCAGAGATGCAGATAGAGTACCTCTCTCCTGATACCTGGGCACCAGTACCAACTGTTCCCTGTCAGTCCATAGTCCATAATTTGAAAAGACATTTCATTTATTCTGCAGCTCTGATTTGTTTAGTTCTGTCTGCCTGAGTACTCCTGGGATTTATGACCTGGGGGTTGGTGGGTGAGTATTTAATTGGAATTCATTCCATCGGGGCCTCTTTGTCCTGCTGGGGTCAGCTCCAGCCACTTGTTTGTTTGCACTGGGACCCTTGCCTTTATTGGACTTGTTAGCAGCTGTCAGTGAATGATAACTCATTTAAACTGTCTCCAGAATCACTATGGTGCAGTTCACACATGGCGTTTTCACATTCAAAGGCCTGGAAAGGAGGCAGGGGTCAGACCACCCCTCCTGTGTTGACTGAGAGCCACAGAGCCAGCAGGCACCAAGTGGCCCAGCCTTCATTCTGAAGGGATGGATGAGATAGGCAAACTCACCAGAGTTCATGCCCGGGGCTGGGACTCTGCTCTTATCAGCAAAAGACACAAGCAGGGACAGTATGGGAAGATGCAGCTGGACAGCTGTGACCCAGGGAAAAGGGACTCCTGAGGAACAGAAAGTATTCTTTTCCTTACAGGTCACATTCCATGTGACCCAACTATACTCATCCCCTGTTAGCCACAGCCAGGAAGTCAGCCTAAGCCACAGCCAGGAAGTCATCCTTCAGGAATTCCCACATGTATATGAAATGACGGAGTGCAGGGCTGCTCCCGGCAGCTGCCTGTTATAAAGGAATGATTAAATAATTTATGGGCTCTGCATTCAGAGGTACTTCATGCACTGTTGAGGGATGATCTCCAAATCCCATCACCACCTCAAACAAATACATCTAGGCTCAGAATAATGTATCATCATTTGTTTAAAAGAGGTATGAGGGAGAGTGGAAAAAGGGGGGAAATGTATAGTTCTGCACAATCAATTTTGGAAGGACTCATGAACTGGTCACATTGTAGTATTTTACTCATCTAAGAAGGAGTGTACCTGGCTGGGGGTGGACTGTGGGAGGGTACCATATACCCACCCAGCCCAAATTAGAGTTGTTAGCAACAGCCACCATTATGGTAGGGCCTCTCTCTATGTTCCACCTTCTTCACATGGTGACATCAGAGTTCCCAGAGGCAAGAAAGCATGCCCAGGATGAACCTGGTGTGGTGGTGTGTGCTTGTAATCCTAGCACTCGGAATGCTAAGGCAAGAGGATCTCAAGTTAGAGGCCAGCTTGGACTACACAGTGAGACAAAACAAAACAAAGACAGACGCACAAAAACCAAGAAACAAGCCTAGGACATAAACACTTCCAAACCTTTCCTTGAATGATCGCCTAAGTCCCTTCAGTCAAAGCAATTCACATGACAAAATCTTTCTTTTTGTGAAACTGGGGTTTGAACTCAGGGTCTTGTGCTTGCTAGGCAGGTGCTCTGTCACTTGAGCCATACCTCCCTCCAGCCTTAAACCAAATTTCTTAATGGGAAGAGCTGCAGAATATTTTGGCCTTGTGTTACTTTATTTGTTTTCTTTTCTTTTGTGTGCCTTGGTTTTTAATCCACCACATGGTAAGGAAGGTGGGGAGGCAGGGAGTGACTTCTCTTTTAAAGCTTTTGTATTTTCAAATTTTAAGTCATGTCAATATTAGCTATTAGATCATAACTAAAATGTTAAAAATTGAAATAGATCCTCTGAGAATAGCTTCAAATAGTTTAGCTGTTGAAGAAGATGTGTGGGGAAGAGGGGAGAGGTGGATACTGCAGAGTTGAATGAGATTGGCTGTGAGCAATCTCATACAGAGAATGAAGAGTTGAATACAGAGTTGAATGTAATTGCTGATGCTAGGAGATGAACGCATGAGGGCTCATAATATTTTGTGGATGTTCAAATGTCCTGTAACAGGAAATGTACTTGATAATGAAATGGAAAGGACTGGCAGCAAACACGCTTCCTGGGGCTTCCTTTCATCATAAGTACATTGCTGCATCAGCCCCTTTGGGGGCCTTGACCATAACCTTCTTGAAGGTGCTGATTCCAGAGGGTCTGCAGTGAGGCCACAGGCCAACTCAAGAGAAAGACAGGGCCTCGGGGAATTGTTGGAGAAGAGAAGAAAGGAGCTCAGTGTGGGCAGCACTGGCAGCTGAGCTATCCAAGGTTGGGACAGTGTTGGTGGTGGCAGACGAGGTGCAAAATACCCCATTGTCTCAGAATCACACACGTTGCTGTGAGGGCCCCACACAAGAAAGGAGCCTTTCCAAGAATTCCAGACAAAATTATAGGGCATGTGAGCATATCCAAAGCAAAATGACCCCTTAAGAAATAAAGGGACATTTTCTTTCCTCTTCCTTCCTGTTACGCATGATGGACACATGGGCTGTGTGCCCAGGATGGGCTGCAGCCACCATGTGGCCTGGGCTGGCTCTAAGGGGCCGATGTTGGAGCAGCTCTGAGAATGCTAAGCACCCCAGGCGGCTCTTCCGTGGGTGGTGAGAAAATCCTCCCATCTCCCCAGTCACCACCGTTGGTGAGCCCAGAGATGCATCTGCCCCTGCTCCAAATGTCTGCTAGGCATTTTCCTCTGTGTTTGTATCTGTTCCTTCAGAAGTTCATCTTCTGTGGGACCCTGGGAAGTGTGTGCCTGCAGATGGTCCTGTGGCTGCTACAGAATGGACAGTCCTGTGAAGGAAGGGACCATGGCACTTTCTAGGATTCGGCTGTGTGTCCCCCCACTCCCCTGTGCACTCCGTAGCCAGGTCAGGTGACTCTCCTCTCATCGTGCCCTATGCCCTGTCATCGCTAATAACTCTGCATCATAAAACTTGTTCACCACTTACACGTTAGGATGTCTTGGATTTGCTTCAAGACAATGCAGAGATGGGGGAAGGTACAGATTAAACACTCAAAATTCACAAATATGTAATTATTTAAAACTGAGTAATGTTTACATAAGGGTCAGATGTATTCTCTCTCTCTCTCTCTCTCTTCCTCTCTCATTTTCTCTCTCCCTACTCACTCTTTCACATTTAAAATTTGCATGACAAAACTTTTAAAACAATCACTAAAAAGCCCTGGTTTTAACTCAATCAGTGACTCTGAAGCAAGAAGCAAAAGCTAAAGGATTATACCTGCTGTGGTGGTGCACATCTGTAATCCCAGCACTTGGGAGGCTGAGGCAGGAATATGATAAAAGGCCAGCCTGGGCTAATAGCAAAACTCTGTCTCTAAATAAATAAATACCCCAACGGCAATAAAACTAAAGGACTGAGTAAAAACTATCTTTGGTAATTAAGAATCTGAGCATCTAATGGAGTAAACGTGTATAAATTATCATTTAAAAATGAGAGAGATGAGGAAAATGGATCACATAGGAGCATGCACCTGCCTAGCAAGCATGAGGCCCTGAGTCAAAAACCCAGTACCACCAAAAAATATATAAATACATAAATAATAATAATTATTATTAAATACGTAAATACATAAACATTAAATACATAAATAAATAATAATAATAATAGTTTGGCTTTTTTTGAGGTGATGCGATAATGAGCTTTGAACTCGGGGCCTCATGCTTGCTAGGCAGATGCTCTATAACTTGAGCTATACCCCTCGCCCTTGTTCTTTAGTTTATTTTTAAAGTAGGGTCTCACTTTTGCCAGTGGTCAGCTTCAGACTGAGATCCTTCCACTTCTGCCTCTTTGAGCTGGGATTATACACATGTGCCACCACACCCAGCCCCAGAAATGAGTCTCTCCTCTGTTGTTGAAAGCTCTGGGCAAGTGCAGCATTTTATTTCAGTCTACATCCCCGGTGATTAGTATAGTGCTTGGAGTGTGGAGGGTGCTCATTAAGTGTTCAGTGAGCAAACGGATGCTTGAATGTTGTATCATATCCTGTACAAGGCCTTAACACAGCACCAAGATGTCACGGGTGCCCAAAACTGAAATCAATGCCAACAGCTTTCTTTTTTGTAATTGCTTCCAAGCAATAAGTTGTTTAAATCCTAAAACACCAGAATTGAGAGGGACTTAAAGTTCACTTTGTACAACCTGCTTAAGTTATAGATGAGGAAACCAAGGTCCACAGAATTGACCTTCAAGATCATAGCTGGAGGGACAGAAACCAAACCAGAATTTGGCCCCTTTGAGTCCAATCTGGGCTTTATTTGTTACACCATCCAGCTTCAGTGGCTTTGGTTCTACACATGCTTGCAGTCCTATTTTCACAAGTACAGAAAGAAAATTTCAAAGAAGCAAATATAATCTTCCCAAAGTCTTGGTTTATCAAGACTTCATAGCATCTCAAGAATTTTTTTTTCACATTGGTTATATCCCTTACTTTGAGAAAAATTGAAATTAAAAAACTTCAATTTCCAAAACACACAGGTGAGTGATTATTCTCATTAGAAAAGGCTTTAGTGCACACTTAAAAGCAAACAAACAAGAGAACTCCCTTAAGTGTCTTTGGGATACGAGTTAGTTTTTCAGACTTTCCTATGCCTTCAGTTTGTTGGGCCATGGCCCCAGTCCTGTCCTGGCAAGTGTCACAGGGTGCTTTCAACAGTGCTATGCCAAAATGTAAACAAATCAAAGATAACACACCAAGACTGAAAAAAAAATGGTAGGAGAAGCCCTAAGCAATTTATAACATCGTGTCTTCTAAAAAAAAAAAAAAGACTGATAAGAAAAAAAGTTTTAAAATTAAAATGCTAAGGTAACTATGCCTTGTATTTTAATTTTGTTAGCTATTAAAGCAGCATAACCACAGTGGTCTTTTGCGTCGTTCATGATGCAGCTTGTCCATGCAAAAGTATTTTGCGTTTTGTCCAGGGCCTCTGTCAAGCATCCTATGACCTAATAACACTATCATCCCTGTACCTAACCCAGTGGCTGGATTTCTTTACTGTTCAGAGGATTACTGAGACAATCCTCTTTATGTAACTCAGAAGACACCAAATAACAGGAAAGAGCAAACAAGAGATGTCAAGGAGAGAGATTATAGGTAAAAACTGCCCTTCGGAGGGGCTCGCTAAGCAAGGAGAGGTCAAAGAATGTTCTATGACGCTGATAAAGGTGCGGTGGGAGAAGTAGCATCCCGGGCATCTGCTCATAGAGAAGCAGGAGGGTTGGCTCACATCCATCCATCAAGGGTTAAGCTTGAAGCCCAAGAACTCTGGGTGAGTCAGGGCCAGAGACTGAAAAGAAATGAGGCACCTTATCTATAATCAGCCCTGCCTCAAAATAACTCTGTCTTCCCTCAGGCAGAGACTCATCAACCCGGCAAGCACAGTACAGGGAGGTGCTGAGCTCCACTTAATCAGAAAGTCAATGAGTATGCTTTATTCATCTCTTGCACAAAGTTAGATCTGTCTGGGTGGAACAATCATAATTTAGCAGCCCTCTACATGGTTTGCCTAGAATCTGGACGTTACGGCCAGAAGGAACCTTCCCATTCACCTGGACCAGCCCTTCCTTTTACACCTGGGGAAACTGAGACCCTGAGAGTTGAGTGGTTTGCACAGGAACACAAAGAGGATAAAACCTTGAACAGGAAAATGCTCTCTCTCTCTCTCTCTCTCTCTCTCTCTGCCAAGCTGCTGAACTCATCCAAAAATGAGTGAAACACTCTTGTCCCGGGTTTCCCTTGGTAAGGAAATCATATGCGAAGCTGCAGGCAGTCTCAAATCAACGCTTTGAAAAACAGCTCTTGTCAAACCTTTCACTGCGAATCTCTTAACCTTCTTCTATCGTTATGACCCAGACAGATTTAGTTTTGAGGTTTCATATATGGGTTGGGATTGCCACTGTTGTTTCTGTCCCTGCTGCTGGAAGAGAATGATACAAATGGGTGACTGAAGTACTTGTGGGATTTGGATCAAAATGCCTCCTAGTTGTAACTCACAGCTCAGGGTTTGGCCTCCTAGAGACCATCTGTAGGATGGCTCAGCTGGAACATTGCTGCCACTTCACTTCCTCCACACTACCATTTGCATTTTGTGTCCCTTTGTGTGTCCTTCACACAGTACGGACTCTATCCAGAACTGTCTTCAGCACTCAAAGTCAGCCTGGAGCTTGCAAAAGTCTGCTGGAAACTGGGCAGAATAATGGAGATTTAGAACACGGACAGTTCAATGGCTGGGATGAACTGGTGGGAAAATGCCTGGCTCTGTGTAGCTTAAAACAGTTTTGTTTCAGGTTATTGCTATCCAAGACTACGTGTCAGAGACTGACGAAAAATAAAGCATGAGCGGCAGGAAATGGAATTTCAACTCCCTTCCATTTCTCTGTGATTGTCATCTCTTAAATGTTCCCGTTTATTTCTTGCATGAGTCACTTGGGCTGGACTTATCACAGCTCTTAGGTAGAAATTGATTCCTAGCTGTTTCTCATATGTGGGATTTCTCTCTTCTAGTGGAACTCCAAACTACTTTCCAAAAGGCCCAGGACTTCATATTCCCACGAGGCTTCCTACTAGGACTGAACAAACAGCAGGTGCTTAATAAATATTTAATAGCCATGTCCTGCTGAATCAGCATCCAGTTCTAGACTCATTTTGCACTAAAGACAGATCACACCATACAGGCCCTTATTGCATTCATGGGAAAACAAAAAAGCAAAAGAATGCCCACTTAAGGTTTACACCCATTGAATGACAGAGCCTGACCTCAGTCCCGGGTCTTCTGAAACTAAATCTAACTTTCACTACTTCTCTTATCTGTCATAAGATACAGACAGAAAATATTATTGCTACAGATCTCTAGGTTAAAGTTAGTGGAAAGTGAAATACTTGTATTAGCCCCTTTGGAGGTGGGGTGGGGAATCTCACCATTTTTCATGGCAATTTTTAAAGGGGAATTTAACTGATATAACTTCAGCTTATAATACAAGTTACACAAACATTGCCAGACATTCAGGTAATTGTAAAAGTCTTTTTTATATCAGTTCAATCATAACCAATTGTTTTATCAGAATAAAAATAGGTTCCTTTCTAGCTAAAGAACTAAAAGTAGGAAGCAAATTAACTCCCAGTAAATGAAATAAATTTCTTTTTTATTGAATTGTTCCATTATTGATATTGGCAAAAATTTAACTGCAACGATAGTGTAGATGGTGGTGATGTTTCAGTGTTAGTTTTCCTGAGATAAATTTCCATGAGGTTTTTTGTCCTGACTCATATCAACGTGGAATTTCAACTTTCTCATTAAATGCATATTCTTATGTGCTCAAGGTTATGCTATGAGGAATAGCAACAAGTATTCATTGAGTGCCTACTGGGTACACAGCATGGCTCTGGTTGGCTTTCTAGTTTTCCATCAGTTAACTGTCAAACCTAAGGTGCATACTAAAGGATTCTTCAGTGCCAACAATGTGCCAGGGACCTTGACAGACACATTACATATATTATTTAACTCTCATTTCAGCCTTATGATTAACAAATGAGGACTGAGGAGGAGAGATGTCATTAATGAGATCAATAATGAACTCAAAATCAAACGGCTGGGGTGTAACTCAGGGGTAGGGTACTTGTCTAGCAAGCCTAGGTTCACTTCCAGCACCGCCCCCCACACACACGACTCCCACAGATAGCAAATGACAAAGCTGAGATTTCAACCACATAAAGTCCATATTTTCCTGATATTGCAAAGGTTCTCGACTGTAACTCATATTAGCATCACCCAAGGAGCTTTTACGTAACACTGACACCTGGGTCTTACCTCAGACTATTTATATTAGAATATCCGAGGATAGAGTCTGGATTCTTAAAAACCTCCACAAATGATTGATTACAATACACAACCAGGGTTAAGAAGCACTGTACTAGTTATGCCGAGCCTCAGTTTCTCCATCTGTAAATGTTTAAATGGACATGTCTCAGACTCTTTCTAATTTTTTTTCTCCCTCCGGTCAGTTACTACCTGAGAAGCCCCAGTTTGCACTTTAAGCAGTTGTCACCCCCTGCAGGTGACTGCCATCTTCCAACTTAAGTGCAGGCTCTGAGTGACATTGTTTAAACATTCAGGGATGAATGCCTAAAGTATACAATTATGTCATGTGTAACATATTATAATTAATATAAAATTAATACAATAATTATTCTACTTTGTACTAATTATATATTATATCATTTCATATATTTTTTAGAAAAACTCCCTATGCCATCCTCTGCCTTCCTTTCCAGCTATCAATCATAGCTATTTAGTGAAATCCCTAATGAGCCAAACTGTTTCAATGCTACTCCTCTGCTGTCATCACATCAGAAACTTTTGGAAAATGTTTAGCCAGGTGTGTTTTTTCACACCCATAATCCCGGCCTTCAGAGGCTGAGGCAGGAGACTCATAAGTTTGAGGCCAGCCTGGACTACATAGTGAGTTCCAGGCTGGCCCCAGCTACATAGCAAGACCCTGCTTCGAAAAATAAAAGAAAAAAGGAGGAGAAGAAAAAGGAGGAAAGGAGAGGGGAAGGGAGGGGAGAGCAGGGGAGGGGAGAAAATGTTTATAACTACTGACCCAGAATTCCTCTACTAGAAATCTACTCTGAGGAGGTAACTGAAAGCAGGAAAGGTTTTAGGAAGGAAGACGTTTGCTACGGTATTATTTATTACAGTAGAACACTGGAATTCACTCATATGTCCAAAAGAAGGAGACAATGATTTAATAAAATATGGTGTAGCCTACTAAGTGGAAAAAGGGTCATTTCAGATGATATTTATATGCAAACTTTCAAATGATGTGAAAAATATTAACCCTACCTTACAAAACTGAATGAAAAATGTAGGGTTCTGTGATCCATCAGAGTTGAGGAATCTCAACTAGGTACTTATTTTTAGACATAGAAAATATTATGCAAAGGTTGAAACACTTGAAGTTGTTTGCCCAGACTTTAAAGATGTCTGTGAGCCAGGCCCTGTCCTGGACCTCTAGGCCTGTGTACAAAGACAGAAGACCTAGAAACTGCACAGTAAAAACACAAAACCACAGATGAACTGGTTTTTTTAGGAGTGAGGATTTAACATTAGAGCCAAGGCGAGGGAGAGGTAAGTAACCCAAAGGCGCTGGTTAATTCTCCTTTCATCTCAGGGCTCAGGGGGGAAAGCAATGGGGTTCATAAATGAGTTAGCAGCGTTTTCCAAGTCAGTTCCTAAGTTTCACAGACCCTCAAAACCCCTGTGAGGGGGAGGAAGATCAGCGCTGCTGGCACTCCATGTCCAGAAGAGGAAAACGAGGCTGGGGAAGGGGGGGTGTCTTGCTGGTGTGGTGGCCACGGCATCCAGACCCTGCGGGAGACCTGGGCAGGACCGCGGGCGCTGGGCGAGGCCCACAGAGCCATCGAGCGGAGGCCGCAGACACGAGGTCTCCCGCGTGGGGAGGCCGCTCAGGATCGGGGTTCGGGGCTCGGCTCGGGACAGTGGCGGCGAAGCAGGATCCCGGCTTCGCGGTGCGTGTTCTCGGGGTCAGTCCCCGACGCGGGCCGGGGTCCCTGGCCCCGCGGGTTGTCCGTCCTGGGCAGCGGCCTCCACGCTCACCCGGATGACCTGGGACATAATTCTGTTGCTAATTATTAAAGTTTCGGCCATCTGAAAGCTCTCTTGGGGCTGGAGCAGAGGCTCCTAGCAAGCAGGAGAGGAAGCCCAGAGTTCAAATTCCAGTACCGCCAAAATAATAGCAATAATAATAGTGACAATATTAGCTCTTTACTCTGAGAAGGATGAATGCATTCAATACTGGTGATGATAAGTTGAGGTAAGTTGAGGGAGGCTATGGTGACTCATTAACTTTTGTCTCACTGCTTCAAAACAGGACCGGCTTTTATTGTTGTTGAATAGAATTTTTTTAAACTTCAGAAATCAAAGCCGGTGCCAATGGCTCACGCCTGTAATCCTAGCTACTTGGGAGGCAGAGATCAGGAGGATGGAGGTTCCAGGCCGGCCAGGCAAACAATTCATGAGACCCCTCCCCCCATCTCCAGACTAACCAGAGCAAAATGGACTGGAAGTGTAGCTCAAGTGGTGGAGCACCTGCTTGGCAAGTGGGAAGCCCTGAGTTCAAACCCCAGTCCCACTAAAAGGGGGGAGAAAAAAAAAAAGGAACCAAAACAAACTATTCCAGCTTTTTCTCCAAACAGAACTTAATCCCCAAATGGGGTTTTGTTTTCCTAGAGTTGAAAATTTGGAATCTGCACAAATGCCTTTCACCTCAATACCTTTTATCCAAATAGAAGCACAAAATTGAACTCGCCTTCCCTTCTACAGAGTGCGTGTCAGGGGTCCAGCACACATGCCAACTTACTCATGTTAGACATAGTCTTAGAGCTGGCAGAGTGGCTCAAGTGGTAGAATGCCTTCCTAGACATAGTCTTATTAAAGAACTATTAATTGGTGCTTTCAAACTTGTTTGCATTTTAAAAAGGGGTTGGACATTGCAAAAAAAAAAAAAAAAAACCTTCAAGGAGCCCTGGAGGATTTCATTGTAGGTAATTTGCAATTTAAAACTTTTTCTTCCCTGGAATCAAGATAGTCTTATCCTAGGTTACATCACTCTAGAATTCAATAGAAATACTTTCTCAAGTCATTTGACATTGTGCTGTGAAGCTTTTGTCCAGTGTCATTTTAAGGGAAGGTAGAAAACAACTTTAAGTGCTCTGTAGAACTGCCATAGGCATTCATTATACCGCTTAATAGAAAAAACTTTTGCAAATAACTTTTACACTTGGATTTAGTACTAGCAAAAAGTTTGGCTGTGCTTTCTTTTAATTAATGATAAGCCACTGAGTGCCTGGGATTGTTCTTGTCTTCACTGCCAGGATCTCGATCTTAATTTTCTATCCACTTAGCTTAGGTCTTCTTCTTAATTTTCTATCCACTTAGCTTAGGTCTTCTGGCATGGTTCCCATCCTACAATCCCTTCTTCCTATCACCACAAGATTTTTCTTTGTGTAAGTTATATTTTTAAGAATGGGTACTTGTCTCTTAGTTGCAGTGTGTTTTTTTGTTTTGTTTTGTTTTTTTGAGACAGAGTCTTGCTATGTAGCCTCAACCTCCCAAAGTTGGAATTAAAGGAGTATACCACCACACCTGTCTTCTCTAAGTTATAGATCCTGTCTTTGTTTTAAGGTACCTATATCTTCTTTAGTGATTGCCCTCAAAATCTTTAAGAAGTGCAAATGGTAGAGTGACTCAAGTGGTAGAGCACCTGCCTAGCAAGTATGAGACCCTGAGTTCAAAGCTCAACACTGCCAAAAAAAAAAAAAAAGAAGAAGAAGAAGAAAGAAAAGAAAGAGAAAAGAAAAAAAAATTCAAGAAGTAGAAAAATATAAAATTAACTATCTTATATTCCCTGAAAATGTTCTTCCAACCTGCTTTAAACAACATATATAATGAGCTTTAGTTTTGGCTTTTGTCAGGATGACATTCACTTAGTCCCAAGGTGTCTTACCACCTACCTGGAATTTCATATCATCCCAGCAATCGAGGCTCGGCCCTAGAAAGCATATCTAGTTGAATGAATTACTGTTCTGAGTGAGTCAGTCACAGCTCCTGTCTGTTTAATTGGTAACAGCTGACTGCACACAGTATACCTCACAGCTATGGGAGCCCCACCCTGGGTGCCGACCCTCAGTGCAATGCAGCCTTTCTGGAATATGTAGGACACCACAGCTCCTGAGCCATTCGTTATTTTCCTCCAAGTAGTAGTGCAGGTTTCCTTCAAGGGCTGTGAATGGAACTCATTGTTCAATGAAGCTAACATCTATGCTTTCTTCCATCCGGCAGAACAACTTCATTTCCCTATAATGTATGTCTTCAGTCAAGATATCTGCCAGTTGTGAACAGAAACAACTGGAAAAAACTCTTTTGGGGTGTGAAGACTGTTAGAGAAAAGGTTGGTGGGGAAGAGAAGGCAATCAGTGTTTCCTGAACCTTGGCTAAGCGCTAGACACTGACAAATGTAACCTTCCCAGTAGACCTCAAGTAGGCACGTTTATACCCATTTTCCAAAACAGGAAACAAAGCTCATAGGGCTAAAGGATTTGTTCAAATAACATTACTATTGTGCTGCTCTACAAAACACCATGGACCGAAACTTATTCAGAAACTTGTAACAACAGAAACTTACTCCTCATTATCTAAAGTCGGCCAAGTCCAAGGTCAAGGAACAGCCATGTCTGGTGTCTGGTAAGGGCCAGGTCTCCACTCCTGGTGCCTTGAATGCTGCATCCTGCAGAGGTGAGGAATGCTTTTTCTCACATGGCAGAAGAGCAGCAGAGAGAGAACCCACTCCACAACCCCTTTTATGGCTCCACTAATCTGTGCTCCCACCTCATCATCTAAACACCTCCCACTAGGCCCCACCTCCCAACTCTGTTGCATTGGGAATTACATTTCAACATGAATTTGGGAGAGGAAAAAACATTCAAACCACAGCAACTGTTAAATAGGAATCCTCGATTCTAGCCCAATTTCATAGATGTAGGGACCCATTCCGATGTCCCTACAAAACCTACCCAGAAAGAGTAAGACTCAGCATTCTGCATACTGTGTACACAGGACCCTATTGTGCAGGCCACAAGCAGAGACTCTGACACCAGAGGCCCTGGGTTCACCAAATCTCATCCTGTCACTTGCACATGACCTTAGACAAATTAACTACCTAACTTTATGGGGTACTCTTTTGTCACCTATAACATGGGAATCACTGTTGTAAGGGGAGAGTAAGCTAAACCTGACACAGAATTATAAACATTCAACAAGTGCTAGTTATCATTATCTAATCGTACCCCATTATTATTTTATAGCAGGATAGGAAGTGCTACTTTCTTGCCCAAATGGTAGTACTTGCACATCATCTATCACTTGGAATGGTAGACCTGATAGTGGGGTCCTCTTTGGAATCTGAGAGCTTTATTTTTTTTTTTAATCTTTTTGGTGGGACAGGGATTTGAACTCAGGGCTTCACATTTGCAAAGCAGACGATCTACTACTTGAGCCACCTCCAATCTACTTTGCTCTGGTTATTTTGGAGATGGGATCTCTAGAACTATTTGCCTGGGCTGGCCTTGAACCATGATCCTCCTGATGTCAACTTCCCAAGTAACTAGGATCACAGGCATAAGCCACTGGCGTCCTGCTGGAATCAGAGAATTCTTCAGCATATGGAACCTGTGTCCCACCCCTAGAGACTCTGATTCAGTTGGTCTTGGGAGCAGCTGAGACATGGAGGAAAAAGTTTTTAAAAGTAGTAAATGTTCTTTGTTCTCAGGCTACAGGAGTGGATCACATGGTAGAATGTTTGCCTAGCAAGTGTGAGGCCCTGATTTCAAACTCCAGTACTGCCACACACACACACACACACACACACACACACACACACAAATGTTCTTAGTTCTCAAAGTGTGTCCCTGCACCAGCAGCCCCAGTTTTACCTGGGAACTTGCCTGCTGGAAACACAAGTCCCCAGGTGCCACCACAGACCTACTAAAGAAGATACTTGGGGAGTATCTGAGCTTTTAATATCTGTAAGTCTGAGAACCGTTGCTCTAAGGGAATACAGTGTCCTGTGAGACTGCCTAAGTCAAATGCAAGACCCAAAGATGGCCACTGACTTAGAGTGAGCGGTGAACTTCTATAATACCAGGTTCCTGAGTAGCACAACATGCTGTGACTCCAACAGTCTGTCCTCTCTGTCCCAAGGAAAGCCAGCTCCTCATCAAAAGTCCCTTCGATAAATGTTGACAGACATCACCCTGAGATTGACCAATTTGTATATTTCATGATGAAGATCATGAAACAATGAACCAAAAAAAATTGAATTCTCTGAACCCAAGGTTTCCAGAGTCTGTTAGCTATGGCCCCTGACTTCATGACTTCACTTAGGGTAGCCCTGCCACTGGCCTCAAGATGTGAAGCTCCCTTGCCTCTCCTGGGCACCACAGCTGTCCTTAGCCCTAGTCACGTTCTATCATCTTGCTTGCTTTTCTGTAATTGCTCCATCTTTGTATTCTCTTGTTGCATTACTATATTGCAGGAGATTTTAGTTGAGTCTCGAAGGCCATGGGGGCACTCTGTCCCTTCTAGGTGACTTTGTGTAAAAAATCAGCTCTGATCTCTGATGTGACACACTCTGTGAGGCATGGGTATCTATCTCCCTCTTTTTTATAGAGTTATCCTCCATAGCACTCCATTGTTTAGCACCTGGGCATTGTTCCTGCTTCTTATCCACCTTTAGCCTCTTTTGAAAATGGTGTTTGCAGTAAACTTTGCCACTGGTGTCTCTCTAGAGTATCTTTGTGACCAGAGATGTTTCCTCTAATATTACACAATCAATCTTTTGTCTGATTATAGAGAAACACCAGTGTAGCTTGTAGTGCAATGAATGCTTATATCTTTGCTATTTTAACTGCTCACAGGAAAAACATTCATATTTTCCTCATTGGGCTGTATGTAACCAACCAACCATTCACTAGGAAACTTACACTAAAACTTTATAATTTTGTAACCAATTGATTTACTTCTAGATAATTTTGCATCAGCTTTAATCAACTGAACAGGCCACAGAGTCATCAGAATGAGGGCAACAGAACACAGCAGAGAGTAGAAGTGTGGGGAAGCAAAAGAGAGTTAGCCAGTGCAAGTCAACAGGGAGGGAAAATGGAGGAGGCAGAGGGAGAAATGGATCCAGAGGGACCCAAGTCTAAGCAAAGGAGAAGTGACTGCAGACAAGTATTAAACTCAGCGTTGGCAATCAAAGCAAAAGGGAAACTTTTGCAAATTTGACTGCAAATTCCAGTCTGTAGTGGGATATTAAGAGGGGCTTTTCTTACTGCTTCAGAATTTCATCTGATCCTTCAAAGCTGAGAACAAAGAGAGTTATGTGCTCACTGCTCATTCCATACAGGGGAGCTAGACTGTCCACAGAACTTGCTAGTCAGCAACCATAAAGGCTAACCCAATGTCCCTAGGCCCACCGTCCACCATGGGGTTATATAGAGGAGAGGAGGAGGTTGACGGGGACTTGAGTGATGGAATTTCTTCCAAGATAGTCGCCAGTATGTGAAGAACATGAATCATCCACCTCTATCCAAGTGAAGAGAACCAAAGAAGAGGGGAGACTTGCCTTCTGACTGGTTTTTGCAGAACCCTTTTGCAGAACTCTTTTGCCCCAAACTATCACAGCACTGTGAAAAATATGGGGCTTTTAGGGGAGCGAGGTATGGGGGAGGGGCTTGACCTGTGGCCCTAGGAATACAGGAAAACAAAGACTAGAGTCTAACTATTACAAAATGTTTCAACACAGGCTGGCATGCAATCCTAACTACCCAGGAGGTGGAGATCAGGATCATCATGGTTCAAGGTCTCCCCAAGCAAACGTTTAGAGAGGCCCCATTTCAACCAATTAAAAAATTGGGCATAGTGACATGTTCCTGTCATCTCAGCTATGCAGGAAGCATAAATAGGAGGGTGGTGGCCTAGGCTGGTCCAAGCACAAGCACAGAGCTTATTTGAAAAATAACTAAAGCAAAAAGTGCTGGTGGTGTGGCTCAAGTCTCAGAGCACCTGCTTAGCCAGTACAAGGCCTTGAGTTCAAACCCCAGTACTGTCAAAAACAGAAAAAGAAATGAAGGAGGGAAGGAGGGGAGGAAGGGAAGAAGGAACGAAGGAAAGAAGGAAGAGAGGGAGGGAGGGAAGAAGGAAGGAAGGGAGGGAGGGAGGGAGGAAGGGAGGGAGGAGGGCTTCAACACAGGCAGCATGGGGTTGTGTTTGTTAAGTTATGCTCTTACCCACACTCAAGAGGCAGCTATCTTGATGATACATAAAGTTATCTTTATCTCTGGGCAACACCAGAGGCTTTGATAATTAGCACAATGAATATTTGAAATGGGTTTTACTTTGTGACATTGGCACTATTCAAGTTAGGTGGATTGACCAAAATATTCAAAAGATTCTCTTCCCACTTGCATGAACTGGGTACAGATTTAGGGGATCCAGAGTCTGTACCTTTCAAGACATGAGATAGGAACCTAAGTTGGCCCCTAGCCAGCAATTAGTTTAAAGGAATCTGCTTGATGCTAACGCTCCAATTAATTTGAATCTTGACTCTATACTATAGTCATATTTGCCATAAATGAACTTGTGTGCAAAGGCGAAGGTGGTTCATGATAACCCAACATCAGGACTGTGAAGGAACAGCACCCTCACTTCCGTCTCTGATCCACAGATGATCCCATGGTTGTGCTGGCTGTGTTGGTCCACACTGGTTCATGACATGGAAGCTCACCTGGTAAAATCTAAGAGGGATACCGGCCAGAATTGTCCAGGACGGAGGCGTGGACAGGGAGGGCTGAGGGAGGGCGGTGAGCCCTTCAACTGCTGAGCAAGGGTGAGGTGTGGCTTATGTTGGTCACACAGAGGCTCTGCAAGGACAGACCCCACCCAAGGAAATGTGTGGCTGGAGTGAGATTGAGTTCTTGTGAGGTATACTGGGAGGGAACCAAGTGTTTGGGCCACTGTGCCAGAAAAATTTGTGGTTGGATGCTTCTGAAAAGCTCCCTCAGGAAGGAGCCATCATTAGGACATCTGCTACATTCCCTGAGTCTGTAGGGTAGGACCTACCCCTTAATTCTCTTTCTACCTTAACCCCTCCTCACCTTGAAGGAGCCAGAGGCACAGAATGAGTGGCATAAGCAGAAGAATAAAATGAGAAGCTAGTCGAGAAGCCAACTCCCTCTCTCCCCCATCCATTCTTCACTTATGTAGGCTGCAGAGCCTTATCAGGCCCAAACTTGGGTGTGAAAAAATTTCCCAAAGCTTTGATGTGAGACTGGACTGGAGTTTCTATACCTAAAAATAAAGATGCTTATTAATACCTAAACATGACCAGAAAAACTTTAGGCTATGCCTGGCATTTTACCCAGGAAAGTGGAACAATAATTCAACAGGGTGGGCTTCAAAAGACAGTTGTGTGAGAAAATTAAATTGCTTAATTTTTTTGTGTCCAACTGAGTCCTCTTTTTTTTTCTTTTTCTTTTTTTTTAATTTTTATTGTTTTATTATTCATGTGTGCATACAAAGCTTGGGTCATTTCTCCGCCCTGCCCTCACCCCCTCCCTTACCACCCACTCCGCCCCTTCTCTCCACCCCACCCCCTCGATACCTGGAAGAAACTATTTTGCCCTTATCTCTAATTTTGTCCAACTGAGTCCTCTTGATCAGTTATCTACAACTTTCATTTTTGAATGGAAGGGATTTGGTATTTTTACAATAGTTTTCCAAATTATTTCTTATATCTAAGTAGAAATCAAGAGTGGTAGCTTGGTTTTCCAGTGTATTCTTTAAAACCACAAAGTACAGTGGGAGAGGACATGCATGAAATTACTGTTGCTGCTGCAACAGATTATTACAGCTTGGTGACTTAGCAAGGTTCCATAGTGAAGCAGTTATCACATCTGCATTACACAACTTGGTGACTTAAAACAATATAAATATATTGTCTTGCTGCTCTGGAGATCAGAAATGCAAAATGGGCCTCACTGGGTTAAAATCAAGACATAGACAAGGCTGAGTTCCTTCTGGAGGCCCTCGGGAAGAATCTGTCTTTCCTTTTCCAGCTTCTAGAAGCTACCTTTATTCCTTCTTCCACCAAAAAAGTTTGCAGCAGTATATCAAGTTCAATCTCTCTGACCCCCACTCCCCTGACTCCCTCTTTCACTTATGAGGATGCTGTGATTATATTCGCCTCCCCCAGATAATCCAGGACAATCTTTTCATCTCAACATCCTTAACTTGACACACCTGTAAGGTCCCTCTTGCCATGTAAAGTGATATGTTCACAGGTTTCAGGGATTAGGAAATGGGCATCTGTGGGGGAGTCGGAGGGTAGTGTTCTGCCCGCCCCAGGACAGACCAAGTGCATGAGGCGGGCCTGTGCTTTACCTCTCAGAGCACGCCCTCACTGCTGCCTACAGGCCAGCAGCGTAATGGTGGCATATGAGAGAGGCCCTGTGGGATCATGGGAGAAACAGCATAATCTGTCCATACTTCAATCTCTTCATCTGTGAAAATATAGAATTAGCTGTTCTCAAAAGTCCCTTCCAAATTTAAATCCTGTTCTTTTCTCCTTTGGCAAAATAAACATTTGAAGAAATCTGGCTGTCACGCTCAAGAAACTGCTGATCTTGTTCTAATGCACCCTGCCAGGCCTCCCATTCCACCCCAAGGCCAAGGAGGGCTCTAACACATTTGATAGCTTCTGAAAAAAGCAGGCAGCTCTCTGCTTTCCCAAAGGCAGAGGAGGGACGGGGAAGGCCCAGGTGGGAGGCTCGGTAGAAAGACCTCTCCCAGTCAGGGAATGAGCTGGCGTAGCTCTCTCTGCTGATTCAGCACAAAGGCCTTGGGCAACTGCACCAGCCAGAAAGGCAGAAATGGCTGCTGACTCAGAGCTGCCAGAGGGGCCCCGGGAAGCCCCCATGGATGAGTCACAGCCAAGCCCTCCCAGGCCTGCTTGTCTCAATTCTGCACACAACTCTCTCCTACATCCTTAGAAGCTCAGACTCTGATGGGAGTGGGCCTCAGAACATTAAAGACAAAAGGAACCTCAGACATGGCACCTGAAATGTCTTGCCCACCAACTTTTCTCATCATGACCTCTCAGTCTATTTTTTGTTTTGCCAACTCCTCTGATAAATCACACAGTTGGGTTCAGCTCCATCCCTGGTCTGGCCCTGAAGTTAAGGTTCACTTTGCACCTTTAACCCTGTGGATACCAGGAAGATGTCCCAGCCAGCTCCTTCATGACTCCTCCATCCTCCTTTACCTTCCACTTTTGAGACAGTGCCATCTATCAGCAAGAGCTCTGGGCCATACATCAGATCATGGCTTCCTGCTTCTGCCTTCCACCCAGCTGTGGGGCATTCAGTACATCATGCCATCTTTCTGGGCCTTGCTGTGCCAGTGAGAGGGTTGGAAAAGACCATTCTCAAAGTCCCCTTCAGTTTTGGAAGACTGTTGTCCTTGCACAGAGGGCTGGCTCAGCCAGGGGAAGCTGGGGTTCTGCCCGCCATGCCTGCCCTCTCAGGAAGATGGGGAACCCACAGCCTCAGGAATGCTCTAGCAGTCTGCCACAGGCCTCTCTCCTTTCCATGATGGGGTTTCTCAGTCCCTCTCCTCCCAATCTAGACCAGATTGTCACCTCCATTCCCCAATCCCATAGGGTGGGATTGGGACTGTGGAAACCAGGAACTGAACTGTGTCTCTTACTCCTGCATCCCTATGACAAGCCTGTCATTCTTCCCCTAGCTGAGCCAGCCCTGTTCCCCACCCCCTCATCCTGCCCCAGCTCATTTGACTTCTCCAGGCCTCTGGGGAAAGCACCTCCCCTTGCCTCAGGCCTGGCTCCACTTTACCAAGGAGTCCTTATTTTCAGAACATTTTTGGATTCTTCTGAAAAAGAACAAACCACCCCAGGCTGCCTCTTGCCACATCCATTTTAGAGTCAGTTGGCATCTTATGTTTTGCCTTAAAAAAAAAAAATTGTTATCCAGAAGGAAATTCTGCTTTTTATTTTTCACATGGGTTTCCACACTACCCCCCGCTCACCTTTTCAAAGGAAACTGAATGCAAGTATCTGTCTGTGTTGTAAACTGGCTTCTTATATTGCCGAGTTGGGTCAGGGGTGGACTTTGCCTTCCTGACCGGGCTCCATTCTCCTGGGTGTGTGCTCAGCTGCTGGAGAGAAAAAGGCTCTATTGTCCCCATGTGCCAGTACACTGCCAGGCAGCACGCTGGGTGTTCCTACTAGGAGGTAAAACCGCCTCCCTGAGATGGGATCATTTCATGCCTTGTGTTTTGTTTGGTTTTGTTCTGGCCTTGCCTCAGCACTGAGAGTCTGTGCAGCACTTATTTCTCCCTGTACCCTTAGCACAGTGAACTGCCTGTTGTGTGCCTTTGATGTGATTGCTCAGCTCCCGAGGGAGGGGAAAAGCATCTCTCCCACCTACAAGGCGCACACGTGCACTCAGGGAGTGAACAAAGACATATTTGGCCCTGAGGGAGACTGGGGTAGAGGTCTGGGTCTGGATTGCTGCATCCCTTCTTTCTGGATGAGGAACGTGGAGCTTTGGAGCTGGGGCTGGGAGGAGGCTGTTGCTCCCCAGCCATGGTTCAGGGTGACCATGGCAGGGTTGGGCCATGCACCCTGGGCTCCTGCCCTTCTGCACTCAGAGTACCCAGCCTGTCTGAAGCTCTGAGGGAGGAGTATCACATCCGGAGCCAGGAGCCTGGTGGGCTCTGCCTCTGCCACTTTGTGATCCTTTCACAAAGTGATGACCCTTCCTTTCCTGGCCTCAGTGGGACAGTAACTCCTGCCCCACCCATGGTTCCCTGGGCCTGATGCTGTGAGGAGCAAAGACAACACTGAGGAAATGCTCTAAGAAGCAAAAGCCCTTTGTGAGACAGAGGAGGAGTTGTTGCTGTCTTTCCCCACAGTTTATGCAGTCCCCCTCCACCCAGTTACCCACAAGCATTGGTAGCCTCGTGCTGCCCCCTAGAGGCCAGGCTGCTCCTTAGACTTCATTTCTGTTAAATTTCTATTAGAATCCTAAGGTTGGTGGTATGGCTCGAGGAGTAGAGCACCTGCCTACTAGTAAGCATGAGGCCTTGAGTTCACACCCAGGTACTGCAAAAAAAAAAAAAAAAAAAAAAAAAACCTAAGAAAATTTAAATTCATAATGAAAATAATGATAATGAATATATAGTAATGAACTAGGCCTAAATTTTATTCATTTTATGTCAATTCAGTCATAAAACATAATGTTCAGTGTTTTTGAATGAAGGAAGTAACCCATGAAGGCAAAAGCATATGAAGCAGACCTAGACCTCAGGTGGTCGGCATGTTGGAGCAAGCCCTTCCCTGGCCTCTGCCCAGCTGCTCACTCTTCTCAAAGCCCCAGGGAGGTCTCTCTGGGGCCTGCCACTGGCCATTTGCCAAGTATTCCCCAGAAGGGCCATGTTTCCTCAAGATAACGGGGACAGAGTGAAAGAACAAGGAAGAAATCAAAGCCATGACTGTTCTTCCCCCGCCTTTGAAAACCTTTTGAAATCCCTCAAGACTACAAAACACATTGACAAACAGCTATCTTTTCCTTTACTGACACTGAGACAGCACTAGTTGGTCTGGAGAGAAATTAGAGCTCCTGATTTAAAACTGAGTGACTTGGCTGGGCATGGTGGCACAGGCCTATAACCCCAAGTACTTGGGAGGCTAAGGAAGGAGGCTCTTGGTTCTAGCCTGGCCCTTGCAAAAACGTGCAAGATGCGGGGGCTGGGGTTATGGCTCAAGTGACAGAGTACCTGTCTAGCAAGCATGAGGCCCTGAGTGCAAACCCCAGTACTACTTTTGAAAACAAAACAAAAAACTGGCTCATGACGGCTGTGCTTCTCTCTATTAGAAGCTTCTACAGACACGATCCTACCGCCTGCTCACCACAGCCCAGGGGTGGGATTGTCCTCATGTGAACATGAGGCTCTTGGGGTGCAAGAGATTACCTGCTGGGACTAGGAGAACAATAAAACAAACCCAGGGATTCCAACTCCAAGCCCCTCACTCTTTTTGCTATGCTGAGTGGCCTCCCAGACCTGGAAAATGAAGAGAAAACAGTCTGCAGGGTGGGGAGGAAACACTGCAAAAAAAAAAAAAAATTATCAAGACTTTCCTGTTCATACCTGTGCAATAAATAATCTGATCAACAGTCATCCTCTAGTCACAATGAATAACCAACTCAGGATTCATGCCCTTTGACCCAGATAACTGCTTTCCTTTTCCTTCTCCTCTGGCAGAGTCCTTGGGGACAGTCACCTCTTTATTCCCCTTTCAGTCAATTAATTCTCAGGCTCCCGAGAAGTTTCCTTTTAGACACTGCTCTTGGCCTTGGGACTGGGATGGGCACTGCCCTTTATGTCCCCTCCAGACCCATGTCACTTCTCCTCTGAAGCAGGCAGCACCATGGGCTTCAAGAGACCCTCAGCAGAACTGGGGAGGATTATGGAGTCTAGTAAAACTCACATTTCAAAAACATGTCTTGTGTGCTGGGTCCTGGCCTTCTCCTAACCGTCAGGAAAAACTGACAAGGGAAGAATTATTTGCCCTGTCTTTCTTGCTAATAAATTGAGGTTCCAAGAGGTTAAGAGACTTGCACCAGATCACAAAGCTAATTAGGAAAGTATGGATTTAGAGTATGACATGAGCTCCACAAAATGTTCCACTTTCGAAACAGTAGTTTGCCTGACCAAGGACACTTCTGGACGCTTGTCTGCTTTGGGGGTGGGTGAAGGACTCCCTCACAGCACATTAGATAAGTACATGTGATCTTTTCACTGACTGAATTTTCAAATCCAGTGATCAGATAGCTTGGCTATGCATAGGTGTTACTGTACCCAGATTTGATCTTTTGTCCCAATTTCCTGTCCCCTTCTTCCTCTGCAAACAAAGACAAAGACTGTGCCAGTCCCTGCAGCCACATTTGTCTGTCACAGATGTGTGAGTAGCTGCTGCATGTAACTGACCATGATAAGAGTGGAGGGAACATGGCTTTGGGGCCAGGCAGATTTGGGTTTAATTCCATCTCTGTCATATTCCCAGGGGAAAAAAAAAAACCTCTTCAGATTGTAGGATGGATATGTGTACAAAGATGGACAGAAAAGAGGTCAGAGTTGATTGTGTGGTCTCAGTTTACTCTGAGGAGGGGATACCAGGGCACTGTTCAATGCCCCAAGCCCTCTCCAGCTAGTTGGGGCCTATTGGTGGTAGCTAGCAACCTTCAGTGCAGGGGACACAATTTCAGTGGCCCAAAAAGGCTCAGGTAATTTCTCAAATTCTTTGCTACACACTGGTGTAAATTCTCTCTTCAAGCTCAAGAAAATGGGAACACCTGCCTTAGAGCTGGGAAGAATCCAGTCTGTACACGTGGGTGCTAGAGCTCTGTTCTCTCACCTCTGACATACAAAGCCAATAGTATGATAACTCTTTTGTGAAGCTGTTCTATGCACATTTTACATTGGTTAGTTCACTTACATCTGTTAGCTCCCATTTGCTGGTGCGGTGGGCAGATCACACAGTATGTATGAAGAACAAAGTTGAACTTTAAAGCCAGGCAACAGTGTCCTGCTCTTAACCTTCACACATTCTGGCACTTATGGAAAGAATGAGGCCCTTCCTCCTAGGTATGAGGGCGAGATTAAATGAGATCACCTATCTAAAATTCTGGCACAACGCAAGGACTCTGTTGATGTTCATTTCCTGCCCAGCCTCTTTCACTTGTGAGGAGGCAGCTGCCACCTTCCTTTCTCAGCCAAGGTCTCTGTTTTGCATGTGTAACTGCTCCGTCAATATGAGACATGAGTGAAAGGGTGGATATGGCTATGGTGGGTGACAGGAGATGAGGAGAGCACGAGAATAGGAGGTATGCATAGGAGGCTGAGGCCACAAGTCCAAAGCTATGACCAAGGGTAGCAGCTTTCCTGAGCTTGTCTCAATACTGGGGTACCACCACATAGCCCAGGAGGTTTGAGTCCGTGAATACCTGCTGTGTCATGGCAGTAGCCTCAGAGCTCACCCAAAAGGCCTGGGAGTCCATCAGAGGAAGACGCCCATCACAGCAGTACTTGGGGGGGCGGTGTGTGAGAGAGGGAGAGAGAGCAACTAGGAGCAGCACAGTAGAATAGGAGGTCCCTGGGGAGGACGGACGGGAAGGCCCTACTCAATGACCTCCACAGTGTCAGTGCTGAGAAAGCTTTGAGGCTACTCATTGGTAGTGCTGTTCCTGCAGGGGTGGACAGAGTGTGGAGGCTGAGGTGAGGAAATAGGACTGTTCTGTTCCAGGCCTAAGATAGCCCAGGTCCACACCCAAGCAGTGGCTGTTTCACCCTGTCCCTGGCCTGGGTCAGCCACTGGCAAATGGAAAGTGTTTCTTGGAACCCAGAAAGAGGTCTCTGCAGGGCCACACATAGATAGTCCCAGTCTCTGATGGAAGGCCTCCAAGCCACTGTGGCACAACTCAGCCATAACCTGGTTTCACCAACCCAGGCAGTATGAGGAATAGTGAGTGAGGTGCATTCACTTCTGTTTATCAAAATTACATAGGCCAAGGCCAGGTAGGTGTACCTAGGCCAGAACAAGCAGACCTTGACCAGGCAACATACCAGTGCATTGGTGTCACCATGTTGTCTCAACTCAAGTGATACATCACGATCGGGATGGTTTAGGGTGACTGGGATGAGCCACCACACCCTGTTCCAACTTTAACTATTTCTGTTTATAGTCACAGACTTTGGATCCAGTACAAAGTAAAATGAGGTGGGTTTTTTTCCACAAAGTGAAGTTGTTATATCTCAATTGCTTGGGTGTTTTGGGAGTGGTTGTTTAAAAATCCTACCCACTGCTTCAGTTTGCTCTGCTCCAAACTCTAGGAGAGATTAATCCAGTGTCCTTGTTCTGTTTCATTCCATGTGAGCAGCAGAACTGGGCCTTTCTTGTTGAAGATTTGCAAAGGATAGTGGAGACCCTGCTTCAATCACTGGCATTTCAAAAGAATCCTTGAAATGACAAAATGGTTCCTTTGCACTGTCGACGTTCTCATCATCAATGAATATTTATGAACTGCCCACAGTGAGGTGACTTGCCGGCTCTGAACCCAGATAAGAGGAAAGGTTCTTTATTCTGTTGCAAGAGGGGGATTTGGGCAGTAAACTGCATTTCTTTTAACTTCTAAAAGCCTTCTTTTTCCTGGAAAAAAAAAAGCCATTTTATTTTTGCAAATGAAAGAGTAAAACTTTTACTAATGCATAGGATTTCTTCAATTATCGTTTTGGTTTCCAAACACAGCACTTGTTTTCTGAAACCCTCAAATTACCTTATTTCTTTGCACTAAAAATACTTAGTTGAACATTGGTGGAACTCATGACTTGTGGCAACTTGTGAATTCAACAGATGGTTTCATTTTTTCTGACCCATTTTCTCCCCTTTCCTCCACTCCACCCAAGAACAATCATGCAGATACTGTATTGCTACAATGACTCATGGGGAAACCCATGGCTGACCATGTTGCTCCTGATTTTGCTGTGACACACATGGCGAGGAGAGCAGCAGGCTCTCTCCAGCCTCTCACCAGCTCTTAGCCCTGGTGAAAACAGGGCTATTGGCCTGGTCTTCAGGAGCAGGTGGTAGGAACAGCTTGTGAGGTCCTAGATGGCCCCAGGGTCCCTGGGCACTAAATGCCATATTACATACTCTCCAGTGTGGAAAAAGCTCTGGAGCTGTGCCCTTGGCTTTCACCTCTTGTTTGGGACACAGTGAACCCTACTATCTCAACAAAGAGAGCCATTCCCTAGGAGTTAAATGCTTGGCAAGGTTCATTAACTATTTCAGGCCCTTGCAGAAATTTTTAGCCCCAGCAGAAGCTCTCTTAGTGAGGATTGGGTTTCCTTCACCTCAATATTTTCAGAACTTGGCTCACTGCCTGACATACAGTAAATACTCCTTAAGTACACATGAACTGACTTCAATTAATCTCCATGCTCAACAAGTATTTATCGAGTAAGAACTTACTGTTTTGGGTCCCTGGTTCAGACTAGGGATACCAGGAGGTATGAAAGAGTCCAGCTCTGATGGAATCTAGTTAGATAATGAGACCAGGCACAAATGACATTTTTTTTCAATAGAAGTCTTTTATTGCATCATTAAAGTCTGACACTTTGGCATTAAATTCCTGATGGTATTTCTGTAACTGGGTTAACGTAGATCTTTGGTAGCATAGCCAACATACTTTAATTGTTTAAGGAATAACACAGCCTGTAAGACACTAATTTTAAGGTACAAGGAGAGGTCCACCCAGGACATGACATCAGGGGCAGCTTTTCCAAGTTCTGGGAGTTAGGCTGTGCCTTTCAGGAAATGATAATAGCAAAGTATCACTTACCTTCTACCCTGGCCAGGGTCTTATGTACACTGCTAAGTTCTCACAATGATCACAAAAGGGAAATACCATAGTCAACCTATAGTTGAGGAAACTCAGACTCAGAAGAGTGAAGCGATTGTACCTAAGGCCATACTAACACTGAGTAAGGAGAGGCAGACTTCTCATAGAGTCAGTCTAACCGCCACACTCATTCTCCTTCCTACCGCCCCTGCTTCATAAGGCCTTACAACCTTCTAGGAAGCCATAGCCAAGCAGGGAAAAGCCGGTGCCTGTGGGTTCTCCAAGCACAACACTGAATGGGGAGGTAGAAGGAATCTACTTCATCTCAGGACATTGGCACCTTTGCAATCACAAAGGGCAGGCTGGCTTCAGGTGTGGACATCTATGGGATTCTACCAGGCTCTTAAAGAGCTCAAATCTCATCCTGAGGATGATTTACAAAGAGGCTAATGGGCCCAGGCTCAGATATGGAATGATTAAATTAAAATGGGAGTCTGGCAAAACCATGCAGATTGATAGTGGCAAAGTATAAGGACTCAGAAACAAATTAATCTTGGCTCAACCACTAATTAGCTGTGTGAATTCACCATGTCGTGGATTTCCCCTCCCCCCACCATATTGTGTGTGTGTGTGTGTGTGTGTGTGTGTCTGGGGTTTGAACTCAGGGCTTCTTGCTTGCAAAGCAGTTGCCTCAAAGCAGGTGCTCTACCTCTTAGACCTCCAGTTCATTTTGCTGGGGTTGTTTTGGAGATGGGGTCTTGTAAATATTTGCCCTGGGTTGGCCTCAAAACATGATCCTCCTGATCTCAGTTTCCCAAGTAGCTAGGATTACAGGTGTGAGCCACCAGTGCCCGACTCACTTGGGCCTGGTGGTGCTGGCCTATAATTCTAGCACTGTGAAGACAGCAAGACTTTATCTTAAAAATAAAATACAAGCCAAAGGGCTGGGGGTGTGGCTCAAGTGATAGAGCTCTTGCCAGGTGTGCACAAGGCCCTGATTTCAATCCTCAGCACTGCAATGGTAATATATATGGCCAAATGACATCTGACACATGGGGCTTATGTAAAAAGAGGTTGCTGTCTATATTCTGCTGGCAGAATTCAGCAAAGGAATGTACTTTTAGATATACCAAGGATTCAGTAAGGATTAAGGGCCTAAAACGAGGCTTAGGTAGACATATCTAAAGACACTAGCGTTCCTTTGGAAATAGACAAGTCCCTCCTGTGTTCCGAAAAAGCTTGTGGGTCAGCTGGTATGACACTGGAAGAGATTTTTCCATCAGACATAGCCAAACACTGACATCTAGTGGCAACAGTACTTATTACTGACGAGCTGCAAACCAAATGCTCTCTGTAAGGAAAGAACAGTGTGTAGGGAAGATTGTCCTGGACCAAAAGTACAGTTGTTCTGGAAACAGCAGACACAAGAAGCCTTATACATTGCAGTGGGGTTATCTTGATCTTTAAAATCACTTTATCTCAGCTAAAGTCAGTGCTGATGTTCTAAGAGCTAATATCCCCAAGAATGTCTGGTTATACATACACATTTAGAGAAAGTACAGGTGGTCTTTTAAAGTCACCCACAAGATATCTTTAAAATGTTCATGTTAAAAGACACTGGAACTATTTTAAAGGGTTAGCTATTGCTGAATCTAGGATAGTATGAGCAACAAAATGATAGTAATGGATAAGTCAATAAAAATCCATGCTGATATGTCACACACACACACACACACACCCCAGAATAAATGAAGGGAAAACTTCATCACAGTGCAACTGTAACCTAAGTATGGAGGGAATGCTGGAATTAGAAAATATTTTCAGTAATTGGTTTCAGGCAAAAATCACTAGTGGAGTAGCCACTTCAGCCGCAAAGGAGGAGCTGGAGCGGGAGTGACACCAGGCCAGACCCTGTGTGACCGTGCAGTGGCTCTGGGTGACTCACGCCTGTGTAGAGGGCACCAGGCCGCAGGCAGGAGCAACTGAGTCAATTCCCTGGCTAGGAGCTGAAGGGGATGGCATTGGGCCTGGGCTCCCTGTCTCCCTACTCCCTGTCCCCCAGCTCAGCGGGCAGCGAGGAGGAGGATATGGATGCATTTTTGAACAACAGCCTGCACCCCACTCCACCTAAAAGAGAGGACCCAGAAGAGGATTTATCAGAGCAGAGACTCCAAAACTCAAGGAGAAGGAAAAGCCTAAGAAACCCAAAAGCCTAAGGATCCTAAAAACAACGACGAGTATTTGCTCTTATGCTGGCAGCTGGGAGACAGCTCTGGGGGAGGGACCAGAGTTTGTGGAGGAAGAGGTGGCTCTGTGCTCAGAATGTGAAGGCAGCAACTATGCCCCTGGCAAGAAGCAGCAGCTTGGACCTAAGAAAGAGAAGTAGAAAAAATCCAAGTGGAAGGAGGAAGGGGAAAAAGGCTTCACAAACTGTATAGAATGTTAATGGTGAATAAAGTAATAAATTGACCAAGGAAAGTCACTAGTAGATGCTAAAATTAGTAGGGAGAAGTATAATTTAAAAACATTATTTATATGACCTTAAAGTATCACCCCATAGGATACTTACTATGAAAGGAAAAATAGTAGCATTCGTGTTACTCATAGTGATTGGTTAACAGGACAAATCACTATTATGAGCTTAGTATGATGCATTGAGCAGACTTGCTTACTTCTCAACTTGTATTCCTGCCAAAACCACAAAATCCAAATCTAATCATAAGGAAATGTCTGGTGTATGTGAATTAAGATGCGCTTTACAGAACCACTGGTTTACACTCAAGGTCTTGATGTGATAGATATCCCCATTACCTTAATACAATCATTGCCCATTCTATAAGCGCACTGAATGTTACACTGTCCCTCACAAAATGTATAACTGTCAATTAAAAATTAAAAATTTAAATGTCAAGTTATGAAATGAAAGATAGACTGAGGAACAACTAAAGGAAGTATGTGATTCTAAGTTGGATCCTGGACCACAAAATGGGACATTACTGGAAAACTGGCTATAGTTAAAAAGGCAGATTCCAGTATTGATCAAAATGTTAATTTCTTGATTTATATGGATGTGTAAAATGTAACATCCTGTTTTTAGGGAGTATACACTCAAGTCATTACAGGCAAAGGGACATCAACTAACAGCAATTAACTTTCAAACATCAAAAAAGACATGGAAAATGTTAACATTTGGGGGATCTAGGTTAAGGATATAATTATTCTTTGCACACTTTTGCAAACATTTTATAAACATGAAATTATTAAAAAAAAAAAAACAACACTGAGCCATGTGTGGTAGTACAAACCTATAATCCCACTACTCAGGATGCTAAGGCAGGAAGATTGAGAGTTTGAGGCCAGCCTGAGCTACATAGCAAGAACCTATTTCCAAGTTAAAAAAACAAAAAAACAAAAAAACCCCTATCCATAAAAGCAAAACTTACAACTTCAGTTAAGAGGGGCAGATTTAGCTGGGCATCAATGGCTCACACTATAATCCTAGCTACCTGAGAGGCTGAGACCAGGAGGATCGCAGTTTGAGTCTAGCCTGGGCAAATAGTTCGCAAGACCCTATCTCCAAAATAACCACAGTAAAATGGGCTGGAAGTGTGGCTCAAAATGGCAGAGTGCCTGCTTTGCAAGAGTGAAGCTTTGGGTTCAAACCCCAGCTCCTCTAACAGAAAAATTTACTTTCTTTAATACATAGTATTTGGGGTTTTTTGTCTTTTCTTTCAGATATACGTGACATGTTATATTCCTAGTCAACATGGAATTCATTTGTTTCATACATACCTTATATTCTTTGAAGATAATTTTACACATTCTCAAGAGTGTGATTAAAGTCAGTGCACCATATGTAGACCTTGTTTAAACCAACCAATTACAAAAACAAGAGAGAAATCTAGATACTGACCAGGTAATAAGGCATTACTAAAATCTTTCATGTAATTTCATTCCAAGTAATAAGGGTGGAGGTGAAGTAATGAATCTGTACTTTACAAGCAAGGTTGACCATGAATTAATCACTATTTTTGGAGCTGAAATGGGTACTGTGCTGCTTTTTGACTGAAATTTCCCATGATGTGTTTGAAAATGTTTATTTTCTACAAAAATTTTAATATGGAGGTAGAACAGCATAAGGTTATAAATCTCTTGACAAGTGCCTAGAAAACTGATTCAGTCACAGAATGAAACAAAAATTGTAGTATTCTTATCTGGTCTGCAAAGTCTACTCATAAACACTTTTTGCGTAAAAACCTTACCCTGCACACAGGTATATCCCCTCCAACTACTGATCTACTTCAACAACGCTCACCCACAGTTCTACACAAGCAAAGTAAGGCACCTAACAAATAATGCTGACACCATTAAGAATTCAAAATGTGTTAACAGGAGCTCATTTGCATTTGTCCTTCCTGTAAACAATTTTTAGACAGTTCTTCAGAATTACTCAATTTATAGGTCAGCAAGTCATGTGGAGTAGAAACTTCACATGGTATCCACCCCACCCTTGTGCTGTTTTTAAAAACCGTATAGAAACAAGTCTTAATGAACCATTTAGCCTTTCTCAAGTTAGTAAGAGCTAATTCATGCTAGGGGCATGGCTCAAGTTGTAGTCCTTGCCTAGCAACAGGCTAAGTTCAAATCCTAGTGCTGTTTAAAAAAGGAACTGATTTAAGCAGCAAACATTTCTACCTAAATAAATTTTTTGTCTCCCAGTCCCAATGCCCACCATTGGTGAACGTGTTTGTAAGTCCTTGGAATCGTCAGCAGAAATTTTATTTAAGTTTTCAAAAACATCCTTAGTGGCAGTAAATCTTCCTCTGTGGGTGTCACCTTTTTTAAAGCAGCAAATCACTAGGAGCCAAGTTTAGTGGACAAGGTAAGTAATCAATGTATGTTAAAAACACAAAAAGCTAATGGAAAGTGTTCATTGTAAAGTAATGAAACTTCCTGACTTTTAAGGTGTCTAAATTCCAATGTTGGGGAAAAATACCTCTCAATTTAATTGCAAAGATACAGAGGAATTCAGCTTTTACATCACTTCTTTGTGGTTTTACAGGCAGGCTCACCGGAATTCTACTGACCTACATAAAACCGTATCATTAAATATCAGAAATATGAAAGGAAGTTGGAACTTAATAGTTGGGTCCTATTTACTATCATGTGTATTGAAAATTCTGGTGGTTTGTTCAATTAAGTTAAGTAGTACTAACTTAAAATATATTTGGTACCATTTTAAATCAGGTTTTAAATTTTAGTGTTACAATGTACAATTTTTTTTTGGTGTACGGTACTGAGGTTTTAACTAAGGGCCTTAACTCTACCACATGAGCCACTCCACCTTATTTTTGTGATGGGCGTTTACAAGATAGGGACTCACAAACTATTTGCAAAGGGCTGACTTCGAACCTCAATCCTCTTGATCTCTGCCTCCTGAGTAGCTTGGATTACAGGTGTGTGAACCACGAGTGCCCAGCACATTGTAACAATTTTATTGGGAGATTCCCATTTGTTTTTCCTATATAGAGTGAATGCTGTTAAATGGTTACCAATGCAGATTAAAGATTAAGAATTACACTTTAATAAATCCAACTCACCTAACGTTTTAGAAAATCAGTACAGCCAATTTGCTATTAAAATCTTGCCTTTTTAACAACTTATTTAAATAAGATATTTGAAGCAGTTTAGAAAAACAAGATTTGTATTTTATTTCCCTGTAAAAATCTTTACACATGCAGACAAACCAGTGTTAAGAAAGTATTCACCATCATTTAAACAAATAACCACTTAAATAGAACAATGTCTGCAGTTTTTATCTGTATAAAAATAAGATACATTTTTACAGAATTCACGCTCCAGTTCTTATAGCAATAAACAATACACAACTATAATAAAGTACAATTGAACCTGACCATGGTTTTCAATTAGATACTGCTAGGGCATTTTTAATGTGCAAAAAAATTTAACATAGTTCTTTTCAAAAGAAAATGTCCTCAGTGTTTCTAGAGACCTAGACAGTTTAAGAAATCAAATCCTAATCAGTTTGCTTTTAATGTTTTGATTGAGTCCATACATCACACTGTAGACAGGTAATACCAAGAACTGATGCAGGCTCAGAAGAAGAAAGTCAGCGCCTGTGCCTGCCATGTCCTGAGCGACTGCCACCATGGTGCTTGCCTTTATGGGACCTCTCAAAGGAGCGAGATCTTTCACGCCTGTCCCTGTGATGTCCTCTTTCATGCCTGTGTTTCTTGGCGGCATCCGAGTGATCCCGAGACTTGCTCTGAGATCGAGAACGGGATTTTTTCCTTTTATGACCGTGTCTATTTGAACTTTTATTTAAATCATCTCTGGGATGCTTGGCCTTAAGGTGAGGAGAACCATGATTATGATGTCTTCGAGGGCTTTCACTATGACTGCGGGACCTGCTTCTTGATCTCGAGCTGTATGTTCCAGATCGACTCCGCCTATTATTGTAACTTGGGTAATAAAAATTCAAGGTTTATACTGAGTTTCTACAGGGAACAGAGTATGATGGTTGTTGTAAATGACAGGTCATAACTGACATCTTTTCTAATCTCCCCACCCCTGACTTCTCCGACCAAGTCTGTAACGTATTAGGCTAATTTACCGCATGGAGTAATTCGCCATTTGTTACAAAGTGTCCTAGAGCTACCTTTTTTCTGAGTATCTCCCAGATGCTCAAAAGAGCTAGAGTCACAAGGGGCTTACAACCTAATTAATTACAATGGTAACTAGGGAAGATTCTTGGCTTTGGTTATTATTAAGCCATTAATGAAATATTCACATCTAACTGAAACTAATGGAACAATGTTTTCACATTATAAACAGGATTATTGTATACATATACCTTCACAGCACTCTGTGGACAGTCTCTACACTTTATAAAAAAATGGGAAAACAAAACAAATAGAATGCCATTACAATACACCACTACAAAACAAAAAATCTCACATCCAGAACATGGTCCCCAAGCTCATTTCTCATAATTTACACCTTATGTTGAAAGTCTAATCCTGGGGGAGGGGGGAAGGGGGGAGAAATGACCCAAATAAGAAAGTCCAATCCTAAAAGCCAGGCATGGTTGTGCATGCTTGTAATGGCAACACTCAGGAAGCAAAGGTTAATTCTAGCAACTCTGAAAATTAGTCTACACTCCATCTTTTAAAAAACGCAATAATCTTGAACTCCAAATAAGACTGCTTTGCTTAAGGAATCATTTACTTACTGTCTTCTTGGCGTATGTGATCTAGAACGAGATCGTGTTCTTGACCTTGACCGACTTGCACTTCTGCTATTTCTGCTTCTCTTGCTATCCTTTCTCACACTTGAAAAAAAACACGATATTTCAGTTACATGCATAATGTGTTAGGAAGAAAACATAAAACAAAAATTCAAGTATACTCACCCATTGTAAGGGCTTTTGGAAGCCTGCTGTCTATCTTCAGGTTCCTTTTTGACCATCTTCACATTAACAGAGATTGGTGACTTCTCTTCAGCTTTTATTTCTCTTGGTGATGCTTTAAAAAGATACAATAATGATACATTAACCACTGGATTTAATTTAATAGGGCCAAAGTTGTTTGTAAATGTAACCAAAAATACTGTATGCTTCCATTTTTAGCTGATTGTCAGAAGAGAAAACAGTAACTGCTTCTTGACAAGATTTCTAGGCAACTGTTAAATGTTGAAACTTTCCAATAATGACAAACTTTCAATGCCCCCCCATTTCAATTCTGAATGTATCTTACATGGCTTAGAGGCTGGAGAAAATCCACCAAGGGTTGAAAGGGCTGGAGTGCCATCAGGATTTAATCCTTTTGCTTTTAATTTGGCTTCCTGTAAGGCTACTTTTCTTTTTTCTACTTCTTTTTCTAGCAATTCATAGTTAGGCTGTTGAAGGAAAATGAAGTTTATATTTAGCCTCTACAGTTGTTTTAGGTTCCTGAAACTGACAATATTAGCAACAACTTGAGTAAACGCATTACTTTTTTCCTAGTATAAAGCCTAAGGGTCTCTATGCAGATTTCCTGGATCTCCTCTTCTGTGGTACCAAAAAGAAGAAACCAATGGGGACGAGTTGGCAATGGAATCTAAAACAGGAAAACAGAATGGTTTAAATTTATTCTCGTTTTTATTGGAAACACTGAACTAGCTTGGGATTTATTCTACATAACAAAACAGGCTACATACCTGAAGTGCCCTAGCTGCAAGGTAGATGCAAGCACAAGCTATAGTCTCTGGTTGAAAGCGAACAAAAACATTGGTTCGAAGACTGTCATTCATGTAATTCCTGAAAAATATTTCAACTATAAGCTTTGTATATAAACAAACCAATTCTTTTGAAGCTCATATAAAATTGGAGACTCAATCTACTTTATTCTTTTTTCTTCTCTTATCATCACACATTCTCGTATTGTAGCACATAACTTTTTAAAAAACAGCAAAAAATAAGTTAATGCTAAGACCATTCTTCAGTTGTTATATGTGTGATCATTACTATTCAAATAGAATTTACCCTAAATTTTTATTTATTTCTATAAAAAGCAATGTTTTCAAAGTTGAATCTGATATGACTGGTTTGAGAAATAATAAACCACTCCAACAATACTTCAAGCCATTAAATATTGACCATCTCTCCTTTATCCAAAATAAAAAGCAGTGTCAACCAACTTCTTTCAAAAACTCAAAAAAACTGTGATGGGGTAAAAGGCATTTTTAGTAAGAACCCACCAATTTACACTTACATTAAAATTAAGCTACTTCAAAAAATCTAGGGAGGAAAATGAACAATAAATACACATAATGGCCTTGTTTACATACCTTTAAAAAAAAAGCTAAGTATAAATAAAAGCAATCAACTTCAAATAATAAACTAAAAATTATAGTGAACCCTCTCCAACAAGACTACTAATCTAATAAATTTCACAAGTTGTTTAAAAGCTTAAGTTTAAAATTAAATGGGATTATTTCTTTAAAATCCTTACACTCATAAAAACCAAATCTGTTTCATGGAACACATTAATTAAAGTCATGCATTTTGTAAATATAATGAGACTTTTTTAGTATTTACTGAGTTCTAAAGAAACATGGCAGTTATAAAAAAGATATTGTGCTGGAAAAGTCTAACATAAAATTTACTTTAGTCCTGCACTTCAACAGTCTTATGTAAGAGCTGTGAGTGAAACACAATCTCCTTGCTAGACTCCAATCATAAATCTGCACCTCAAAGGTCCAAGTTCAAAAGCATTTAACTAATAGTGACTTCTTTTTTTAAAATGAAGTACTTCTTATAGCATTATTGCCTGCAGTAGTGCAGCAGCAGTACTGCAGTAGTTTAACCCAAACTATGAACTGGTGCCCATTTAAAGTTGTGGGTTAGGCTGGGGGTGTGGCTCAATTGGTGCCGCACTCACCCAGCAAGTGTGAAGCCGAGTTCTAATTCCAGTAACACCAAAAAACAAACCGCAGGTTGTAGCCTGTTTTGGTAGAATTCATGCTATACACACTATAAATAGAAATTTAGTCAAATCCCTAATTTAAAAAACCATTTAATTCATAATGGCTGGACAACAAATCTATCAAAAATGAACTATTCATTTTGATAGTTACAGGTACACGTTAAATACAAAGGCATGTTGAACAGTTACTTCTAGAAGCAAATATACAAATCCTTTTTGACACCCCGACAGAACTAGAAGATGCTGCCAGATGGATATGGACCACTTCAGTGAATCTCGGATGAGAGCTTGCACTGGATTGGCTGGAGAGCAGGGCAGCCAATCAGGCCATCCTGAGGTCATGGGCTGAAGTGCAGAGGGCAGAGTTCTATGACTTACCATCATGGACTACCCTTTAATTAAAGAGTAGAAAAGAGAACAAAGTTAAATTGAGTTCTCCACTAAAAGTAATTAGTCAAGCCAAGAAAACAGGAAGCAGAAATAAGCATTATTCACCTTTTGGTTTTAAAAAAAAAAAAAAAAAAAAAAAAAGCCCCACAACAAACTTATCTCATTATTTCAGAAAGAGAAAATGAAACTTACTTTATTTCTGCTTCTGTTTTCCTGGCTACAAAAGAAATGTAAAAAAACAACTTACCAGGCAGTCTGAACCAGGGTTTGATTACGTTCACATTCTAAGACTTGTAAATACATAACAATGATCTGAAGGACAAGGGGAAAAAAAACTCAATTTAGCATATTAAGTACAAAAGTTAAATGGATAAAGTAACCGAAAACGTATCCAAGTTCTAATTCTTCCATAAATTTCACAGGTAATACAGAACCACCTAAAAAGTACCTGAGATTTAGTTTGTGGATTATTACATAACTAGATCAGTAAACATTGTTTAGAAGTATTTTCCAAAATCATAGGAAAAAAACTGGCCTTTAAGTTTTGTGGCAGACTTCACTATGACATGGGCACTGTGCTAACAAGTAGACTATTTTAGTTTTTCACGATACATACCACATGTCCAAAAATCTTAAGACTATGTTTTTTAAGTTACACAGTGGCTAGCACACATTTTCTCCAACGCCAAGTATGAGTATCACAGTAAGCAAGCAAAAACTAGTAATTCTTCAGTGAAGCTTATTATCTAAAATGTGATGTTCTCATTTTAGAAAAGTGGAAATTGAGGAAGCGACACCTGCTAACGTCAAAGTTAACAGCAAGGCCAAATTTTATCCCAGATAATCCTGACCCATGTAGCCACTGTACTACTGCCTGTATTCATAGTGTGAAAGCCAAGAGGTACTGAGAGAAACCCATGCGCTTTTGAAAGAAACAGTTATCAGTGAGCAGCCACCATACTTCAAACACTTCGCTATTTAAGCAAGCAGCCAAGGACTTTTATACTATGCAATACTCATTTGTCAGAACAAGGTATTTCACCACCTAAGTTTTAGGTGGGAAAGCCAGGCTTTAACCACGCAAGTGTAAAGGGCTTGTTATCTATGATTGCAGTGTTAAGAGTAAAATTCGGACCCAGGCCTCATTCTCATTTTATTGATGTTAACATCCAAAAACTGCATTAAAAGCAATGTACACATTTGTAACATAAACATAATAAAGTTTTAAGAAAAACCCTAATACTTACGAAATATAATTTTTGTACTCTACAACTCACCTTATGGGGATGCTTGACATGAACACAAAATCCCAACTCCTTTAGCACCCTCCTCTCTGCCTTGATAACTTGATTTTTGGTGTTAATGTAGTTCTGATCAAGGATCAGGGGGCTTGGTGTCCTAGTTTGTAAGAAATAAAATCAAAACTGTTTTGCACATCCAAAAATTTTTATTTGTGGCATCTCCATTTTCCCTTCCAACCAACTATTGGCAACAGAAACCAGCTTTTTAAACTCCTGCAAACAAGTTAAAGCATTAATCTTGTGCTGTCCAAGTTATGCTACTTAAACATATACATGTAGACCTACCTTCCTAAAGCTACTACCAACTTTAATGAGGTAAGGGGAGGGGCAAAAAAACAAAACACTCATTTGCTTTAGTTTATCCTTGTCTATGTTTTTTATCTTAGATTTATAAACTTCAGTAGTAACATGATTTATATATCACAAGCTTTATTTAGCTTCCACAGTGACTTTGCAGTGACAAAAACTAATGAGTTCTTGAAAAGATTTATAGTACTAAAGTCTTAAAAGAACGATGATTTTTTTACTCATTTTATAAAGCATCAACTCAGCTAGTTTATGGCCAAAATAAAAAAACTAGGAGAAAACCTCTAAAAAAGTGATCTAGCACAGCTAAACTGAAATTTGGCCTGCTGCAGGCATAGGTAATAATATGCTTTAGTGTACAAAAGCAAGAGACAGAAGACATAAGCAAGGGCCTGAAGAACACGTTAAGTCTCTGCCATACTAAATCTTGGTAGCTTCAAGTTTTAATATATGGAAGGTTATCCACAGCAATGATTCAATACTTTGCAAGCAGCACATAGGAACCATGTTGCCCAAGTGTTTTGGTTTTTACATATGAAAAAGGCCCTATCATTTACAGAAAAGGTCATCTTCCTTGTATCTTACTCTTTTTTATTCTTTGAGCCAAGTCTTGCTTGTAGTCCAGCCTGGCTTGTAACTCATGATACTCCCAACTTTTTTGCTTCAGGAGTGCTAGGATTACAGCCGTGTGCCAGCTTGTCTTACAATTTAAGCAGGTTTTTGGTGAGGAAATGTTAAGGAACATGCTTTCATTTTTTAAAAGTCTCTGAAATTTATCATGCTCCTTGATTTATTATTAGATTTAACAAAAAGTACATTTTCATTAAGACACTGATTATATGTTAAGTATAATGAGTAGAACATTTAGGTATTTTCCCATATTCAATTCATTTCCAGCTAAAAGATTTAAAGTGTTTTTACTCTGGGCAGAACACATCTATTAAGTATTTATTCTGAATATTTATGCCAATGCACACCTGATGCAGAAAAAAATGTAATCTTATTTTTTAAAAAACAAAAAATCTGCTTACATACTTTCACTTGAAGGTTGAAAAACAATCTGAAATGAGCTACATTAACTACCCCTCTGGTAACATGGTATCAGAGCACAAAATCAGCTAACGTGTTTTTTTTCTTTATTCTCTCACTTAAAATTTTAGAACTGGAATGCTTACTAGACCATTGCTAACTATTCTATATAATTTTATCAACTTAATCAAAAGCTGGCAGAGTTGACAGGATGAAAAACAGCAAAATCTATTACTTAAAATTTCAATTCCTATTACAAAAGGAAAACTGCCACGAACTGGGGTGATGGGCTGTTTTGTAACAGCAATATAATGATGAAGCCACTTATGAGGCAGTAGGCTCTTTGGAAAAAAAAAAAGCAAACTTAAATGAGGGCAACAAACATTCTTAATGTTTATGATTCTTCAGGTTTTATCATTACAGGAAATTTGGAGAAGAAAAAAAATCCACTTCAGACTCTAAGTGATGACTGGTTATCTGCTGGATCTCCTTCAACTAGTATTATGAGGAGATAAAATAGCTCCAGTGCTATACCATTTATCTCTTAATCCCTGCAATCCAAACAATAAACTGCACTATTAAAACCCCTATAAAAACATAACCATGAAAAGTCCTGCCTCATTCTTTTCCATCTGTTGTTCAAAATGCCTACACCTCTTATTAAAAACCTGCTCCAACAGCAGCCTTCAAATGGTAATAAATATTCATTTGTTCACCTAAACACTTGTTAGAATTACAGTTACTATCTGTCCCCAAAATCAGGTTTCATCACTATGTAACTCTGCTTAAACTATTTTCCATCTATTCTGCCATAATCATTATTTTTCTTTTTTTTGTGTGTCGAATTCTCAATGACTTCAAAATAAATTGAGGTGAACTGGGGGATGTAGCTCTAGTGGTAGAGCGAAGTATAAGGCCCTGAGTTCAAGCCCCAGTACTACAAAACAACAACAAAAGGTAGAAAAAAACAAAGCTTACTCTGTTACTGTAACTCAATTACATACTTAGTCCTATTAACCTATAGTGTTCAAATTAACCCTTATGGATGTAATCTGATGCCTCCATTTTGTTCAGAACTGATTTTACCACAAATCAAGTAGGCTCATAAAACCCCACAAAACTTACTATCCTCCAGAAATTATTTTGTACCAGAAACAAAAAATCTTTCAGTGAGTAGTAAGCAAAGATTTCAGAAAAGGATTTAAGCAAGAGCATTATGTAACAAAGTATCAATTAGTATTTTTTGTAACACATTTAGGCTTGCTACAATTTCCTTCTTTATCAGGTAAAGTCCCTTGTCAACAGAAGTCTTAAGATCTTAAAATCTTTTCAGAAAAACAGAAGTCTTCACCTACTAAGATAAATTCAGGAATTATTAACTCTCAAACTACTAAATTTCACCTCCTCTGCTGGAGGTTTCTGTTATCTGATTTTTCTGACTTATCCAAGAATGATTTCGAAATTTTGGTCTTTGGTCACTAAAAATCTCTCTGCTAGCTACTTTTCTTTAGCACGACTGAAATATAACTCAACAATAAAAAAATTCAGGACGAAGAGGTCTAAATTTGGTTAGTTTCACTCATGCGTTACAAACATGGACTCTGGAACTCATTCTTTTAAGAGACTAATCATACTAAAACCAGATGAATATATAAACAGGCAGACTGCTACTTAATAGACAGAAATGAACAAGGCCTACTTTGAAGGAAGTAGGAACAGTCTTTCTTTACATGTTGAGAACAAACTTGTGGAGCCAGGCAAGTAAGAGTGCAGATGTACTAAATGACAATTAGTGAGCCTTCCAACTCAATATCTATTCCACAACATAGTCACCAATAAGAATGATGAAAACAGTCTTCAAAAATGTCTTCTCTTACAAGAGTGTTAACATGGGCTCCTTAAAACTACAAGAAACCCTTAATTTACTGGAAATATGCTACATACTGACAGAAACTTGTATTTGGAAATAAATGAGCAGTCTTCCTTTTAAATTCAGGCACTTATTCTCAACTTTTAAGACTAGTATTAAACTACAAAAAATTGTTGGGGATAGGCCAAATACCCCAAGTTGAAGACTAGGTATTAGTACTTTGCTTATAAAAGCTCCACTGATGATTTTACTGTGTAGACACAAGACTGAAAAACAATAACCCAAAGGCTATAAGTGGTATCTCCCCTATAGTTGTCAAGGTCACACAATAAAATTATGGACAAACTGGACTAACACAAACAGCATTAAAACAAACTCTTATGTTGCACCTAACCAATATGTAATACAGTTAGTACTTTCTAATACAGCCTATGCAAAAGTACTGACCTATTGGTCTAATAACTTGGACAGCAAAGACAAAAGCTTGTAACAAGAAACAGGAGTTTTTCTAAATGGTTCACCAGTGGCCAACCTGTTAGTCCCCGATTCCAGTGACCTATTCTCAGAGCACTGGCTTCTCCTTGGGGATTCGATACGTCACTCACTGTTGCCATGACGACAGCTTCATCTCTATGTACCACTCCACATCACCCAGGCTTTGGTAAATGTAGCTGGTCGCTGTATAGTCGGTTGCAAGGGAAAAAAGAGTTGAAGTTAATAACATATACAAGTTACGTGTTTGAGTAAACTTGTAATATGCATAGAAACACTTTTATATCCTGCTTTTAAAAAAGGGGGCTTCCATGCAATTACTCCCTTTTAAAAATTTCATGCTATAATCAAGACTTCTAAGGTTGAAACGATCAATTTCTCTGTAGTAACCAAAAAATGCAGTTACATCCGACACAACAGTTAGATGGGATTATTTTAAATTCCAAGGTTTTCATAGTTAAGCTCCTATTCTGACATTAAGGAAGAAAACTTTCAGGAAAACTTCAAAAGAGACAATCACATGATTATATAGTAGCTGGCTCAATGATTCATCTACCACCAGAAAACATCCTTTAAGCAAACATAAACCTTGTATTGTTCTGTGTGGTT
The DNA here is from genome assembly GCF_047511655.1 of Castor canadensis. Taxonomy (NCBI): domain Eukaryota; kingdom Metazoa; phylum Chordata; class Mammalia; order Rodentia; family Castoridae; genus Castor; species Castor canadensis. The sequence goes on along the minus strand of NC_133390.1, from coordinate 111,416,260 downwards.
TCATTTTAAAACACCCTGAAGAAATCAGCCACATAGCAAATGTAAGCTCAGACCATACTAAACACCAGTTTGAAGTCTTTCCATTTCCCAAGGATTTCTCACCAAGGAACTAAAGATAGTTTACAATGAAATTTAAAGATGACTATTCCTGGACACAAGGTGACCAAAAAAAGATGAGGGAAAATGAATGTAAGAAAACTGAAAAATTGCTACAAAGTTTATCTGTGTGGCAATGTTTCAGACTTTTTCACTAGACTATTTTAAAGTTACTTTAATATTTGCTTGTCTACATAGCTCCACTGCTAACTCGGATTCTGCCAGTAAAACTACTTTCGTATGATAGTGATTGACACTAACCAAAACTCAGTCCCCCAAACAACATACAATCCTCTTATAACTAACTTCCTTTAAACTCATTACAATTCCTTAAAAAAAAAGAGGACACCAAAGCTACTCTACACCACAAATATCCTTCTGCAGCATGTACTTCTTAGAAGCCACCTGTAGAAACAGGAAGCCCTGCAACACACTTTGGTACCACCTCAGATGAATACAGGTCCACATAAAGTTACCAGGTTACCACAACACCTAGAAGATGATACTATTTCAGACTTTAAAAAAAAAAAACAAAAAAACCAAGAGCCAGTAAATGGGCTGTCTCTACATTCGACTCAATCTTAGGAGTCATTTTTTCTAACACACTCACTGAGACTGTTTCTGACCAAAAACAAAATACCTGTTTAATCCCTTTGACTTCAAACTTCAAACTTTACCATCCTGTAGTCCTTTCAGATCCGGTATTATGCGTTATATCGGAGTTCAATGTTGAGAAGTACTCTAACAAAAGCCAACCTCAATTGATAAAGAATTAACTGGGACTTCAAGGAGAAAAACAATCTACACAGAACTTTCCACAATGTTAACTTGAACTACACAGTGCTTAAATATCCAGCCTTCAGTCTTCCAAAGGGAGGAGAGAGTAAAACTTACAGAATACACTCACACTTGAGCCCAACGTATTCCCTTTCTTGTTTAATTTAAGCCAATGGACTGGCTTCACAGCTCTGTTAGGATTGTCCATAAATGCAACTGCCTCTACAAACTAGATAGCTGGTTAATTGGGGTTTTTTCAAATTAATTTAAGCATCAGTGTTCCTATGTGAATTTTAACATCTAGTCAGTTTTCTTTTGCATCCGTACTGACTCCAGACAAAAGATGTTTGACTTGATGTTTGTTGCACAGTACAGCATAGCAAAAGATGCTATGTTTAATAACGCCATTCTTACCTTTTTCCTCTTAACTGGCGGAGGTGATGAAACACATTAATCACATCTCTTATTCTTCTAGGTGCTTCTTCAATTTTTGATGCAAGATTAATACATGCCATGGCAACGATCTGGAACAATCCACAGCGAACAAAAGTTATTGTTGTAACTACCGAACCATGAAGTAAACTTAAGAAAAACTACTCCTCTTTAAAGTCTAACGCATTTATTCTCCATCCGGAAACTTTCAGAGAGAGAACTCACAGTTCTAAATCCCAGGCTTACCAGCCTCGCTAGTACTATACTCTATTGCTAACTCCACTTCAGTTTGGACCGAATCGATCTAAGTCTCCCAGTTGAGCAGTAGATGGCAAACCCTAATTCGTCATCAAGAGGGCACGTGGGCCCCGGACCCATGTTCTGGTTTCTGAAACACAGTCTCTGGGTGCCCGCTTCTCGGCGAGCGAGAACGAAGTACAAAGGCCAAACTAACCCCTCCCTGGCTGGGCAGCTGGCTACTAACACAGTCCCCTCCTCCTCCCGTTTCCGATGAAGAAATCCCTTCCCGCTCGCCGTCCGCCCCCGCAGGGCTCACCTCGAAACTGTGCTTGACGAAAGACTTGGAGTAGAAAAACCGATGAAACAGCACCTGCCCCGTTGCCATCGCCACCTGCAGACAAGAGAGGAGAACGGAAGCGCAGGGGTCAGGCGGGCCCGCACCAGGCGCCGCCGCCATTTTGTGCCACCGCTCGTTCCCTACCCCGCCCGCCGCCGCGCCCTGCCCGCCGCCCGGTCCTCCCGCGCCCGGCTCTCCCGGTCCTCCCCGGAGAGCCCAGGGCCCCGGCCGGCGGCCCGCGATGCACGGAGGAGGCCTCGGGGAGGCGAGGCGAGGCCCGCTGGCCGGCCCGGGACCGGAGCACTGACCTGCGGGAGCCGGAGGAGGATGCCGGCGGCCTGGATGAGCTCGCAGCCCAGGATGCGCAAGTCCGTCTCGCTGGGCAGGTCGAGCCCGTCCTGCATGGACGGGGTGGGCGAGAGCCTCTCCTCCGGAATCAGAGAGTGGTCGATGGTGAGCGAAACTTCCGAATACAAGCGGTCGCCGATCAGGATCCCTCCTGTCGTGGTCGTCGTTGTGGTCGTCGTGCCGGAGCTGGAGCCGCCCGCACTCGGGGCGGCCGACGAGGAGGCGGCGGCAGCGGTCGAAGTCGGGTGAGGCCCGGACGCCATAGTCTTAGCGAGCTGCACGCACGCCCGACGCAGCCGGAACCCGAAACGAGACTAACCAGAGTCCTCGGCGCGACGGATATTCCCGTGACCGCCGGATCTGGGCCGCTTCACGCCGCGTGAGCTTCCGCCCTGACGTCACCACGCCGGCCCGGCGCGCGCCAACTAGTCCCTCCGGGCAGCGCTCCCGTCCGCGATGATCCTTTAGACATCCCCGCCTGGCCCGCTTGCTGGATCCTCTGTGGGGTGCCGGGAGGTCAGGGGGCCGGGTCCAGCCGAGACCGGGCGATGCCGCCGTAAGGCCATAGAGATCGTTGCAGAGACACCTTATCCCCAACACAGAGGTGGCAAATTTTACTATCTTCCCTGTGCAATTTCAGTAATGTGGTTAAAATCCGCGTCGGTCGGCGCCATTTCCGCCCCCTCCTCCCGCCAACTGCATTTAGGTCGCTGGTCTGCGTGTGGCAAGGGGCGCTGCAGGCCACCTCCGTCCCGCATTGGGAGTCTGGGAATGTCAACTCTTGTGTACAGCGAACTTGTTACTTAAGTGACCCGCGAGGAATCTGGAGAGGGATGCTTTACAGTAATTTTAGAAAATAGGCGAAGTACAGGAAATCTGTTAAGAATAGTTTCAAAAAGAGTGAAGAGGGATAAGAAACTCTTTAAGAGGGGTGAAATTGATCAAAGTGTATTATATGCCTGTATGGAAATACCCCTTGTACAATTAATAAATGTTAATAAAGAAGCATGTGGCTCCCGTGGTGTGGAAGTAGGGCCAAGGCACAATAATGACTGGAGGGCTTGGAAACGTGCCAGCCAGTGACAGCGCCACCGCTCTAGGTAATCCGGAGAATCCCTAGTTCCAAAAATAATTTAGGGCGAGGACTTTGCAGAGATAATTTGATTATGCTGGGGAGGGTGTATTCACATGTGGTTGTGGGAAAAATTAGTCGCATGTTTTTTTGTTTGTTTCCTCTGATGATAGCTAACAATTCCCAAAATTTCTTCAAATTTGAGGTAAAAACAATTATACTGACTGAAACTATTAGAATCTACAACTGGAGAGAAAAGAATACATCCTGGATTTACTCCACCAGTCTTTGTATCCCGTGCTTGGTCCTCTGAGACACTGTCCATGGATGAGAAACCTCCTCACCTTTCTATCACACAGCTCGGGATTGTCGTGTTTTAAAGCTTCATCTGCCTGACTATCAAAAATGCATTTGTTATTGATTGTTGGTGGAGTCTGTGAAGGTCCCCTTTTAAAGTTAGGGGCCTGCCACCCAAGGTTTTGTCCCAGGTTGGTCCTTGACTTTGATCACGAAATAAGAATTTCCAGACAAAGGTAAGAAAATTTGGCAGCTTTATTGATTGAGCAAGCAAGCAGAAAGCAAAGGTCTGCTCTAATAGGTAAGATGTGGGTGGGTGTTCAGGGAGACACACTGAGCTGGCTTGATATCAGTGTTCTGATAAAAATTTACCTGCTTTCCCCAAATCTTGGACTTTGAACCTCCAAAACTGTGAGCTGAATAAACTTCTCTTTATTTCCGTCCCCGCCCACCCCCGCCCTTTTTTTTTTGCCTTAGTACAAGTGCTCCCCTTCGTTCTGGTCACCTAGTACACTCAAATCATTCTTGCTGTTACACTTTTTCATGAGTTGACCTTGAGGCATCAAGATATCAAGGCTGTTCTGTTGATTAAATTAGGGTCATTATGATATGCCTTTAAAAACAAAGGGATATGTTTTTCCAGATGCTCCCTCAAGACAGGTGTCCAACTTGAATTTTTTCCTTCTTTGCAAACAGCCTGTACCAAAAGGAGTCCTTTCCCAAATGTTTTTCCCCACAATAGGTTTCCTTAAGATATACTTGCTCAGTTTCCACAGTGTGGTAATCATTTGAGCAAGGGGAGCAAAGTCAGAGAGAAAGAGGCTTTTCTGTCTTTGTTCCCCTAAATGTTACTGTATAGTAAGGGAGTATAAAGCTCAAAGCAAAGAAAACAGGCCAGTATGCTTTTAATAGAACTCATGAATACAATGTATCTCTGAAATCCTGGCTCCTGTTTCCCACACCTCATTTTCCCTGATCTATCCTGCCTCACTTTGAAACTTGGATCTCTTATAGAGCAAAGAGAATTTGGATACATTTTAACATTTTCCAAAGATGTCTGTAAAGCAAAACATTCAAAAACCTCTTCTTTTTTTTTTTTTAAAGTATTAAATCAAGGGTGGTTTCCTATGCCTGGCCTGTAATCCCAGCACTAGGGAGGCTGAGAGAGTTGGATCCCAAGTTTGAGGCCAGGCTGAGCTACGGCTACATAGAACCTGTCTCCAAAAAAAAAAAAAGCATCTGGGACTGTAGCCCAGTGGTAGAACGCATGTGGCCCTGGGTTCAATTCCTGACATCAAAATTAACTAACTAAAAGGTATTACAGTAACCTTGGTGAAACCTCTCTCAGTTGTTCTGAAGCTACACTGCACATTAGGATCTCCTGAGGAGCTTGTAATACATACTGATGCCAGAATCTTGCCCACAGCGGCTGATGTCATTGATTTAGGGTGGGCCCTGCCAGTGTTCAGTTTTGCCTATCCTCTAATGATAGGAATGTTCAGTCGAGAAAATGCTTTCGTGATGGCTACAGCATTTCATCTCTCTTGATGGGACCTCCACTTTCAGGGACTCTTTCCTCCCTCCCTAGTGTTCAGGACAGATTTAAAATACAGGGCTGGGCATATTGGCTCCTGCTTGTAATCCTAGCTTGGGAGGCTGAAATCAGAAGGACAGCAATTTGAGGCCAGCCCAGACAACCAGAAAGTGCCTGCTTTGCAAGTGTGAGGCCGTGAGTTCAAACCCCAATCCCACCAAAACATACACACACATTCACTTTTAGAGTATCCTCAGATTTTTAAAAAACTATTTCATGATGTACCAATTTCCTGATTCTTATCACTGGGGAAAGTTGATGACTGGTAGGTGAGAATGCTGTTATTTTTGCAACTTTTTATAGTAGTGTGATAGGATCTCACTATTATAGTTGAGGCTGGTTTCAAACCCAGGGAGGCTTTTTGCATCTTCTTAGTCTTATTATTTATTTCTTCTTTGATGGGATTGGAGTTTGAACTCAGGGCTTCACACTTGCAAAGCAGGGCTTTACCTTTTGAGCCACACCTCCAGCCCTTTAGTCTTATTTATTCCTTTATTTATTTTTTGTGGTTCTGGGGTTTGAACTCAGGGCCTTCACCTTGAGCCACTCCACCAGCCCTATTTTTGTGATGGTTTTTTTTTCTCTTGAACTGTTTGCCCAGGCTGACCTTGAACAGTGATCCTCCTGATTTCTGCCTCCTGAGTAGCGTAGCTAGGATTACAGATGTGAGCCACGGGCACCTGGCCCCTTAGTCTTATTTTAAAGTGAAAAGTAAAAACATATACCCTAATTGATGATTAATTGATAATTATTCACTGAAACATTGGACTTAAGTGAAATCATCACCTATATTTGCAATGACTTTAGTGTAATATAGTTAACTTACTTTTAAGAATTTTTTTTTTTTTTTTGAGACAGGGTCTTCCTGTATAGCCCAGGCCAGGCTGACCTCAAACTTAAATTCTTCCTGCCTCAGCTTTTGGAGTCCTAGGATTACAGATTTCCATCACCATGCCCAATTTTTAAGACAATTTACTAATGGAAATTTTCTTCCCACAGAGTCATCATGCCATTGTGACATCGTCATATATTTTAGAGTATTGTTATTCTCTGGGCCCAAGATTGTGTCAGTCAGCTGTTGCTTTGACAAAATACTTGAGAAAACAATTTAAAAGGAGGAAAGTTTGATTTTTGGCTCATGGCCTCAGAGACTTCAGTCCATGGTTATATCACTCTGGGCCTGTGGTCAGGTGGAGGGCATGGCAGAGAAAGCCACTTACCTCATGACAGCATGCAAGCAAAAAGAGAGAAAGAAAGGATCTAGGAACAAGATTTGCTTCAAAGCTTCCTTCAACCAGGCCCCACCTCTTACTAATTTATTCAGCTGGAAACTCATCAATGAATTAATCTACTGATGAGTTTAGCACCCTCATGATCCAGTTAGGTTTAAGTAGTGCCACTTGCTGGGGACAAACAAGGCCTTCAGTGCAGGAGCCTGTGGGGGACATTCAAATTTAAACCATTATGGTGATTAATCCAAAGAAGGTTCACAAGCATAGGAGGAGGCCCCAAGGGTGGGGGTGGGAAGGAGTGTTACTTGCTCTTCTGGTTTACTTCTCCACTTTTGATCTTTTCCTAGTGGACTTCTCTGCAACCTACCTCCTTCATCTGGTAGTCATTTCTAGTAGATCAGAACCAGCAGAGAACCACAACTTCCTACCAATTTTCCACTCCCTGTAAGTGAACCTCTCATTATATCCAAAAGATGTGACTGTTTTCACTGTTCCTCCCTCCTGCTTCAACAAAGGTGGAAGAGAGGACTCAACATTTTATATGCCCATTTGCTCATTATTATCTTGTCAGACTGTGGTGTTACTTTAAATTTTAATTTCATTTTAAAAAATCCATGACTAATCCAGAGGATGGAAGGCAATGGGGCTAGCAGCCGTCATTCACAAGATTGTCTTAAGGATGAGGATTAAAAAAAATTACGACTGTCCTTCCCAGGGTCAAATTGAAGATAAATCATAGTTTGAGAAAATTGTTATGTTTTTTTTAAATAAATTTTTATTAGGATATATTCATTATGGGGGGTTCACAGTGACAATTCTGATTAGGCTTATATTGTACATTGGTTAGATCACCCCCATCCTCTTTCCCCTCAGCCCGCTCCCTGCTCCACTTAAAGCAAATGCAAGAGGTTTCTTTGTTTATTTCATATAAGTATATGAAGTCCATCAACCATATTGTTACGTTGCTTTGAAGTTATTTGGGAGAAAGTTGTTTTTACACATTACTTCTTATTTCTAAGACAGCAGCACTACAATGTGGAAAGACTAAGTCTTATTTATAGTTATAAAGGATTCAGAGTATTGAGTGAAGCACACATTTTATTCATGGAAATCATTAGTAATTAATACAGGCAAGAAAGGCTGTTGCAGGGTAAATGAATGAGTTCTTTGTCACTGTGAGTAAAAGTGGAATAAGTTTCTAATTATATATATTTTATGTTCTTTTTCTACTACCAGAGATCCTGGTAGTAGACCCGAGTTCAGACATATCTAAAAGGAAATCCAATGATAAGTAAAGTTACATTTTTTACTATTTTAAGACAGCAGTTCAGAGATCTGAAGAGACAAATGGCTTTCCTAGCATCATATTCTTGATGCTTAAATTGTTCTCATTCCATTAGTCTCTGCAGCCTCTCTGGGGAGTATTCTTTTCATTATTTAAGCTTCTCATTTTTAAATCCTAAAATCAAGTTGGCATCATTCCATTAATTCCTTTGGCAATCAGTTGTCCACTATAGACCACAGGAATTTAATAACACACCACAAAAATTTAGCCTAAGAGCAAATGAACTATAAGTCCTAACCTAAAAAGAGCTACCCTCTCATTAGGCAGAATGGATCATACAGAGACAAATGTGACCAATAAATGCAAAAAGCAGGCAGAGGATACACCAAGATTGATGTCATCAATCAGGGAGAACTTAAATTCTTAAGTTGCTAAGGAGTGTGGCTCAAATGGTAGCGCACCAGCCTAGCAAGCATGAGGCACCCGAGTTCAAACCCCGACACCTCAAAAAGTTGCTAATCAAAGTTCTATGACAGCAGAAGCCACAGAGCACCTGATTTTACACGTGAACTATTCATATAGTTAAATGACTTTTTCATGTAATCCTGTGGTAGGTATATGACAACACACACTCTGGTCTGTTTGTTCTCTCATTAGAAATATAGTCATTCTGCAAATGACTTATTTAATACTTAAGAATCTACCTGTCTATCTATCTATCTATCTATCTATCTATCCACATATAGATTTGCTTGACAAATCTCTTAGTATCACTAGCTTAGGTAGTCTGCTGCTGTACTAAGAATCAGTTCTTTGGGCAACCTTTTTTTTTTTTTTGCTGCACTGGAATTTGAACTCAGGATTTTGCATTTGCTAGGTAGGTGTTCTACCAGTTGAGTCATACCTTCATTCCTTTATTCTCTGGTTATATGGGGGATAGGGTCATTCCGCCAAGCCAACATGGATCATAATCTTCCCATTTTAGCCCTCCACATCGTTAGGATGACAGGTATACACCATCATGCCCAACTTTTTTTCCCCATTGAATGGAGTCTTTTGAACTTTTTGCCTCAAACATCAGTACTTTCAATATCAGCCTCCCAAGTACCCAAGTACTCTCTCTTTAAAATGAGAGAGTCTGACTGGGTCCTTTTAGGCCTAAAATTCTTTGACTATGGCCATCTAGATCTCTTGAAGCTCAGACTTGTCTTTTGTTATTTGAGGGGTGGGGTTGCTTGTTTATTTTGAGAGAGGGTCTTGATTTGTAGTCTAGGCTGGTTTCAAACTCATGATCCCCCTGCCTGTGCCTCTCAAGTGCAGGGATTTCAGACATGAGCCATCACACCCAGTTTCATCTTTGGTACTTATTTTTTCTCGCTTCCCCACCTCTCCAAGATGGTGTTGAACCGAGAGCTACACTCCTAGCCTTTATTTCTTCTTTATTCTGTTTTAATCACTAAGTCTTATTAGTCCTGGGCTGGCAGAGTGGCTCAAGTGGTAGAGCACCTGCCGAGCAAGCATGAGGCCCTGAGTTCAACCCCCAATACTGAAAAAAAAATTCCTATTGGTCCTTCTTTCAAGGAAGGATATTTTTCTTGAATCTGCCTGTTCTGTTCTCATGGCTACTATATCTGCTGCTACTTCATGCTTGACCATTGCAGTAGCTTCCCAAATGGTCTTCCAGTTATGGTCTGAATCATGAGTATACCCCCAGAGGCCCATGTATTAATTAATGCTTGATACCTAGCTTGGCATTATTGGAGTGTGGTAGAACCTTTAAGGGCCTGGTGGGAGGTCTCTGGGTCATTGTGGGGACATGCCCTCAGTGGAGATTGTGGGACTCTGGTCTCATCCTCTCATTTCCTGACTATGACATGAGCAGTTTTGCTCCACCACAGTCCCACAATGCTTCCTTGATACAGGCCCCAAAGCAATGGGCCTATATTTGTGTATTTCATGGATTGAAACCCCCCCAGAACTGTGAGCCAAAGTAAACCTTTCCTCTGTATAAATTATATCAGGTATTGGTCACAGTGACAGAGAGCTGACATACATCTTCATTTTCTTCTGCCCTCATCCATCCTGGGAAACCTCCAAATTAGTCTTGAAATATCAGGATTATCCCCTCACTTCCTTGACAAAAACTTCAGGTAAAGGACAGAGATCAAACACGTTTTAAGGCTTCTCCCACTTTAAAATTACCTTGTCACTCATTTCCTTATTATATCACCATTATGTCTCTGCCTGAGCCAAGACCAGCTAAACCTACCTCCTTGCTAATAAACATGTTGCTTACTTTCCTGAGTTCACATTTTCCCTTGTTCTATTTTTCAAGCCTGAGATATTCTTACTAATTCTCTCCTAATCAAATCTTATCAGTTTTTGAGGTTTGGATGAAGTTCTTCTTGGGAGCCTTCTCTACCTGATCTAGCTTTTAATAGTTTCCTCTTTTCTTGTACCTGTGGGTGAGAAAAAAAACATTTCTGTCCTCTGAAGTTTCAGTAATTGAGTCTGTGAAATAAGCTAATGGTAGACAGACCAATAAAAGGCATCTGAATTTATTATGTACATAGAGACATCACAGTAAAGAGGAGTGAGTAATCCAAACACCCAGTGAAGTCTAAAAGCTTATACACCATCTTCATAGGGGATGTAGCAACTTAGGGAAGAGTAAATGATTTTTGGAGAAAGATGAACAGACCCTCATAAAGTCATAGCCTGTCAGAAAAATCTGTCTGGGCCTACTTCCATTTACTTCATCTCTGATTTGAGTTTAATCTTCCCTGATAGATGAGATTCCTGGGGAGGGAATTCATGACAATTGTATACTTTCCTCCTCACCTGTCCCCATCCTGGGAATTGAACCCAGGGCTTCAATCATGTTAGGCAAGTGTTTTGCCACTTGAGCCATGCCCCCAGACCAACCAGACTAGCCTTGAATTGCGGATCCTCCTGCCTTAACCTCCTGAAGGCTGGAATTACAGGCCTGAACCAGACCTGAGTTTCCTTCTATCTATAGTTAGATAAGGGAAGTTCAAAGAAAGCTTTTCCTTGGGCTTGGAGGAGAGAAAAGGAATAAGAAACAGGAGGGAAGAAGGTTGAGAGACCTTGGTTCTGAGGCTGCTTCTGAGGTCTACCAATCTTCTTCAGTTCAAAGAACTCAGAATGCCAGACCACCACACTTTGGGGTATCATTTTCTGAGCTCCAACAGACCCCATCCTAGCATATCTGACCTTTAATCCACATTTTGGCCTACTGTTATGCATTGTTATCTGATTGATTCATGGGTGCAGTCTTAACTCCTTAAAAATGAGACCATTTTTCCATTTACTTTGCATTCTTTACAGTACCTTGTAGACACTGTATATAGGGTAGGCATATATTCAGAACTTGTGGACTAAAATTGTATGGTTTTCTCCTAGTGTTTTGCATAGACAGCCTGATCTTGCCTTTTTCATTTTGTTCAAGAGCCAATTCCATCTTCAAGTTTCTGTTCTACTTCACAAACCTCTCTTCCTAATAGAGAGCTCCAGGGCTTCCATTTATCCTGTTCTCTCTGCACACATTGTAGAAGATCTGTCATGTTTTCATGTTGCTCTATTCTGTGTCCTTATAGTAGGTCACTTTAATAGTGCACAACATCTGGTCCATTCAGGCATGGGTTACAGAACCAGAGGCCTATTGGAACTGCTATAGAGAGAGAGTTGTGAGGGTGAGAAAGGATGGAAACTCACAGAAAGCAGTATGGTGAAGTGTTTTGGTGTCTGTAAGACAGTTTTGGAGGTATGTCCAGAAATTGGACATATGTGAGAGGTAGGGCCAATGCCTAGACTGTAAAGTCAACAATCCCACAGGTTTGCCTTAAGAGTGGAATTACAGTTAATGTCTAGTCCAGTCTATCTCTGTCTTTCTTCTCACAAAGGTAGGTCCAGAGAGAAGGTTGCAAATAGTAGATAATATTGGCTGATTGCAAATAATCCAATTAAGCCAGCCTTTGGATATATTCATTCTTTATCGTATTTAATGTTAGAAATTGGCCAACTAGTTTAGCTTTCAGTCAGTAATTCGGGGGTAAAAAGATAGCTTTTGGGCATGACCATTAGACAGACCACATGAAGGAAATCTGGTTTTGCTGACACTGATTTCAGACCTATGCAATTGCATTAGGACTTCTGACCTCCAGAACAGTTAAGAAATGCTAGTGGTTTCAAGCCACCAGCTTTGTGACAGTTTGTTACAGCAGCCCTAGGAAACATAAGGTGACTTCAATGGTTCTGCAAACAGAGGTGAACTTCCCTAGTATCTTTATCTCCACAGCACTGTAAAATCAGATACACCATGTTAGTTATGTTTGTTATGCTGTCAGATGCGGGCTACCAGCCTTAAGCCTGGGAAGCTTTGTAAGACAGGAATATCTAAAATGAGAAGTAAAAGTCATTTTACAGCTTCCAAATGGGGCAACCAGTGAAAGTAACCTGTGGAGAGAGAAGTACATGGAATGTGTTTACCTCCTTAGCACCAGGGAGGGCTAACAATGAGCCAGATAAAATAGGGTAAAGCAGAACCTCCTGCCTGATTTAAAGTTAGTGAAAGAGGAAGCTGAACTGCTTATAATTCTGACAGTTCTACCTGCTCTTCAATTATTCATTTTGGGTTAGGCCATTGTCTGTAGAAGGGCACTGTCACATATAAATTACTTGAAAGTGCCTACTGGAAATCACCTTTTCAAGCCTTTTATTTTCAGAAATTTAAAGAAAAGTTGAATTTTATGTGAAAAATCTAGTATGTAGTCTGAAATGACCAAAAGGCCTGTGATTAGGCTAGGGATGTAGCTCAATTGTACAGTGCTTATGGTTATGTCACCTTACATAACCAAAAGGATTGTGCAGATACAGTTGAATTAAAAACTTTAATTACATGCCTGTAATCCCATGTGAGGCAGGAAGATATTAAGTTCAAGACCCTGTCTCAAAAACAAAACAAATTTGGATGCTTTTCTCTCCTTTACTAATATTGGTATGGAGGAAGAACCTAAAGGTTGAAAGTACTGGCTCTGAAGTTAACTTACCTGGCAAAAATTCCTATAACTTAAAAGCTATGAGACTTTAGGCAAATTAATTTGCTGAAGTTATTTAGGTAATTTCTTTTTGGTGGTGGTGGTATTAGGGTTTAAACTCAGGGCCTCATTCTTGATAGGCAGGCACTTTACTATTTGAGTCACAAACCCAGCCTATTTAGGCAATTATTGAAGCTCAGTTTTCTCTCTAAATAAATCTTTTAAAAAAGATATCAATAATACATACCAAAAGATTGTTGTCAGGTAAAATTTTTATAGATTGATGCATTCGTTTTCCAGTCTTGGGAGATGCAAATTACCCACCTGGTGTCACCTTTGTCACCCAATTTTTTTATTGTTGTTGTGGGCCCAGGGGCTTCTGGTATGCTAGCTGTAAACAGTTTGTATTCATTCATCTTTAAAATTTTATTTACTAAATGACAAGGCCAGGCTCTAGTCTAGGCATTGGGGTATGATAATGAATAAGACAGGAATATATGATATGATACACAGGTTAAAAATGTGATAAAATGTTTTGGTTTTGTTATTTGAGGCAGGGTCTCACTATGTAGCCTAACCTGACCTCAAACTTTTTGATCCTTCTGCCTCAGTCTTTAAAGTGCTAGGATTATAGGTATGTGCCACCATACCCAGCTTCAAAACTGTGATAAATTTGGCTAATGCTTTGTGAAAAAAAAACATTGGAAGGATCTCTGACATAAACGAACAAAAGGAAGCTCTAGCACAACATGTATACTGTGATCCCTTTTATGTGAAATTAGTATATGTGTACATTGTATGGGGTTGGAAGTGTCACTCAGTTTAAAAGGAAAAAAAAAGATATAAACAAAGAAACAGAATACCCCAACATTATACACTGTATAGAGATATGTGTCTACCTGGAAGGATTGACATTATGCTGTTACCTCTGGGGAAGATAATGAGATAGGTGGGGAGGAGACATTCATGGTTTACTTTTAACTTCTCCATTGCAATGCTTTTCAAACTATCTATATAGAAGGAACAATTTCTGCAACCTGTTGGGGAATGATACTTTTTATAAAATCCAAGAAATATGAATTAGTAATAAAAGGAAATTTTAAGACAATGAAAATGCAAGCCTGCATTATCATTAGCTTAAAATATTTACTTTCAATTTCTTTTTTGGAAATACACAGTTCAGAGATATGGGTTTGTCTGCAGGCTTTTTGGATAGATACCATTGCTTTTCTTTTCCAATGAAAATATGACTTAAAGAATTGCAATTACTTGTTCTGAAAATTTCCAATTCAGTCTAATAATAATAGAAATAGATCCAGGCACAAAAATGGCTCAAAGGATGGAGTAATTTTATGACCAAGCAAAGAAGGTGACAAAAAGGTATTAATGAGATCTGGGTTTTAAAGACTAGATACACATTGCCTGATGCTGGTGCTCACACCTGTAATCCTAGCTACTTGGGATAAAGAGCAGGAGGATCGTGGTTCGAGGTCAGCCAGGGCAAAAAGTGAGACCCTGTCTATCTCAAAAATCCCCAATGTAAAAAAGTACTGGTAGAGTGGCTCAACTGGGAGAGAGCCTGCATAGCAAGTGTGAGGCTGAGTTTAAACCCCAATACTGCCAAAAATGCAAAAACAAACAAAAAAACTACATTTGTCAGAAGGACAAGTGTGGAAGAGCATTTTAGGCAGAGGGAAAATGGAAGCCAAGATGGGGAGGGATGAGATTGCTGGGTGAGTTGAGAAATAAAGAGGACATCTGTTGCTTAGCCTGCCCAGCATCCAGTCTGCCTTCTTCAGTTTTTCTTTGGATAAGCACATCTTCCCTTCTCAGTGACTGTGGTTTGGGTGGGGATGACCTCTTCCCCACTTCCCACTCACATCTCCCATCCCTTCCCCCCCCCCCCAGTGGGTTAGTTCAGGATGTCAGTCTGGTCCAGGACTTTTGCAGGAACCATGGGGAGGGGAGGGGCAAGAAGCACTTGTTCCTGCTGGGATTGCTAAGGGGATATGGGCCCAGAGCTACTGACATCTTTTGTGTGCACATGCTGGGAGTTGCACTCAGAGCTTTGCACATACTAAGCATGCTGCCTACCACTGAGCTACATTCCTTTGCCTGTCATCTTAACATGGAAAACAGCAGTAAAGAGCACAGACCAGAGCTAGAAACAGAATCCAGTGACTTAGTTTATGCCTCTGCATGTAGAAATACCCTATATTTCCACCCCTTGCATTTCAGTTATTTTCTTTTTTACACATGTAATCTGAAATCTATTTTAACTGAAAGACTGATAAGGAGTATTCTGATGTACTATGAAGTAGTGTGTGTGTACTAGGACTACTGTGACTGCAGAGGTGGGCAGGGTCTGGAATGTGAGGGACCAACGAAAAGGCATGACCCCAGCAAGAAAACTGAAAGCTGGAAACCACAGATTCTTAATGTTAGGAACATTTAGTTCCTCAAGCTTATAGAGTAGTTTTGTTTTTGTTATTCTGCTTGCCTCTAATGGTTATAAAGCTTGAAAAAATGGAAAGGAGGGCAAGGGATCTGGTTAGGGCTGGAGCAAGTGTTAACAGATCACACTCAGTCTTCAAGATGCACAGTGTACCAGTCACCAAAACAAATGAGAAATTGTTAATTTGCATGGTGTTGTAGTGTAGAGGGGAAACACAAGTCTCCAATCTTCTTCCACGACAATGGCTTTTGGCCATGTTTATGGAATAAAGAAGCAAGGTAAGTTAAGGCACATGTCCAGAAAATGGCAATATTAGCATAATCTGAAGGTAGAGTTTTGGGCCTTTGACACCTCCATAAGTGAAGAATAGGTGGTTTCAACAAATTTGGCCTTCAAGCTGGGCACCGGTGGCTTACACCTGCAATCCTAGTTACTCAGGAGGCAGAGATCAGGAGGATGGTGGTTTGAAGTCAGCCCAGGCAAGTAGTTCTCGAGATCCTATCTAGAAAAAAACCCATCACAAAAAAGGGCTGGTGGTGTAGCTTAAAGTTGTAGGCACAGAGTTCAAAATCCAGTACTGCTAAAAAAAAAAACCCAAACCAGCCTTCAAGTCCCTGAAAACTAACCTAGGTTACTGTTATCATAATCCACGAGCGTCAGAGGTGTTATCTACAGTGAAGCTAGTTAGAGACTAATAACATGTCACTCAGCTGAATGACCTACAGAATCAGTGATTTTTAAAGTGAGAAGCAAGTAGCTGGGCTCCAGTGGCTCACATCTGTAATCCTGCTACCCAGGAGGCGGAGATCAGGAGGATTAGTTTGAAGCCAGCCCCTGGCAAATAGTTCGCAAGATCCTATCTCAAAAAATACCCAACCAAAAATGGGCTGGTAGAGTGGGTCAAGTGGTAGAATACCTGCCTAGCAAGCATGAAGCCTGAGTTCAAACCCCAGTGTAAATGAGATGAGGTCAGCTGTGTTTGTTGGCTGGTAGTTATCAAAGTTAGGATTCTGCTCTCCCATGGAGACTGAGGTCTTACTCTTTTGATAGTTACATTCCTGAGAATGGCTCTCAGGTGCTTGAGAGATGCTTCTGAGCTGCAAAAGATACATTCATAATTGTAACTTTCCCCCACCCCCACCCCACCCCCACTTTTGAGACAGTCAAGCTATGTAGCCCAGGCCAGCCCTCAAACTTGAGTTCCTCTTGCCTCAATCTCCAACAAGCCGGGAGTGTATGTGTGCACCACCATGCAGGGCGATAAAACCTTCCTGTGGTAAATGCCCACCTGATGCCTATGGTCCACTGAACAAGGATTAGGTTTTAGCAGTGACAGGTCTTAGAAACCACCCTGGCCAATTAAAAATAGTCCCCGAAAATGACATTTAAAAAATTCTATTTTTCCTTTTAGGGATTGAGTTATATTTCTAGCAACAAAGTGGCTGACCCCTGTCAGCAGTGTTTCCTACAAGTAGAATCTGACTGAAGAAACTTCCAGGAGTAATGACAACTAGCTTTTCTTAAATTCCTCATATATTTTAGTTTTCTCAGCGGAAACAAAGTAACTCTGGGAATGTTAGGAACACACGTATTAGCCACGTTTAAACAAAATCAAACTAAAAAGAACACATCAGATTCCTTGCAAATAGCTGTCCTGTCTCTTTGGAATAACTCCCTAGGTTTTGTGTGTGTGTGTATGATATATGACTTCAGATCAACTATTTGGCAGGATGCCTGTCAATTTGGATTTGGCTAATTATTTGCTCATGATTAGACTCAGGTTAAACATTTTTTTCCCAGGAATACTCTAAAGATGATATATCCTTCTCCATGCTTCCCATTAAGGCACAAATGATACCCAATCATTGTCCAATTATTGGCTAATTTTGATCACTTGATTGGTTGTGTCCTTTAGATTGCCCCCTCATAAAGTGACTTCACAGTTTCAAAATGAACTAATAATTTGTGGCATGATTCTTTGACAATGAGTAGCATTCTTGCTTTTCTTGCGGAGGGGGCAGTTTAAACCGGCGTTTAAACTACAGCGCTTTAACACCTGAGCTACTCAGCCAGCCCTAGTAGCCATTCTTTTGTTTTTTGTGATACTGGGGCTTAAACTCAGAGCCTACATCTGGAGCCACTACACCAGCCTTTTTTTTGTGAACGGGTTGTTGTTGTTGTGTTTTTTTTTTTTCCTTGATAAGGGGGTCTAATGAACTGTTTGCCTCAGGCTGGCTTCGAACTTTGATCCTCCAGATCTCTGCCTCCTGAGTAGCTTGGATTATAGATACCAGCCACCGGTGCCCACCCCAGTAGCATTCTTGATAACATATTACATACATTGTTTCAAAGAACAGCAAAAATAAATGTATACATTGTTTCAAAGAAGAAAATGGTTTACATTGAAATTTTGTAATTAGAATTATTTGAACAAGCCTCTAGCTAGTACCCACTAAACTATGTAATGCTAGATACAAAGTAAAACCAAAGTTGTGCTACTGACTAGCAGAGAGTTCAAATGCTAAAATAGAACTTTGTTTTTCCTCATGCCTGGTCCAAGGCTGATGTGTTTTCATGACATCATCCAAAGGCTCTATTGTAATGCTGGCCCAGAATATATGTAAAATATTACAGTTAAAAAAAAAAAAGAAGATACCTTATTATGTAACTAAAAGAACTATCTTGGGCTGGAGTGGCTCAAATGGTAGAGCACCTGCCTAGCAAGTGTGAGACCCTCAGTTCAAACCCCAGTACCACAAAAACAAACAGAACTATCTTTCTCCAAATCCACTGCTGTTAAGGTGCTTTCCAGGGAATTTTATTTGGATTTAAATTATATACATTGTGACATTAACCTCAAGGAAGACATTTTGCCCAGGAAGAAATGTTTCTTTATGGTACCAGCCACACACACACACACACCCTACCTCACCGGATATTGCTCATCTGCCACACCTGAAAACTACCACAGAGCATGATTTTTCTTTTCACACATCAGGAAACAATCAGAGGTATCTATATCTTACAACTATTTAACAGTTGATAAAAAAGAGTTGCTTTATGGGTTGGCAGTGTTTTCATACTTACCGTTGGGATTCTCCAAAACATTCCGGTTACTTCTTATAGTGAGGAGCAAGGATCAGTAAGTGTTATGCCTTTACATATAAGAATAAATATCTACTTTACACCTAATTTTTAGAATAGAAAATTAGAATACTCTTAGACGTATGTTCACTCGTTTATATTGCCAGCTCTGTTATGGGTAGGACTGTCTCAGCTTCAAAATTGAAAGCGATATGTAGTGATCAGCTCTTTCAGGCAGTTTTGGTGCCTGAGGTGAAAATGAGGCGATTTCCTATTTGCGTCCACACCGAAATCCCTAGCTGGACTCTGCCCTGAGCTGAGGGAGTTCAGGAAGACAGGCGGCGGCTGCAAGAAGACGCGCTGGAAACGCTTCGATCCTACCCTATAATACTTCCAGGAACTTTAGAAATGCTGAGGCTGTGACATCGTTTGCGCCCTGCCCCTCGTCTCCTCGGCACGCTTGTGCTGGATTAAATGAATTTAGTTAAGTATTAGGGCATTTCTAATTTTTACGGGGGCTCTGACAATAATGACGTCTCCAACAAACCCCTAAAGGGTCACCAAAGATCAAGAGGAATTCCCGGAACGGCTTCACTGTGAGGGAAATAGCTGGTCATTGGGAAAGTCCGTTTCCCCTTCCACCCAACTTGGAGATGGCACGTCAGACAAGTGACGTGAGCGTCCTCAAATCTCGGGGCATCTCGCCAGCAAGGATCCCAAACTTTCCTGCCCTTGGATAAGCGCACGGCCCAGCGGCGGGCAGATTTCACAACGGTGGACAGGGAGGAGCACACGCATTCCGTCATTTCTAGTAATCAGGAACCCGCCCAGCAGCGGGGAAGGACCGGAAGGGCGGTTCGCAAACCGGAAAGACTCGCTGTAGGCCCGCCCCATGCTGAGGCCAGACGGCTCCCTCCGCCATCCATTCTTAGCCGGATCTACCTTGCCCGCCAGCTCTGCGCATGCTCAGTAGTGACGTAAGCCCCCGCCCTTTGCGGCCTCTTGTGACGTAGGCAGCGGAATCCTCCTTAGTGCGGATTGGCTTTCGGCGCTGGCCGGTGATCGGCTTGCTGCTGGCCCGTTTGTCCGCTCCTCGGTCCTCTCGTTGTTCTCTCCTTCTTTGGCTTAACATCCTCAGACGTAACCTCTTGTTTCCTGAAACTTCAAAAATTAAACTTTTCGCCTGCCTAGCAAGGGCGAGGGTCAGAGTTAAACTCCCAGTACCACCAAACAATTTAAGCTTCTTAAATGTGCCCATTTCGTAATAAGTGGAAAAAACATGGGCACTTGTCATAGTACTTCGCACCCTCCGAGCTGAGAGTTCTAAAACGAAACAGTTGCCAGGTGTGTCGTTCCTGGGGTTTATCTGGAAGCTCTGAATTGTGTTTGTACCTTAGTGTGGAATAGAGCGACAATTTTGTGCCTGGAGACTGGGAGAAGCCATGCCCAGCCTGGCTTGAGGACGTTAGTGTACTTTTTTTTTTTTTTCCTTTTTCTTTTTGGTAAGGGTGTTTGAACTCACGGCCTACACCTTGAGCCACTCCACCAGCCCTTTTTTGTGGTTAATGGTTGTTTTTAGAGATAGGGTCTCACCAACTATTTGTCTGGGCTGGTTTTGAACCGCCATCCTCCTGATCTCTGAGTAGCTAGGATTACAGGCATGAGCCACCAGCGCCCCGCAGAAATTAGTGGGTTATCCACCAAGGGCATCTTGAAAGGCTGGACGTAAAAAAGCACTTAAGGGCTGGTGGGGTGACTTAGCTCCTGCCAAGCAAGTGTGAAGCCCTGAGTTCAAGCCCCAGTTCTGAAAACACACACACACACACACACACACACAAGCACTCAGCGTTTCAAGGAATGGTTTTATCATCTATTTAAAGCCCAAACGAAAAAGTTTATTATTTTTTGGCAGTACTTGAGTTTGAATTCGGGGCCTCATGCTTGGTAAACAGGTACTCTACCACACTTGGACCACATTTTGCTTTAGTTATCTTTTGGATAAGGTCTCACAGGCCTGTGGGTGGGATCCTCTGTATTTCTGTCTCCAAGTAGCAGGGATTATTGTAAGGAAATATGGGCCCCAAAGGTGACCATGTGGAGAGGAGTGATCTGGCCAAGAGATTCTTTATTGCCGGGTGGGAGAGGGAGAGAGAGAGAGAGGGGCAGGGGCTTAAAAAGCCCTCAGTGGGACTCAGCATGATCTGATTGGTTAGGATCTTATGGTTCATGCTGATTGGAGGTTGGGGCAGAAGGAGGGTTCAAGCTAGACTTGAGGCTGGACTGTGACCCTGGGAGACAGAAGCTTAAGGGTGCAGTAAGAACTGAAACCTATCGGCGCCATTATTGCCAACATTCCTCCCTTTTTTGTATGTTAAGAAAAGGGGGTGTTGTGTTCGCTCTGGCTTCTTCGAGCTGGCAAGGGGTGGCGTAGGGGAAGGGAGGGTCAGTTGGCAAACAATGTTGGAGTGCTGAGCCTCATGATGGCATACACCCAGGCTCCGAAAATGAAGATTTCCTCTTCCCTGAAGTTGATGAAGGTCCCTTGTAGCCACAGGTCATAAAGAGTCTCGAGCCAATCCTCCGACCTCTGCATGGTGGGTATCAGCCAACTATCCTGGCGTTTTGGAGAGGTTGGTATCCCTGGAGGTACAACTGGTTAAACTTTTGATTAGCAATAGCAGACATGTAGTATGATTCAAGGGAGGAAGCTTAAGAATAGGAGAGCAAGAAACATAGGCATTAGGATGGGCATTGGCCAGGAAGAACCACTGTGAAATGTTGTCCCCTAGACAATTTCAAGAGTCCTCCAACTCCCTTCTCCATTTTCTAATTGTTTCTTGAGAGGTGTAGCCATTGGGGGAACCCATTGAGCTTGACAGCAGAGGGTGTCATGAGAATGACCAGAAGAGGGCTGGTCCATCGAAGTCCCAATGGAGAGGGTAGAATATCCTTTTTGGAGAACAAGATGCCCTGGTTTAACAGAAATTGTTGTAGGGTGGGGCAGGATCTGGTTTGCATGCTCTCTGAGAAGTTCCCTGAGAAGGCAGGTAGTCAGCCAGAGGAGCAGAGTCTGTTGGAGGCAAGTTTTTCTAAGAGAAATGGGTGGCCATACATTATCTGAGACCCAAATAGGAATATTAAGAGGAGCATAAAAAGTTGTCTGTTCAGGGACTACATACCTAGGGATCTAAATTCTGCAAAATCCTATAACTGCCAGGAAAGCTGTAAGCTGTCTTATGGTAGGGGGTTGGGAAATGGAAGATTGGGTTGATGCATTTATGACTCAAGGAGTGAGTCTGTCCCTTTAAGGCCACACCTAGGTAGGTGACCTGTGGGAGGCAGGGGCTGTCAGGATTTAAATGTAACACTCTTGGATAAAAGAGAGCTTTAGCTCATTATTTTACATAAATTGACACTTTTAACCCTTTAAATGTTTGTACCATATTTAGATAAAGTATAACATAACACTGTTACAAGGTGGTCATTTAAGATACATAAGCAAATATGTAAATGAACTCTGATTTAGTAGTACTTAAAGCTTGACAAGATCAGCAGAAAACACAAATAATTTCTTTGATAAAATCTTTCTCTGTAATGTTTTTTTGTAGATGTTACTCAGAGCAGAACAATATTAAGATAACCTTGTTATTTCATAGACATAGAGGATTTGATTTTAGTTTGACATGCCCCTAAAAATCTTTTAGGCAACTCTTAGATTATATTTAACTTTAACTTTATCACACACTGAAGTTTCTTATTATGCACTTTTAAAACTTACTTAGACCTTTATATAACATATTAAACCCTTTGATGGCTTGTTTTTATCCCTCCTATTTGAAACAATCTTTAGGATAAACCCTTTTTTACAAAATCCCTTCTCATCCAAAAACCATTCCTTTTTCTTTAACTTCTCAAAAAATACATTTATTACCTATCTATATCCTTTCCAGTTGTTTACTTTGTAACTTGTATTTTAAAATTAACTTTTATAAGAATTTTAAATTTATTGTAGGGGCTGGAGCAACTAATTAGTAGCCCTTATTGTTTTTAGGAATAGGCATAGGCTTCATCATCCCTCAGGCTTGAGAGGATATTGTTTTGGGTGTGGAAACTGTGAGGGATTTTTTAGTTTTATTTGAATAGGGAGGGCCATCCTGGCTCACCCTACACTCATCTCATCAGTCCACACTGTGGAATCTCTTTGTTCCTGAAAGAGGGGGCAGCAGAGATAGCTGCCTGGGGGGAGGAGAATTTGAGCTTTTAATTGAGATAGTAAATCCCATCCCAGCAGGGACACTGGAGTTTCAGGTACTATGGGGAAAGAGTGACAGAAGAGGAGGTCTTACCAAGAGCAGGCCAGAGGCCAGGTAAACTAGCGCTCTAGGGGCTGGCCAGATTTGCCCCTAAAGATAACTTTTGTCATTGGACTGGGGACCAGAGAAAAAGGTAAAACAGAGAAACAGTCTCCACTGTCTAGGAGGAAAATGGCCTTTTGTTTTTCTGCCATTATGGCTCCTCAACATTGATGCCAAGAAGTGGAGTGTGGCCAGGAGGCTTGGACCCATCAATCCATAGGAGGAGGCACCTCGCCTTCCATCTGGTGACTGGGGCACTTAGATCTCCAGTGGTTACCCTTGCAGAGGGCAGGGTCCCGGCTCGGGGCAGAGCTGTCTCCTGGGCTGTCCCCCCTTAAGCATTCTCTGTGGAAGTGCCCCTTCTGTCCACCATGGTAGCAAGTTCAGGATACAGGACACAGTCAGGTGGGACCCTCTCTGAGAGCAGCGTGAGGCCATGGTGTCTCTTATCTTTTTCTCTCCTGTTAGTAAGGTCCCAGACATACAGACATAGCTGTAAATACAGACATGGCTAGCTGTGTTACTTGGTTCAGTGACTTTTCCCTTCAGCCACAGTCTGAGTTTTTACGAATATCTGGGGCTGACTGTTAGAAATTTATCTTTGAGGAGAACCTCTCTCACCTGTGACTCTGAGTCCACCATGGTGTGCTTTCTGATAGGTTGTTGCTGTAAAGTAAAGTTGTTATTTTAGATTGACACCTGACACTCTGGAGAGCAGGTCTCTGAACTGTTCTGGGCCTCAGTTTCCTCACTTGAAGAATGAGGGATCTGGTCTAGGTTAAACTATGTTTTTCCTCTATGAGATGGCTGAAGTGACATTAATGCCACTTATCTTCTTTACCATTTTTTTAATTAATTTATTTATTTTAGTAATGCTGGGGAATTGAACCCAGGGCTTTGCACATTCTGGGCAGACATTCTCCCATTGAGCTACTTCCACAGCCGCAAATACTATTATTATTATTTTTTACTTTGGCTGTACTGGGCTTGAACTCAGGACTTTGCTTGTAAAGCGGCACTCTACTGCTTGAGCCATATAATCATTTCCAACCTGAGTGGCCTGGGCCTGAACCCATTGCTTTTCTAATGAGATAAGAGTCTGGTCTAGTAGAAGCATAATATCCTTTCATGTCAGTTGAAAGGTTTGGATCACAGAGTTAAAGGCTTGAATGTATTTGTCTGGGCATCAGTACAGCTGTTTAGATGTTTTTAAATTTCCCTTAGATCTAATAACTGGAAGGGGACATATGATTTGTCCTCTTCCTACCATTGCCTGTTGGAGAGGGAAGCACTCATTAAGAGGTTCTGAGTACTGGGGTGGCTTAGAAGGTAGAAATTTGTATAGGAGACCTCAGTTTACTTTTATAGAAAAGGTCTAATTGGAGTATGGTATTGTAATTTAAGGAACCCTGTGAAGGCCACTTCTCTTGGTCACCCAAGGTATACTGAGGCCAGGCCTCGCCTCAGTACAAAGCTTCCAGTATCTACCAGCCAGAAGACTGGAAGATGTAGGTCCCATCTAGAAAGAACAAAACGTTATTATCCTGTCTTTTAGCTAACAGCAGGCAGCCTCTTTAATAAAGGCTACCTTTTTAACAAATAAATCATTTGTAAAGTTAGAGAAGGGCATTCAGAGGGCATTTCAGGCCAATAACAGTGCCATACGGGACAACTAGTGTTGATATCTGGAGGGGAAAATTTATGCTGAGGCCAAAGGTATGGAACATTCTAAATGAGAAGTTTAGAGACCACAGTAATGCCTATTTTGCTATTTCTGGAACTATAACCTTGAGCTAACAATTGGCTTACAAGGGCTGGGTCTGATGCCCTGAGGTGTGAGGTGGGGCTAGGAGCAGGACTTGTGCAAGGCCACTCCCTCCACACACACCTGGGACAAATGACCCTGACTGCCTAGGCCTGATCCTGCAGCCTGTCGCCCCTCCCCCCTTCCTGTGTACTCTGTGCGCGTTTATTCTAAGGGAAGTGGCGGTGGGCCGCAGCCATCGCCACGTGTGGCTGGCGGCCCAGGATGTACTGGGTCCTCTCTATGGATTGTCTTAGCTACGGCAGGCGTTTTTGCTGTGTCCAGGAGCTGGCATCCTGTTCACAAGTGTGCCTATTTGCTTTCCCTCCTCCCCTTGTGGGGGCGGAGTTAGAGCGTAAGCTGCAGGTTTTTGCAAGCGCTTTTGTAAAGCAGCTGATTTAAAGTTATGTTAGACTGAGAGGCCTGGCAAACTAGTTGGAATAGCTTAAGTCATAAGGTACCATGCTACAGGTTTTTCATAGGAGGCAGGGTCCCAGTAAGCCCAGGGAGGGGAAGGCAGATACAGACAAAGGACACATCCGAGTCATGGCACCAAATGTAAGGAAATATAGGCCCCAAAGTGACCACGTGGAGAGGAGTGATCTGGCCAGGAGATTCTTTATTGCCGGGTGAGAGAGGGAGAGAGGGGCAGGGGCTTAAATACTCCTCAGTGGGAGTATTTCTTCCTCAGTGGGAGCATGATCTCATTGGCTAGGATCTTATGGTTCATGCTGATTGGAGGCTGGGGCAGAAGGAGGGTTCAAGCTAGACTTGAGGCAGGACCGTGACCCAGGAAAACAGAAGCTTAAGGGTGCAGTAAGAACTGAAACCTATCGGCGCCATTATTGCCAACAATTATAGTTATCCAGCACTCACACGCCTTAGGGTTCTTTAGAACCTGTGATGCAGGGATGGCATGCGCAGGAATTTCAGGTGCTCAGGTTCTTGAGCCTGCTCTGAGAATGAAAGACAGACTCCAGCAGCAGAGGTCGAAAAGATTTTATTTGTAGAGAAGAAAAGATTGCATATAGGGGAATGCAGGGGGACCCGGAAACCGGTGGTCCTGTGGGTCAGGGTGGGGGTTAGGTTTTATAGCATTTTTCTTTGTGTATTGCCTGAGAGCAGAGATGCTTTTCAGATGCAGATGGGCTTTTCCTGGGGAGATGTGTCTTCTTGACCTCCCGAGGTCTGTCCTTCACCTGCCAGGTTTTTTTTCTTGTTTCTCTCTCACTTGTCTTTTTTTTTTTTTTTTCTTTACTGTGTTTTTGGTTCCCTTCCTGAGTTCCCCAGTCTTGTAAAAGTGGTGATCTGCCACCCACCTCCTTGTTTCCTCTGTCTTTTCACTTCTGTGTTTTGTTTGGTGCTGGGGATTGTTCTGCTTTCTCAGTGATTCAACCAGCTTTTCCATCCTCTTCCTTAAATGACCATTAAAAGGAATTGCAGTATTAAAAATGTTTATTTTTGCCAGGCACTGGTGGCTCACTCTTGTAATCCTAGCTACTCAGGAGGCAGAGAGGAGGATCACAGTTCAAACCTAGCCCAGGGAAATAGTTCTCAGGATCCTATCTCAAAAAATCCCATCACAAAGAAGGGCAGGTGGAATGACTCAAGGTGTAGGCCCTGAATTCAAACCCCAGTAACTGCAAAATCAAACAAACAAAAACCACAAATATTTTCCTAAGGATGTCAAAGAGCAAGATCTTAATTTTGTTTGTGATTTTAAAATTGGGCAATACTTCAGACCATAAAATAGGTGTTCTGATGGACACAGCACAGTAGGTTTTATGGGTAGAAGAGGGTTGAAGGTTGAAGAAACAGTACAAAGAGACTGGTGTTTTCAAAGTTACCTTCCTTGTAAGGCACAAGCAGGGAGAATAATAGAAAAATAATTGGTTAACCTCAATTTACTTCAGGTTACTTTTTTATGAGGATTAGAGCAGAGGGAACTTTACGTTCATACCTATTGAAACCAGTCTGTTTGGGACATCAAACTGGAAAGGTCAGGTAACAACTTAGTTTGTGTTTGTTGATGCAGAACTTCATTGTGGAATTAATGTAGCAGGGAGGAGGATCAGAAGGAAATAGTCTAGGCCTGAGTCCTGAGAAAGTAGTAGGGAGATAGGGATGGCATAGCAGAGAGATAAAACCTGAGAAATCTACATAAGGGTTTGAACTCAGGGCCTCATACTTGCTAGGCAGATACTCTGCTACTTGAGCCACACCCCTAAACCTGAGAAATCTAAACATGAGGAAGATCACATAGCACTGAGGAGGGGAACAGTCTGTAGCATAGGGTAATGTAGCCAATAAAATTAAATATAACCATCTATGGATTAGACCTTGCTTTTTGCTTCTGTAATTTGTTTGCAAGGGTGTATAAGATGAGACCCCTTTGTTCTCGGGGCTCAGCCTTTGGACATGAGTCCGTAGAGTCTGTGCTGGCACAATAAAACATTGCTTCCTGCTAATTGCCTCAAGAGTCCCATATCTCAGCTAGCAAACTTCCCGCAACAGAAGGACTTTTTATTTTTAGTCTAGTCTGTTAGGACCTAGTGCAGGAGCCTAGTCCAAAACAATAACCTGTAGTTTTTATTTAAAAGGGTTTTTGATTGTTTTGAGGTTGTTTTGGGGGGACATAAAATTTCCTCTATTGGAGGCTGGGGATGTAGCTCAGTGGTAAAGCCTCAGTAAGAATGTGTGAAACCTTGGGTCCTATTCTCAACACTGCAAAGAAAGGGAGAGAACGAAGAGGTGGGATAAAGGACAAGAGAGAGGTAAGAGAAAGGAAGGAACATTGGCAAAATCTGCCTTCTAGTCTCAGGGAATGCATATGGAGTTGACACATTGTGTATGCATTTTTATTTGTTTTGCTTTATTTTGTCTTGTTTGTTTTTTGGTGGCACTAGGGTTTGAACTCAGAGTTTTGCATTTACTAGGCAAGCACTTTACTTCTTGAGCCACATCTCCAGCCCATGGCTTCTGTTTTTAAACGATGTTTGTCAATGTCAATGTGTCCCTTCAGAGAGATGGATTGTATTTCGGCCATGAGGGAGAACATGTAATTGTTACCTTTACTGTTTGTATTTGTATATATATGTTTCTGCAAATAGACTGAGGAGAAGCTTGGCTGTTGATGTCTCAATAAAGTAGTTAAAACATTCTCAGAGTGTGCTGGAAGTACTGGTGCATGCTTGTAATTCCAAGTAATTGGGATGCAGAAATAGGAGGAACTGCTCCAAGGTCTGCCCAGGGCAAAAAGCACTAGACCCTATCTGAAAAATAAACTGTAGCAAAAAAGGGCTGGAGGCATGGCTCAACTAGACCCTGAGTCCAAATCACAGTACAGCAAAGCAAACAAAAAACCCCTGAGCAAGAAGTGAGACACTTGTATATTGGAAAATTTAGGGGATTGCCACAAAAGAAATTGAAATACACATTTTCATGCAATTAAAAAAAATTAAACTTAATGCCAAGAAGTCCATAATAAAATGCCAACAATTTAAACAGCATATTATTCTCCTAGGTTGCTATAATAAAGTACCAAAAACTGAGTGGCTCGAAAGAACAGAAATGTACTTGTTCTGGAGGCTGGAGGGAGAAATCCCATGCCTCTCCTAGCAGCAAATTCTTCAGCTAGCAGTTGCATCACTTCAGTCTCTGCCTCCAGGTCATAAGATCATCTTCCTCATGTGTCCTCTCCTCTTACAATGTCACCAGGCATTAGATTTAGAGCACACTTTGATCAGTGTAACTTCAGCCTAACAAATAATTGTATCTGCCCTATTTACAAACAAGGTCATGCTCTGAGGCCCTGGGGGATTGAATTTTGAGGAGACATTTCAACACTACGGTTAGGATCATATTACTGTTTTTTTCCCTTTGCCTCACTCAGGATCTAATATGGCTCAGTATGGCACCCCTATTCTGCCCCAATCTCCAAGTTTCTTGCTTGTATCCTTACAGGTATAAATATTAATATGTTTTGGCTCAAAATAGACATGAGTTACAGGATCATGTCTTAGCAGGTGGCATGAGCTGGCCACTGCCAGGTGAGCTGCTGTCTCCTCATCTTTGTACCTCTATGGAGAAGGCTGCTTTGTACATTTTTTTTTTTTTTTGGTCGTCTTTGTTGTTGCATGCATTCTTTCTAAGAATTTTCACCCACTCATGTGCTCACCTGTTTCAGCTTCCATACACCTGTTTGATGACTCCTAAGTCTCTCTAGCCTCACTACTCTCCTGAGTTCTAGACTTCTTCCAATGACAACTGAACATGCTGACTTGCTAACCTGTAAGCATCTTGAATTGAAACTTTTATGGAAACTTTTAGGTTTTCTTATCTCTTTCCTTATCTCCTTTTTTTGACTTATCCATAGTGCTCCTCAAAACTAACCCATGAGAATTTCCTCAACTCTGAATATTTCAACTATTGTGACCTGCCTGGAAACTAAGAACTGTAATTGTGTTACAGGTTTAAATAGTAAGTGTATTTTGGATCAGCAAGTACAGTGGATTACAACAACTTTGTTAGCATGACTTGAATACTATGTTTTAATGGTTTGGTATTGCTAGACTTGGTCACCCTGAGCAAATTCCTTTTATTCTATCATCTGTAACAGTAACCTGGCTCTCCCTGAGAACAGGGATCCCTGCAGTCCTCTCTAGCATGGCTGTTCACAGTCCTCCTGTCCCTAGGTCTGAGGCAGAGTGGAAACCATCTTTTCTCCTGGCCACTTCAAATGATTTCTTCCCTCTCTCCTACCCCTAACCTCCAGTTTTTAGCATCTACTTCTCCATAATGTAGTCATTTATGAAGCTTCTGAGTTCTTTCTCCTGTTTTTTTGTTTGTTTGTTTGTTTCCTTTTTAAAATTATATTATTGTACTGGGGGGGTACATTGTGACATTTGCAAAAGTTCTTATAATATTTCATAGTTTAATTCACCCCCTCCATCATTCTCTTTTATCCCTCCCTCCCCCCCATTCTTGGAATATCTTCAGCAGGTCTCATTTTTACATTTTCATACCCTGAGTACATAATATTTCCACTATATTCAGCCTCCTTCACTCTTTCCTTATGTCCTCCCCCTCTTACTGGTTCCAACCCCCAGACAGGACCTTTTTTTACCTTCTCCATTTTTGGAAAAAGGTATTTTTGTTTGTTTAATATAGCTATATAGGGAGTTTCCTTGTGACATTTCCATGTATATATGTATTATAGCCCGAGTTGGTTCATGCCCTCTATTTGTCTCCTTTTCTGCCTTAGTGCCTTTTTGTGGTGATTTCAACAGGTTTAAAAATTCTGTATCTATTCTTGTATAGAAAGTACATCATCCATATTTACTTTCTTGACTTTCTTCTTTTACTCTTCCTCTCCTGTTAGTGACATCCCCTTAGTGTAACCTGTTTTTTAATATTATTTATATTTGTATTATGTCTATTTCCCACATATGAGAGAAAGCATGCAGCTTTTGTCTTTCTGAGGCTGGCTTACTTCACTTAACATGATGTCCTCCAATTGCATCCATTTACCTTCAAACCACATGGTTTCATACTTCTTTATGAATATGAAAAAACTCCATTTGTGTGTGTGTGTGTGATTTTGTTTTCTTGATCCATTCATCAGTTGTGGGCTATCTGGGTTCCCATAGCATGGCAATTATGAACAGTGCTGCAATAAACATCAATGTGCCAGTGTTTTTATTTTATCTTGACTTAACTTTCCTTTGGGTATATCCCTAGGAGTGGTATTGCTGGATCATATGGCAGTTGTATTTTTAGTTTTTTGGGGAGTCTCAATACTGTTTTCCATAGTGATTGTCCTAATTTACATTCTCACCAGCAGTGTATGAGGGTTCCTTTTTCCTCACATCCTTACCTACATTTTTTGTTGTTTATGTTCTTGATGATAACTATTCTAACAGGAATGAGGTAGAATTTTAAAGTTGTTTGATGTGCATTTCCTTTATGGCCAGGGATGTTGAGCATTTCTTCATGTATTTTTTTTTAGCCATTTGGACTTAGAAAAATTATCTCCAGGGTTACTGCCGTTCTCTGACACCACGTTGTAATATCCAAATACATGATCTTTAGTAACCAGGCTTCGTGATTCGTAAACTTGCCCCTTTCCAGTAATAGCTACTCCATTTTCATGGATCTGCTCTAAACTTTATCACACTACATCCCAGCTGTAATCTATCCTGGTGTCACTGTGCTACCTCCAATCTTAGAAGCTCACTTCTAGTAGTACTTTTTACCCCCACATTATATTCGCTCTTAAATTTCATGATCAGTGGTTATAATCACTGCCTTGCATAACTACTAGCCTGAACCCACTCAGCACAACAGAGCTACAGAAAAACACACAACCAGACTGGCTGGGCTCACACTAAGTGACTCCAACTTCAAATGGACCCTAATTCTGCAACCACACATTTCCTTGGAACATTCACCCTCCCCTAGATAACTTTTCTGGATAACAAGTACACTCCCTTGGATACCCAGTTTTCACACCTTCCCTTCCTCCTTCAGATTTTTAATATCTCTCCTTTCCTCATTCTGTCAGTTTCCTTGAGAAAACAGAAGTCACCTGAATATAACTTCTACTGCTGTCCCCACCATGTCTACATCCTCTATCTTCCTGGCCATTTCCAACGTGGACTGTGCATGACTCTAGCTAAGAGGCACCCCTTCATTTGTGCCCAAGAGTTCTCCTCCTTCCATTTATTCAAGGCCATTGCAACAGCAATTGTTCCTGCCTCCAGTATGATCAGTTACTATCAATTGATATTAATCATATATAAATCCATTACAGTCAATTAATACTGTATCAACAAATTATTGTTTTTATCAGTACACACTATACTTTGCCTACTTTAAAAACAAACCACTCTCCTCTAACTACTGCTCCATTTTTCTCTCTTTTACTGCAAAACACCTGCATATTCTCCCAATTCTTCTCTATCCATTCTTTGTTATCAAATCAGATGTCACTCTTGCCAAGTCACCAGACCAGTTCTTGACAAGGTCACTATGTCCTTGCTTCATTGCTCAAATGCTCACACTGTACCCCTCCTGATTTGTCAGCAACTGTGACCCAGTGACCCCCTCACTGGTCTTCCTGCTTTTACCCAGGTTCCCCTGTCATTCCTTTTCAATGCAGACACCAAAGTGACCTTTAACATCTATCTCAGCTCATCCCATTCCTCAGCTCAATAAAAGCCCAGCTTTGTATCATGTTCTAAAGGCCTCTCTCTGACACTGGAACCTTCTCTGCTGCTACTTTCTCAAAGATATCCCCCCTCCAGGCTTACTGGCTTCCCTGTTGTTGTTCCTATACATTTGGACCTGCATGTGCTTCATGTAGGGGCATTTCTTTTTCTTTTCCATGCTGGGAATTGAACCCATGGCCTTGGGTATGCTAAACACAAGCTACCCTTCCTCTTCCAGCCACCTCAGGATATTTCTGCAGGACTTCCCTCTGCCTGGAATTATTATCTGCCCCTTGGCCCTCTCTCCTTTCATGCTCACCATTGGAATGTAAACCATCAAAGGCAGAGAGGTTGGCCTGTGTGTACTGCTGTAATCTCAGTGGCACATGATTTGCCCTCATCCAGTATTTTTTTTTTTTCTTATTTATTCATATGTGCATACATTGTTTGGGCTATTCCACTATTTGTTGAGTGACTGGAATAGTGTCATACTGTCTTAACCTGTGCCTTCCCAGCTTTTGTGCTGTCTTGGTCTGGAATACCTTCCTCCCATCTGGAAAGTAAAGTATTCATTCTTTTAGACTCACTTTCTTCTTGTTGTTAGCAAAACGTCATTTTCCTTAGGCAGTCTTCCTTCTCTATCACTCATACTGCTGTTTTTTTTTTCCTTATTGAACTTTGTTTTAGTGAGTCTCAAAATTCTGTGACAGATTTTTTGTCAAGTTATTTCCATTAAAAAGTACTGATTTAAAAACTAAGAACTTACAATTGCCACACACACAAAAATAGTCTAAAACATACTCCTTTCCTTCTTATGGGTTTATGATACATTCATTAACCAGTCTTTCACTATGACACTTAAAAGGCCTACTGAGACTGTTCTTCCACCATTGATTAGGAATGGGGTGGCAGGTGTTAGAAATAATATTCAATTAGACTTCTGAGCTTTCTGGGCAGACTTGGTGACCTTGTCAGCTCCAGCAGCCTTCTTATTCATGTTTTGATGATGCTCACAGCAACCATCACAAACAGTAAAATGACCCAGAGAAGAATGGTCAGAGAAGCTCTCACCATATTAGGACTTACCTGGAACCATCATCAACAATGGCAGCATCACCAGATTTTAAAAAAATTTAGAGCCATCTTCCAGCTTCTTACCAGAACACTGATCGGTCTCTTCTTTCAGCTCCGTGAACTAGCTAGCAATGTGAGCCA
Source organism: Castor canadensis (assembly GCF_047511655.1). Classification (NCBI taxonomy): domain Eukaryota; kingdom Metazoa; phylum Chordata; class Mammalia; order Rodentia; family Castoridae; genus Castor; species Castor canadensis. The sequence goes on along the minus strand of NC_133390.1, from coordinate 111,383,372 downwards.
TATGACAATCCAACACAGGGCACAGCCAGCACTGATTTGGCCTGGATGCTTCAAGAAAAGCACTTGCGCAGTGAAGCTAGCTGCATCAATACTAGCAACATTGTCATGATGAATGTATTTGACAGACACTTTCTTGACATTGAGGCCCACATTGTTCTCAGAAAGAACTTTACTTAAAGCTTCCAAAGGTGACCATCTGGCTGGGTTGAGAACACCAGTATCCACTTGGTCCATAGAAACAGTACTTTTACTAATAATTTTGTAGATATACTGCAGGGGCAGATGTAAAGGCTTGCCAGTTGGGTGAGCTGGTAGAAAATGCAATCCAAAACTTCAAGCAGTATGGTTCCACTAGTGGAACTGCCATCTTTACTGGTGACTTTCCATACCTTAAACCTAGGCAAATTAGCATTTGGCTCCACCATGTTGCCACCATTCCAGCCAGAAACTGGCATGAATGCTGGGTAGTAGCCAGTTTTCTTATTGTAGGTGCTGACTTCCGGAATGATTTCCTCACATCTCCATGGCTGGAAGGTGAGTCAGTAAAATCCATTTTGTTAACACCAACAATGAGTTGTTTCACACCCAGGGTATAAGGCGGAAGACATGCTCACATTCCTAAGGGAAGATGTCAATGGCGATGCCATGCCTACGCTCAGCTTTCAGTATATCCGATACTAAGGTGTGCTTGAAAAGGAGGCTTTCCCATCCCTGCAGGCTTCTCAAACTTTTCAACAGTTGTTTTGTCAGTCCCACCACATCTGTAGATCAGATGACCGGTAGTGGTAGGCTTGCCCAAATCAATGTATCCAGTGATGATGATATTGATGTTTTTTCCTTTCCCATTTTGGCATTTGATTTAGCAGTGATTTTCACGATACCTGTGCTCTGGCAGCAAACTCATTGTAGGGGGCAAGGGAAGATCCTGCTGTTGATTTTAAATGTAATTAACCATAATACCTTTATCATCCCTAAGAGATTTAACAGTGACAAAAACAAAACATTTCAACAAAAAAAGTGAGATTGGAAAGCTGATTTTGTGGGGAGGAGAGAAGCCCAATGAATGGGAAGTTTTCTGAAGGGTTAAGGAAGTGAGGAGCCAGCCAATTTTTAGCAGGTCTGCCATATGTTACTGTCATGGCAGCATCAATCAATGCCTACTTGTAGAGGGGACAGACTGGCCCGGACTGATAGTTTTCTGGGCAATGCACGGGGAAAGGGCTGGAAGGTCTTGTATATTTCTCTAACTCTCTTCCATTTTCAGGTCACACTGGCTGCGGACTGTACCTTTCCAGGACTGGGTGGGCGGTAGCACTTTTGACCCCTGACCTCACCTCAAGTTCTGGGAAGAGCCTTGCTTCTCATTGGCTCACCTCTGAAGGTACTTGGCTTTCATGTTTTTTCTAGGTCAGTTAACACTTAGCTATCATGTTCACAACTTCCTAGAAATCTGATTTTTGTCTGCTGCCTTTTCTGTCTCATTCTTTCCCTGTGAATTTATAACTTTTTCTTTCCTCTTGGGTTGAAATGAAGTAGTGGTAAAAACTTGTGTTCAATTCTCCGTAGAATAGGTAATAATTTTATTAAAGTTTTTGGATGATCAGTCAATAGTTTTTCCCTTAGAAGAGGATTTCTTTGATCATATATATATATTAAATATGCCATATTTTATTTTCTTATGGAAGTAAATGTTCCACTGGTTAAGGATGTATGTATTAGGGCCATCTAGTGGACATCTTGAATGTAGCACCATTGGCTTTGAATCTGACTGGAAGCCTCCTGAAACTTACAAGAGCTAGAAAGCATTATTATTATTATTTTATTTTCAGCATTGGAGTTTGAGCTCAGGTCCTCACACTTGCTAGGTAGGTTCTCTACCACTTGAGCCACTTCCCCAGCCCTGGAAAGCATTTTTATCTACCTCCTTGGTATCTTTGTGCAAAACTTCTCAAATTGAAGAGTATCTTTAGAGCTGGGCATGGTGGTACAGGCCTGTAGTTCTACCACTCTGGAGACTGAGAGACATCCAGTCTAGTTTGCATTGTAAAACTGTCTCAAAAAGGAACAAAAAGAGTATCTTTTCCATTCTATGGCAAGTACATATACACTGATTGTATGATTTATCTTAGTGTCTTTTTTATTTTGTCTTTACGACTTTCTTAAAGTCTTGCTGTTGAAATTTAAAATATTTTCTCTTAATATCTTTGTGGGAGACAAAAAAGTTAAAAAGGACTGACCATTCTCTTTTCTTCATTCATTCTCTTTTCTTTTTATTCAAGAAGGATTAGATTCTATTCCTTTTTCCTCTGGGATGTTTCAGTTCCAGGGATGGCCCTTCCTAGGAATTAATTGAAAAGGAAATGGCAGATATGATTAGGCTGCTGGACCTGGTAAAAAGGTAGAGGCTCAGAGGTACCCGTGGCCAATTGAGACAAGCTGCCAGCGAATTATGCTGCTCTGTGGTTATTAAGACTTCATGTTCCACGGAAGTGAACTGAATAGACATAGGTTATCCAGCCTCTCAATCTTAGCCTCCATAATTTACTTAAAAAAACAGATCTGAAGAGTTCAGGCAGAAATTTAAAATTACTTCTCTCTTTTCATAACTCCAAAAGCATTTTATGTCTGTAGCTGCAGAACCTGCTGTGGATATTCCTAAGCCTCCTGAGAGTTCCCACATGTCAAAATACCGTACTGTGTATGCATCACCAGTGCTTGGGCAAAGTGCAAACCAATTAAGGCTTTAAATAGATCAAGTGTGTGCTAAAACCTGCTACATAATTTAAATGCCATCTCGTGGCCAAATGTCATTTTTAGTCCTCAATCAAAACAGTCTTTTACTTAGGCTGATTTAACAAATAATTTCAAGTCAGGGATAGTTGCTTCTGCTATTGGAGTGAAATGAAGTTGGACTATTTCCTCATCATAAAAAATGCTTAACAGCTTGAAATATGAATAAGTCTCAGCTTTTATTCCAGGGGCATCTGCTTATGGGGTGGCAAAACAAAGAGTTGTTGCTTATTTTGCCTAAAATGCCATCAAATAGCACCAATAGTTATTTATTTATTTGTAATTAAAGAGTAAAAAGTATATATATATATATATTTATACATATAAATATATACCTATCTCATGAGATTTCTGAGAAGATAAAATGAATTAACGTGAGTATAGCACTTGGAACAGTGTCTGGCATATAAACCTTCTGTGCATGTTAGCTGAGTTCTTACGGCTCTTATTCTTGCCACAGTACCTCTCTTGTCCATACCCTGCATTTATGGACAAATGGCATGTCTCTCTCAGAGCTCTTTAATTTTCTAAGACTGAAGGTTGATCCTTTAAATTCTCTAGCCTCCAATATTTAGAATTTTGTCCCTATAATAATTATGCAACATAATTATATATATTACTTTATACCTGTTTTATAGACAATAGGCACAGAGTGGTTAAATTGCGTCTCACTAGAGCGCGGCCAAGTAGGGACTGGAGAATTTGGGGTGCCTTTGCCCTCTTACCTAGTTTGAATTTTGGCTAGTCCTGCTTTGTTGGAAGGATCCTTAGAAAATCAGGAAAGTCCCTTTGACAGATTCAGGGCAAGGTCACTATCTGACCATCTGGATCAAGGCTTTAGCTAGAGTCTGGGAATGTTTGAACAAACAGGGCTCTTCTGGGTTCCTGACTAGACTCCTCTGCTTTCTTGGCACTGTGGGATAAAACACTCCTCGAGAATTGAGAGTGGATTTTACTTTTCTTTAATTGTGATTTAGGGTTGTTTGTAACTGTCCTCTTTACTGAAGGTAGCAGATAGTTGATTATTTGATTGGGACCAAACTAAATGTGGTCATATGTTAAATAAAACACCATGAAGCATTTTTCTTGTTGGTCACAGATCTTCCACTTTGGCTGTGTAATTATTTAAAGTCTTAAAGATACTGTGGATTTATTATCTCACAGAGTGCATTGTTGACTTTTGTGAGCCTCACAAAGGGTTTTTGAAATTAAAACAATGGGCTTATTTCCCTCATTTACAGATAAGGAAACAGACACAGAGGGGTAAAGTGGTTTTCCCAAATTCACTACTACTAGGTATTTCATTGCATTTATTAAAGCGTCCGTTTTTCTAGTCACATAGTATTAATGTGTCTGCATGTATAAGTGATAATGCAAACTGAATGTTTAAAAATTCGTAGTGCACTAGCCTAATATGAAATGAAAATTACGCTGATTCCAATTTTTAGTGATGCTAATTCTAAGTTTATCATCTATTTCCTACTTTCTCAGTTACTATTAAGACATATTTCATATTTAAAAAGACAGATAAGCAAATAATGTACATAGGCACATAGTTGAGGTTTTTTTTGCCTCAAAAACAGAATCTATTATTATTATTATTATTAATTTTTATTTTTTGGTGAGACTGGGGTTTGAACTCGGGGCTTCATATTTGCAAAGAAGACATTTTACCCCTTGAGCCACACCTCCAGTCCATTTTGCTTTGATTTTTGGAGGTTGGGTCTTGTAAACTGTTTGCCTGGGCTGGCCTTGAATTGGGATTCTCCTGATCTCAGCCTCCCACGTAGCTAGGATTATAGGTATGAGCCCCTGGCATCTGGCTCAAAGATAGAATCTAGGCAATCTTTCAAGGTTTATTCTATTCCTCTAATTCTGTTTTATTTACATTTTCTTTAAAAGTTTTCCTTATATTTTTTATAAGCGGTTGAATCTCCGTGGTGTTTTTAGAGGTTTCTATGTGTAATACACTTTACTCAGGAGGGGGCAGTATTTCACTATTAAATTGATGCTTCCACAAAGGTTCCAACAAGTTTTCTTTCCATTTTTTTAAAGATAGAGACTGTTAAGCACACATATCCAAAAATCTTTCAGGGCAAAGATTCTTGGACATCATTAGAGTTTTGCATGTTGAGACAGCTATAAAATCCAAATCCTGCATTTGTCGGGTAGCCAAACTCATTGGCAGGGACGATTTTTGCAATAAAAACATTGATCTTTATTATTAGAGATTATTATCTTTATTGTTTTGATCAAATAATATAGAACTGAACAGAAGATGGAGTAGAAGGAAGGGAAAATGATAGAAAGTAAGCAGTACATATTTTGGCCAAAAAGAGTACAACATTTGGGAAAAGAAAACCCCCTTTTTTTTTTGAGGCAGTGTCATGCTAGATAGCAGGCTGGCCTCAAACTTGTGATCCTCCTGCCTTAGCCTCCTGAATGCTGGGATTATAGGCATATGCCACCATGCCTGACCAGAAAAAATTGATTTGCTCAGAAATAAGGATATTTCATTAATTTTAATAATCTACCTCATTTCATAACTCCTGTGTACTTGTTATTACAAGGGACCTAGAAATGTCCTATGGTACATTCAGGGATTGCTGGTCAGAACTCATTTCATCCATCAAGGGAACTAACATTCTATCTCCTTTCAAAGAATTAGGAAGAAAGGGATTCTAATATGACAGAGGAAATTAAATTATAGTAGTAGAATGGCAGGAGGAACTTTTTCTGTTGCCTTGAAATTTGCTACAAGGGCTAAGCGCTGAAACAATAATTGGGGCCTGACACTTGCTCCAAAGTGTTTGAAAGGGGCTGAAGAGGTAGATATCAGTCCTCTCCTACATCCCTTGATTGGTAACACCCCATGTCTGATCTGTAAAAGGAGTCTGGAAGAAGTGAGATGGGCAATTCCTTCCCTTCCCATTGGAGAGGGGCTGCTTACAACTCCCATTACCATGTGAAGAAATGCTTTAGGACTCTCCACCTCCCCAGCAGTACTGACATTTGAACTTAGGGCTTCCATCTTGCCAGGCAGGGTCACATGCCCAGCCCTCTTTTTCTTTAGTTATTTTTTTTTTGCATAGGATCTCATGCTTTTTTATGGGGTTGGCCTTAGATCACCATCCTCCTTTTTATGCCTCCTGCATAGCAGAGATCACAAGCATATGCCACCATGCCTGGTTTATTTGTTGAGATAGGGTCTTGCCAACTTTTTGCCTAGGTTGGCCTCGAATCACAATCCTCCTATTTCCACCTCTTGAGTAGCTGAGATTACAGGCATGAGCCATGATGACTGACTACTACTGCCTTTCTTTGACCTCTGCTTGGGTAGCTGACTTACAAGGCTACCCATTCCTCCCAGAGAAGAAAAGATGAAATCTGTAGGGAGAAGGATGATCAGAGAGAACAGGGCTATAGTGGAACAGTCAGCTTGCTTGTCTACTATGTGGCCGGGGTGGGAGAAATTCCTTAGGACCAGACAACATGGGGAAGATACCCATCTTGCTGTAATACCCTCTTCCTTCTCAGGATTGTGCAGTGTGACTTGAGTACATTATCGGGGGTAGTTGAGGGGCAGAAGGAAGAGGTCCCTCCAGAGCTCAGTCTTCCATGTGGGGAGACTGTGTGGTGGGAAGACTCTTCTAGGGTTCTCACATGGGTTCCCCAACAGGTGGACTTGAGATTTGTCATTCAACACTCAGGATTGTCCAGAGAAGCAGAGCAGCCAACAGGAAGAGGCCAAGCTGGGCCTATTGAGTAGAGATTCCATCCCTTCTTTTTCCTTCTTGACTCTGGTACTTGGATGCTCTGCTCATGGGAGGGGTTGAGTGGTGTCTTAGATCTATTCAAGTGGTCATGGTCCTGACTCAAGCCTTCTCTGGAGTGGTAGGATGGGGAAGAGGTGAAGTTAAATTGAGTTTGTCATAGAAGTGTTAGTGGTCTGTTAGTAATCCAAAGTGAATAGAAACACATGAAATCTGTCCAGGATGTCACATGGGAAAGGGATGTGGATGAGGTAGAGATTAGGAAAAAGTTAAATGAGTTCATATTTATGCACCAGTAAGTAGAGAGAAATTGGCAATGTAAGTGTGCAATTGGAGTGCTATTTCAACACTGACAAAACTTTTATTTATCCTAATTTCCATTCCTCCTTCACCTTTCACCACCAAGGCTTATTTCCCAGGGAAGGAATAGACAGTGTCAAAGAAGTTCTGAAGGGCATTGAGACAATCCATATTTCCCACTCAATGGAAAGGAAAAATAGGTAGCACTTCTAGTATCTAGGAAAGTATGTGGGGGGAGTAGTGGCTGGATGGGAAGGAAAGACAGACTTAGACACATATACATTCACACTCTGTACCCAAGATATGGGAGGGTATGGAGAGAAAGGGAGATAAGTGGCCAAGTAAGTGGACCCTGATTTTCTCAGGGTCAAAACCAAGAGAGAGAGGGAATTAAAAATTAACCGTGGTTCCCAGGGAGTATAATCCCAGAGCAAGGAGTTTTGTTTCTGCCTTTCCTAGATGAAGCCGAGGAAGATTTCAAGCCTTCCAAGAACATCGACAATATCCAATATGGAACCACCCAGGTGGTGAGTTAGACATGGCTGAAGGCAACATTGAAGCAGAGAGAGACGGTCAAGTACATATTCCTGAGAATCCCTTGGATCCTGTGATGTGGAAAGATCTAGAATTTCTAACAAGCCCTGAGGCAGGGATTGAAACCAGAGGTCTGCTAGGGTTCTGGTAGCAACAGGTGAGGTGAGCCCTAGCAGCCTGTTAGGTTGTTTTGGAAGATGAGGGAGAGGTAGAGTCAGGATTTTCAGGGCCACTCTGTGCTCAAGTGAAGCTTGTTAACAGGGGCACAGACCCCTGAAATCCTCAGCTTTTCTGAAAGAGCTGACCACATGTCACCAGCAGTGTGTGACCAAGTAGTACAGGGGATATATCTGAGGAGGTCAGTCCTAGAATCAACTTTCCCACTCAGTCACCTCCAGAGATATGGAATCTCTTCCCTACCCTTAAGTCCCCATCTTTGAAAGGAAGAAGAAGAAAAGGAGAGACAAGCCTTTGAAGGAGTTTGAATTTTAAACTGACTACATATGTATCTTGAAGAGATTTTTTAAACCAAAGTAACTGATTGACTTTTTGTTTGTTTTTTGTATAGGTTCTTACTATGTAACCCAGGCTGGCTTTAAACTCTCAATCCTCCTGCCTCAGCGTCCCAAGTGATGGGATTACAGGCTTGAGCCACCATGCCCAGTACTGATTGCTTCTTAACTGTCAAGTTGTTCTTCCCTTGTCCCACTGCATTCCATTACTTCCAAAAGTGGGAACAGATGCTTGTGTGGACGTTTATGTCATTTATAGAGACACAATGCCATCATCTTTTTAGCATGCTTAAGTTGTAGGGTGCCATTAAACAAATCCTACAGCATATGTTTTCAGCTCTACTTCCCCCACAGTGCCTGTGTTGGTAAAGAAGGAGGTGAAAAGAGGGCATGTGGGTGAGAAAGGAGAGAGAAAAAGAGAATTTAAGGGAGGTAAAGAACTTGAGGGAGGAGAGAAGAAGTGATGGGGGTGGAAAGTGAGGGGGAGGGACAAAGGAATTTGGGTAAAGATTGAGCTTTTGGAGAACCAGAGGAATTAGAGATAATTCTCTTTCTCTGTGACTTGCCATGAGACTATCCTTCACCCTCCCAGTATCCTTGAGACACCTTCTGTTAAGAACTAAATTCTAAGGGCCAGTGGAGTGGCTCAAGTGGTAGAGTGCCTGTTTACCAAGCCCAAGGCCTTGAGTTCAAGACCCAGTACTGCAAAAAGCAAACAAAAGAAACCAACCAAACAAACGAAAGAACTAAATTCTAGAAATGGAGACATGGCTCAAGTGGTAGAGTACCTGCTTACCAAGCCCATGGCCCTGAGTTCAAACCCTAGTATGACCAAAAGAGAAAATTGAACTAAATTCTGTTTCACTCTTTTGGTTTCACTTTCCTTTATTCATTCTGACACTGTGTTGGGAATGGACTCAGAGCCTGGGACCTTGGGGTCACACTGGTCACACTCTGGTCACCCAGAGTAAAGTTTAAGAGATTTCCTTATTATGAAGTCTGTCTTGAGTCTAGTCCCCTGTGTTGAAATTTATGACATCCCTTCCTGTTTTATCTCATTGGAGAGCAGCCTGCCCTGGCCTGCTTAATAGCTGTTGTAAGCTGAAGTTTGCTTGAAATGTGCCCTCAAGTTTTTCTTTCCTAGGTAGACTAACCCCAGTTTTGTCTCATAGGTTGGTGCAGGTGTTCCCTCTGAATCCTTTGGTCACTTTAGCTTTCCTTGCATTTGCCATGTAAGTTCTTTTTTAGCCCAGAGCAGGATTGGCAAAGACCACAAATAGCGCTTGGCTTATGCATTTATGCTCTGTCTTACGATGTGGAATTTATTTCTTCAGACAATTTGCTTAAGTGAATAAAAGGTCAAATTTTAGTTATGGCTCCAATGATTTCAATTGTCGCCAGATATTTGAACTCCTTCAGATGTAGGTCTCACTGCCTTTTGTAACAGCACTAGTTAGATGACATTGGTGTTTTTTTTGAATAGTCTTGTCATTATAAAACTCTTAGTAAATATAGTTGGTCCTTGGGTTTCCAAAACTGCAGATTCAGTTAACCATGGATTGCATACTATGTGGTTACAGCCGAATTAAACACAAATGAAATTTTTTTCTTTTATTTCTCCCTAAAAACACAATGTAACAATGTATATGTAGCATTTTCATTTGATTTGGTATTGTAAGTAATCCAGAGATGAATTAAAGTATGTGGAAAGATGTGCGTAGGTTGTTTTCAAATACCACACCATTTTATATAAGGAACTTGAGCATCCATAATATCCACAGGGGTCCTGGAACCAATCCTATGTGGTTACCAAGGGATGACTCTGTTTAGAAATATTTGGTTTATTACAGATTTTAGAGTGTATGTTTACTTAAAATGAGAGGACTTTAAGTCTATCATAAATGTCTATTTTGGTTGAATTCTTGCCTAATGAGGCATAATATAAAAAAATGTTGAACATTCCATTCAACCATGTGGGACAAGCTAGGAATTCTGAAGGATTAAATTTCAGTATAAGGCAATGAGAAAATTCCATACAATTATAAGAAGATGTGAAGAAAGAAATTATAAGTTTGTAATTTTCTGGGAAAAAAATTAAAGGAGAACCTTTTTTTCTGTGTAGGAGAATTGGGGAAATAGTTCCAGAATTTCTAAAATATATTGCCTTTAGGCCTCAAATTTTGTGGTTCACTTTGAGGTTTTTAAAAGCTGATTGAATAAGTTACATTGAGGGCATCCTTCATAGAGAGAGGTTATCTGGAGATAAGCTCTATGTATTAAATATTTCAGTACTCTTGATCCCAGATACAGAATAATAGATGTAGTTTTAAAGACATTCTTGAGGTTATGTTTAATTTTTTTGGAAAGGGTCAAAGGTATTTTTAAATAGCAAGTACATAATTTTGTTTTTGACTAAAAGAACAAAAAAGTAAAGTTATGCTTAAGAACGTGCTATAGGTGCAAGGTAGTGAAAATTTGAGTTAATTATCTAGAAAATTCAAACAAAAGTCTGAAATACTCACTTAGAAGCAAAAGTCTGTTGGATCCTTTGTTGAATTGACTTTGTTCTTTTTATGAACAATCAGCTTCAAAACTGGAAAGTGATAAGATTAGAAATAACATTTTATTTGTTTATTGTTTGGCTGTTGTTTTTGCGACAGGGTCTCAACAGGTAGCACGGGTTAGCCTTGGACACAAGTTCTTCCTGCCTTAGTGTCCTGAGTGCTAGGATTAGAGGTGTGCATCACCATGCTCAGCAAGAAATTAAATGTTTGTTTTATGGTTTGTTTGTATGTTTCATTTTGGTAGCAGATTATTTATTTGACATTTAGTTGCAGGGTACCTAGCCATTAGAAAATGTTTTCTCTAAGTATATACTTTGTTTATTTTTATTTTTTTGACTCTTGCCTTATTTCCATCCACTAATTCTTTTGCTTCCATTAATTCTCTTGTTCATATGAAAAAGGAATGGCCTGGAAAGTGCTTTTAGTGCTCAATTTTGCCCATTTATTTTCTGTTAGTAAAATCCTTAATCACAATGCAGTCCTTGGTGAGAGGACTAAAGATATGCATTGTGAATGAAAATGAAAACAGGAGAGCACAGAAGAAAGACCGGGCAGGTTCAGTCTCCAATGCCACTGTGGTTCTATTAGCCCCAGAAAGTAAAATTAAGAGGCTGTGCTCAGAGCACACAGATCAGCGCATACATTTGGCAACACCCAACTCCACAAAATCATTGAATTCCAAGAAGGAGGAATTATCACCCTGAAAAACATGACACAGTTGCAGTTCATCTACCCTGAGTCCTCCTATCTCTTCAGACATATACTTGTGTCTTTTTCACCCTTGCAGGTAAACCAGAAGTGCCAACACATTTGAGGTACAATCAACATGATCAGTTAGCATGAGCTGGGCTGTATTGGGCAGTCTGGGAGACTGGGCCTGAGGTCAGGGGAGAGCAAGCTCATGAACCCAAAGGAAAGCAGTATCAGGGCACCCATCTGGTGTACCTTGACCTTCAAATAAATCACATCAGTAGACCAAATCACATCATAGCACACCAACACTACAATGTTTTACATTTTCAAAACATTTTTGGTCTAAGTAGCTTGGACTTTTTCAAAGAAATATCATTGCTATTCTAGTTCTGCTTTTAGTAAGTAGAATGGTGGATTTCTGTAGTATTAAGCATAGGACAAAGCTTCTAGCATTGTTTTGTGCTAGATGAGGTTGGTAATTGGTGAGAAGTATAAAATTAAAGGAGACATGTATATAAAAATGAAATAAGTCTGGAAACATGATTCTAGCAAGCATTCACAGTAGTTCATTTTTTGTTTCTTTTTCTTTCCTAACAACTACATGGCTCTCGGTCCTTTTAAACCTGCTCTTAGGAATGTCCTAGAACCACATTTGTGATTTTCAGCTAGTTATTACCTCTTTACATTTTAAGAGTTTCTTTTTTCTTTATAAAAAATAAGCCTCACCTGTCTGTAATTCTAGCTACTCAGGAGGCAGAGATCAGGAGGATCGAGGTTTGAAGTCAGTCCTAGGCAAATGGTTCAAGAGCCATAACACAAAATGGTTCATGTTGTAGAGTGCCTGCCTAGCAAGGATGAGGCCTTGAGTTCAAACCCAGCACCTCAAAAAAAAAAGAAGAGGAATTTCAAAATCAAAAGAGTCCGAGAAAGAATTTTTGTTGTTTTGGAAATAACCAGTCCTTTCTAGCAGTCTTCCTTGGTGCATCTATGAATATGGGTGGCCTTTGTGTGTTAGTATTTCTTCAAATAAGAAAGGCCCCAGGAGTCTTTGCTCCCATTTCCTGCATGAAGGCAGGAAATGTTTCTCTCCCTTTCTTGCCAGGCCCTGCACCCCATCTGTACTTTATTCTGTTATACTAGAATAAATCCTTGCTAAAACTTAAAAAAAAAAAGGCCCCAAAAGTCAGAGGAAGTCCCAGTTGATTAAGTGGAACTTCATTAATTATTTTAAAATGGCTAGACTATTAAAATATTTTTCTGGTCATTCCTTCACATAAGCCAAGAAATCGTTACTGGATTACATCTTTGGATGTTTAGAAACATCCAAAGAATATAATAGGAAATGGTGCTGAAAATAATTTCAGACCTTTCATTTTCCATTTTACTTCTTTGTTATTTGGAAGAGTGCCCATTCAATTTTTAATGTATTTTCTGATAATATGGCAATAGCATATGTGTTACTGAGTAACATAGTTCCTTTCTACTATCTCAACCTTAAGTATCAGATAAGACCATTTTATTTTATTTTTTTATTGGCTGGCCTTAAACTCCTAGTCCTCCTGTCTCAGCCTCCCAAGTGCTGGGATTACAGGCACGTACCACACACCTAGTCAGAAAGAATTTTAATTAAAGAAAAAAACTAACAAACTTGGAAAACAGAACATACTAAGGTTGTGGAATATTTAACAGAGTTTTTTTCAGAATGATTCCATTATGTCTGAGAAACATTACCCATTCTTTTTCATGCAATCAAAAAAAATACTTGGTTGAAGACAATAATAAAGTTTATATTTTCATGATTGCACATCTCAGAAGTTCATTAAGTTTGTTCCAAGAATTTATCAGTTTCTATTGATTTATTCTTGTTAACAAGGGCAGAAATTTTGAATTAAAGTTTTATATGAGACCTGTGTCCTATAGGATTTAAAATAAACCAGTCCAGATGACACATGAGCATGATCCAGAATATCACTAATGAGAATAAGGCAAGATTCCAAGGTGCATTGCATGTCCATGTTTATATATGTTATATATCAAAACATGGGCTTGTGTTTCACATATCTAAGGGTTTTACTTGGTTTTTGATATTTTTAATGACCTATCCAGAACCCTTTTCATCATTTCTTGACTACTACAAAATCTCTACTTCACTTTTGCTAGCCCCTGGAATGCTTACCCCCCCCCCCCCACCCCAGGTCTTATCATTTCCAGAAATCCTTCACCCTGATTATTTCTCTTTGGTCACAACATTTTTCTTTCAACTTCTTCCTTTTACCAGCCCTTTCAAAATAGTTCTTTCCATCCTCCTCCCCACCTCACCAGTTCTCCTCCATGTGTCCTGTGGCATCTGCTCCTGCCTCTTTGTTTCTCACTGCTCACTAAGGGCCCTTAGCTGGAACCTTGTCTGGGCAGACCTGGTCCTTGGGAATATGTATTTTGAAAGGTGATCAGCTTTCATCTCTTTGTGATGTCCTTTCTCTAACACTTCCCTCTTCTTGCAGTTTGTTGGCTTACCATTCCAGAGTCCTTTGTGAAGAAGGAGGAGGAGGGGGTGGAGGAGAGGGGAAGGAGGGGAGTAGGAGAAGGAGAAAGGGAGAGAAAGAGGAGGAAGAGGAGGAGGAGGAAGGGGAAGAAGAAAGAAGAAAGAAGAAGAAGAAAGAAGAAGGAAGAAGAAGAAGAAAGAAGGAAGAAGGAAGAAGGAAGAAAGAAGAAGAAGAAAGAAGGAAGAAGAAGAAAGAAGGAAGAAGAAGGAAGAAGAAGAAGAAGAAGGAAGAAGAAGAAGAAGAAAGAAGAAAGAAGAAAAGAAGAAGAAGGAAGAAGAAGAAGAAGACAACATACCATACACTTGCCTGTCTCTGCCCCAAAGTGACCCATGTCACTTCATCTCTGTTCTAGAGGCCAATAGAACTGCAAGGGTGGCAGGAAATTGTGGAGGTACATAGAGATACTGATGAGTTTTAACACTTTCTTTGACATTGGCCTTGTAGGATTGTTTTGAGAATTAAATAGGATAACATTTGCAAAATATTTAGCTCAGTGATTGGTAGGTAGTTTGCTCAATAATTATTATATTGTTTGGTATCCAGATAAATAAGAGGTTTCATTTTCTCATTCTAAGTAAATAAATTAGCATTCTATTTTATATTCATGTATTTCGGTGAGTTTGGTTAGTACAAGCCCAAACCAGAAAGGCTGCCTCACACTCAGAGTACAGATAAAACCACAATTCTGGGTCCGTGTAAACAAAGACCAAAGCCTGGAAGTACCACTGCATGGAGTCTCATCTTGGGGGGATTTTAGTCAGCAGCTCTGTGCCTTTCTTGGAACTGTACCAGGTGCTATATGTTTTTTCTTCTGGTTTTAGCTGGGCTCTCAATATAAGAACCCAGTGTGTCTTTAAGTTGCCCAGTGGTTGACTAGGACTTACTCTTACTTAGTCTAAATTGGTCCTGTTCTAGTATTGCATCCTCTCACAGTCCATTCCCCATGTCCTATTGGCTGGTAGAGAGCACTCATCTTAATTCTTGCACTGTGCATGGTCTGCTTTATGTCCCATTTGTTATCTAGCTATTGAGCAAACACATACGGTGTTTACTAAGAAGAAGACAATCTTCTAAGTGATGCATATATTTTATTTCTCACAAACGAGACACTCGTTTATATGTAAATGTAGGCGTATCTATAGGTGTGAGTATGTATATGTGTGTAGGTAAGTGTATGTATATGTATGATATGTTTGTGTGTATATGTATGCTTGTGTGTGTGGGTATGTGTGTGTGTGTATCTGTCCATGAAACCAGAAGTTAAGTAACTTTCTTAAGGTCACATAATCAAGCCATAAAAGCCAGAGTCAGTTTTTCAACTCAGGCTTTGACTTTTGAATTTATACTGTTAGCTACTGTGTTGTGCTTTCTCCTACTGAATTTTAATTGTTGGTTAACCTCTCTCACTTTTCAAGACCATAAAACCTTGAGGGCAGGCTTTTTTTTTTTTTTTAAATCTCTATATCCTTTGAGCTAAGACTGGGTCCAGGCAGGCCCAGGATAAAGTGCCTTTCCACAGAGAGGGTAGAGGTCACTGCAATTGTATGTCTGGGTCACATAACTTAATGACTCTTTTTTTTTTTTTGCAGTGCTGGGGCTTGAACTCAGGGCCTCACCATGAGCCACTCCATTAGCTCTTTTTGGTAATGGATTTTTTCAAGATATTGTCTCGGAAACTATTTGCCCTGGCTGGCTTCAAACGGTGATCCTCCTGATCTCTGCCTCCTGAGTAGCTAGGAGTATAAGCATGAGCCACTCACTGGCTTTTAATGACTTTCATTTTTTTCTTTTTGAGACAGGGCCCAGGCTGGTCACACAATCCTCTTGCCTTAGCTTCCTGAGTGCTGGGATTATAGACGTGTGTCACCACACATCTTTATACACATAGTTGGTGGTCTCTAATTATTCAAGGAACTTTAAGCTCATTTCATTCTATGCTTTGTGGGACAAATTGTGACATTTTGTAATAAAAAAAAATAACTTTCAACAGTTTCCTAGAACATTGTAACAATTTCATGGAAATTCCAATTTCCCTCTGTCCCCTGTTGTTTATGATTCTGGGAAATATGTTTTAGTTATGCCTGTTCAAGGTTTGTGAAACCTTGGGAACCTTTGTGCCAGTGTAGTTTCATTCTGTACTGTCTGCACTAGAGTGCTGACTTTGGGAATAGATTCCACCAAAAAACCAGCTTTGCAGGCTTTGAAGGATAAGCAGATGCCTTACCTGCATTCTCAGTGGTTTTCCTTGGAATCATCCCTAAGCCACATTTCAAGGAGTTGATTTGCATCAAAATTTTATATTCCCCGTGAGCTGCATCATTTAAGAAATATACTTGTTGCAAGTGATGACTGGTTAGAAATAAATCTTCCCAATGTTAGCTCCATGTAGGGATAATCACCAGAGTTTAAAATCAAAACCATATTTTTCTAACAACACAGCTTTTTCATGGATATCAAGCTGGAATTTTCCTCATGTTGTTTCTAATCGTAAGGAGGGCTTCGCTTCGCTTTGCTTCGCTTTGCTTTGCTTTGCTTCGCTTTGCAGAAGTTTTTGACTCCTTCTGATCCTTGTTTCTCTGACCCTACTTTATTTCTCTCTCTCTCTCTCTCGTTTGTTTCTGTTTGGAATATTTTGAGAAAATATAGTCTCCCTGTGGTCAGTCCCCATGTCAGCATTCACTGACTCACTCATATGGTCTACATGCTCTTTAACTTTGTACTGTTAACCTAACTTGCATCTGATTTTCTTTTTCCAAAACTGGAAGTGGTTGCATATGTCTTTGTATGATCAAATAGTTAGAATTATGTCAAAATTATTTGCTCCCTCTTTATGTCCCCTGTTTTCCCCCACCTCCAATGTTGGAATCGAACCATCAGTGCATTTATGGTTGGAGAGCACCTTGAGGGAGGAAATATTTCTGTTTCCTCCTGAGGGCAATCTAGTAAGTTCTGCTAATACACTAAGAGGTGTGAGTCAGTCTGGCAAGGCAAAAGGATCATATGGTTGAATTCAGATCCTGAAGCAGTTACTTTGGATATAAACTTTGTCTCTATTTGTGACACATTAAGGGCTATGGGGCTGGAAAGATTAAAAACAACAGCATTTGGGTTGTAGATTTGAATTACATGTTCAATATTACTTGTGCTAGCTAGACATGGTATAAAAAGCATAGTAACTGACAGCTAAAGGTCAATGCCTCATACTTTCACAATTAGAGCATGCATATGTGCACTTATCTAGAGAGGTATGCATACATTTTTTTTTTGAACTCTTGGCCTTACATTTGCTAGGCAGGTGCTCTTACGCTTGAGCCACTCTGTCAGACCTATACATTTATTTATTTATGGTTTTTCTTATTCCAGGAAAGAATTTAAAGTTGTCACAATGTACATACCATATTTCTACATGATATGAAGAGATTAGTACAATTGAAGACAAGTGAGAGTATGAGAACCACAAATGAGGGTAGAAAGATGCAGATGGAGTTAGGCATTACCTTATTACATGAAATGCGTCCTGTAAGGATATTTGTCGTGTTGGCTATCAAATATTCTCCAAATTTCCCAACAGCTACTATACAGAAGTAAGCTCCAAAGTGACACAGATGCAGCAAAGACATTCCTGATGCGAAAGAGACTAGCAAGGAGTCTCTCATAAAAGGGTGCTGGGTAATAATAAGTCCTCAGCAACATCCCCTGAGTACACACAGGATCGAGTTTATTGGGCCACTGCTGATCTTGTGCACCTGTGGCTGTCTGACTCTCATCCTCCAGAAGTAGCTGTTTTTCATTTATGGAGCTGTTTATTGTTCACTATGGCTTGGGAATCTTTGTGAGAGGGAGGACATAAAATGATATTGATTTTCTAGATGAAAAGAGGCAATAATATTTTGGCAACTGAGGTATGATCAATGTGTAATCAGAAGAATTGAATATATTTTTATCCTGGAAGCGACTTCTTAATTTCACTGAGTTATTATGGCTAATTTTGCTGACTGTTATTTGATGATATTTGAATATGACTCCTATAACTTCTGGTATGTGTATGAAGGAATATGGCAGAGGTTAAGAGCTTAAAAGAGAAATTTCTTTTGCTTCAGACTCTTATAAAAAAAAGACCATTTATTTGTAAAAGCAAGACATTCATTATAGGAGGTTTAGAGAACACAGGAATAGACAAATGGTCTGAAATCTAAAATCTTATCACCCAGACATAACTTTGACATGTTTTATAGTATATGTCTTTTGTATATTGTGTGTACAATGACTTAATTTCTTCATTTTATGAGGATTACCTACCAAAGTCATAGAAACTAGCATTATAGTGTCTCTACTTATGATTAAATAAAACTATTGATTTTCTATTTACATTGAACACACATATATGTCCTAAGATACTGTGGAACAGGAATAAAAACACAACACCAAAGCTTTGAGTTTAAAGATAGCGTCCTGAGATAAAGTTTGACATTTGTATACACATTGTATACAAATACCTGAGAGAACACCTTCAAGGGAGGAAGTCTCTCATGGTTTCAGAGTGAGGTTTACTATTACTTGGCTCCATAAGCTTGGACAGAGCGTCATGGTAGCAGAGGTGTATGGTGGAGGAGCCTGCTTACCTCACGGGGAATAGGAAGCAAAGAGGGGGAAGGGACTAGCTATTAGGTTTAACCTTCAAAGGTACCCCTCCTAGGACTTTCTTCCTCCAGCCAGGCCCCACTTCCTGAATTTCCCATAACCTTTCAAAGAAGTGCCACTAACTGGGGACCAAGTGTTCAACACACACTTTATCACCACCTTGGCCCTTTTCCCTTTCCCTGCTTTTAAGTTTTTTTTTTTACTTTTTAAAACAGTTAATCCTATTACTCCTCAGTTTCACACAGACAAAATGTTCTTGACATAATGGTGGTTCAGAAAGTGACATGCATCACACAAATGCAATGAAGTATTGTCCTTGTTATCTAACAATGGTAGCTTGGAAACTGAGCAAGAACTCAATGACCAGGTCCCTGACCGTGTGCTCTTGACCCTTTAATACTGAAAAAAGAGGACAACACAAGAAAAGAAATGAGAAGGAACAGGCCAAGTTAGTGACTTGAGGCCATGAATTCAAGTCTGTGCTCCTCCAAACAAGTGGCAGTCTGTGCCTACGCCTTTGTCTGGCCTTCTTTAAAGCATGTGTGAAATCAAACATATTTTATAACTTTCGGTATACTAACTCAATGCAGTTTTTGAAGATGCATTTCTCACGTATCATATCTGTTCTTTATTTTGATCTTTACCCACCATAGCAGAACATGCTGTCCCCTGGGTTAAGTCTAAGCAAGAGACATCTGAGTAAGGATAGAGATCTGTAGCTTCTGGCATCTCCTCCAGTTTCCATCATTCTCTTACTAGTGTCAACCATTCCATTTGCTTATTTCCACTGCTTTTTATAAAATGCTAGTGGTGAGTATAACAAAGCATTTCCAGTTCTTCTCACACTACCCATATTGCTCACTTTGTTCTGGCAAGGTGAGGGGTTGATTGGCTTCAGGAAGGTCCCCATATCATGGCTCAAGATGTTCGTCTGGATGCCAAGGGAAAAATTAGAATGTGAACTAAAGCGGTCTTAACATATGTATGTATTTTTATATATTTATTATATATACATATACACATTATATCTCATATTTCTGCCAGGGGAAGTCTCAGTGTGATTTTTAAAAGCATTTTTATTAGCACATATTAGTTGTACAGGGGGTTTCATTGTGACATTTCCATATATGCTTATAATGTACCTTGGTTAGGTTTACCCCCCACCATCTCTCCCTCATCCCCCTCCCCCTACTTAAAACAATTACAACAGATTTCATTGTTCTATTTCATGTAAGAATATAAAGTACATCAAACATAATTCATCCTCCTTTACTCCCTCTACTCCCCCTTCCCCTCCCACAATTATCCACCCCTTCCCAGGACCTGTTTTACAATCCCGTCCTTCATTTTTGAGTTCATATACATTGTTCAAAGAGGTTTCACGATGGTATTTCATCTGTGAATATACTGTACTTAGTTCCTCTATTACTCTCCCTTACCCTTCCCCCACCTCCTATTATACAACACCTTTTATTATGTTTTGTTATGCTATCTTTCTTACAGATGTATTTCAATAGTTTGCTATCATTCTCTTTTTCTCTTTCTCCTTCTGAGTTCCACCAAACAGTCCCACTATTACACACATGTTTTCCATATAAATGTGTATATGATCATGTTTGCATTTGTATATACATTTATCTTTTAGATCTGTCTTCCACATATGAAAGAAAACACGTAACCTTTGTCTTTCTGAGCCTGGCTTACTTTGCTTAACATGATGTTCTCTAGTTCTATCCATTTACCTGCAAACAACATAATTTCGTTCTTCATTATGGCTGAATAATATTCCCTTGTGTATATATAAATCATATTTTCTTAATCCATTCATCAATTGCAGGGCATCTGGGCTGTTTCTGTTCCTTGACTATTTTAAATAGTGATACAACAAACTTGAGTGTGCAAGTGTCTCTATTGTACCCTATTTACATTCCTTCAGGTATACGCCTAGAAGTGGTATCACTGGATTAGATTGTAATCTTCCTACTTTTGCCTACTGTAATTGGGATTATAGATTTGAACCACCATGCCCAGCTTGTTTGTTGATATGGGATCTCAATAACTTTTTTTGCCTGTGCTAGCTTTGAACCGAGATCCTCCAGATCTCTACCACCCATCCCCTAAGTAGCTGGGATTACAGATGTGAGCCACCACACCTAGATCTTTTTTTGCAGCCCAGGCTGGCTTCAAACTACCAGTTCTGCTGCCTCAGCTTTCCAAGTGTCAGCATTGTAGATGTTCTTCGCCATACATGGCTTAATAGTTTTTTGTTTGTTTGGGCAGTTTCTGGGGTTTGAACTATCTATCTATTCCCAGACTAATACTATAGGAATCTCACAGGATTCTCTTGGTATTGCTGCATTCTGTCAGGTATTGTACAATTTAGATTGTCCCATTACTAATGTAGCACATTTACACCTGATTAAGGTGATGTCTGCCAGGCCTTTCCACTGAAAGTTTCTCAAACTCCTTTTGGTGATTTGAAGTTCTGTTTCTCATTAAACTTTCAATTTGTTCATTAATTTAAATCTGTTTGGACTCATGGTTTCCTAGTTTGTTAATTAGAAGGGTATTCACAGCATAATTTATAATATATATGTATAAATACATAAATAAGCTATGTTGCCCAGATAGGCCTAGAACTCCTGCCCTCAAATGATCCTTTCACTTTCCCAGTAGCTGCGACTACAGTTGCTTGCCACTTCACTGAGCTTATAATCACTATTTTTAATTTTGATGCTTAAATTATCCTTGATTTGGCCAGTGCCAGCTCCTTCATGCTGGCTTCGATTGTGGGTTTGACATTTCTTCATCATTATTCTCTGAGCAGTTCCTCGATTTCTGACACAACAAAATTTTACATACTTCCTTGCTCCAGCTCTGGCATCCTTTTTCCAAGAAAACTAGGCTACTATTAGTAGAGAATCATACTAATAATCCCAAGATGTGGGTGTTAGATGTGTTCTGTGTTATTGAACAGGCACTCTCAGTGGGCAGAGCTTGGGGGTTATATGCATGTATAAAGACGCACCTTCATGCATGTTCTTTATCTCCTATACCATTCAACATGAGAGTCATGCATTCACACATAACTCCAATTTCAACC
This sequence comes from Castor canadensis, assembly GCF_047511655.1. Lineage (NCBI taxonomy): Eukaryota > Metazoa > Chordata > Mammalia > Rodentia > Castoridae > Castor > Castor canadensis. The sequence goes on along the minus strand of NC_133390.1, from coordinate 111,361,919 downwards.
TGACACCGAGATTTCTTTCTAGTTTTCTTTCCACATTTGTGTCTTCTTTCTCTGAGCATGAGAAACCTGACTCTTGATGGCTTTAATTTACTTGTTCAATTAATCCCGGGTTTGGAACTTATATTTGCATCCACCCTCCTGTGTACATGGACACCTCTTTTCATTTGGAATGAAATGCTCTGTGCTGGGCTATACCTCAAGGTACTCTTTTTATCACACTTGGTTGTCACACTCTGTGCCGGTAGCCCCTATCTATGCCTGGATGCCGTCATTACCCTGTTTGAACTCTGACAGTCCACAGCAGGCTGCCCCTTTTGGTAGACACACATCTTACCCAGATCAGGCTCTGTCATCTGCTGTGCGGCAGCCATCGTGGGTATGATACTGATACTGTGCTTTTAGGTAATAACTCATTTAAGAACAGGTGTCTACCCTATACTGCTCAAGTTCATGGCTCTTGGACTATATTTTTTTGGAAGAGAAGGGAAAAAAAAAGGGAGGAAGAAAGAGTAAAAGCAGAGGAAGGTCTATTTCAAATTCTAAAATTGAAAAAAATAACAATGTACCCTATGTATTTGTTGTTCATAATAAGGAGAAATAAGGCTTTCGTTAGGGCTTTAAAAAGACTAAAATATTAACCATGTTTTTAAATTTTCCGTTTATTTTTTTCTTAGGGGACTGATGTAATGCTGGATAATTAGACTTGGGTTTCTAATTTATATTCTTATTTGAGACCAGAAGGAAGTCTCTTAATATGCAATCTTTCCTTTTTTAAAAAAATATGCCCAGAAGGATTGGGAATTAGCAATTATTGGTGAGAGATTAGGTTATAAAACTATTATAGGGAATTCCAAGATGGCGGCTAGAGGTAGGAAGCAGAAAGCGACCCTCCTATAGTGAAATCTTGGAGAGACGCTGGAGACACACTTTGCAGGCATAATCACCGAGAAAAGGCATAACTTTGACCCCTCCACATCTCCAGCCGTGCAGAGAATCTCCACTTCACGTTAAACACAGAACCGAGGAGGGCCCCCGGGGCCGCCAGTGGCCGGCGCCCATACGGCTTGGGAAGACGCGGACCAGGTGAGCTTCACGGTACCGCGGTTCCCCCACAGACAAGCCTGGGCCAGAGCAGCATAGCCCCCTGGACAGACTGACCTCCACCCGGGAAAAAAAGAGAAACTGAGTACTAAGCAATAAGAACAGTTAAGACACGCTGGAAAGAGGGTGGGGCGCCCTGAGCGCTGAAGATTGGGGGAAGGGAATCCTTCCCGGGACTGTAAATAAACGAGCCGGGTGGGCCGGAGAGGCTCTGGCGGGAGTGGGGCGCGCGCCCAGCAACCAGGAGCAGGGACGCTTGTGAGAGGAGGGAAGACCCACTTCCCACGTGAACTGTAAATAAACACGCAGGCCTGACAACGTGGGGCAGTGTCACCTTTCCCAGTGCTTGGAAAGGGGAAAGCCTGTAGCAGAGGCCCCCGCACAGGAGAACTCTGAGCAAACAAAGCCTGCGGGACCAGGTGAGGGCTAGCTCACCCCAGAGATCTGCATAAATAACGCCGCCAGCTACAGGCTGAGAGCAGCAGGCAGGCAAGCCACAGTTGCAGATACCACTCTCAGAACTGCCTCCAGACGCTTTTTTTTTCTTTTTCTCCCTACCTTTGATGAGAGAACAACCGAATTACACCTGAAAGCCGAAAAACTTACTGAAACCGTATTGCATTTGAACTGGGGACACTTGGTGGGGCTTTTTTTTTTTTCTTCTGTGTGTGTGTGAGTGTAGTTTTGTTCTACTTTATGCATCCCCTTTGATGAGACAACTACGGAACAACATCTGAGGCACCAACTCCAGGACTGGAGATTGAGACGGACATCCAAATTATTAAGACTGAAATTGCATTGCATATAAACTTGGAAGTTTTTTGGTTTTTTGTTTTTTTTTTTAATTTTCTATTTTCCATTTTATTTTAATTCATTTTTATATATAGATATTACTTTCATATACTTATTTTTTTTATCTTTGATTTTCAATCCTCTCTCTGTCTCTCTATTGTCTGTTCAGCTTACTGTCGATTAGTACACTAACACTCCCTGTTTATACCTTTGAAACTCTCTTGTCTGATACCTTGTTCTGCTTTCTCCCTCTTGTCTCTATATTTGTTTTCCCCTTTTCTTTAACTTCTTGCTTTCCATCTCAGCTCACTCTTCCATTCTCAATATTACCACTGTTATTATTACAAGCTCGAAAATACTTAATTACACACAGTACAGGGACAGTAACAACACCAAGGACAATGACAGGAAGACAGAAAAAAAAAGGAAACCAGTTTCCCCACAACAAAAAATTAGTACAGGAACCAGAGGGGAATGAAGAGAACAGAAACTCAGAGCCAGACTCCAACAAAATGAAGATAAACTATGCCAAAGGACCCAATGAAGCCCACAAGAATAATTTAAAAGAAGACATACTACAAGTACTCAATGAGAATTTTATAGAGATGATACTGGATAGGGTCAACCAAAATGTACAGGAGACACTCAAGAAATTCCAAGACAATAAAAATAGAGAATTTGAAAAAGCAAAAGAAGAAATAAAGGAAACCATAGAAGCACTGTATAAACACCAAAGTGAAAGAGAGAACACAATGAATAAATGGATAAATGAACTCAGGACAAAAATAGACAACAATAAAGAAGAAAACAGCCAGGATATGGAAAACCTCAGAAAAAAGAACGAAACAGAACTGCAAAACAAAACAGAAGGCCAATCCAGCAGAATAGAACAAACAGAAGACAGAATCTCAGAACTTGAAGATGAAATGGTAATTAAAGGAAAAACTGAAGAACTATTAATTAAACAACTCAAGACCTGTGAAAAGAAAATGCAAGAACTCACCGACTCCATCAAAAGACCAAACTTGAGAATCATGGGCATCAAAGAAGGAGAAGAGGTGCAAGCGAAGGGAATGCGTAATATATTCAACAAAATAATAACGGAAAATTTCCCAAATCTAGAGAAAGATATTCCCATACAAATGCAAGAGGCCTCCAGGACACCAAACAGACCAGATCAAAATAGAACTACAACACGACATATCATCATTAAAACAACAAGTTCAGAAACTAAGGAAAGAATATTGAAGGCTGTAAGAGAGAAAAAACAAGAAACATACAAAGGTAAACCCATCAAAATCACAGCAGACTTCTCAACAGAAACATTAAAAGCAAGAAGAGCGTGGGGTGAGATCTTCCGGGCACTGAATGAAAATAACTTCAACCCCAGGATACTCTACCCAGCAAAGCTATCATTCAAAATAGATGGAGCAATAAAAGTCTTCCATGATAAGCAGAAACTAAAACAATATGTGACCACAAAGCCACCATTACAAAAGATTCTGCAAGGGATCCTGCACACAGAAAGTGACACCCAACTTAACCATGAAAAGGCAGGCAGCACCAAACCACAGGATAAGAAAAAGCAAGACAGTAGAGAGTAACATCAAGTTAGGTACACACAATCAAACCTTCAAACAACTAAGATAACTAAATGGCAGAAATCACCACATACCTATCAGTACTAACACTTAATGTTAATGGACTTAATTCACCCATCAAAAGACACCGTTTGACAAAATGGATTAAAAAAGAAGATCCAACAATTTGTTGCTTACAGGAGACTCATCTCACCGACAGAAATAAGCATATGCTCAGGATGAAAGGCTGGAAGAAGATTTACCAAGCCAATGGCCCCCAAAAACAAGCAGGAGTAGCAATACTTATCTCTGGGAATTCCAAGATGGCGGCTAGAGGTAGGAAGCAGAAAGTGAGCCTCCTATAGTGAAATCTTGGAGAGACGCTGGAGACACACTTTGCAGGCATAATCACCGAGAAAAGGCATAACTTTGACTCCTCCACATCTCCAGCCGGCACAGAGAATCTCCACTTCACGTTAAACGGAGAACCAAGGAGGCCCCCGGGGCCGCCAGTGGCCGGCGCCCATACGGCTTGGGAAGACGCGGACCAGGTGTGCTTCGCGGTACCGCGGTTCCCCCACAGACAAGCCTGGGCCAGAGCAGCATAGCCCCCTGGACAGACTGACCTCCACCCGGGAAAAAAAGAGAAACTGAGTACTAAGCAATAAGAACAGTTAAGACACGCTGGAAAGAGGGTGGGGCGCCCTGAGCGCTGAAGATTGGGGGAAGGGAATCCTTCCCGGGACTGTAAATAAACGAGCCGGGCGGGCCGGAGAGGCTCTGGCGGGAGTGGGGCGCGCCAGCAACCAGGAGCGGGGACGCTTGTGAGAGGAGGGAAGACCCACTTCCCACGTGAACTGTAAATAAACACGCAGGCCTGACAACGCGGGGCAGTGTCGCCTTTCCCAGTGCTTGGAAAGGGAAAAGCCTGTAGCAGAGGCCCCCCTCCCCCGCACAGGAGAACTCTGAGCAAACAAAGCCTGTGGGACCAGGTGAGTGCTAAGCTCACCCCAGAGATCTGCATAAATAACGCTGCCAGCTACAGGCTGAGAGCAGCAGGCAGGCAAGCCACAGTTGCAGATACCACTCTCAGAACTGCCTCCAGACGCTTTTTTTTTCTTTTTCTCCCTACCTTTGATGAGAGAACAACCGAATTACACCTGCAAGCCGAAAAACTTACTGAAACTGTATTGCATTTGAACTGGGGACACTTGGTGGGGCTTTTTTTTTTTTTTTTTTTCTTCTGTGTGTGTGTGAGTGTAGTTTTGTTCTACTTTATGCATCCCCTTTGATGAGACAACTACAGAACAACATCTGAGGCACCAACTCCAGGACTGGAGATTGAGACGGACATCCAAATTATTAAGACTGAAATTGCATTGCATATAAACTTGGAAGTTTTTTTGTTTTTTTTGTTTTTTTTTAATTTTCTATTTTCGATTTTATTTTAATTCATTTTATAAATAGATATTACTTTCATATACTTATTTTTTATTTTTTTTATCTTTGATTTTCAATCCTCTCTCTGTCACTCTATTGTCTGTTCAGCTTACTGTCGATTAGTACACTAACACTCCCTGTTTATACCTTTGAAACTCTCTTGTCTGATACCTTGTTCTGCTTTCTCCCTCTTGTCTCTATATTTGTTTTCCCCTTTTCTTTAACTTCTTGCTTTCCATCTCAGCTCACTCTTCCATTCTCAATATTACCATTGTTATTATTACAAGCTCGAAAATACTTAATTACACACAGTACAGGGACAGTAACAACACCAAGGACAATGACAGGAAGACAGAAAAAACAAGGAAACCAGTTTCCCCACAGCAAAAAATTAGTACAGGAACCAGAGGGGAATGAAGAGAACAGAAACTCAGAGCCAGACTCCAACAAAATGAAGATAAACTATGCCAAAGGACCCAATGAAGCCTACAAGAATAATTTAAAAGAAGACATACTACAAGTACTCAATGAGAATTTTATAGAGATGATACTGGATAGGGTCAACCAAAATGTACAGGAGACACTCAAGAAATTCCAAGACAATAAAAATAGAGAATTTGAAAAAGCAAAAGAAGAAATAAAGGAAACCATAGAAGCACTGTATAAACACCAAAGTGAAAGAGAGAACACAATGAATAAATGGATAAATGAACTCAGGACAAAAATAGACAACAATAAAGAAGAAAACAGCCAGGATATGGAAAACCTCAGAAACAAGAACGAAACAGAACTGCAAAACAAAACGGAAGGCCAATCCAGCAGAATAGAACAAACAGAAGACAGAATCTCAGAACTTGAAGATGAAATGGTAATTAAAGGAAAAACTGAAGAACTATTAATTAAACAACTCAAGACCTGTGAAAAGAAAATGCAAGAACTCACCGACTCCATCAAAAGACCAAACTTGAGAATCATGGGCATCAAAGAAGGAGAAGAGGTGCAAGCCAAGGGAATGCGTAATATATTCAACAAAATAATAACGGAAAATTTCCCAAATCTAGAGAAAGATATTCCCATACAAATGCAAGAGGCCTCCAGGACACCAAACAGACCAGATCAAAATAGAACTACTCCACGACATATCATCATTAAAACAACAAGTTCAGAAACTAAGGAAAGAATATTGAAGGCTGCAAGAGAGAAAAAACAAGTAACATACAAAGGTAAACCCATCAAAATCACAGCAGACTTCTCAACAGAAACATTAAAAGCAAGAAGAGCGTGGGGTGAGATCTTCCGGGCACTGAATGAAAATAACTTCAACCCCAGGATACTCTACCCAGCAAAGCTATCATTCAAAATAGATGGAGCAATAAAAGTCTTCCATGATAAGCAGAAACTAAAACAATATGTGACCACAAAGCCACCATTACAAAAGATTCTGCAAGGGATCCTGCACACAGAAAGTGACACCCAACTTAACCATGAAAAGGCAGGCAGCACCAAACCACAGGATAAGAAAAAGCAAGACAGTAAAGAGTAACATCAAGTTAGGTACACACAATCAAACCTTCAAACAACTAAGATAACTAAATGGCAGGAATCACCACATACCTATCAGTACTAACACTTAATGTTAATGGACTTAATTCATCCATCAAAAGACACCGTTTGACAAAATGGATTAAAAAAGAAGATCCAACAATTTGTTGCTTACAGGAGACTCATCTCACCGACAGAAATAAGCATATGCTTAGGAAGAAAGGCTGGAAGAAGATTTACCAAGCCAATGGCCCCCGAAAACAAGCAGGAGTAGCAATACTTATCTCTGACAAAGTAGACTTCAAACCTACATTGATCAAACGAGATAAAGAAGGACATTCCATACTAATAAAAGGGGAAATAGACCAAAAGGAAATAATAATCATCAATCTGTACGCACCCAATGTCAACGCACCCAATTTCATCAAACATACCCTGAAAGACCTAAAAGCATATATAAACGCCAACACAGTGGTTGTGGGAGACTTTAACACTCCATTATCATCAATAGATAGGTCATCCAAACAAAAACTCAATAAAGAAATCCAAGATCTAAAATATGCAATAGACCAAGTGGACCTAGTAGATGTCTACAGAACATTTCATCCAACCTCTACACAATATACATTCTTCTCAGCAGCCCATGGAACCTTCTCCAAAATAGATCATATCCTAGGGCACAAAGCAAGCCTCAGCAAATATAAGAAAATAGAAATAATACCATGCATACTATCTGACCACAATGCAGTAAAAGTAGAACTCAACAACAAAAGGAAAGACAAAAAACATGCAAACAGCTGGAAACTAAATAACTCATTACTTAATGAAGAATGGATCATCGATGCAATAAAAGAGGAAATTAAAAAGTTCCTAGAAGTCAATGAAAATGAAAACACAACCTACCGGAACCTATGGGACACAGCTAAGGCAGTCTTGAGAGGAAAGTTTATAGCCATGAGTGCATATATTAAAAAGATTGAAAGATCCCAAATCAATGACCTAATGATACATCGCAAACTCCTAGAAAAACAAGAACAAGCAAATCCCAAAACAAATAGAAGGAGAGAAATAATAAAAATAAGAGCTGAAATCAACGAAATAGAAACCAAAAAAACCATACAAAGAATTAATGAAACAAAAAGTTGGTTCTTTGAAAAAATAAACAAGATCGATAGACCCCTGGCAAACCTGACTAAAATGAGGAGAGAAAAAACCCAAATTAGTAGAATCAGGAATGCAAAAGGGGAGATAACAACAAACACCATGGAAGTCCAGGAAATCATCAGAGACTACTTTGAGAACCTATATTCAAATAAATTTGAAAATCTAAAAGAAATGGACAGATTTCTAGATACATATGATCATCCAAAACTGAACCAAGAGGAAATTAATCACCTGAATAGACCTATAACACAAAATGAAATTGAAGCAGCAATCAAGAGTCTCCCCAAAAAGAAAAGTCCAGGACCTGATGGATTCTCTGCTGAATTCTATCAGACCTTTAAAGAAGAACTGATACCAACCCTCCTTAAACTGTTCCATGAAATAGAAAGGGAAGGAAAACTGCCAAACACATTTTATGAAGCCAGTATTACACTTATCCCAAAACCAGGCAAAGACACCTCCAAAAAGGAGAACTATAGGCCAATCTCCTTAATGAACATTGATGCAAAAATCCTCAACAAAATAATGGCAAATCGAATTCAGCAACACATCAAAAAGATTATTCACCACGACCAGGTAGGCTTCATCCCAGGGATGCAGGGGTGGTTCAACATACGAAAATCCATAAACGTAATAAACCACATTAACAGAAGCAAAGACAAAAACCACTTGATCATCTCAATAGATGCAGAAAAAGCCTTTGATAAGATCCAACATCATTTCATGATAAAAGCTCTAAGAAAACTAGGAATAGAAGGAAAGTTCCTCAACATTATAAAAGCTATATATGACAAACCTACAGCCAGCATTATACTTAATGGAGAAAAATTAAAACCATTCCCTCTAAAATCAGGAACCAGACAAGGATGCCCACTATCTCCACTCCTATTCAACATAGTACTGGAATTCCTAGCCAGAGCAATTAGGCAAGAAGAAGGAATAAAAGGAATACAAATAGGTAAAGAAACTGTCAAAATATCCCTATTTGCAGATGACATGATCCTATACCTTAAAGACCCAAAAAACTCTACTCAGAAGCTTCTAGACATCATCAATAGCTATAGCAAGGTAGCAGGATATAAAATCAACATAGAAAAATCATTAGCATTTCTATACACTAACAATGAGCAAATGGAAAAAGAATGTATGAAAACAATTCCATTTACAATAGCCTCAAAAAAAATCAAATACCTAGGTGTAAACCTAACAAAAGACGTGAAAGACCTCTACAAGGAAAACTATAAACTTCTGAAGAAAGAGATTGAGGAAGACTATAGAAAGTGGAGAGATCTCCCATGCTCATGGATTGGTAGAATCAACATAGTAAAAATGTCTATACTCCCAAAAGTAATCTACATGTTTAATGCAATTCCCATCAAAATTCCAATGACATTCATCAAAGAGATTGAAAAATCTACTGTTAAATTTATATGGAAACACAAGAGGCCACGAATAGCCAAGGCAATACTCAGTCAAAAGAACAATGCTGGAGGTATCACAATACCTGACTTCAAACTATATTACAAAGCAATAACAATAAAAACAGCATGGTACTGGCACAAAAACAGACATGAAGACCAGTGGAACAGAATAGAGGATCCAGATATGAAGCCACACAACTATGAGCAACTTATCTTTGACAAAGGAGCTAAAAATATACAATGGAGAAATAGCAGCCTCTTCAATAAAAACTGCTGGGAAAACTGGTTAGCAGTCTGCAAAAAACTGAAACTAGATCCATGTATATCACCCTATACCAAGATTAACTCAAAATGGATCAAGGATCTTAATATCAGACCCCAAACTCTTAAGTTGCTACAAGAAAGAGTAGGAAATACTCTGGAGTTAGTAGGTATAGGTAAGAACTTTCTCAATGAAACCCCAGCAGCATAGCAACTAAGAGATAGCATAGATAAATGGGACCTCATAAAACTAAAAAGCTTCTGTTCATCAAAAGAAATGGTCTCTAAACTGAAGAGAACACCCACAGAGTGGGAGAAAATATTTGCCAATTATACATCAGACAAAGGACTGATAACCAGAATATACAGGGAACTTAAAAAACTAAATTCTCCCAAAACTAATGAACCAATAAAGAAATGGGCATGTGTACTAAACAGAACTTTCTCAAAAGAAGAAATTCAAATGGCCAGAAAACACATGAAAAAATGCTCACCATCTCTAGCAATAAAGGAAATGCAAATTAAAACCACACTAAGATTCCACCTCACCCCTGTTAGAACAGCCATCATCAGCAACACCACCAACAACAGGTGTTGGCGAGGATGCGGGGAAAAAGGAACCCTCTTACACTGTTGGTGGGAATGTAGACTAGTACAACCACTCTGGAAAAAAATTTGGAGGCTACTTAAAAAGCTGGACATCGATCTACCATTTGATCCAGCAATACCACTCTTGGGGATATACCCAAAAGACTGTTACTCCAGAGGCACCTGCACATCCATGTTTATTGCGGCACTATTCACAATAGCCAAGTTATGGAAACAGCCAAGATGCCCCAGCACTGACGAATGGATTAAGAAAATGTGGTATCTATACACAATGGAATTTTATGCAGCCATGAAGAAGAACAAAATGTTATCATTCGCTGGTAAATGGATGGAATTGGAGAACATCATTCTGAGTGAGGTTAGCCTGGCCCAAAAGACCAAAAATCGTATGTTCTCCCTCATATGTGGACATTAGATCAAGGGCAAACACAACAAGGGGATTGGACTATGAGCATATGATAAAAGCGAGAGCACACAAGGGAGGGGTGAGGATAGGTAAGACACCTAAAAAACTAGCTAGCATTTGTTGCCCTTAATGCAGAGAAACTAAAGCAGATACCTTAAAGCAACTGAGGCCAATAGGAAAAGGGGACCAGGAACTAGAGAAAAGGTTAGATCAAAAAGAATTAACCTAGAAGGTAACACCCACGCACAGGAAATCAATGTGAGTCAATGCCCTGTATAGCTTTCCTTATCTCAACAAGCAAAACCCCTTGTTCCTTCCTATTATTGCTTATACTCTCTCTACAACAAAATTAGAGATAAGGGCAAAATAGTTTCTGCTGGGTATTGAGGGGGGGGAGCAGGAGGGGGTGGAGTGGGTGGTAAGGGAGGGGGTCGGGGCAGGAGGGAGAAATGAACCAAGCCTTGTATGCACATATGAATAATAAAAGAAAAATGAAAAAAAAAAAAAAAGACCAGATCAAAGATAAAAAAAAAAATAATAAAAAATAAAGCTATTATAGTTTAAAATAAAGGTCAGCATTACTTCCTTTAATCGCCTCATGCAATTATGCCCCAAGGCATAGATCCTGTCTTTATCCACTGAATTTCACTATAAACCCTTTTACTTTAATCCAGACAAAGTCAAACAGTTATTTTGGACTCCATTTTGGGTCCCACTGAGGTAATTACTACTAAGTAATCTGTGATTGAGTCTGAAAAAATGCATTTAATTATTAATATTAATTGAATAACTATGGAGTTAATAAAACTGCTTGAGGATATTACTTCGGAAATTAATTGAATATAATATATCTATCTTCAAGAAATTATGCCCTTGCCGGCCGCTGGTGGCTCATGCCTATAATCCTAGCTACTCAGGAGGCAGAAATTAGGAGGATTATGGTTCAAAGCCAGCCCAGGCAAATAGTTTGAGAGAATGTATTTTGAAAATATCCAACACAAAAAGGGCTGGTAGAGTGGCTCAAGGTCTAGGCCCTGAGTTCAAGCTCCAGTACTGAAAAAAAAAAAAAGAAATTATTCCCTGAGGTAGATAATAGAGTAGAAATGATTGTTTCCACTTAGATAAAAGGACACTTAAGTGGTGCTTAGTAAATTAAATATTTTCCTAATATTTGGGAGCTGAGGTGATTCAGGGAAGCTAGGTAATTTTATTTATGTAAATTACTAATACGGCAAACATTTCAAATTAGTCAACAAAGTTGGAAAATCCATTGCCTTATCTGAGAATTTTAATATGTAAACAGTAAGCCGAATTTAAAAAATCAGTTATAGAGTCAGTTATTTACTTTGTTATGTAAAATGTAGTAACATGGTCAGGTTAACGCAAAGTAAACAACCTAAAGTCATAAGGCCAAAAAATGTCCATAAGCTTATCCCTTCCTTTTTCTTTTAAAACCCAAGAGCAGTGATAAAATTGCTTAGATTCGGATTTGTTGTCGCTGACTGGCTGGACTTGCTTTGTTCAGGAGTCTTCCTTACCACTGAGTAGAAGAATGGTAGGACTTTAATGCAAGCCATGATTCTGGAATTGCCTCCTAAATTCACAGACAACAAAAAAAAGTGGGATGTTTTGCACTTGGTAATGTAATGATAGGAGGTAATGTAATGAAGGAGTTATTACAAGTAAGGTAAATGCTTCTGTAGAACACACAGAATCTAGAAAGCTAAAATTTCTCCTAGAAAAGGAAAGATGACCAAAACACTGAACAATATGCTTAGTGACTCAGCATGACCTTCAACGTAATTTCACTTTTTCTTTAAATGGATGTGCATGTGGATTTAAAAACACCACACAGAGTCTTAATAGAGCCTCAAGCATTCAGCAAAAGTAAAGAATATCAAATGACAGAGTCAAAAGAAACAAATGGAAGGACATTGAACAAGGGTGAAAAGAGCAAGGTCTCTGGAAACAGTCAAGAGGAAAGATTACTGACCACTGCATAAGACCCCCTCGAAGTTCTGAGAAGGCAGAAAAACAAGAAAGTGAAGAATCAGTAGGAAAAGTATTTGACTAAGGGGCAAGAACAACTCTTGCTTTCAGAAACACACAACTCTAAGACTTCACAGAAAACCTTTTTCCTTTTTCATTTCTTTTTGTTTAAATCTTTTTGATCTCATGACACAATTGTGTCTGATTGCAGCCTCATGGACTTTGGTAACCACTACCAATACTTTACTCAGTATTTTAAGACAGTGATTTGCAACACTTCCTTAAGTCCCTGTTCTCCTTCCACCCCCCCCAACCCCACCCCCCAGTGATCATCAACTAATACCCCTTTCTAAACCCATATTTGAATGAAAATAGCTTGCCTGAGCAAACACAGTTATTTTAAAGTACAGAGTTTAAGGATCTTACACAGAAAACTTTCCCAAACATTAAACTAGACTTGGAGAAGGGAAGGGCTGCCTTTCTGAGAACTACATAAAACTTTGGGGTCCATTTGACAACACTTGAGTACCAATTTAGGAGATTAGGAAAAGGATGGAAAAATGGTTCGGACGACAGACTGATTATTCTGAACACAGGAGTGCACAGAGTTTCTAAGTTTGAAATCTTAGAATACCCAACACACACATACACACACACACACACACACACCCTCTCTCTCTCTCTCTCTTTTTCTCTCTCTCTCTACTTCCTGGCCACCATGAGGTAAGCAGCTTTGCTCCACCATGTGCCTCCCCACACGCCAAGAACCAAAAGAGCCAAGTGATCATGGACTAAAACCTCTGAAACTGGGAACCAAAATAACTTTTTCCTCCTTAAAGTTGATTTCCTCAAGTACTTTGTTATAATGTGGAGATCTGACCAACACAGTTACCTTCCTTTTTTTTGCCTTGCATTCTGTGTTGTGCCTCTGAAACTTCAGTTGAAGTCTCTTGTTTGAGTGATCTGAGGACTCTCTTCTTTTCCTGCTGGGACCCTGACTGACATGCTGTCTAAAACACCTTTTGTCTCCACTCTGTATTCTTTTAATTATTTCCCATTGTATATTCTGTTAACTGAAATTTAATAACTTTTTTCTTTTTACATCCTGTCCTGACTCTCTCCTTCCCCAAAAGTGTCTGAAAGTTTTTTGAGGGCATTTTTATATCCCTGGTCTCTTGAAGAATGCCTGGTGTAGAGGTTCATATAAACATGTTCCAGGAAAAGTGATCTTAACATTAAGGTGAGCAAAAGCAAGTTAAGGAGGAATACTATGGCATGGTTCTATTTGTGTTTTTTACATGTGCTTACACAGAAAGAACTTGAGTAGTATAAAGAAAAGTCTGGAAACACATAAATCAAAATATTGACATATGTTACTTTCCAAGAAGTGGATCATAGCATTTGGTTTTCTATTGTGCATGTCTGTATGATTTGAATTTGTATAAGCACAGTCGACCACTGGAAGCCCACTGAGAAAATTGGAAAAAATGAAATTCATTCTACTCTCACAGTGTAGACATAGCTCCAGTGACACTAGGAAAGTGGATTTTATCTCTCATATATTACCTTTTTGGAAACACAACAACTTTACATGCTGCTTGGAGAAGAACCATTATTATTTAAAACTTTTTAGCAATACTGGGGTTTGAACTCAGTAGGAGTTACTGACTCATGCCTTCAGCCGAGCATTATTTTTTTTTTAGGTCAGCGATTGATTGATACATATCTTTTCTCCCAGCCCATTCTCTTTTTAAAAAAATTATCTTATTTTTGAATTAGCATACATTAATTATATGAGGGAATTTCATTATGATAATTCCATACATGTGTGCAGTGTACCTTGAACAAGTTTACCCCCTCTATTATATTTCCATTCTTTCCCTTTTTCAAACAATGTTTGGTGGATTTCATTATGCTATTTCATATGTACATATGAAGCATACTTCAGTCCTCCTCCTCCGTGTCCTTTCCTTCCTCCCTCCCCCTCCTGCTGATCTCCCTTTATATAGATCCCCATTACATTCATGTCCCATCATCATCACCACCATTATCATTTTAGGTCTAGGTTTCACAAATGAGTGAGAACATGCAATATTTTAGCTTGGCTTATCTCACTCAGCATGATGATCTCTAGTTCCATACATTTTCCTATAAATGACATCATTCCATTTTTCTTTATAGCTAAGTAATATTCTATGACACAGATGTATACATGTATATGTATAACCATCAGTAGTTGAGCACCTTGATTTCAGCCCATTCTTTATACTTTTTTTTTTTTTGGAAATTTTTCTGACCTTGCAGCACTAAAGTAAAATATGTTAATAGTCCTTTATTAGCTTTCCATGACAAAACAGAATAAAGTATACCCATGAGAAAGAATGACAACAAACACCAAATAAAAAGTAAGCAGAGAACTCAGTGTTAAAACTGAATACAGACAGATATTGAAATAATGAGAAAAATGCTGGGGATGTAGCTCAGCAGTAGAGCACTTACCTAGCATGTGCAAAGCCCTGAGATCAATCCCCAGAACCACAAAATCAAAGCAAAACAATGAGAACCAGATAAAGAAAGGAAAAGAAACAATGAAAAAATCACCAGGATATGCTTAAGTAACATAGAAACCGGAAATCAACAAATTTCTGAAAGCCTGGCTTTGCTGACTATTGAAAAATTCCACAGAAGGATCTTGAGTGGAGAGTAGCAAAAGAATACCCCCTGTGTGCAAGGTTGATGTTGACAAATCTAATTTTAAATTTTGTCTCTGGTATGTGGCAGAGCTCATCGAATTTTGATGACTGATAATATCTAGTTATGCACTCGACTAAATTATTTTGGCAAAGTCAGCTCATGGAAACTTGAAAGCAGAAGCACCCAATTGGACCTAATAACTTTTCCCCTCTAGGGAGTACAGTTTGGTGCTATGGAATCTGGTATTGTCACATAGGGAAACAAGAATTTTGCACTTCCAGTTGTTCAATCCCAGAAGTGGTCTCTCCAGGTAAGGATTGAGGCATATGATCAGTGCCTCGTGGGTGTAGGGGAAGCATGCCTTGTTGCCTGGGCTGTATCAGTCCTGATACCTGCAAAGATGAGAGAGCTGGAGGACTTGGGTTGATACCAGATAGTCATGCTTGCCATGGGGTGACCAGAGAGAATCTCTGACATGGCCATGGAAATCTGGTCCATATGACAAATGACAGATGGTGTGCAACAGTGAAGGCCTGAGTTGTCTCCAGCCTGTCCTGCTACCTGGTCC
Organism: Castor canadensis; assembly: GCF_047511655.1. Taxonomy (NCBI): domain Eukaryota; kingdom Metazoa; phylum Chordata; class Mammalia; order Rodentia; family Castoridae; genus Castor; species Castor canadensis. The sequence continues at coordinate 111,346,352 of NC_133390.1, read as the reverse complement.
TGAGCCTTGTACTCCCTCTTGTTTTCTCTACCTTGTATCTGCCTTTCCCACATTGCTTATAATGGCTAAATATTTTGGAAAAAGTTGAGTTCATGGGATCTTGAATGCAGAAATACCTCATTGGGCCTGAGTCTGCCTGGGGCTCAATTGTTACACTGGTCATAAAGTGGCTAATGTCCTCGTCCATATTCTTAATGATCTCAGCAGATGCCTCACAGATGGCACTGAAGGATCTGGCCCAAATGATGACTCTCTCAGAAGAGTTGGCTTCTGAGATGTTATTCTCCCTGTCATCTCCTTAACTGTGGCTGCTCCCTGACCCATGATTCTGCCAACTTTCTTTACATGTCTTCTTTTAGTCACACTGGAGTCCATGGTAAGTAGTGTCAGGGGAGTTGGGCCTTAAATGGTTAAGTGCTTGGTCACTAGTGGGAATTATGCCAAAAACTCTGGCCTCAGGAAAGGGGGACCAGAAGGTAAGAAAAGGAAGGAGCTAGAAATGGATCCATAGGAAACTACTGGATTAGGGGTGGGTGAAAGGTGAGAAAAATTCCCTGTCAAAGCCAAAAGAGAGGAAGAGGAAGGTGGTGGGCCAGCAAGTGGGAGAAGGTATAGGGTGCAAAACCTCCAGCTATTGTTTTTGCTGGTCAAGGCCAATCCTGATCATTTGGAGCCAGCATTTCTCTCAGTTAATTGGGAACTTTTCTTATCACTCTAACCAAATTTAATTTGTGGGCTGTTGGAGAGCAGAGGCCATTTATAATAGGAAAAAATGGTTTGTATCTAATATTTTGAACACATGGTTCTCAAAGTGGTGTCCCTGAGAACTTGTTAGAGATGCAAAATTTCTAGTCCTAACCCAGATCTACTAAAACCCTGGGGAGGGAGATGCCCAGTGTTTCCTGTGTAACAGACTGCAGTAATTTAGATGCACGCTAAAGTTTGAGGACCACTGTATTGCACTCTGACTTGAATAGTCCACTGTGCTCATTTCCTTATATATCAACTCTTCTGGTTCTCATTCTCTTCCTGAATAAATAGAAGGATTTTTCCCTTTCATATCTTTGAGTTAGCTTGTGTCTTGCTTTGATCAGTAAAATTTAAGTGGAGATGCTGTGTGTTCCTTCCAAATGGGAAGGTTTAAGAGTCAGCATGTGATTTTCCATGTTCTCTTTTCTGGCCAAAAGAGAGTGTGTGAAAATATATTAATAGAGACACTCATGATTGAAGCATGAAAGAATACCAAGATACCACATAAAGGGTAATTTTCATTGAAGGTCACCTGCCCCAACTTTGTATAGGGTATAAGTAAACTGTGTGCAAAGTCAACAAATGCTTGTAACCATAGGAGCAGACCTGCTACATTACTCAAGTCAGTGTTACTTATTGACTAGCTCTGTGATAGATGCTGGGGACAAGAAGATAAACACAGTTTCTGACCTAGAGGATTTTGGTTGAAAAGTAAAGTTGGGTAAGTTGGTTATTGTCAGGGTGTGAAGGATCTTGAATTATAGACTGAAGAATTTTACTTCACCTTATAGACAATAAGGGGAAGGAGGGTGTGAAAGCATTTTGGGGAGGGGACCACTACTGCTGAATTGGCATTCAAAAAACTTAAGCTGCTGATGGTAGAGGAGGAACAGGAAGGACCTCATCCTGCTATGATTATGGAAGAGGTTACTTCCTTAATCTAGGCGTGACAAGGAAAAGCCCTGGACTAGAGTGCCAGTGACTGACATGAAAAGGCACAATCAGAAATGAGAGAGATCAGAAAATAAAAACAGGGCACGGGATGTGTGAAAGGTAGGGAGGAGAGAAAGGAGAATGATTCAGGATTGACTTTTAGGTTCTATGACTCTGCACTGGGGAAGGTTGAGCAGTAGGTGTTTTATTTGAGGGATGACAACTCATCTATGGAGAAATGTCCTTATGGGTACTTGTGAAGTGGGATTTGACAGAGCTTGCCAGAGAAGTCAAAGTCAGAATTAGCAAGTTGTACTGTTGTTGTCAGCATGGAAACAGTAAGAGGAAATGAAGTACCTAGAGGAAGGCTTGTAGAGAGCACAGCACAGAAATCCACATTTAAGAAAGCAGGGCAAGTAATCAGTCAGATAGGATAGGTGGGATAGGTTATTTTCATTATGCACTTACTCTGTATTTTGTATCTAGTCCTCAGAGCCTTCTCAGGAGGAAGAGTTACCTGGTTTTATGGATGAAAAAAATGAGACTCAGAGAAGTTTTAAGATTTTTCCCTCAGGTTAAATAACTACTAAATGATGATGCCAGGTCTACTTGACAATGAAATCTATGTTCTTAACCACTGCAAAAACTCAACAGATCTACATTTTATATCAGCCAATGTATGGTAGCTAGTTATTGAGGAAGGATTGGCTAATAGTGTTGATACTGTAAGTTCAAGAGGATTGGGGTTTGAGAAAAGATCATTCATTTGATGACCAGAAAGTAACTGTTGTGAGTGAAATGGAGCAGGAGCATCATATTTGAGCCTCACAGCTGCTCAAAGCGTGAGTGGGTGAAACTGACACAGATGGAATTGTGCAAACAACCATTAAGAACATTAAGAAATGTTAAGTGGGACTGGGAGCATGGCTCAAGTGGTAGAGTACCTGCTTTGCAAGCCTGAAGCCCTGAGTTCAAACCCCGGTTCCAGAGAGACAGAGAAGAAATATGAAAGGAACAAGAGAAAGGAATACATCTCGGAGGGCTAATCTAACAGGTGTATTAATCTCCAAGTTGGAGAAACCATTTACAGACAAGAAAGAAGGATCTGAGACAGCAAGAGAATAAATGTGCCCCAGGGAAGGTATCAATGAAGTTTATGACTTTTTGAGAAGAATAGAAAGACTGGTATCTAAAGTCCAGGGGGAATTGTCAACTCTGGATGGAGAGACAACTGCTGCAGGACCAGAGGGAAAAGCTAACTGAGTGAAATTAATTATTTCTTAAACCAGAGATACTCTGAAATCTCTTGAATTTGCTCATCTTACAGAAATTCTGTTTACTACTCTGATACCAAATAAAGCCAATTTTAAATTAGATTAGCTCAGTTAAATTTTCTCTTTATTATAATATTGAAGTAGTGAAAATGTAATGACCACTCTTTAAACTTATCAGCGAAAATTTGATTTATAAAAATTTATCATAATTCTTTCAAGTTATATCCTTAGTACTTTATTTTAGGGAATAGCTAGTCATTCATCTGCTGAGCCCAATTCTAGTGTCTAGTTTGAAATCTTGCTCTAAAAAATGCTATTTAATAAAATACTCTTATTTTGAGTACATCTTACGCAGTTTTAAAAAAATTATTAAAAACTTTTTTTTATCATACATCTGTTTGCTTTGGCAGCTTTAAATCCTAACATACACATCTGAATCATTTTTTTATAATAGCTCACTGGTTTCATATATAAGTTCCAAGGTAAGCAAACAAAAATGAGAAAATCTTTAGGATTAATTGCATGGTTAAATATTTAGTAACTCCCCCAAAAGTTAATGAGATGAAATGTGTAGAAACTGTCACCTTGGTATCCTAAATAAATCCAGCCTTCTGGAATGTCCTTGGCTTTGTCAAGATTTAAAGAGCATGAAGATTGTTGGGAAATTCTTAGGAGATTTAGAAAGGAACAAAAACATAATGGTATAAAACATGAGAAAACATATTTTTCTCAGAAGCAACTTTCCTCATGAAACTAGAAAGATATATAATTTGATTTATGTGACTTACTGACTCTGGCTTATTTTGTTGCTTTATTTTCTTAGGTTTTTGGCTGTTGGGCCTTTTAAGGCCTGAAAAATTCTGAGCTTCAGAATTTTGACTTGCCAAGTGGAGTGGAGGAAATCGCTTGATCCTTTTATATTTCTGAGTCCCTGGGATAAAGAGGGTTATACCACTTGCCTTTTAGAAAGTGTTTTGTGAGTTTTTATATGAAAACTAAATAGTCCTTCAAAGTAGAGAGAGCAGCTGGAGAAAATCAGAGTGGGGCTTAGGGAAAGACTGTACTGCTCAGCTTCCATGGGATTCTGTCCGACTGCCTGGGTGGTTTTGCCATTCAGGGCTGGCCTCACCGGCAAGCTCCACTTATGGCTTTGGGACACTGCTTTTTTCACCACACTCTGTTCCTCTTCCATTTCCTTTGCTGACTCAGCTTCCTTGACCCTCGTCCTGAATGCAGTGACTCTCCAGAATTCTACTTCTCTCCTGTTCTTGCATTACCCATGTGCTAGTGTGGTCTTTTTCAATCCTAAGCTTCCAACCATATTTCCAAACACCAATCGGACATCTGTGCATGGGAACACCCTAGGTACCTCAAACCCAACACATCCAAAATTTAGCATGCCTTCCAGCCCTTCACCAAAATGCCTCCCTTTCTAGATTCATTAGTTGATTAACCATGTTGAAAAATGGTCAGAATCAAAATGGAGTTACTTGTGTCAACCTTAACAACAACAAAAAAAATTGATAAAGCTAGAAAGTTATGAAGGAAGAGTTATCACACAGACTGCCTGATAACCTTCACAAGACCCTACCAGACTACAACCTTGCACAAAGGGCACCATATAACTACACACACACACACACACACACACACACACACACACACACAAGGTCATCTGCCCAGCAACTAACTGTTTAACCTCAGACTGGTACCATCCTTGTCATTAATCATTGTAGCCAAGGATTATTATTTCAAAATATATTACATAATCCTCCTCTTTTCATCTTTAAAAACTTCCCCTTGCTTCAACCTCTTTGAATATTACTATGGCACAAATATTCCAATTGTAATACTCTGTTAGCCTCAAGTAAATGTGATTATTATTTGGGGAATCTCTCTGATTACTGTTTAAGTTGACGTTATCTTCTCATAGTCAATGAACCTAGAAATGTTTTCATTTTCTTTGCTTCCCACATTGGCGCAATGACAGTGTCTAGTAAACACTATCCAAAATGACTTTACTTCCTTCACTTCCCCACATCTGACAAGTAGCCATATTCTGTTTATGATGTTCCCAATTTCTTGCCTTCTTCATCCTATCTTCTACTGCTATTGTTCTGACTTTATCACCTACAACAAGGAAGTAACTGGCCTTTGTCTGAACTCTGTATTATTCAACTAGAGAAAATTTATAGTACTTGAATCCACTAGTTTGGGAGATGTAGTGAGACAGATCTCTTAATAAGTATGCATTTCACAGTCATATAATTTCAAGAGAGCAAAGATGTTAACATTATTTCCCAACAATTGAGCCTAGTTCAGCTTTTGAGCTCCTGTGACCATTTTGTGGGAGAGCACTTAATTTATCCACTTCAAGGAACCTCTGCCTTCATTGGGTGATCTAAACTCTGGAGGTTGAAGTGAGACAGTTTCTCTCCTATCTGAAGTTTGGTGAAGGAGTGAGTCTGGTTGATACCCATCTTTCATCTTCTATTGGTGTCTGTAAGATACAACTCAACTTGTTTCCCTTTTATCATTATGCACTGGCATCTTTTATGTCTCTGCTGTGGGCCTTTGTCTGCTAGTTCCAGGTAGCCATACCTGTTCCCAGAAACTCTCTTAGCTCATCTGAACCCTTTTCATGGGGAGCTCTTGACTACTTTCCCTGCACCACCCTGAGATGCTCTCTGTGAAGCTGGGCTAAGACTCATCCATCTGGGCACCTTTCAGCCTTTGTCACATTTCATCTCTAGCCTAATGTTTATGTGGGCTTCTCTAAGAGGCTTTCCATCTCTGTGTTACACCTTGGGAAGGGAGGTAGAATTTTCCTCTGCTTCCAGATCCCCCTAAAATCTGTCTGGGATTTCTTTTGGTGTTTAGAAAATGTTTTGTGAGTTGTCCAGCACTATAGATGTGGACCCTGTTGTTGAGTGTTTTGTTGAGCGTTCTGGAGGGCCCTTTCTTAGGAATTCATCAATTACTCTTTTATTGTGATCGACATATAATATTTGTGCATATTTATGAGTTACAGTGTGGTGCTTTTATTCATGTATAATTATCTATATTCTTGGTCTCTTTTGCCAATTACCTTTCCCCCACTTTAAAATTAAAGATAATTTTACAATTATCTTTTCTCACTGGTTGGAACCAGTGAGATTTTCCTCTGGTCTTGGGAAAACGGCAGTGGTTGTTGGGTTGGGAGGAGGAAAGTGGCACATACATTACCTTGAGATCGTTCCAGCTCTGTTGTGTAGTGTACAAACTTTGCCTGTAGTATAAACTTTGGATCTCAATGTTCAAAGCTGAAGTTTTGAAGCCAAAACAATCTTTTGTCTCTCAAAAGGCTTATTTACAAATAAAAATATTTTAGCTTTTGATATGATCATTTCAGTTATAAATGTTGAGTCTACTTTGGAATGCCTGGCAGGAATTTAATTCTTTGTTCTTGCTGCATTGGGAAGAGTAATGGGCACAAGGAAGCCTGGGAGGATGTCCAGGAGGAGCCTTTGTCAATATCTCAGAAACTTATCACACTGCTGGTACCCAGGCTCCTGGCTTCATCTCTGTGCTTGCTCCTTTGGTCTTGGGATCCTATTCCACTGGCTGCTTTCTGACCCCTCAGTTCATCTCCTCTGCTCTTGCTTAGTCTCTGTTGTCTTACATTTTAAAATTGTAAATTGACAAATTATAGTCATATATATTTACAGGGTGCAACTTATTTCTGCTGTCTAATTAAGGTTTTGTACACTTTGACCACTATCTCCCCATTTTTCCTGTCCTTTGCCCTCTGGTAACCAATATTCTATTACCTGCTTCTTTGAGTTCAGTTGTTTTAGATTCCATAAATAAGTGAGAACATGCAGTGTTTGACTTTCTGTGTCTGGCTTATTTCAGTTAGCATAATGATCTCTAGTTCTATAATATTGTTCCAAATAATAAAACTTCCTTTTTTTTTAAAGGCTGAATCATATTACATTATGAATGAGTACCACATTTTCTTTCTTCATTCATCCATCAATTAACATTTAGCTTGATTCCATAACTTAATGACTGAGAATAGTGCTTCAATAAACATGGGAGTTTACACTGACTAGTCTTTTATCCAAAATATTTTAATTCAATATACTAATTTCAAATTTTTTGGATACATACCCAAAAGTGGGATTGCTGGATCATATGGTAATTCTATTTTTCATTTTTTAGGAATTTCCATAATGGTTGTACTAATTTACATTCCTGCCAAGAGTGTATAAGGGTTCTTTTTCTCCACACCTACTCTCTTTTGAGTCCTTTTTTTTTTGGTGGTATTGGGCTTGAACTCAGGACCTCACACTTGGTAGACAAGCCCCCTAACTTTGAGCCATGTGTCCCGCCCAGTTTACTGTCTTTTGAACCAGAGTTCTGCCTAGCTTCTCTCACTTTCAATCCTCCCAGAGACCAGAGTCTCAGAACCTCCCCTCTTGAGCTGGGCCACATTCCAGTTGCACAGCTGCTTGCCATCTAAGCTTTTGTCTCCTCGCTCCTCCAGCGGCCTTCTGATCCAGTTCTCCACTTGCCTCCTGCTGCAGCTGCTGGCCCTTTACCCCACATCACCCAGTTGCTCTGGTCTGAGAGGAGGGCAGAATGTGTTCTTGTGGGGGAGGAAAGGGTTCGTGGTGTGAGGCTGAGAGCAGGAAGCAGTATGTGAGAGGCACCCGAAGAGAGTTATGGCAGGGAAGGTCTTATGGTCAGAAGGTAGATTGCCAAGAATAAAGCATCGTATTTTCCACTTGAGTTCAGAATAGCTTAAAAGGTCTACTCTGTGATTCCTTACGGATTATTGCTTTGATGTATTTCTGCAGTTAATGACTTTTATCCAGATTAAGTCCATCCTGCTGTAAGGCACTAAGTTGCACTCTTTTTTTTTTTTTTGGTGGCACTTACATTTGAATTCAGGGTTTTCTGCTTGCTAAGCAGGCACTCTACCACTAGAGCCACATACCCAGCCTTTTTTGCCTTAGTTATTTTTCAGGTAGGATCTTGAGTTTTTGCCTGGGGCCAGTCTCAGCCCATGATCTTCCTACCTCAGGCCTCCTGGAGAGCCCAGACTAACCTCAAATTGAGATCCTCCTGATCGCTACCTCCCAAGTAGTTGGGATTACAGGCTCCATCAAGCCTGGCTCTCTTTTTTTTTAAAACATTTTTTGTTACTATATATTAGTTGTACAAAGGGGCACCTTGTGGTATTTCCATACATGATACAATTCACCGCCTTTATTACTCATTCTTATCCCTTGCTCCCTTTTAAAAATAATTTTTAAAATAAATAAATTTTAAAAGATTTCACTATTTTATTTTTATACATTTGTATAAAGTACTTTGGCTGTATTCTACTCTCCCTCACTCTCTCTTTTTGCCCTCCCCCTCCTTCTGGTACTCACCTCTAAAAAGTCCCTGTTTGACATTCTCACCATTCATTTATTAGGGATTAGATTCTGCATATGAGAGAGAACATGTGATCTTTGCCATTCTCAGTCTGGCTTATGTCACTTAGCATGATGATCTCTAGTTCCATCCATTTTCTTGCAAACAAAATAATTTCATTTTTTATAGTTGAATAATATTCCATTGTGTGTATATACCACATTTTCTTTGTCATTCATCAGTTGATGGGCACTTAGGCTAATTCCATAGTTTGTCTGTTGTGAATATTACTGCAGTAAACATGGGTGTGCAGGTATCTCTGTTGCATATTCACTTACATTTCTTCAGGTATATGCCCAGGAATGGTTCAGCAGGATTACATGGTAGTTCTTGTTTTAAGTTTTAAAGTAATCTCCATAGTGACTTCCATAGTGGCTAACTAATTTACATTGCCACCAACAGTGTATAAGGGCTCCTTTTCCTCCCCTATCCTCATTGGCATTTTTTTTTGTTTGTTTCCTTGATAATTACGTCTCACTATTCATCCACAGATCCTGAGTAAGGATGAAGGAAGTTAATTTCCAAATATTATACATATGTACATATAGAGAGAGTCAAAATAATGCTCCTAGCATAATTCTCATAAACTTCACCAGCATGAACTCACAAACCAGAATTACAAACAAATGAGCCACTAAGATTGAGAGTTACTAAGAACAAGAAAATGGAGGGGATGAACGAAACTAGGGTTCATATATATATATATATATATATATATATATATGAAATGTCACAAAAAAACCCTGTATCACTATCATATACTAATACAAAATTTTTAAAAGGTAAAAATAAAATCAAGAAGCAATGTGATTAAAACCCTCTAAAAGTTCAGAAAACAGAAATATCAAATACGGGATATTTTATTTTAAATAATGAAAGCAGTAAAATATACACTAAACAAAGAGAAAGGTATAAGATACTATTAAAAATACCCAGAAGATTTAAAAACAACCAAATGAAATGAAAGTTGAAGTGAAAACTTGTTTGGAATGAGGTTAGGACACAGGTGGAGAATGAATGAGTGAATTGGGAGGGAGAAAGGAAACAATTATGTAAGATGTAGCACAACGAGATGAAAAGATGCAAGATAGGCTAAGACATATGAAAAATGCGATGTGCAGGTCAAGGTGCTTCATTCCACCTAGGTATTCACCCCAAAAGAATGAAAACATATGTCACAAAGCATCATGTATAAAAATGTCCACAGGACGGGCGCAAGTGGCTCACACCTGTAATCCTCGCTCCTTGGGAGGCTGAGATCAGGAGTACTGTGGTTCGAAGCCAGTCCTGGCGAAAAGAGAGATTCCATCTCAACTAATAACTGGGTGCAGTGGTATGCAACTGCAATCTCAGCTATTGTGGGAAGTATAAAATAGGATCATGGTCCAGGCCTTCCTGGACAAAAAGTGACACCCTATCTTTAAAATAACCTGAGCCAAAAGGGCTCAAGTGGTAGAGTACCTGCCTAGCAAGGGCACATACCTGAGTTGAAACCCCAGAACCACCAAAAGGGTTCATGGCAACCTTATAATAGCCAAAAACTAGAAATAACTCAAATGTCTGTCTGCTGCAGTATATGTAATCAAGTTTTGATATATTTCTACAAAGGAATTGTATTCAGCAACAAAAATAAATTAATTACTAATGTGCATAACCATAAAGAGGAATCTCAAAAATGTTACGTTGAGAGAAAGAAGTGAGACACAAAAAAATAAATACTTTATGATCTCATTTATGTGACATAGTCTACTCCAGGTTAGAGTGTCTCTAGGCAGGGTGGTGAGGAGTTTTCTGCTTTGGGTGTTGATAATGGGCTTATGCAACTATCAGAACTCATGAACAGAGTATGTGTGCTGTGTCAATTCTACTGGAGGTAAATTAACCCCCTCTATCAAAAACTAAAAAGTAAAAAAAGAGGAGAAACCAACAAAGGGCGCACATGCATGAAAAATGTACAGTCCCTAAAAATGATGCAAAAAGACAATTTATTAGAGAGCTGTATAAAACTATAAACAGGAATTTCAAGGAAGAGGAAATTTGTGAAGTCAATAAATCCAAGATAAGTGTATAATCTCATTAGCAATCAGAGAAGAACAAACTAAAACCTATCATATTAACAAAATGGAAGCCTGAAACAATTCCAAAATGCTAGCAAGAATGTGGGCGTCAGGCACTCACATACACGAGAGGAGGGCACATGGATGCACTCTGAAGAATAATCTGGAAATGTCTAGTGAAATTCTGTTCTTGGGTTAGCAGTTTCTAAACTTTTGGGTCCCAGGATACTGTTAAATTTTGAAAACTTATTGAAAATACCAAAGAGCTTTTGTTAAGGTGAGTTGTATCTATTGATATTTGCCATGTTAGAAATTAAAATTGAGAAAATAAAAATGCATGTATTATCATTTAAAAAGCAGTAATAAACCATGTTAGTATGAATAACATTTAAAAATCATTAGTATTTAATAGTTGTACAGAGGGATACATTGTGAGAATTTAAATATGTGCTTACAAAATATTTTAGTTACATTTACCCCCTCCATCTTTCTCCCTCTTCTCCCTTCCCTTCTAAGTTCTAAAAAGAACAATTTGAACAGGTTTCATTCTTCTGTTTTCATATATGAACACAAAATACATCCACCATATTACCATACTCACCATCACTGAATAACATTTTAATAAAATAATTGTATCTTATAAAACAAAAATTTAGTGAGAAGAGTAATATTACTTACATTTTTATCTCTTTTATTAGTGTATGTTAATTGTACAAAGGGTTTCATTGTGATATTTCCATACATGGGCACAATGCATCCTGATTCAACTCACTCCATTACTCTTTCTTATCTCCTTTCCCCTTTTTCAGACAGTTTCTTAACAGGTTTCATCATTCTATTTCATATGTACATACAGAGTACTTTGATTATATTCACTTCCCCCTTTTCATACTCCCCTCCCACTGTTTCCCACCCAAACAGTATTCCTATTTTCACTCACGTTATTCATTTTTTTTGAAGTCTAGTTTCCACATATGAAAGAGAACATACGAAAGACATATAAAAGAAAGAACTTTCTCAGTCTGGCATATTACACTTAAGGTGATGATCTCTAGTTCCATTCATTTCCCTGCAAAATACATAATTTCATTCTTCTATATGGATGAACAATACTCCATTGTATATATACACCACATTTTCTTTATCCATTCATTGGATGATGGATACCTAGGCTGTTTCCATAATTTGGTTATTGCGAATAGTGCTGCTATAAACATAGGTGTGCAAATATCTGTATTGCATGTTGACTTACATTTCTTTAAATACATGCCCAGGAGTGGTATGGCAGGATCATATGGTAGTTATATTTTTAGTTTTTTAAGAAACTTCCATACTAATTTCCATATTGGTTGCACTAATTTATTTTCCTACTTGATAGTATATGAGGGTTCTTTTTATTCCGGAATACCTTCAGTGTTGCTGCTTTTTTCTTAAGATTGCTTTGGTTATTTAGGGTTTTTTGTGCTTTCAAATAAATTTTAAGGTTGATTTTTCTATTTCTGTGAAAAATAACATTGGGATTACATTGACTCTGTATATTGTTTTCCGCAGTCATTTTCACATTGTTAATTCTGCCAATCCACAAACATGGGAAGTCTTCTTCAGTTTCTTTCTTCAGTGTTCTATAGTTTTCATTGTAGAGGTCTTTTACTACCTTTGTTAGGTTTATTCCCAGTTTTTTTTTTTTTTTTTTGAGACTATTGTGAATGGGTTTTCCTGATTTCTTTCTCAGCCTGTTCATTATTGGTATATAGATAGGCAACTGATTTTTTTTTGTGTTGATTTTGCGTACTGCTACTTTGTCAAGGGGGTTTATCAAATGTAAGAGTTTTTTGGTGGAGTATTTATAGTTTTTAAAGCACGGGGTCATATCATCTGCAAATAGAGATAATTTGACTTCTTCTTTTCCTGTTTGTGTAACTTTTGTTTCTTCCTCTTGTTTTACTGCTCTGGCTAGGAATTCAAGAACTATATTTCATAAGAGTAGAGAGAGAGGACACCCTTGTTTCATTTTAGAGGAAATGGTAGCAACTTTTACACATTTAGTATGACTTTGGCTATAGATTTTTCATCTATAGCCTTTATCTTGTTGAGGTATAATCCTTCTATTCCTAGTTTGTTCAGGGCCTTTATCAGGAAAGAATGTTGAATTTTGTCAGAGGCTTTTTCTGCACCTCTTGTGATGATCATGTGGTTTTGTCCTTGATTCTGTTTACGTGCTGTTTTATATTTATAGATTTCCACCTATTGAACCATCTCAGCATCCCTGGAATGAAACCAATTTGATCATGTTGCATGTTGAATTTGATTTGTAAGTATTTTTTGAAAAATTTTGTGTCTATGTTCAGCAAGGAAATTGGTCTGTAATTTTTGTTGTTGTTGTTGTGTCCTTCTCTGTTTTTGATATCAGGGTAATTACTGTTTCCATAGCATGAGTTTAGTAGAGCTCTTCCTTTTCTATTTTATGGAATCATTTTAAGAGCATTGGTGTTAGTTCTTTTTTAAAGGTCTGGTAGATTGTGGCAGTCCTGGGCTCTGTTTTGTAAGGAGATTTTGTTACTACTTTAATTTCATTGCTTGTTTTAGGTCTTTTAAAGTGGTTTATATCCTCCTGTTGAATCTATGGTAGGTCATATGCATTTAGAAATTTATCAATTTCTTTAAAATTTCCCAGGTTATTGGAATATATGTTTATAAAGTCATTCTTAATTATTCTCTGGATTTCATTGCTGTTTATTTTGATATCCCTTTTCTAATCTCTAATTTTATTCATTTGGATCTTCTCCCTCCCTCTTTCCATTGGTTAATTTGGCTGAGGTTTTGTCAATTTTGTTTATCTTTACAAATTACCATTTTTTTTGTTTCATTGACTCTTTGTATTGTTCTTTTGGTGCCTATTTTGTTCATTTCTGACCTGATCTTTGTTATTTCTTTCCATCTGCTCCTTTTGGCATCTTCTTGTTTTTCTGTGAGCTTGAGGTGCATTGTTTATTTGAGATCTCTCCAATTTCTTTTTTAGTGAATGCACTCATATCTATAAATTTCCCTCTTTGAACTTCCTTTGCTGTGTCCCAAAGGTTCTGGTAAGTTGTGTTTCCATTTGATTCTAGGAATTTTAAAAAATTTACCCCCCCCCCTTATATCTTTAATGACCCACTGATCATTCAAGAGTGAATTGTTTTTGAATATTTTCTGTAGTTTCACTTGTTATCATTTTATATTTTTTTCTATTGTGGTCCTATAAAATACAGGAATATATTCCAATTACTTGTATTTGCTAAGACTTGCTTTATGTCCTAAGTTATCTATTTTGGAGACAGTTCTGTGGGCTGCTGAGAAGAATGTATTCTGTATTGTCTGGTGGAATATTCTGTAGATGTCTGCTAAGTCCATTTGATATATAGTGTCATTTAACTCTGAAGTTTCCTTGTTGGTTTCTTGTCTGGATGACCTGTCTGTTGGTGAGAGTAGGGTATTAAAGTCATCAATTATTATTGTGCTGGGTCTATGTTTTAATGCCCAGTAGTGTTTGCTTTCTGAAATTGGATGCACTGACTTCCAGTGCATATATGTTTACAATTATTATCTCCTCCTGATGGATTGTTGCCTTTATCAATATGAAGTGGGTTTCTTTGTTTCTTCTGACTAATAGTGGCTTATAGTCTGTTTTGTCAGATATGAGTGTGCTACTCCTGTTTGCTTTTGGGCTCCATTTGTTTGGAAAATTCTTTTCCTTCCTTTCACTCTAAGATTATACATGTCTTTGGCTGTGAGGTATGTTTCTTGTAGGGAAAAAATGGTCAGGTCTTGTTTTTTAAGACAATCTACCAGGCATTTGATTACAGAGATGAGAACATTAACATTTGGAATTATTATTGAAAGGTATGTAGTAATTCCTGCCATTTTATTGGTTTTTCTGGTCTTGATTCTTCTTTAGTCCTCATTTGCTTATTTACTTATCCAGTGAGATTTATTCTTTCCTATATTTTCATGGTTGTGTTTATATTCTTCTTCTCTGTGTAGGATTCCTTTAAGTATTTTCTGCAGCACTGGTTTAGTGGTTGAGAACTACTTTAGTTTTTATTTATCATGGAAAGTTTTTATTTCTCCTTCAATTATGAATGAAAGTTTTTCTGGGTACAGTAATTTAGGTTGGCAGTTATTTTCTTTCTGGGTTTAAAATATATCATTCTATTCCTTCCTTGCTTTTAAAATTTCTGTTAAGAAATCTGTGTTTATTCTGATGAGTTTGTCCTTATAGGTGACTTGGTGCTTCTCTCTTTTAGTATTCAGTATCCGTTCCTTGCTCTGTATGCTTAATATTTTAACTATAATATGATGTAGAGAGGTTCTTTTCTGGTCTTGTCTTTTAGAGAAGTCCTTAAAGCCTCCTATACCTGGATAACTATCTCTTTCTCAGTATTTGGGAGGTTTTCTGCTATTATTTTTATTGAGTATGTTTTCAATACCTATAGATTGTACTTCTTCTTCTTCTATCCCCATAATTCATACATTTGGTCTTTAATGGTGTCCCAGAGATGTTGCATTTTCTGTTCATACTTTGTAAGGTTTTTTTCTCTGTCTTTACTTGCGCGTTCTAACACATCTGGAGAGTCTTACAATTGAGTTTTTTTGTTTGACTTTTTGAGCTTTTTCTTTACAATTTGATTTTTTCAGAGTTTCTCTCTTTCTTTCATTCTCTCTCTCTCTCTCTCTCTCTCTCTCTCTCTCTATATATATATATATATATATATTCATGTCCTGCATTATCTTTTTTATTTCCCTCAGCTTCTAACTTGTCATCTTGTTCCCTCGTTTCATCACTTTACATTTCTGTAAATATGTTTGGCTTAATAGAAGACAACTGAATTTGGTTTCTGTATTGTGTATTGTGGTATATTATTTTGATTGAAGTATATGAAGAAAATAGTTTCCCTCAATATGGAATTTGAAAAGAGGATATTTTAATAGCTTTTACAGATAATTGTAGCTATTCTCCTATTGTATTATATTCCTGACTTACAAGAGGTTGTCTATGAGAGATTAGTTTGAAACTGTATCAATGAATTTTTTTTGTATTCTGTTAAATTAAAATCCATGGCTTATCTCGCACTCTTAATGGAGTAGGTTTTCTTTTTCTTTGGTGGTACTGGGGTTTTAACTCATGGCCTTATACTTGCCAAGCAAGCGCTCTACCACGTGAGCTGCTCCTCCAGCCCTTTAATGGAGTTCTTAACCATGTATAATCTTGTAATATTTTGTACTGGTCATTTGAAAAATATTGGTTCACTGAATTATGCAGATTTTTCATATTCATAGAATATAAAAAAAACCAACATCCATTTCATCAGAGATATCATGAAATACTGTTTACAGTGCTGGAATCAAGTTTTCAAAATTTTTAATTTTTCTTGAAATCTCAGATTTTGTCAACAGTAATCCTGCTAGTTTTCTTTGGAATGGCAAGCTTACATGATTCATTTTTGGGCAGATATCTGCCAACTACCCAAGAATTTAAAAACAATCACACTTTATTGTCATTCTTTAAGTAAAAATGGTATTTCATGAAAAAAGTGGTAGTTTGTCTTACAAATTGATCACACTTGTTTCAGTCTTTTACTTGATAAAACCATTACACTTTAGCAGAAAACAGAAGTATGTTGGGTTACTCCCAACTGTAACATACAGCCTAGAGTTTATGTAACAGTTGAAGTTTAATAAAATTAACCATAGCTCACAGTTATGGTGAACAATTAGTAGTATTGCCTGTTCTGCTACCTGATTCATGTGAAAGTGGCAGCAGTTTGCCTACTACTGTTCTTGTTGCCATCAGTGCAAATATCTACACAGTGAAAAAGTCAAATGGCATCTTCTTGTTAGTAGGAAACTGGTCTTGACATCCTGGATTGCCTGAAAGGATCTTGGGCTGAAAGGGTCTGTAGACCACATTTTGAGAATTGTTGGCCAAAGAAATATTTGATTTTGCACACAAAGAACAAGTATTTTCATAACAACATTTTTGTCATTACAAAGATCAGAAACAATTATCCCCTTGACAGTGGATAAAAAATTGAATGCTATTGTAAGGAAATGACATACTTCATTGAAAATCAACTAGAGATAAATAAATCAAGATGATGCCTTACAAACACGAGACTTAGAAATACAGAAAGATCCATGCACTATGACACTATATATATATATATATATATATATATATTTTTTTTTTTTTTTTTTAAATTTGATGGTACTGGGGTTTGAACTCAAGATCTCATGCTTGCTAAGCAGGTATTCTACCACTTGAGCCACTCTGCCAGCCCTAGTACTGTGTATTTTTTAATGATGGATAGTAAGCATGCATACAAATGCATTGGAATGATAACTAAAAAATTTAGAATAGTAGTTAATTTTGTGAGATAAGGAAGAAATTACATTTGGGGAGGAGGTACATAGAGACTTCAAATGTACTTGTAATGCCTTGTTTCCTAGGCTGTGGGGAGGTTGTAAGGGGTGCAGTATATTATTCTTTAATATAGTATTGCCTTTTTTATTCTGAAATATTTCACAATAGAAATCAGCCTTAAGTTTAATGATTACCATGACTCACTGTGTAAACCACTTAAGATGACCCTGTAGTCAACATTTTCAGTTATAGAAAGCCTCTCTCAGTACCCCTCTCTGTAGCAAGTATGAGCCTTCTGGGTCCTGCTCCAATAGTGTGCAGACTGAAATATCTATCGATATTTTCAGCATTCTCAGTGGACAGAGTTGTGTATGCATGTGCTATTTTAGTGTCATCTTTAGAAGCTCCTTACCCTCTTGAACCTTGAAACTAAAGCACACATTCTTTGCTCTGCTCTTGTCAGTGGAACTCAGCAGTTTCTGACTCCACTCATTACCCCTGAGTCTGTTCTTTCCAGTGGCTTGAAATTGTAAACAAACTGGTTGGACTTCAGCTTAGTGAGTGGTGACAGAGGCCAAAATAAACATAATTTTCATAATTACTTTTTCATTTTGGAGGAACATCACCACATTTTTCTCTGGGGCTTTCATTTAAAACAAATAGTAAAGACAAAATTCTCACAACTCCTGGCTTTTTTGAAGCAGATATCCTAAATATGGAAATGTTATAGAAATAAAGAATTGAGAATCCTGATGACACTTGGATGAGCCTTTTGAAAGGGGGCTTGAAAGTTGAACAGTGTCTTTATCCCTCCTCTTGAAAACATGTTTCTGACTTAAGCGTGACTTCCCAGATGTTGTCTGTCTGGGTCATATAACTTTGAGCCCCTATCTAAATTATTTTTATTTTTTCTGTATACTAGTGTCATGCTCCTGGTTTTCACTGAGGAATGCTATTTTAAAAATATATATATAATATCAATCTATCAACCAATAGGTTTAAAAAAAATTCCTTATTATTCATTTTATCTCCTAAAGTACTCTTTTATCCTCCCCCTTCTCCCTACATCTTCTTTCAAGCTAGGCAGGAGATATCCATTGCTTCAAAAGGAGATGTTGAAAAGAAATAAGAGAGGAGTAACAGTAAATGATGAGCATTTGAATTTCAGAAACTCACAGCAAAGATAACGCTTTGAAGAAATAAGGTTTAAGTCTCAAAAGTCAGGGTTTTGAAGGTAAAAAATCCATAACTCCAAAGGTCTGTAAACTTTGTTGTATAACTAATACATTTGGTGTATTTGTTGAGACTATGAAAAATGTGAGTAAATGAAGACTACTCCAAGTTTAATTTATCCTGAACTAAAAGTCCTTTTTTTTTTTTTTTTTGCTACCAGGTGAAATGGAATCCAAGGCTCAAGACATAAATTAAGTTCAAATACAAAGAAGTAAAGAAAATTACATTATTTATATGTTTGAATTTGTAAGCTAGGATTTATATTCCATACCTCATGAAACACGCTGTTGCCCTATGAGGAAGATAGGGCCATTGTTACAGTACAGTGGTCTCTTTGTGAGGCTCTGGAGGAACAAATTCTTGGGTCTTAGTATTGTGAGAGCTTCCTCTGTGGAACCAGCTTATTTTTAGTCTGGGGAAACTCTGAGTCATGCCTCTGATTGAATGTCTTCCTTAACTTTAGCTGCATGAAAGCATGGTGCCAGCTCTGAACCCTACCTTCAAAAGAACCTCATGAGATGCTTTTTATCTTCTTACTTCATCCTGGTGATATTCTTCCTACTTTGTTTTCTTTTTGACCTTATGTCTTCTTCTCAGGTTGGTTGCATCTTTAGGAAGGAGACTCTGAGACAGAGTTTAAGGTGTAAGATGTTTATTAAGGAATGTCCTAGGGAAAACCATCTGTAGAGGGGAGTAGAGAGGAATCAGGGTTGGGAAGAAAGAGAAGTTGAGCTTCCATGCAGCCCCCAAAATAGTCTTACCTAACCACATAGGGTGCTCTGTAGCTAGAATGTACCTCAAATCTGTCCCAATGTCTGAATGGCTGTATCTTTATTTTCCTGCATTAACCATTCCTTAGATATCAGCTGCCCCAGGAAGAGGCATGGCTGTGGCCAGGTGGCTCTTTGTAGCTGAGGCAGTCCTAGAAGGGAATGACAGATGACTGCTGTCTACCAAAGGCACTTCCAGCCACCAGGGCACCAAGTCCCTCACTGAAGAGGTTTTGGCAATGCCTTGGTGTCCACCACACAAATATAGCATATATATTATGAAAAGTCATACATTTCTTGGAAACAAGGGAAAAATACAGAAAATAATTAAACATAACTGACCCTTGCTCTCATCCCTGCCAGTCTGTGTTGTGTGTCTTTGATCCTGAGACCTTGCTTATGTTGTTTCTTTCCTTTCACTGTGAGCGTGGAAAAGGAGAGGGCTAAAATTGGAGGATTTCTTCTCCAATACCCATCATATTATTGCCCCTCCAGAGGAGGTGTTAGCTGCTCCCTCTCTCTGTAGTGCCCCTGCATCACAGTGTAAGGACCTCTTTACAAATCTGCTTCTCTCATAGACAAGACAGCCTCTCAACATTTGCCACCTCAATGCTCTCTGTCATGAATGAACCTTGTGCCAGAATTCAAGAGGTGGGCCCCCATCGGTCACAAGCCCTGCAGTATTTATTGCTAGAATATCTATCTAACTTCCCCCCTCTTTGCCCCCATTTCCAGTGAGACTGTATTCCTTCACATTCTTATATCTCTTGCCTGGAATATTGTAAGAGCCTTCTATCTTTGTCCCCATTTCTATTCTTGTTCTCCCAAGGATTCATTCTCTATACAGCAGTTAGAGTAATCTTATAAAAATACTAAACTAATCATTCCATCCATATTTTAAACCCACCAACTCTCAGGGCATGCATATCATGCCCACCTTCCAGCCTCACAACCCTCTTCTGTCATAATGGCTGTTTTGGCTCCTCTACTGTGCTGTGTGCTTTTTCTCCACACAGAGTCACCTCACATGCCATTTCTTCTCTTTCTGGTCAGCTCATCTTTCCTCTCTCCCTTGACTAGTAACTCCTGCTTCAGAGCTCAGGCAACGTCTCTTCCTCTAGGAAGTTGTCCCTAACTTCTTAACTAGGTCACACCTCTTGTTTCACATTCCTCTATCAGTATGCTTCTGTACAGTATAAGTAACGTGGCAATTTCACAATTAATTAGGAAAAGACTTTAGCATCTTTCTTTTATACTAGAATATATGGGATTGCGGCATCTTGTTCACCTCCACATTCCTAATGCCCAGCGTGGGTTCTGCACATAAAGGGTGCTTTATGTGTTGATTTACTTACTATATAAAATATCTTTATTATCTTAGTCTGTTTGGGCTGCTATAATAAAATAACTTAGGCTGGTTAAGTTATAAGCAACAGTAATTTATTTCTCCCTAGAGGCTGAAAAGTTCAAGATCAAGGTGCCAGCAGACCTGATGCTTGGGGAGGGCCATCTTCCTCATAAATAGTGTCTTCACATGGCAGAAGGGGTAGATAAGATCCTTGGGTCTCTTTTCATAAAGACACTAATTCCATTTATGAGGGTGGAGACATAATGATCTAATCAACTCCCAAAGGCCCCACCTCTTAATACCATGACATTGGGGTGTAAGGCTCAGGTTGGCCTTGAACTTGTTCTGTAGCCCAGGCTGGCCTAAAACCAGCAATCCTCCTGCTCAGCCTCCTGAGTGCTAGGCTTACAGGCATGCATCAGCAAGTCTAGCTGGGAAAAGGTATATGTACATATTTTAAGGAGAGGGGGCACAAACATTCCTAACATAGCATTTACTTATTGGGTATCTTGAAGTCATGAATGACTTACTAGTCGTCTTTGAGTCCCATTGCCCTTAGCGTGGTGTTTGGCATATGTTGAATGTTCATTAAGTATTTGTTAAATGAATGATTGAATCAAACTATTTGAAGTGATGTCTCGGGAGAAGAGGGAGCAGATATTATGCCTAGCTACAGGACAGAGAATTGAGATTAAAGGTTAGGAATTATGGAGAGGCAGAATTTTCCAGAAACAATTATAAGTGATGAACCTATATTTGACCACTTCTATTGAATGATTTTGGGTTCTGAATGATTGAATGACTGAGAAACTTTTATTATAGTTTAATAGTTTTTTGTGTGTTTTCTGAATTTTCTACAATAAATGTTTTTGTAGTCAGAAAGCATTTAAGAAGATGTAGACTGATGATAAAGTAATGGGCCCTCTGTTCCTAAAAGCATTTAAGCAGCTAGAAATCACACCTGCCAATGATTAAAAGGAAGGGGCTTCTCCAGAGTGGGGAGGGGGAGGTTGGATCTGACAAACTGTGAGATTCTTCCAATAGCCTGAATTACTGTTTACTGAATGATAGATGCTAAGTCTCTTCTGAGAAGGACTTGGCTGACTTTGCTTGGCCACCCCACATTTTGCCAGTGGTCTTGTTACATTGGAACCTCACTGTGGCAACACTGGCTGTGGAAGAGTTTGATTTGTACCCATCTGGGTCTGACACAACATCAGGACTCCAGGAATCAGCAATCTTATAGTGATGTCAAAATCAGGTACAGGTAGGTGAGAGGTATTTATATAGAAAAGCATGATATCCTCTGTGAGATATACAAGCAAGAAATGATAAAAATGTTCTCAGAGCAGCACTTTTGGCACACATACCTCAGTATTATGGTTGATCTAGGAAAGACATTTCAAAACTGTGGTTTTGGCTTAATTAAAAAGACAGACCATATTCTGATTTGAGGGTTTATGAGCTAGCTTGGCAAATAGAATCATTATTTTTTCTCTTATAAGAGAAAGACCATTTCCTCCATCCTGTAATAGCTCTGAGTTAAGAGGGAACAGAATACTCCCAAAGGAAATCTTGGGTGTAGAAGTGAAGCTCCATTAGGCACAGCGGAATACATATAATGTTTTTTCTGATTATCTGAAATTCCAGCTTTGGGGGAGTGGATGGATGGAGTGATTAGAGATATAAATCTAATACAAGATAATGAGCAGTAAGATTGATTTCTACAAAACACATTTGAAACAATTATTTAACACCTGTGTAAAAGTGTATGCATATGGATATATACTATGGATATCTTACTGACATGAGTCGACTGGTAGTTAAAAACAGAAAAATGAAACAAGGTAACAAAGAATTCTAAAAAAAGGAAAAATTAGAACTTAAACTTTTAGATTTCTTCCCCCTTAGTTCCCAATGAAGTCTCATGGAACATTGTATTCTTATAAAGGGTAGCATTGTATCTGCCATTGTTTGAATACTTTACATTTTTCCATTATTTGAATATTTAATAATTCTTCTAGATTCTCAGTATGAAAGTGAATTCTAAACATTTCATTTATTGAAAGAAAATGGAATGCATTTCCTTTCTATTTGAAGTAAGCTTTAAAAAGTTCTATCAAAAAAGACATCAAGGAGTATGTAAACACAATGTGTCTGTTTATCATTTTATAGACAAATGCACAAGACAGTTCTAGGATTTCTAACCCTTCTTTTTATGCCCCTAGGAAATTTTTCTTTGAAGTAAATAAATTAAGTATGTCTGGGTTGAGGATGGGGGAATGAAAAGAATGTCAATATGGAATATGCTTTGCCAAGCTGGGGTTCTCAAGAGCTAAGTCATCCACCAGAGCCAGGTGCTGTTGTGTCAAACACATGACTGTAGGGTCTTGCAAAATCTGGTAATAGAAGGATATGTAAGAGGTAGTGTAAATTTCTTATCAAAGCACATTCAGCAGAACCTTCCCATCTAGGCAAGAGCATGTGCAAACCCAGCCACAGGAACTGTACTGTTCCTCTCAAGGTTATACGACCCAGCATCTATTCCACCCACTCTGTCTATGCCTCCCTCTGCTCTTCCCTGGTTCCCCAATTTCCACCTTGGTTCCAGGCCTTGCTTCCCTACTCTTTTGTATGGTTGACTTTGAAGGTCTGTTGTGGAAACAGTCTTCTTACTTGATCAGGAATTCCTCTTTAGATACAATCCTGATTTTACTTCTAGGTTTCCCAGTCTGTGCATACCACATGCACCCCAACTCTGCCTTGCCCACCTTGGCCCATTCTCTATCCATCTTCCCAACTAGGGAAGGGTAGCTGGGTAAAGGTGAGCACAGGAAGGGGATATAGAGGCATCAGAAACATTAGCCATCCTTATTCCTGTCAAAAGAGAGGGTGAGCATCCACAGGAATGGTTGATCTCACACCTTTGAAAATGAATGCACTGGAGATATTTTGTTCACAAAATCTTAACACAGTCTTGAATACAGTAAATAACCCTGTATAGAACTCTTAAACAAATATTTAACTTTTATTCATTGCTTTACATTTTGTTCTCTCACATTCTAACATCTCTGAAATTGTATGTGATGTTTTGCATGATTGTCTTGGGGGAATGACTTTGACTAGGTGTGTGTTGTGTGCAAACTTGGTCTTAGCTCTTTGTGTTGTCACTTCAGTTGAGTTATGTGGATGGTTGGCACTGCATGTATTAATTGCTGATAGTAGGCCTTAAATTGCAATATTAATTGATTCTTAACAAAAAGTTATCAGGTACACAGAAAAGCATGGAAAAAGAGGAGTGAAATGAAATGCGATATTAGTGAACCAAGGAGCCATCATTGGAGGAGCGACCATGATTCCAGGTGGTCTTGCAAACCAACCACCAAATAAGAAAGGAAAACATTATCCAATAGATAAAGCTATACTTCATTTTCTTGTTGAGAAAAGGATAAAAGAATTACCTACCATGTGTTAAGCCATGTACCTAGAGTCAGGAGAAACTGCCACGCCCCTCAGAATAACCATTATTTTGAAGTAACACTACCACCTCATTGAGACATAGCATCAGTTTCATTGGGAAGATTTTTTTTCCCCTTACTTAATGGCAAAAGAAAGGAAATGGGGTGACTTGATCAAGTGCTTATTAAATTAAGGGTTCTCTGCTAGATGTTCTTACATGGCATATGCCTTGCACCAGCTCTGCTCTATATTGTTATGCCCAAGCTCGAGACGAAAGATGAATGACTTGCTCGGGTTGGCAACCTAGAGTTTCAAGAACTTGGATTCTCATGTGTCTAGGAGCAGAACCTGTGGCGGTTTTCTCTCAACTCTCCCATTTCAGTAGACACTATCCTGATTTTCCAGCCCCTTTGCCTTTCAGGAACATCTGTGAGGAATGGTCCTAGGGGCTCTACATAGACATTACTATGGAACAAGATATTTTAGATTATTTTCAGGGATTCTTCTAAAAGCTTAGATTTGGGGGACTGGAAATTCTTTTAGAGCACTTAACCATGTGGTTTGTTTTTCTATAGGGCATCTTGAATTCAGCTCACATATTGCCTTATCTCACAGCTGTTTCTAAAATGGGAATCTATCTTTATCCTTGAGAATTAGTCAGCAGCACAAATGGACCTGAAGGTGTCTAGGGAAAGTAGGTAAATTAAAGATGATTCAGCAAATTCTCCTTGACATCAACAGCCAAGGATTCTGAAAAACACAGTAGTAGAAAAGTGTGGAACATGTAATTTTTACCAAAGTCCAGGTCCTCAAGAAATAATCAGATGAGATACCCCACGCCCCACATATCTACATATCCAAGGTTATCTGGAAAAGAATCAAAATGAAATAAAAATGGAAACCATTTGAGTGTCTGCCCATGATAATTTTATTCATATGAACATTTTTTTGAGGTTTAAGCATTTTAGCAAAATGGTTTCTTCTTCAATCAGGATCAGGAATGGCCACTCTCTTGGGAAAGGCCAGTCTGTGGTGAGCCTGTGGCAGCAGGGGTGGAAGGGACAGAAATACCCTCAGGAAGCCTGTGATTTTGAAATTCCTAGTGTGGTTCTGAACCCAGGAGAATTGGCTTGCTACATCATGGAGTAAAAGCAGAAAGACTATTCATTATATTTCACATATTTATTTCTTCTTAGATCTGGTTCACAGGCACTGAGTTTTGTAAAGTAGAGGCATTGGCTAAGTCAATCACGAAGACTGTAATAAGTAGTAAAAGTAATTCTTTCCCTTCACGCTGTGTTGGAGGCACATTCCTTCCTTAGACTAAGCACCCAGTGAAAAAAGAGTCAGTGCTTGGCCACTGTTAACACAGCACGTTCTCAGTATGGGGGTTTTAAGCTCATTGTGAGAATTCAAATTGTTAATAACTATTGCAGTGCCACCTAACACTTTGTGACTATCTGATTAAAACGGCTAGGGTTATTCATCACTGGGCCTTAACGATGGGCTGGTAAGCCAGGTGCCAGTGGCTCATGTCTGAAATCCTAGTTACTTGGGAGGCTGAGATCAGGAGGATCGAAATTTGAGGCCTGCTCTGGCAAAAACTTGTAAGGCCCCATTTCAACCAATAACTGGGTGCAGTGGCATGTGCCAAGGTATTTGGGAGGCTGAGATCAGGAGGATTGTGGTTCCAGGCCAACCCGGGCAAAAAAGTTTGCAAGACCGCATCTCAATGGGAAAAGGCTGGGTGTGGTAGTACATGCCTATTGTTCCAGCAAAGGTGGGAAGCATAAAATAGGAGATTGTGGTCCAGGCTTGTCTAGCCCAAAAGCAAGACCCTATCTTCAAAAAAACCAGAATAAAAAGGGCTAGAAGCACGACTCAAGTTGTAGAGCACCTGCCTTGCAAGCATGAAGTCCTGAGTTCAAACCTAGTACCACCTCCCCCAAAAAAGAAATAAATAAAAAAGGTTTCGGATTTTAAAATAATATAAAGAATCATTTACAACTAAATCCTCTCCTTCTGCCCAATTTGTGTAAGAAGATATGTTTCTAGTCCAATGTGAATCCCTATCTATACTCTGTATACATCAAAATTACATTTATGGGGAAATGTTGACCAATGTGGGTGGTAAATTGCAGGTAGGAGTTAAGTAGCAGTTCTGGTGTGCAACTGCACAGTACGGTTACCAGAGACAATGATTGTGTACTGTGTATCTCCAAAAATGACAAGAAAGGATTTTGGATGTTTTTTGTCATGCAGTAGCAAAAATATTTGAATTGATAAATACATTTAACCTGCTTATACAATGTACCCAGTTAACCTGCCTTATTTGTAGATTTATCACACACTGTTTTGATCAATAATGGTAAAAAAAAAAAAATCAAAAGAAATCTCAAGCCCCAAAACTTAAATTCCTATGCATGAATTCTGCAGTTCAAGTCCTACATTGTTAGCAGTTTTGCTTAAATCACTGTGCAATCTGTTGAGTGTTTCCCTGCCCCCACCCCCAAGCAAACAGTGCCCCAAAAAACAAGATAAAAGTGAATGTGCTTAATTGAACCGATAACAGAAAATTTTGAGATTTGTTGAAAGGCCCATGTCTTTAGCAGAAGTTGGGCTGTATGAAGCCACCATCTGCCATACAGTGCTGCGCTCTGTGCCTTCTGGGCATGTGCGGATTTTCCTGCATGGTGACTCCTTGGAACTGTAGATCCTGGGTTACGAAGGATCCACTGTATATGTACCAAAACATCATATGGTAATCCAATGATACGTATAATTGTATTTTTAAGTATCAGTTAAAATAAATTTAATTACAACTTAAAAAGTGAGTGTCTTTTAGATGTCAGCCAAAAATTTACCATTTGCCTCCTCTCTCAAACTGCTGCTTCTGAATTTTCTCACTGAATATCACCATCGTTCATTCTGTCTCCCAAGAAAGCACCTAGGAATCAGCAAGGATGCTTGCCTGTCCCTTCCTGTATTTCAGTTCCATCCAATCACCAGTACTCTATCAGTTTTACTAATTCCTAATTTTATTAATCTTCCTAATATTTTCACAGTATTTTCCCTGCCTGTCATTTGTATTCGTCTGTTTTCCATACTATAATTAAATCTCTGAGGCTGAGTTACCTTTGTAAAGAAAAGAGTTTATGTAGCTGACAGTTCTGGAGGTTCAAGGGCATGGCAGTGGCCTGAGCTGACTCCACTGAGGCTGTCACAGCGGATAGTATCACAATGGTAGGAGTGTGTGCAAGAGAGAGAGAGCATATGGCAACACAGGAAGTCAGAGTGGCTAGGGAGAGCTAGACCATTAAACAGAAAAACCCAGATTCTTACATCCTATCTGGATGTATCCAGTCAAGATATGGAGATGCAGTGAGGGTGATACTAAAGTTTTATTTAAAGTTAGTGGGGAAAGTTACAAACAGCTATGATGGCCCAGGTATGAGGCAGAAGCAGAGAGGAGCTCTTCCTGTATCCAGGTTCTTTTAAAACTTGTGCTAACCTGTGGAAGGGGAAAAACCTTGGTGGTTCTTGATCATTTTACCATTTGCCTTGTTTCTCAAACTGCTGCTTCTGAATTTTCTCATGGAATATCACCATTCATTCATTCATTCATTGAAAAACCTTGTGTGAGTGGGGAGGGCTTTGGGTGTCCCTGGACTGGGGTGGTGGTTTGGGCTAAGGTATCAACAATCTGTACATATTTACAATTGAAAGGAGCTTTGGCAGCTATTAAAAATTTTTGCAATAGAAAGAGAAGCTCAGAGAGTGAGAAAAAAATGTTTAATCTAAAATATAATGTTAAGTTATAAGAGTCCTTATCTTAGCCTGCCTCAAAACTACATAATAAATTACAATGAAAAAGTTTTTGTCCATATATTCCAAGTTAGTTTTGACATTGTTGTCAATGCATAAAAATTACCACAGACTGAGCAGTTTAAAGCAATATATATTTCTTTTCTCAAAGTTCTGTGGGCCAAAAGTTCAAGCATGGCTTACTTGAGTCCTGTGGTCAGGATTCCTCAAAGATGGAAGTAAGGTTGTGGCTAGTGCTAGGCTCAGACCTCAGTTTCAGAGCTTTCTTCCAGTGTCATGGTTGCTGGCAAAATTCATTTCGTTGCTGTAGCAGAATTCTTATTCAAGCTGGGAGGAGGGTTTCTGACTTGTTCACCCTGTTTTAAAGAACTTACCTGGTTAGGTCAGGCCCATCCACAATGTCTCTTTGAACTCAAAGCCAGCCAATTAAGTTCCTTAATTACATATGCAAAATCTTTTCACTTTTGCCAGAATATAACATAATCATGGGAGAGAACATCCCATTACTTTTGTCATATTATCTTGGTTAGAAGCAAGCTTCAGGTCCCATCCTCACTTAAGGTGAGGAAATTATACCAAGGTGTCACTGGGAGTCTTCTTAGAATTCTGTCCATGACATCTTAATTTAAAAATTTATATATATGGGTAATGTTTGTAATTTGGAGATATACAAGGATGAACACAAAGAAGAAAAGATAGAACTTTAAAATTGTCAAGCTTAATGGAGATGACACACATTTGAAAGAGAGAGATGGCTGTCTACACTATTGTACACTTGCTGCCTTGGGCAAGTAGAATCTAAACTAATTAATAAAGTTTAGATTATATTATAAGAATCTGAGAGAAAAAACTTAATAAGCAGTTCTGAAATATAGACATTTAATTATGTAACTGGTTTAACTTGAGAACCATTTTACCACGACAGCACATCTGTATTGAGAGAGTAAATATAATTATGTCTCTAAGCAAGTTAAGTGGTTTTCTTCAGTGTACCAATGTTTAACTTTCCCCAATAGTTTTTTTTTTAATTTTTAATACCTTTGACAAACTAATTTTCACCAGAGTTGCTTGTCATGCCTCAGGAAAGGTAGCTCAGGTTATCATTTAACATTTTCTTAGTTTTAAATGCCATGTCTATAGAAGTTCATCGTGAGTGACTTGTCCCTTTCTGGTCCACGTGCTCTGAGTGAGTGTTCTGTAGCTTCTTTTCCCATGTGCTTCATACAAACGTCCTAGAGTTTAAACAGCAGTCATTAGGGCAATACATTTACTGAAAATCATACCATTTTAGGCTCTTTTTCTTAGGGACCACGATTCCACTGGCATTTACTAAAAATCAGCCTGGTTTGGTGGCTGTCTCTCTTTTTGTTGACATTGGCAATGCCTGTTGTACACAGTCACATGAGGTGGCATTTAAATCCTTACAGATATGTGGTCACTTCTCTACTTTCCCTCTCTTTTGCCTGGGCAACTGCCACATTGATGCATTGCAGCCACTCTTCTGCATTCTTCTCATCCTTGGCCTTGAACACATAGGTTTTATTGTCTGTAAAGATTTCAAAAGCCCGAGGGAGAGAGCGGTCCCTGCGTTTCTTGGCCACAGCTTTCACACTCTGTACTTTGCTGAGTTCTATTGGGGAGTCGTCGGGATCATCTTTCTGAAATACATGGAAAGGCAAGAACATGAGCTGGCTCCTGCTAGATCTCTGGCTCCTTTTTCCATGAGGGCCAAGTCCTTCCACGTCCTGTAGTTTAAGACCTTTCCAATAGGGTGCTAAGGCCTCAAAAAACCATTGGAACAACCAAAGGACTTAGCAATTGGGCCTCTATCATAGTGTCATAAATTGGTACAAGACAGACAATTTAGAGAAAGTTATTATCAAGTGAGATTGGGAAAATGCTTAATTCATGGTTCTTTGATTTTTCTCTCCCTTTCTGTTGGCACTGTATTAAAAGAGCAAAAGATAGCAGTATAATTTGGAGAACTATTAACTCAGAATTTCAGATAGTTAGGAGGCCTGGCATGGAGTTTTCCTTTATCCTCTGATAGAGCATTTGCCAAGCCCTTAATTGAGTAAACAGGGTTCTAATGGTTCAGTAGAACAGATCTTTTGAAATGTCTGCAGCTTAGTCTGTGTACACGATGTGAAGGCATAGTTAATGATGTTACATTTGTTTCTCTGAAAGGAGAAGTTTAAGCATTTCTATAACACCAGGGTCATCATCACACTGGGCTAGCATTCATGGTTTTACAGCAATTAAAAATTTCTTTAAAGCAATTTCAGGTCTTGAAGATCCATGAATAGATTTTGTCTCCTGGAAAATGTACCTGTGATTGAGAATCTTGCCAATTCTCTTTTCCCACACCCCCTCTTACAATCATCCTTTTTTCCCTTTCTAGTGAAAAGGCACCCTTCTCACTCATCCCAAACTTTCTGTGGCATGATGTGCTGTCCAGCTTGGAAAATCCTTAGGAGCACCGAACAAAAAAAACAATTCAGCATGTTGGTGTCAGGCAAGTATTCTTCAATCAGGGAAATGGAATCTCTATCCATTTCATTAGTAGATAGTATCTCCCATTTTAATATTTAATGATTATTTATAAAATTTGGCATTATATTTATGGATTTTTGTAAATGACATAACTTTAAAGGAATTTTTCTTTTTTTGGTGGTTTTGAGGTTTGAACTTAGGGTCTTATGCTTACTAGGCGGGCACTCTACCACTTCAGCCACACCTCCAGCCCAATGATATAACCTTTTTGAAAAGATAACCCAATCAGAAAAAAATCTTAATACTTAGATTGATGGTCACAACAAGTCAAAACAAATTTCAATTTCTACACATAATTTTATTACAGTGAAAAATGATAGGGCAATTGGGATAAAATTGCTAGGGAGAGGTAGAACAGAAATATGAACCCAAGGAAGAAAGAAATGATGTAAAAATCTCTATTATGGAAGAATTATTTTGTATAGTTTTTTAAAATGGATGATGTTAGGTATCAAAATACTATGGTATTTGATTCCAGTAATTACATTTAAAGGAAAGTGTCAAAATTTACAATTCAGCAGAAATTACAGTCTGTGCAACTGTCTAAACTTATGATAAATGTGTTGATGCAGCTTAAAATGCTCCAAGGTATTTCAAGATGTCTAAAATTAGTTTAGGGGATTTACAGGATGAATTTTGAAGACATCTAGAGTACACAATACTTTATTAAACATCTGACAATAATAAAACTGCATTTCTTTGAATTAGTTTATGGTATAGAAATTGATAACTGGAGGAACTGATGAGGAAAAAAGTTACTATAGTAATCTAAAGAGGAACAATGAATCAACTAAGACAGGAATAGACAGAAAGCAGAAAATCACTGTTGCCTTGCTGGTTGGGGGAGATCAAGACATTAAGGATGAAAAGTAAGGGCTGGTGGAGTGGCTCAAGTGGTAGAGCACCTGTCTAGCAAGTGTGAGGGCCTGAGTTCAAACCTCAGTACTACCCCCCCCAAAAAAAGGAAGGATGGAAAAGTAAAAAATTATACTATAATGGTTCAGCCTCAGTTTTCATTCTGAAATGTACATTTCTCTTATTTGAAAGAACAGCTTTTGTATGGTGTGGCTGCAGTTTCAGCAGGACTGTTGACCACTGGTAGGTTATTGTGCCCCTGGGGATGAGAGAAATTTCGCTGGAGCCCTCACCCTGTATCATATGATTTCCCACTCTTCGAGCTACATGTTCTGTCAGATATCTGGAATGTCAAACCATTATTCCCTGATAAAGATGTCAAACAAGTTAGCTAATTTGAAAATAGCTTATTCTTTAAACATTATTTACAATCCCCAAATTAAAAAGTCCATAGGTCATGATTTGAGTTCTGGAGAAACATTTTTATTAACTAAGTCTGCTTTGTCTTAAGGGATCTGAGAAATCTTTACATCTTCATTTCCATTCTTGATCTCTTGAGTAAACACAGGAAATTCAAAGTTACTTTAAACACTTTAAAAATGCTCCAGTATAAACCTATGCCATTTTTTTTAAAACCTCCAATACGTGTTTAAACTGAATAGTTTAATACTTCCATTTCAAAAAGATCTTTGGCCATAGAAAAGCCCACTGTTATATATTATAACACACATCAAGAAAGTAAGGTGTATTTAAAGTGTCACAAAAATATTATTTTTCATTCAGAAAGTTGACATGAAGTCTTATATTGAAATTTGTCATAATTCAGATATACCATATTTGATTCCTGTTGAGTAAAAGGCTCAAATAAGTTTTACAGTGAGAACTCTAAAGAAATGGTGCCTATGCACAGAGTGAATTGTAATTTTTAAATAACATTTTCATTCATTCATTAGAGTTTGGCTTATATGATATATCAACTTGACTAGGCTAATGGGTACCCAGATAACTGTGAAAACATGATTTCTGAGTGTTTCTATGAAGGTGTTCACAGAGGAGATTAACATTTGAATCAGTAGACTGATTAGTAGAGATCTACCCTCACCACAGAAGGGCAAGTTTGTTCTCTCATCTTAATTTGAGACATTCATTTTCTTCTGCTCCCTGACATCAGAACTGCTGGTTCTTGGGCTCTGGACTGTGGGACTTACAGCAGTCCCTCTCCCCACCCTCCCCAGTTCTGGGTCTTTGGCCTCAGACACATTGATTTTCTTAACTCCTAGGTCTTAGGCCTTGGACTGAATTACACCATCAATTTTCCTGGCTCTCCAGTTTCCTGATGGCATATTGTGAAACTTCTTAGCCTCTGTAACTATGTGAGATAATTCTAATAAATCCCTTCTGTATCTGTATGCATCCTATTTTTTCCTATTTTTATTAGCATTTATTACTTACACAAAATGTGTGTGTTCTAGTGATTCTGCTTCTGTGGGGATAGCAGACTAATACAGTTTATCCTGGCTCTGTATTTTAAGTGTACATGGGAAGAACAGAGGATCCTCATTTTAGAACATGCTTTGATGGCACACTGCCTGAACTTGGCTCCAGTCTTACCCTTCCTCACTTTGTTATCTCGTTCTTTGGACAAGCCACTCAGTCTTTTTAAGCCTGAGATTCTTCATCTGTAAAATGGCACTAATGATAGTGCTGGCACAGAAGCACTGAATCAATGTTTTCTATTACGGTTATATTTAAAAATAGCCAAGATTTGGTCAAAAGATTTCATTTGCCTGGATTCTGAATGAGTAGAGTTTAATAATAAATAAACTGTTTTGAAAAGAAGAAAAGGGTAACTGATTGAAATGGGATGCTATTTCAGGGGAATCCTACTGAAAATTCAGAATTTCGATATTTACTGAGCATCCTCATTCAAGGGTGAAAATTACATTAAATTAATATTTATTAATTCTATTTTACTCATTAACTGAACATCAAATGAATGAAAGATAATATTTTTCCTAAATAAAGTTGAACTTTGTTGACTACTAAAGGAACTTAAAACAAATCAACCTTCCTTCCTTCCTTCCTTCCTGCCCACGATTCCCTTTTCTTGGACTTTCACCTCCAAATATAACCCATAGTTATTTAAAAAATCAGAATCAATATCATAGCCATAAATTTATGTAGGGGTCCATAAGAAAACAAAAAGCATGATGTTTGAGTCAAGACTGCCAAGTAGTTAATCTGTAGTTCAATTTCTAAAGCTTAAAACCAAAATATGCAAGCATAAAATGCCAGAAGAACTTACAGATTTTCCTTTTTGAAACAGAAGTTGGTTTCCAGCCAGCGTAAAATAACGAGTTTTCCACCTTTTCATGAACTTCCACCTGACTTGCTTCTCTTTAAGTTTTCCTTCTATGAGGGGCTGGCCATCTTGATTTACAACTGTTGAAGTAGCAGAATGATCATGTCATTTACCTTCCGTTATTGGTTTTGGCAAGTGACCAAAGGTCAGAATTGTACAGTGAACCAGAACCCAGGGAGCAGATTTGAAAAGCAGGTTTATACTTTGTGAATTTGGTTAACTTTTCCTGCTTTGTCTCTAAAAGAATATACAATTCAGACATAATAATGAAAAAGAAATGAAAGCCCTCTTTGAGATTTTCAAAAGGAATTAATTCTTCAAAAGAGCATCTGGTTAGCAGTATTTAAGTTCATCCAGACACCCTGCTTTCTGTGTTTCCTAACTTTTTTGTTTCTTGATATTCTGTTCCTTAGATTGGAATTACCATATCAGTTTAAAATAAAGTTTGAAATTTTGGCACAAAATATTTGGTATCTTATAAGCTCATTTCCTACTATTGATTTTGCTAGTAACTAGGTAATAAAAAACAAATTTCTATTTTTTATGACATGTGAACTACTTAGAAACATAGTTTTATAAATAAATCATAGATTTCAAAGGCCAGCATTCCCATTTCTATGTACACATTTCCACTTTCTGAAACTCATCTTCTCTCTCCTCTCCACATTGCCATCTTCTCCTACTGAACAGCTCAAAGTACTTCCTTGGAACATTTGACTATTCAATCGGCTATTCTGCTGTTATTTTTAAATTAAAGCTAAAAATGGAAAATACACGTGTGGTGATTAATCTTAATTGTCAACTTGATTGAATTGAAAACTCCTAAGGGATTTGTAAAGTCCCCCTCTTGGGGTGTGTATGGTGACATTTCCAGAGACGAGTAGATCATGAAGGTTCTGACCTGATGGATTCGCAGTATGACGGCGTTATTGGAAAGTGGTGCCAGGTAGGAGGTGACACCTACTTGGAGGAAGCGGACCACTAGGAGTGTGTCCTTGGGGCTATGTTTTGTTCTGGGCTCCCCCTGTATTTCCGCTTCCCTGCTTCCTGGCTGCCGTGATATGAGCTGCTCCTCTCGGCCACAGGCTTCCCACCATGATGGACTGACGCCCCTGAAACTGTGAGCTAAGATAAATCCTTCCCGCTTTCAGTTGTTGATATCAGGTATCTTGTCACACAATGAGAAAAGTAACTATTACAGTGTATAAAATACATTATAATGATAATGGTAGAATAAGGAGTGAGTGACTTGGGTGAGGGGCTGTATGAATGCATTTACATGGTCAGGCTTTCCCGACCACTGAAGTGGCTGAGGTCTTTTCCAAACAATTGTCTTCTACCTTCTGAGGACCTCTGTGGTGGCTAGTACTGTGTATAGCAGAGGGTAGGGGGAGCATGAATTCAACATATATTAATTGATAATCAGTATAAAGAAAATTATTTGAAGCTGGGCATAGTGGTTCAGGCCTATAATCCTAGTTACTCAGGGAGTGGAGATTGGGAGGAAAGAGGCTAGCCCAGGCAAAAAGTTA
Organism: Castor canadensis; assembly: GCF_047511655.1. Taxonomy (NCBI): domain Eukaryota; kingdom Metazoa; phylum Chordata; class Mammalia; order Rodentia; family Castoridae; genus Castor; species Castor canadensis. The sequence goes on along the minus strand of NC_133390.1, from coordinate 111,311,535 downwards.
GCAAGATCCCATCTGAACTAATAAAAGCTAGACATGGTGGTTGTGCCTGTCACCGTATCTCTGCAGGAACCATAAATAGGAGGATTATGATCCAAGCCCGTCTGGGCATAAATGCAAGACTGTGTTAAAAATAAAATAAGAGCTGGGAGCATGGCTCAAGTGGTAGAGCACCTGCCTACCAAGTGTGAGGCCCTGACTTCAAACCCTAGAATCACTCTCCTAGAAACCGTCTGGTTTAGAGCCTTGTTAAAGCAAGCTAGCAATTGCTCTATGCAAACTTAAATTCTCTATAAACATAGTGGTGGCTTCCTTTGTGTGGCTTCCACACTCTGCAGTGAAGGCACTTCTGACCCCACGTCTTTCTCTGTGCCATGCAATCCCCAGAGCAAGAACAGCCTCAGCATGTCTGTCTGGGCCAGGGTTTGGTAAATGTTCCTGATAGCATCTTCAGGGTCACAAAGGGAGCAGCAGCTTATGTGGAAGGAGGAAAAGAAAGTTTCAAGAGAAAACCCAAGGGGGAAGAAAAGGCAAAAATAAAACAAAACCCCAAAACAAAAAAGCTCAAACAATGCCCCCCCCCAAAAAAATCAGAAAAATAAAAACCAACAACAAAATCTCAAGTCAAAAATTAGATGTAAGAACTTAAATATTCATTTCCATGTCTTCAAATTAGAAAAAAATGCTACTGCAGTGGTGATGTTCAAGGATTTTGAATATGAATTCAGAAGATTGAGATTAGTCTTCTCAGCTTCAGTTCACTCATCAGCAAAAACGGAAGACCAACGGCCCCATCCTGTTAACAGGGATGTTGAGAGGTCAAAAATCAAGATGTGTGGAGGATATTAGGCCGATGGCGAAGTGCAGCAAGGCACTGTATCCTCCCTCCCTCCCTTTTATTAAAGGTTTCACTTCACAGTTTGTAATCGCATTGCTTTCTTGCTATGGTTTTAATGGTAAGGTGATTTAATATAATGATGCTTAATAACAGCACATTTTTCATTTCTCAGTCTTCTGTGTTTACTCAAAGGAGCATTGGAAATGGTTATGATACTGTTTAAAATCATGATTGATTTAGTTAATATTTAAGCACATGATCCTTGAATCTGAGATAGGGGATTTGCTACTATATTTCTCCTTCAAGATAAGATCCAAATGCTTCACGTGAAGAGTGTGTTGGACAAAACTTTGCAAGGAACACTTGGCAAAATTGTTGAAAGAATCATTAGAGATGTGGAGTGAACAAGGTATCATAACCATGGTGCCTGTGATGAGAGACTCAAGGCAAAATGATGAACTTACTGGGGTCAGAGGAGAAAGGATTTCAGAATTACGTTGCTAAAGCAAAGTGATTTCATTGACGCCTCATGAAAATTAGCACTAGGGAAAAAGGTTATGGGAAGGGTTTATTTATCTATTAATTTTTAATTTTTTATTCATTTATTCACATGCACATACATTGTTTGGGCCATCTCTCCCCCCTGGCTCCTTCTTCTCTCCCTCTCTCCCCCAATCCCCTCGCTTCTAGGGGAGAATTTTGTTGAAGAGAAAACATAAGCGATAATAAGAAGGACATAGCATTTTTGTTAACTCTAGATAAAGATAGCTATGCAGAGAGATTCCTAGTATTGCTTCCATGCACATGGTTATTACAACCCGAATTGGCTCATCTCTACCAGACCTCTTCACTACTTCTTGGTCATCTTGCCACAGTGGCCTCTGTCAGTTTAAGATTACTTTATTCGCTCCTCTACAGTGGGCACATCAACACTTCCAAGTTTTAGGTTTCCTCATGGGAATTGTTTAAAGAAGGAAATATCAGCAGAACTTTAAAGCGTCTGAATGCTAGGGTCCAAATTTAGGCATCAGAGTTAGTTTCAGAGAATTCAGAGAGAGAGAGAGAGAGAGAGAAAGATTTAAAAACTTTTGAGCTGGTATCTCATGTCTTTAAAATTTTTGTTTGCGATTATTTCTACCACATATATGATTGGACATGTGTCATTTTAATAAGTTTGTCATCCACAGAATAGCCTTCTAAGCAAGTAATTCTCATACAATACCACAGCCCCTTCATGGTTAAAGCAAGGGGCTAATTTTTTCTTATTCTATTTGAAAAATAAGATGTGGAATGATAGGATGAGAGAAGATCATATATCTAAAATAATCTTGCTTGCAATGTAATGGAAACATATTCAAACATTTTCTTACTTTATAATGGCTTAGTCTCTATCAACATGGTCCTTTCCTTAAATATCAACTGTCTGCAACAGATATGAAATATTATGCTGAATTTTCTAGTGTGATTGGAATTCCAGTTGTTACCATGTTTATGAATTTAAAAGTTTTCTAGAATACAATACAAATATTTATACATTATACATTAATTGTATGAGTTTTGTGCACCAAGATTTGAATGTATTTGATAAAAAAATGCATTTGAAGGTACTGCACTTACTCAAAGTAGATAAGTAATAGTGAAACAAACAGATGCTTTAAAGACGAGAAGTCACTCAGCAGGAGGAATGAAGAAATAAATTCTCCTGCCCATCTGTCCACTACCATCCATTCCACGTATAGTTTTTGAGCACAGATAAGCTATGAGACACTATGTTAGGATCTGAGAGGTTGCAGAACCCAGCTGCCAGGGAGCATGAACTTATCATCTTGGAGTAAAGCATTTTATGAACTGTACAGTTCAATGTAGAGTTGGAAAATGCCATTGGAGAAGTAAAAGCGAAGTGCTACCCACCTGCAGAGAGGAAATTCCACTTCTAGTTGGAAAGAGGTGACAGGAGACCAGAGCTCCTGATGAAGAAGGGAGAAAGAATTTTGCCAGGAGAGTGGTGAAAGATGTTCAAGGGAAAACACACGGAAGAACCTAAAGAAACTGGAAGAATCAGTGGACTCAGAGCAAGTTTGCTCAGGGACAAAGTCATGGGCTGAGGGCTGAGGAAATAAACCAGTTCAAGATTTTCCAGATGTGAAGTCCAGGAAAGAGTTTGACTATCAGTCATGGGGAGGTCTAATTGGACTTTTTGGGAACATTTTTGTGAAGCTCCATTAACAGGTCTAATGAAGGGCCTACGGCCTGTGACCCTCCAGCCAGCATTGCATGAAGCCTCATGGACCCCAGATAAGATCAGCTGTGTATCATGCAGGATCCCAGCAGGAAGCAGAGGGCATCTTGAGCTGGGATATTAAGGGGAGTTAATAAAGGAACTATTTACACAGGTGTGGGCAAGGAGCTCTGGGTCACTGACCATGCAGGCAGAACACTCTCTGCCTGAGGAAGAAAGGGAAGATGTCTCCTGGAGAGAGACATGTCTAGAGGGTGCCTGCCAGGAGCTGTGGCCTGAAATGGAGGGCACAGTCAAGCACAGTGACCAAGCAGGGAGGGGGCAGGTGAATAAACAGCAGGAGCTCATTCTCCTCCCTCTCTCTTCCCTCCTGCTGTGTCCCTAGTGTTTGAACATAACTGAAAGCCAGAGGAACAGGAGACCATTGATGCAGACACTGCATGGCAGCCTGTGGGACATGGAGCTGGGTGAGAGAGATGAAGAACATATTAAATTGGGCAAAGGTGCCTTTTTATAAACTTTGCACACTATAGTAACATGTATACCTGCCTTATTGTGGAGGAATGGCAGAAGGGAGCAAAAGGGGAAGACCAAAGTATAGAGAAACATCTGTTTTATGCCTTGGGAGTGACACTGACTAGACGCTAATGAGGTGACTCCAGTGGTTTCTTCCAGTTAATAAGATGATTTAACATTCATATAATTCTTGCCGTGGAATACTGACTAGCTATTTATTAATTCTCTCACTCTTTTTGTGGTATTCTTTGTTGAATACCACATTAGGCATAAGACAGTCTAAGTCTTTAAGACCTAGAGCAATGCAGCATGCAAACTTATACAGAGTGAGTCACAGTACAGTGAGATAAACACCAGGATACAGCCATGCATGGGGTCTCATTGGAATACACTGGAGGGGACCATATTATAACTGGAGCACAGGAAGTAGGAAAGTTTCCTGGAGTAGATGCTGTCTGAATTGAATTTTCAGGGCCAAGTAGCAGGTATGAAGATGAAGAGAGAAAGGTTATTCTACCAAAAAAGCAAAAAGTCATTGCAAAGCTAAGAGAGGGGGCACGAAATGCATTATAGGAACTATAGCTCATTCTATGTGATTAGAATCTGGGTGGGAGTTGGAGATCAGCGTGGCAGAATGAGAGGAAAGGCATGAAGACTGAGATTCAAAGAAAGGCAATCCTCAAAAATCTGGGACATCGTGCAAAGAATCTAATACTTTGTCACGTAGCATAGTTAAAAAATAGCTTTTGTCTTGTTTTGTTTTTTTTCTCTTCAACATACTGATTTTAATTCTTTTATATATGGTCCCAAAAGTGAGAGTACTGTATCATATGGCAGTTCTATTTTTTTTTAATTCATATGTGCATACAATGTTTGGGTCATTTCTCCTCCCTCCCACCACCCCCTCCCTTTCCACCCAACCCGCCCCCTCCCTCTTCCCCCACCCCCTCAATACCCAGCAGAAACTATTTTGCTCTTATCTCTAGTTTTGTTGAAGAGAGAGTATAAGCAATAATAGGAAGGAACAAAGGTTTTTGCTGGTTGAGATAAGGAAGCTATACAGGGAGTCGACTCACATTGATTTCCTATGCATGTGTGTTACCTTCTAGGTTAATTCTTCTTGATCTAACCTTTTCTCTAGTTCCTGGTCCCCTTCTATTGGCCTCAGTTGCTTTTAAGGTATCTGCTTTAGTTTCTCTGCATTGAGGGTAACAAATGTTGTCTAGTTTTTTAGGTGTCTTACCTATCCTCATATCTCCCTTGTGTGCTCTCGCTTTTATCTTGTGATCAAAGTCCAGTCACCTTGTTGTGTTTGCCCTTGATCTAATGTCCGAATATGAGGGAGAGCATACGATTTTTGGTCTTTTGGGCCAGGCTAACCTCACTAAGAATGATGTTCTCCAATTCCATCCATTTACCAGCGAATGATAACATTTTGTTCTTCTTCATGGCTGCATAAAATTCCATTGTGTATAGGTACCACATTTTCTTGACCCATTCGTCAATAGTGGGGCATCTTGGCTGTTTCCATAACTTGGCTATTGTGAATAGTGCCGCAATAAACATGGGTGTGCAGGTGCCTCTGGAGTAACCTGTGTCACATTCTTTTGGGTATATCCCCAAGAGTGGTATTGCTGGATCATACGGTAGATCAATGTTTAGCTTTTTAAGTAGCCTCCAAATTTTTTTCCAGAGTGGTTGTACTAGTTTACATTCCCACCAGTAGTGTAAGAGGGTTCCTTTTTCCCCGCATCCTTGCCAACACCTGTTGTTAGTGGTGTTGCTAATGATGGCTATTCTAACAGGGGTGAGGTGGAATCTTAGTGTGGTTTTAATTTGCATTTCCTTTATTGCTAGAGATGGTGAGCATTTTTTCATGTGTTTTTTGGCCATTTGGATTTCTTCTTTTGAGAATGTTCTGTATAGTTCACTTGCCCATTTCTTTATTGGTTCATTATTTGGGAGAATTTAGTTTTTTAAGTTCCCTATATATTCTGGTTATCAGTCCTTTGTCTGATGTGTAGCTGGCAAATATTTTCTCCCACTCTAAGGGTGTTCTCTTCAGTTTAGAGACCATTTCTTTTGTTGAGCAGAAGTTTTTAGCTTTATGAGGTCCCATTTGTCTATGCTATCTCTTAGTTGTTGTGCTGCTGGGGTTTCATTGAGAAAGTTCTTACCTATACCTACTAACTCCAGAGTATTTCCTACTCTTTCCTGTATCAACTTTAGAGTTTGTGGTCTGATATTAAGATCCTTGATCCATTTTGAGTTAATGTTGGTATAGGGTGATATACATGGATCTAGTTTCAGTTTTTTGCAGACTGCTAACCAGTTTTCCCAGCAGTTTTTGTTGAAGAGGCTGCTTTTTCTCCATTGTATATTTTTAGCACCTTTGTCAAAAAAGAGCTTTTAATTCAAAGTCTGCATCTTGTTTTAAGAGGTATTGCAATTCTGAATATGTTTTGGACCCATTATCATTTATTTAAACATAGTGTGCCAAGTGCCATGTTTACCCCTTCTGTAATGGATCACATAGGACTGTACAAAACTTCCTGTGAGATAGGCCTATAGTTAGTTTATGGGGTGAGGACACTGCCTTTGGCACATACCCGAGTTGAAGTCCAGAATCTGTCCCCTGCCAGCTGACTGGTCTTGAACAAATTATGTAACCTCACTGAATTTCAGTTTCCTCCTCTCATGCTTCACACCAGGGTCAACACAAACGACTGTGCAGGGTAATCGGTGCATGAGGACACTCAGCCAGGTGAGTGGGGGGCTGAAATCCAGCCTGAATTTTGCTACACAGGGGCTGCTAGCTTCATGACTCCAATAATGCAAAGCATAAAGTGATTATTATCTTCCTTTGATGGTGATGATGAACAGATTTTTGTCATTGTTGTTGGTTTTTTATTTTTAGAAATACCATATCCTGAAGGCTTTAGGAAAGGAACCATTTCCTTTCCATCAAATAAGATGTAATGAGACCCATATAAAAGTGTTAGAAATAGTCAGAGAGCTCAGAGTGAGTCAGGGAGTCCTTTTAAGTTTCAAAGCCTGCATGCTTTGAGCATGAGGGTGTGAGAGGCAATTTAGAGTCTCCGAAGGAAGACAAACTCTCCTGGTTTTGAATAGCTGATTTATTTTTCCACCAACACTCATTTTCAAGTCAACTCGATATTGTATTGGACTGCATTGGTAGCACTTCCCATGTTATTATGGTTGCTCTTTTTTCTCTCTAGACCTCCCCTTGTCCTTGTGGAAGACTAGAAGAAACAAATAAGACAATAACCTTCATATAATTACTCTCCATACTGCACACTGACTTCCATCAGACTCAAATTCCTTACACTGTGTGCTTTTGTTGTCATATGCCAGTTTTGTCTTGAAAATTTTGCATTGTATATGAATAACACATGTTTGAGATTGTCATGAGTTTAATTTGTGATATTTGACGTTTTAGATATTCTTTACTGGTTATTAAAGGTAAATTTCTTCAAAAGAAGGCATATTCTGGAAGAAAATGCATAAAATCCAGATTCTTAGTTTTAAAGTAAGAGTGGGCAAAAAGTATGTAATTCTCTACCCCCTGAAATCACTGTTGCTGGGAATTATGGCTCCAATACAGATGATAGGGAATTTTGTTTTTGTATGCATTGAGAGTCTCAAATTTACAGAGAGATGGAAGCATTAAATGAGGAGGTCATAGGAGACACATTTAGTAGACTGAGAGTCTCTGGGTTTTAAAATCATTAAGGATTTGATTTGATAAAATGGCATGCTTCTTATGATTACCCAGCATTGTTTTAGAGTCTGTTTCTTTATTTATATCTAAATAGTAAGGAAGCACAATCAGCATCATTTTGTGACATCCTACAAGATGCTGTAGGGACCAATATAGGACAGAAAAAGTGTGACAAAAAAGTGCCCTGTGAGGGCACTGCCCCATATGACTGAATGACCTTCTTGTTTTCTACTCATCAAAATGTTAGTACACTTTCTAGACTTTTCTGAGTGTTGGCTAGTACAAATCCAGAAAAAAAAAAAGCCTACATTCTTTTGGCTACTATTTGAAACTACTATTTTATAAGCTTTTAGAGCTATGTTTTTTAGACTGTGTTCTGAGGGCCACCTTTGTCAGAATTAGCTACTGACTTGTTAAAGTACACAGTTCAAAGCATACCCCAAAGCTACTGAATCTAAATTTTGGAGTATGGTGAGGGACTGCATTTTTAACAATGTTTCCAGGTGATTCTATATAGCTCAAGAATTTCTAGGAAATTGTAATGACAGTAATAAGTCATATAAATACAAAAGGTAAAACTGAAAAACCAATAGTAAAAAGAAAATTGTTATGACCTTTTTTGAAATTAAAGAATGGCAGCATAAGATCATGTTCATGTCAATGGCTTTGATTGATAAAGTCACAGAGAAATGCTCAGAATCAATGTCTGTGGAACTTGACTTACTATGTTATCACTGAAACAAAAATTCAAAGGGCACCTTCTAAGAAGAGAACCTGTTCAGTAATTCTGAGTGATATGTGCGGTGATCGTTGTACCTTTGTATCCATCAAAGGAGATTGGCCAAGACTAGCAGAGTAATGACTGATAGGGTCCAATGGGAAAAGATAAGGAGGGTGCAAATGAATGGAAACAGTTATTCAATGTTTGGATTAAACTTTTAATATGAAAGAATTTCACATACATATCTCATGTTGGTGCCACTTAGACACCTTAATAAGATCTCATGGATAGATATTACTGGCAACATTTGACCATAGGACTATAGATATCTTTAAATGTTGAACACTGGACATTGTAGAACTAACCCAGTTTTGGGAAAAATAGATCTGACCTACCTGTGCCAGGTCTGTCACAAGGAGTGCCAACTCATTTGGGTTGTACAAGTTGAGCACATTGTAGCCACTGTCCCACCCGCCTTACATTCTCAGTATTCTGGAACACTTCAAGGTGGAATACTACAATGCTTTTGCAGAATTTTTAAAAACAAATTCCATCCGGAGCAGAGGAGGAGTGACAAGACAACCTCCTACAGGAACTGCTAGCACCCAGCAGAGGTCAGGAGAGGCACAAAGGCTGAGAGTGAGGGTGGGGACATAGGCCAACCTGCCAAGTTGGGGCAGGTGGTGGATCCTGGAGCTGATCTCGTGGGACAGAGGGCAGCATTCAAAACTGAACTGCCCTACCTTGCTGGGGGAGGAGCTGATCAAACAGAGCTGTAGCTGAAGGGCAAGGCAGCTGCCACCAGGTGAAAATAACAGCAGCTCTGACCACCCTGCATCCACTGGCAGCCTTACCTCACATCATAATTGCAACTAACCCTGTGGACAGGACCAAATACTACTCACAAGCCAGTCACCTGGTGAGATCACATCAAAGCTTCTCCTTGTATGCCAATACCAGGATTGGGTGCCTAAGGAATAACTCCAGAGCTATTACCAAAAGACTGAACTTTTTGTTGTTCCTGAACCTGGTGTTTTTAAAATTTTTCTTCTGTATTATTAACTTCACTATCACTACTTCCTTATCAATATTCTTACCCCCTTCACTTCCCCCCTTCTCCTGAGCTACAATCCATTATTCTCCCTCCCAACTACTCTTTCTGCCCCTTCTCATCCACTCTTTCCCCTTCCTCACATCCCCTTCCTATCCTCTGCCAACCTGTCACCACACTACCCCTCCCTCCTACACACTTGCCACCCATTGACTAGCCTTCTGTACCAACTGTATACAACCCCAGCCCCCTGCAATCCCTGACACAAGCGCCTTCCACTACAATGACAGAAATACACCCAAATACACACAAGGGCCACAAAAACCAGCAGCTCCCATATGTATTCCCCCACCCACCCCTTTTCCTGCCCCCCCTTTAGTGCCAACTTTACCAATTCCCTAAATTTCGATATCTAACCTGATAACCATTACCCTCCCCCAACTCCCACTGTTTACAGGTATTATCACCAAGGGATTTTCTACATAATATGTAAACAACTGGTCTGGCATTGAACCTGTGAGTTTGTTATTGCTAATTTATACCTCCAGGCCAGGGACAGAAAGAGCACATCAACCTAGCTAACAATCAAGTCAGTCACAACACCAAAATTAAATCCAGGGAAAGAAAACAGCAATTAAAACCACCACTAGCCTATCAAGAACATAGTTGCAGAGCACCAAGTGGAGTGATGGGAAGAAGGATAGAAACCACTTTCCTCAAAAAAATAATTCAGTACAAGATTCAGTGGGAAATGAAGAATATGGATACCCAGTTCCTGACCCCAACAAAAACAATGATAGATGTCACTAAGGAGTCCAGTGACACCCACAAAAAACCCTCAAAGAAGAAATCTCTGAGAAATTCATGGAGAAGATACTAGACATGGTCAACCAGAATGTACATTATGCACTCAAGAAATTTCAAGATGCCAAAAATAACATGAGGAAGACACAGATACAAAAAAATGAACTGAAAGAAGACTTCAACAAACACCAAATTGAAACAAAGGATATTATAAAAAGAGAGATACATGAATTAAAGAAGACAACATAAATTATAAAAGAGGAGTTGAACAAAGATATGGAAAACCTAAGAAGAAATAATCAAACAGAAGTCTTGGAAATAAAAAGCCCCTTTAGTCAAACAAAAAACACAGTGGAAGGCTACTCCAGAAGACTAGAACAAGTGGAAGACAGAATCTCAGAGCTTGAAGATAAAATAGAAATTAAAGAAAAAAAACAGAAGAAATCTTCATTAAACAACTCAAGAGCTGAGAATGAAATATGCAAGAACTCAGTGACTCCATCAAAAGACCAAACCTGAGAATCGTGGGCCTTGAAGAAGGAGAAGAGGTGCAAGCCAAAGGGATACATAACATATTCATAAAATAATAGCAGAAAATTTCCCAAATCTTGAGAAAGTTGTGCCGTTTCACATATAGGAAGCCTCCAGGACACCAAACAGACTTGATCAAAATAGGACCTCCCCATGGCATATTATCATTAAAACAGCAACCACAGAGAACAGAGAAAGAATACTGAAGTTTGTAATAGAGAAAAAACAAATAACATATAAAGGTAAACCCATCCAAATAATAGCAGATTTCTCAACAGAAACCTTAAAAGCAAGAAAGACATGGAGTGAGGTATTCAGGCACTGAATGAAAATAACTTCAGCCCTAGGATATTCTACCCAGCAAAACTATCATTCAAAATTGACAGAGCAATAAAAGTCTTCCATGATAAACAGAAATTGAAACAGTATATGACCACCAAGCCACCATTATAGAAGATTCTACAAGGAATTCTGCATACAGAAGATGAAAGCAAACAAACCCATGAGAGGACAGAAAGTATCATACCACAGGAGAAGAAAAGATAAGTAATCAGAAAGTCATATTGATTCGGCTGCACACAATCAAATCCTTAAACAACAGATACAACTAAATGGCAGGAATCAACACATACCTATCAATATTAACACTGAATGTCAATGGACTGAACTCCCCCATCAAAAGACACCATTGGAAAACTGGATTAAAAAAGAAGATCTGACAATCTGTTGTTTACAAAAGACCCATCTTATTGTCAGAAATAAACTCTGGCTTAGGGTGAAAGGCTGGAAGAAGAGTTACCAAGCCAACGGCCCCCCAGAATAGGCAGGAGTAGCAATACTTATATCAGACAAAGTAGAATTCAAACTTACATTGGTCAAACAGGATAAAGAAGTACACTTCATACTAATAAAAGGGGCAATACATCAAATAACAATTAGCCTATATGCACCCAATGTCAGTGCACACAATTTCATCAAACATACACATATGGACTCCAACACAGTGGTAGTGGAAGACTTTAATACCCCCTATCACCATTAGATAGGTCATCCAAACAAAAAAATCAACAAAGAAATCCTAAAACAAAATGGACCTAACAGATGTCTACAGAATATTTCATCTGACAACAACACAATATACATTCTTCTCAGCAGCCCATGGAACTTTCTCCAATATAGATCATATCTTAGGGTGCAAAGCAAGCCTCAGCAAATAAAATTAAGTAGAAATAACTCCCTGCATTCTATCTGATCACAATGCATTAAAACTAGAACTCAACAACAAAAACAACAGCAGAAAACACACAAATTATTTGAAGCTGAATAACACATTGCTCAACCATCAGTGGGTCATAGTAGAGATAACAGAGGAAATCAGAAAGTTTCTGGAAGCTAATGAAAATGAAAAACAACTTACCAGAACCTATGCAACACAGCAAAGGCATTCCTAAGAGGGAAGTTTATAACCATGAGTGCATCTATTAAAAGAACAGAAAGATCTCAAATAAACTACATAATGCTACATCTCAGACTCCTAGAAAAACAAGGATAAGAAAAACCCAAAACAAGCAGAAGGAGAGAAATAATAAAAATAAGGGCTGAAATTAATGAAATAGAGATAAAAAAACCTACAAAAAAATCAATGAAACAAAAAACTGGTTCTTTGAGAAAATAAGCAAGATTGATAAGCCCCTGGCAAATCTTAGTAAAAGGAGGGAAAAGACCTAAATTAGTAAAATCAGAAACACAACAGGGGAGATAAAAACAAACACCAAGGAAATCCAGGAAATCATCAGAGACTACTTTGAGAACCTATATTCCAATACATTGGAAAATCTAAAAGAAATGGACAAATTTCTAGGTACTATGACCATCCGAAACTGAACCAAGAGGATATTAACCACTTAAAAAGATCTATAACACATAATGAAATTAAAGCAGCAATAGAGTCTCCCAAAAAAGAAAAGTCCAGGACCTGATGGATTCTCAGCTGAATTCTACCATACTTTCAAAGAAGAACTAATGCCAACACTCTAAAGTTTTCCACAAAATAGAAAGGGAAGGACCACTGCCTAACTCATTCTATGAAGCCAGTGTTACACTCATACCCAAACTGAACAATGACACATCTGAAAAAGAGAACTACAGGCCAATTTCCTTAATGAACACCAATCCAAAAATCCTCAAAAGAATAATGGTAAACAGAATCCAACAACATATCAGAAAGATCCAAACCAAGTCGCCTTCATCCCAGGAATGCAGGGGTGGTTCAACATAAGCAAATCTATAAATATAATTCAGCACATTGATAGAAGCAAAGACAAAAACCACATGATCATCTCAATAGATGCAGAAAAAGCCTTTGATAAGATTCAACACCACTTCATGATAAAAACTCTAAGAAAACTAGGAATAGAAGGAATGTATTTCAACATTTTAAAAGCTATATATGACAAACCTAAAGCTAACATCATACTTAATGGAGAAAAACTGAAACCATTTCCCCTAAAGTCAGGAATGAGACAAGGGTGCCCACTATCCCCACTCCTATTCAACATAGTCCTGGAATTCCTACCCAGAGCAATAAGGCAAGAAGAAGAAATAAAAGGAATACAAGTAGGTAAAGAAATAGTCAAAATATTCCTATTTGCAGATGACATGATCCTATACCTCAAATACCCAAAAAATTCCACCTAAAAACTCCTAGATACCATTAACAGCTTCAGCAATATAGCAGGATACAAAATCAACTTACAAAAATCAATAGCTTTTCTATACACCAACAATGAACAAGAAAGAAATATATGGAAAGAATATATGAGAAAGAATATATGGAAACAATTCCATTTACAATATCCTCAAAAAAAATCAAACATCTAGTAGTCAACTTAACAAAGAATGTGAATGACCTCTACAAGAGAACTACAATCATTGAAGAAAGAGACTGAAGAAGACTACAGAAGGTGGAAAGATCTCCCATGCCCATGGATTGGTAGAATCAACATAGTAAAAATGCCTATACTACCAAAAGCACTCTACATGTTCAACACAACTGCCATCAAAATCCCAAAGACATTCATCACAGAGATTGAAAAATCTACCCTAAAGTTCATTTGGAAACACAAAAGACTGCAAATAGCCAAGGTAATAATGAGGAAAAAGAGCAATGGTGGAGGTATCACAACACCTGACTTCAAACTATCTACAGAGTCATAGCAATAAAAGCAGCATGGTACTGGCACAAAAACAGATATGAAGACCAGTGGAACACAATAGAGAACCCAGATATGAATCCACACAGCTATGCCCATCTTATTTTTGACAAAGGTGCCAAAAACATACCATGGCGAAACAATAGCCTCTTCAACAAATGTTGCTGGGAAAAGTAGTTACCTGTCTTCAGGAAACTGAAACTAGGTCCATGCCTGTCACGCTGTACTAATATCAACTCAGGGCAGATTAAGGACCTTAATATCAGACCCAAAACCTTTCAGTTAGTACAGGAAAGAGCAGGGAATACGCTGGAAGCAATAGGTATAGGCAAGGACTTCCTCAGTAGAACTTCAGCAGCCCAGGAACTAAGAGAAAGAATGGATAAATGGGACTACATGAAATTAAAAAGCTTCTGCAAAACAAAAGAAATGGTCTGTAAATTGAAGAGACCACCCACGGAGTGGGAGAAAATATTTGCTAGCTATACATCAGACAAAGGACTGGTAACCAGAATATACAGGGAGGTCAAAACACTAAACTCCCCCAAAATCAATGAACCAATAAAGAAGTGGGCAACTGAACTAAGCAGAACTTTTTCAAAGAAAGAAGTCCAAATGACCAAAAAACACATGAAAAAATGCTCACCATCCTTGGCCATAAGGAAATGTAAATCAAAACTAAACCACACTAAGTTTCTACCTCACCCCTGTTAGAATAGCTATCATCAAGAACACCACCACCAACAAATGTTGGTGAGGATGCAGGAAAAAGGAACCCTCATACACTGCTGGTGGGAATGCAAGCTAGTACAACCACTTTGGAGAACAATACGGATGTTTCTTACAAAACTAAACATAGATCTGCCATATGATCCAGAAATACCACCTCTAGGGATATACTTGAAGGAATGTGACTTAGGTTATTACAAGGGCACCTGCACACCCATGTTTATTGCAGCGCTATTCACAATAGCCAAGTTATGGAAACAGCCAAGATGCCCCACTACTGACAAATGAATTAAGAAAATGTGGTATTTATACACAATGGAATTTTATTCAGCCACAAAGAAGGATGAAATTTTGTCTTTTGCAAGTAAATGGATGGAACTGGAGCAATGTTAACCAGGCTCAGAAGGCCAAAAATTTCATGCTTTCCCTCATATGTGGATTATAGACCTAAAACAAATGCAGTAATATTGTTGGACATGGGTCACACACTAAGGGGAGAATGCACACAGGAGGAATAGGGAAAAGGAAGGAAACCTAAAACTTGAATGTAGTTGATGTGCTCCCTGTTGAGGAGCAAATAAAGTAATCTTAAACTGGCAGAGGCCACTATGGGAAGGTGACCAGGAAGTAGTGAAGAGGTCTGGTAGAGATGAACCAGTGTGGGTTGTAAAACACATGTGCATGGAAGTAATGCTAGGAATCTCTCTGTATAGCTATCTTTATCTCAAACTAGCAAAAATACTATGTCTTATTATATTTTATGTTTTCTGTTCAACAAAATTGAAGAACAAAAGGGTGGAACAGGTTCTGCCCGGAAGCAGAAGTGGGGATTGGGGGAGGTGGCCCAAACAATGTATACACCTGTGAGTGCATGTAAAAACAATAGAATAAAAAAATAAAACAAGTTCCATCTGGCATGTTTCAGCATGTGGCCTTAAGCCTTTTTGACAATGAGCAGAAGTTTACGGTGTCTGCTTTAGAAGCTTTAGCTGTAACATATATGCCATCAGGTGCTGTACAGTTGTACATAAACATGCATATATATATACATTTTGAATATACACATATGTAAATACCTCACACATTCTGGTAAATTATCTATCTTACTACTTTAAAAAAATGTATCTGGTACAAAAGATATGTTGCAAATGTCATCGTGTGAATATCCACACTTTTCTCCTAAACTGAATCTCTTGTGAATTCATTAATTTGTTTGTTGTCACTACTTGACCGAATACTTTATTACTCACATTTTTCTAAGATACAAATTTGGTCATTCGTTTATTTGGTAAATATTGATTGAACTTCCATTGTGTGTTAGGGACGGAGGACAGATGCATAAGGAGAGTCTACTTCATAGAATTTGCTATTTACTGGAAGAAATAGGCATTAGTCAAATGGCCACAAAAAGAAGCAAGATGGTTGCTGTAACCAGGGTTATGGCGGGTCAAGAAGATTTCAGAAGGATTTCCTGAAAAAAAATTTAATATTTAATTAATTAATTAATTTGAGACAGAGTCTCACTGGTCATGAACTCTTGATCCTCCTGCCTCAGCCTCCCAAGTAGTTAGGGTGATGGGTACGTACCATTATGCCCAGCCATTTAGTCTACTTTAAGAGAACTCTCTGGTCATTGCCTTTCAGAGTTACCCTATTTTTTAAATTTATATACGATGGAATTTTATTCGATTATAAAGAATGAAACTTTGTCATTTGCAGGTAAATGGACGGAACTGGAGCACATCTTAAGTGAAGTTAGCCAGGCTTGGGAAGTCAAATGAAGCATGTTTTCTCTCACATGTAGAAAACAGACCCAATACAAACACAGCAATATTATATCTACATAGAAATATATATAGAGAGAGAAAATGTATCTAAAAGTGGAAATGGTAGAAGGGACCAAGGGAGGAGGGAAAGGAGGATAGCAAATAATAATGAAGTACATCAAATATGCATAGGAACAAGACACAGGGAAACACTCTGCAAACGATTAACAACATAGGATAGTGGGGAACGGGTGTGGAAGGGCAGTGGAGGGGTGACATGGACTTCAGCACAATACCAAGGCAAAAATCCCAGGGAAAAATGAACAGACACCTAAACAATAAGGGATAAGAATGAAAAACAGGTCATACTAAGGGCAAGGCACTAAGGGGAGTGGGAAGGTAAAGGAAGGAAATAAAGAAGGTGAATATGGTTGATTTATGTTCTATACAAGAATGAATACAGAATTTTTAAACCTGTTGAAACCATAAGAAGGGGACTAAGATAGAAAGCAGAAAAATAGAGAGAAGGAACCCATTTGTAGTATAATACATAAATACAGAAAAATGTCAAAATGAAACTCCCTATATAGATTTCTTAAACAAACGAAAAAGAATTTTTTAAAAACAAAAGACAGGAAGGTAAGACAGGTCCTCCCTGGGGCTTGGTACCCGTGGGAAGCATGTAAGGAACAGGTGAGGACAGTGAATATGGCAGAAATATTACGCACTCGTGTATGAAAATGGAAAAAAGAACCCTGTTAAAACTATTCGAAGAATCGGGAGAGGGGGTTAGGGAGAATGATGGAGGGGGTGAATTTAACTAGGATTCTTCATATGAGAAGGAACCTGTGATAGGTGTCGTTCTCGGTCTGGTTTATTTCACTTAACATAATGATTTCTAGCTCCATCCACTTTCCTACAAATGTCATAATTTCATTCTTCTTTATAGCTGAATTAATGCTCCATTGTATATAAGCTCCACACTTTCTTTATCCATTCATCAATTGGTGGACACCGAAGTCCATATTTTGGCTATTTGAATAGTGCCAATATAAACTTGAGTGTGCAGGTCTCTCAACTGTATGTTGACTTGCATTTCTTTGTGTGTATGCTCAGGAGTGGTACAGCAGGATCATATGCTATTTCTATCTCTAGTGTTTTAAGGAACGTCCATACTGATTTCCATAGTGGCTGTAATTAACATTCTAACCAACAGTGTCCCTATTCCTCTGCATCTTCATCAGAATTTTTTTTCTTGCTGACTGCCATTCTGATTGGGGTAAGATGGAATCTCAACTATGTTTTGATTTGCATTTCCTTTATGGCTGAGGATGTCGAACATTTTTTTTATGTATTTATCAATCATATGTCCTTTTTAAATTCATTTGTCCATTTATTAATTTCATTATTTATCTTTTGGTGTTTAATTTTTGGAGCTCTTTATATATTGAGGACATTAGTCCATTATTCAATGAATAACAAGCAAAGATTTCTCTCCCATTCTGTAGATTTTCTTTTGATTCTGGTAACTGTTTCTTTTGCTTGCAAAGTTTTTTAATTTGATGCAATTCCATTTTTCAGTTTTTTTGTAGCAAAAGTAATAGTAAAGTTTATTAGGAAAGGAATTTAGTATAACAGAATGAAAGTGGAGAGAAATGGAAAGGAAGGGAAAAACATTTCCTGCTCCTCATGCAGGAAATGTCCCCATTTTTCAATTCTTGTTTTTATTTTCTGAGCTACTAGGATTCTACTCAGAAAAGCATTTCCTAGGCTTATACCTTCCAGGGTTGTCCCCTAGTAGTTTCAAAATTTCTGGTCTTATATTAACATCTTTGATCCATTTGGAATTGATTTTTTTATAGGGTAAGAGAGAGAGAAAGAGAGAGAGAGAGAGATCTAGTTTTAGTAGTCTTCATGTAAATATGCAGTTCCATTTGTTGAGGAGGCTGTCTTTTTGCCAGTTTAGGAGTTTTTGGTGCCTTTGTCAAAAGTCAGATGGCTTGAGCTTTGTGAGCTCACTTCTGCATCTTCTATTCTATCCTATTCCATTGACATATCTGTTTTTGTGCCAGGATCATGCTGTTTTTTATATTATTTCACTCTAGCATAATTTTAAGTCAGGTATTGTGACACCTCCAGCATTGTACTTTTTTGTTCAGGATCTTTTGTGCTTCTAAATGAATTTTAGGATTGATTTTTCTACTCTTATGAACAATTACATGGAATTTTGATGGAAGTTGCGTTGAATCTGTAGATTGCTTTGGCTGTGCAACCGTTTTCACAATATTGGTTCTGTGGATCCATGAATGTGGAAAATCTTTCCATATGTTAGAGTCTTTTACAATTTTTCTTCAATGTTTTAGTTTTCATTGTAGAGCTCTTTCACCACCTTAATTAGGTTTATTTCTAGGTGTTTAGTTTTTTAGAGGCTATTGTGAATGGGATTGTTTTCCTAATTTCTGTCTCAGCATATTCATTATTGGTATGTAGAAAAGTTACTTATTTTTGCATGTAGATTTTTGTATTCTTCTACTTTGCTGAAAATGTCTATCAGCTCTAAAAATATTTTGGTGGAATCTTTAGGGTCCTTTAAATATAGGATCATATCATCTGCAGATAGGAATAATTTTGACTTATTTTCCTACTTGTATCCTTTTTACTTCTTCCTCTTTCCTTATTTTTTCTAAGAATTCTGTAATTTTGTCATTATATTGAGTAAGGGGGGGGTAGTGGACATCCTTGTCTCCTTCCTAACTTTAGAAGAAATTACTCAATTTTTTAATTTACTCATATAAATACATTAGGAACAAAACTTGGTTTTCAGTCACAGACTCATCTATTGAGAAGACATATGGATGGTTTTTGGCAGCCACAGAAAGTGAAGTCATCAAATATCTCAATAGGGCGGTCATAATTTGCCTCTTTCCTACTTTCTCAGAAATTTACAGTATAGATCATGCTTTTTCTCTTCACTATTCAATTTCTCTCTCCCACTGGCTTTTAAACACACTCAGGTGTCTGAACTTCTCCCTCTCCTTCACCTTACCACCTTATTTCTCTTCTTTAAAGCCAAGGGAATTCTGTCTCTCTGACCATAATCTCAACCCCCCATAATCTGGCCTCTAATCCCATTACCACTCTCTAGGGTCATTAGCATCCTGCAGGTCATCCATCATTGCACATATTTCAGTCCTCATGTTACTGACTTCTTAGCATTCAATTCTGTTGACCATCTCCTCCTTAAAACATTTTCTTCCTTCAATTTCTGTGCCACACACTTCTGTTCCTCTCCTGCTCTCTAAATACTTCTGCTCAGCCTCCTTTCCAGGCCCAGTTTCCTATACCCAGCTACTCATTGCTGGAGTACCTCTCTTCCCTTCGCTGAACACTCTTCAGCCAGTCTGTTGGCTCAGCAGTTCCAGTAACCACTGTATGAGACGACTTCCATGTGTACATATGCAATCCAGGCCTTTATCTGAACTCTAGATTTTTACCTCCCACCACTTACTTGACTACTTCTAAGGTACTTCAAACTCTTCTTGCAACATTCCCTAGCTCAGGAAACACATAACTCAATTGGTTGTGCAAGATAGAATTCCACTGTCCTCTTTGTCACCTCCATTCCATCTATCAACCCAACATTGAGGATTTTACCTGCATAATTGCCCTCAAGTCTGTCCACCTTTTTCCAAAGCTCTCATTTAAGTTGTCATCACCACTTACCTAAAGTGATGGCAACAGCTTCCTCATTGAACTACTTTGGATCCTTCCAATATGCCTCCAACCCTATACATTTTCTTATAAAAATAAATAAGTAAATAAAATACCAAGTGGTTTTTTTCAAGGAAGTCAGAATAATCTCTTCAAAGTACAAATCTGATGGTGCCATCTCCTGCACAAAATCTTACAAAGCTTCCCATAGCTCTCAAAGACCAACCTCTATAACACACCCTCACCAGTCTCACATGGAATCACTTCTCCCAGTCTCTGCAGTTTCATCTTGTCCTACACCCTTCCCATTAGCTGCTTTGCCAAGAAGAAATTATTCCGTTTCCAACATTCACCACTCTTTTCTTGCCATAACTCTTTTGCATGTACATTTTCTTCTACTGGAATTCCCTTCCTCCCCTCTTCATCTAGCTACATGTCAAATCAATTGCATCAGGGATGCATTTTCTGAAGGACACATTTCTGTGTGTAGTGATTTGTTTGTGGATAGTCATAGGGTGTTTTGCTGCAAGTATAGGTCCTATCAGACACTTTTATCCTGTATCAAGATAAAGCTACTGACCAACATGGAAAGGCAGATGGAATAGGTAGCTGACACTGGATGAAAAATGGAAGTTCATCCCTGAAGGATGTTTGGTAACTGCTCTTAGTTTGTATCCCATCAAAGTTTACAATTTATTAACAAGTTTACTATGGGCTCTGTGTATATGTGTATACTGAAACATTTTAGTGTAATACTAAATTGGGTTTCCAAAACACTTTGAAACCTTGTACACAGCAACTTTTCTTATTTAAAAAAAGCTTATTTTTCCAAAAATGCTATTTAAAGGTTTCAGTTTAGTTTTTAATTTAATTTAATTTTTTTGAGTTTGGTCCTCACTATGTTATCCAAGCTGGTTAAGAGAGAGAGGGAGAGAGAGAGAGAGAGAGAGAGAGAGAGAGAGAGAGAGAGAGAGAGAGAGAATCAATATGGAGAGGTTCAACAGAAAGAGGAAGGCTCATGATTCAGAAGCATAGATCAGAAAGACACAGATGAAAGGGGGAAAGGAAAACAGTATGTTAAGTGATCTGAGTTAATAAGTACGTATTTGTTTTGTCATTGATAAGTCAAGGTATCTTTTTTTTTTTTTTGAGGTACTGATGTTTGAACTTAGGGCCTCAAGCTTGTTAGGCAACCACTCTCCCCCTTCAGCCCATAACCTCAGCCTCAAGGTATCTTTGAACAAAAGCTGGGGTTCAGTTCTATGTAACCGACACACACTCGGTCATTTCTAATAGTATAACAATGTGAAAATGTTCAGTTTCTACAAGTATTGCATTTTTTTTTATCACACAGCACTTAGCAAATGACACAGTGCTTTAACATGCATGTTAGTAGAACGATATCACAAGACAAGCCTGGCCACTGCATAAATCCAAATTGGGTTTTCTTTGACTATTTGTAAAGTTTTATGAAGATTGACACTGAAATTGAATGGAAAAGCTTTATAATAGGGGACTCATGAAGCTCTTTGTGGCTGTGTTCTCAGAGCCCACTTAGCCCATTTTCTTGTTGGCATTTGGAACAGAAAGTCATCTAGCTCACAAAATGGTATCTATCAAAAGAGAGGCACATCTGTGGTTCCCAGTGGTCTCCAGTGTCTGAAGAAAATGTCCTTACAAAAGTCTTATTTATACCTATTTCATTCTGAAACCATCTATGCTTGCCTATGTGATATAAAAAATGGTGTGCTCTCATTGTACAAATATTCAAAATCAGTTCTGTAGAGGAATCATAATGACAGAGGGTTGTATTATTAGAATTCTTCCGCTTTCTTTAGGAACACAAGGCGACCTTCTACTGACACATTCAAATTTTAACTATCTAGGGGCTTAGAGAGGGATCACACCAGGGATGGCTCAGATTTAAGGAGGGGGGACATGTGTGCTAAAAAACACGAATGCAGAAAACTTCTCAGCTATTTTTTTGCGGCATGTAAGAACAAAGGCCTCCCACGTGTCTTGAGAAACAAGAGTGAAAGTCATGACCTAGTCCTTCCTCCTAAGAAAAATGTGACTAAATAGAAAGCCAGATGTGTCCCAGGACGGTCCGGCTGACTAGTTCTTACCGTAACATGAACTGTGCAGTTCCACGCACAGGGGGCTGATAAGAGAATTTGCATGGTTTTCCAGAAATAAGTTGTGTTCTACTAGATCTACTTGCTCAATCTCTAGTCTCTCATTTTTGTGGAGTAACAGTCTCTGCAAGCAACACCAACGGGCAGGTCTCCAAGGACTGCTGAGTCATTCCTGTGATTTTCTAATTATCTACTCTGTACTTTACAAAATTGAATCAGCAGTTGGGCTGGAAGTAGCTTCTATTGTAATAATCTGCCACATATAACAATTTCCCACTTATCACCATATCACAATTCCTGTTCTTGTAGGATAATTCAGCAGGGAGATAGATCAATTCTGAAAAATTAGACTTCCTTTGGGTCTTTATAACCTATTATACCATTATGGAATAATTGTTCTTGGAATTTCCAATATTCCATGTCCTTAACTTGGCTTTGCACTAGAGATTGAAATTTTAGGTTTTGGAATATGCCTGTCTGGATTAAAATCCTGGTGCTACCATTGGGTAGCTGTGTATCCTCAGAAAAATTAATCTTTCTGTGTTTTGGCTTTGTTATCTGTAAAACAGACTCTATAGTAGCAAGAAAATAAGAAAAATGCATGTAAGTTTTAGCATGTAGTAGAATGATAAATAAAAATAATTTCAATGTTTTTATGCTATTCATAAAGTTTCCTCTGACTTTATCTGCACTTACTTGGATGAAAACATTTTATTGATCACTGGATATTAAACTTCAGTGAGCTTAAGCTCTGTGTGTTGGTGGTAGAAAGGTAAGGAAGAGAAGAATGTCTGCAAAATGAACCATGGAAGCTGGCTGTTGTGCTGTCAATTTCTGAAGGACTCCTGTGGCTTAGTCTATACATTGTAAATATTTTATCTTTCTGGTTATATTTTCTGATGACTACCCACCTCATGGTTTGTTTCTCATTTATGGAAATGCTGGCCAACATTTTTCAGATATTGGGAGACTAAATATGTGAGAAAAAAAAAATCCAACTTATCCAGGCTTTTGTTTAGAGTCCAATCCTACTTCTTTAAAGGCTGACAGGGCATCTGGCCCAATTGAGGCACTGATGAAACCCAGAGTGGTACAAAGGACACAGTTGGATACAGGATAGTCAGATGCTAAGACAGGCTGGGAAGCTCACCTGGGGTTTACATTTGGTGTCTTCTCCAAGGGAGGAAACAGCACCAGTCTCTACTTGCTAGGTGCACCATACACTGGATGTGGGATAGTGCTACATTTGGTATGGTTAACACATAATCTCAGTCTTTTAAAAATTTTTATCTCATTTTTGAGTGAGCATACATTAATAATACAAAGAAGTTTCATTGTGATAATTCCACACACATATGTACAGTGTACATTGAGCAAATTTACCCTCTCTATTATATTCTCATTCCTTCTCTCTCCTCCCACATTTTCAAACAGTCTTTGGTGACTTTCATCATGCTGTCTTTGTGTGTGTGTGCATAGTGTGTGTGCATGTGTGTGTCTGTGTGTAGTGTATACTTCAATCCTCTTCACCCCTCATCTTAGTATCTCTTGATTTCCCCTCCCCTGTTTGCTGATCCCACATGACTGTCCCCATTTTATACTCATATCCCATCATTATTATTATTATTGTCATCATCATCATCATCATCATTTTGGGTCTAGGTTCCACAAATGAGTGAGAACATGCAAATTTGATAATCACAGTCTTGAAACACACATTTTAATATTCAAGGAATATTTAGCTTTGTCATTTCTAAATATTATACATTCATTTATTCACTCAACAAATATTTATTTGCATGCTATAAACATACAAAGCAGTATGCAAGGTTTTCTCAAATATGCCTTCTAGCACTATTTGGATTATGAATCCCTTTCAGAGCAGGGACACCATGGCTTATTCATATTTGTATCCCAAGGGCCATGCCTAACCAATATGACAAGCATGCCTGGCATAAATGAAAAATGGGCTGGAAGTACTAGGCTGACTGTGAAGGACCAACAACAAAATACTCATTGTGATGTCTTGATCACCTTTAAATTTAGAATTTAAGCAGAACGTGAATGCAAGTACTATCACCCTGACTGATACATTGGCAATAGTATTATGTTAGACCTTTCGCTTAGATTAAATATGTAATTTGCATAAAATAAAAAGGTGAAATCAACAACATATATAAACTCTTAAGGGAATCAAGAGTTTTGGTGAAAATGACAATTTATGAAAGGGTTTTTCTCAGACTTAAATCCCCTTTCATGTAGCCAGAGGAAATGAGCAAAGAAATCCAAACACAATGAAGTCTTTAGGGCCAAACATTTTGATGCAATATGTTCTGCTATAAAGTATCTGGCCTTGTTTGAGTTTTTATTGCTATGTGTTCTCAGTCTATATTTAACTATGAGAAACACAAATAAGAAGAGTGAATACGCAAAATGTTCTTTTCAAGTGCATGGAAGTGAATTTGAGAAAACATACATTAAACGAACACTGTGTGTTTTTAACTTTCAGTCCTTTTGCTGAGGCCTTTCTTGGCCAGATATGAGTAGATGTTTATTGAACTAAAGGCTCAGCTTACCTGGAGTGAACTTTTCAGAGGCCTCTCAGAGCCACCTAAGATAAGTACTTCAATTCACCATGCTCTCAAATAAAGTTTCTTTTATGCTCTTTTTCATATGTGAAATAATGTCTAACTATAATGGAGACATTCAGTTCCTCAATTCCTTATTTGCTTGAATTAACTTTTTAAAAATTGGGGCGTTCACTCTGGCATCAGCTCAATCCAGACTCTGTAATTAGCCAACAATCTGTGCCTCACAAAGGCTGGCATCCTTAGCTGCTAGCTTTTTCCACCCATACCTTTTCCATGGGGTAATGCATTTTAATTGGTATCTCTCTGTGAGTCCCTCACATCTCCATCTGGCCAAACAAACACACTTTTTCTATTCAGCCTCAGCATCTTGGCAAGATAACAAGAAGATGGACTTGCCACAAAGGGGAATCTTTAAGAGGCACAAAATCCCCAAATTAAAGCACTGAGTGCAGGTGGCACAATCCGTGGCTTTCTAGAAGATACTCTTCTGCACAGTGGCTTAGTGTTCATAGGACTTAAGCACCCCTCCCTGTCTACACCACAGTTCCTGAGTAGTGTCGGCATTGACAACACTCTTCTCAGCGAGCAAATTACTCATGAAATATTCCATTTCCCAAAACAGCATAACTTTTTTGGCCATAGGCTTATTGTCATTCTATTTCCACTGGCCAGATTGAGACAAGTGCAACCAGGAGACAAAATGGCGAAATGTCTAAGAGCATAGGCTCTGGAGTCAGACTGGGTGCAAATCCTGGGTTCCAACCCTGGGAAGTTACCAACCTCTCTGTGTCTCTGTTTCACTATCAGTATAACAGATTCATATACAATAATCTCTATTTACCTTATAGATTATTTTAAGTATTGATTAAATGAGATAACTGACACATTTAGCATAGGGCTTGGCTCACTTTATTGTAATTAGGCAAGGTCAGTAGACCAAATTCCTTGGGTAGCAGGAATTTGCCCAAAAGAAGAGGAAGAGTGAATAACTAGAAACTGGTTATTCTTCAAATAATTTCTTACTCTTTAAATGTTCACTTTTTACAAGGTTCAACTTTAAGTCACACTGTCAGGGACAACTGTGAGATAATATGGGCTGTGTGCTTGTTCACACATGCAGGTAAGGGTCATTTCTCTCACTCATTTCTGGCTCTCTCTCTTTCCCTTCCAACATCTTGCCATTTTCTCAAGGCCACTGGGGAGATGCCTTTCTCAGCATGAAGCAGAGATCAGGTACTATGCTGTATCATTACAACTTTGGATATTAACCCCAGAGGAAGGCCAACTGGAACAGCGGGGTTCCTCGGTCCTTGTAAATCTAACAGGCACAAATGGTTCTTAGCAGTAAGTGGGGTCTCTCACCAGTTGCCTTTTCAGGGTTGTTGCACATGAAGCATTGCCATGCTCCTGCTGTTTCACTGAAGCCAAACACATCGAAGAACCTCACTTCTTCCAGGTGGAGCTGTACCTGGTCCAGATCCTGTTTCAGGAACATAAGGCAAAAAGAACATAATCTGATCTGCCTGCTGCATAGCATGCTGACACTAGAAAAAGGGGATGTGGAATCAGAGTGATCAATGCTCAATCTCGGTGCTAAGAATCAAGAAGGAACATTGAAAACAACTTCTCTTGGCCAGCCTTGGAAAGCAGCAGTCAGCTCAAACTCTTCCATGGCAGTAAGCTTAAGCTTAAATGCAGAGGGGCTGGGTGTTGGGAGTGCAGTTTTGGGGAGAGGTGTCAGAACCTGAAGTGGCCTAGAATTTTCTTGCATCTAGCAGCAGCTCCAGAATTTCTAAAAAGAGGGACATCTAAGAAAGGGAATGGTGCTGGACATTTTGCCTTTTATTTACATTTTATATAAAATTGAGAACCAATTTTTCATATCAAAATATTAATTTTATAAGGCTGATTTTGCAAAAGCTGATGGAAAAAATGTGGATAGCTTTAGTTCCTTAGCTCCTGCTTCCAGCTTTATCTTAAATGTATATGCAAATTTTGCATTCTATTCCATAATAAAACTCTTGATTTTGAGCAGTTGAGTAGAATTTGACACACCAAGAAGACTGCCCATTTTTCGGTGGCCTGGCACCCCGCCAATGTGCTCCTGTTTAAAAGGCAGAGGAGAGAGTTTCCATTAGCCTGTAAATGGATGGACACTATTACCCTAACCAAGTTAAATAGCTCCACTGTCCTCCTGAGTCTTTCTTATTATGTAAATCACTTGAATCCTTTGTTACAGGGTGGCCAGGGCTGCACTCTTAAAAGGCTGCTCTTCCTAAGGGAGACTTCATATTCGTGCTTGTCTCTGACATGGTTCTTTCACTTACTTCCTCTTTGTCTTATGTTGAACTGTGATCTTTTCCCCTCACCTTTGGCTCCCACACTCTTATCTTCTCTACCTAGAGTAATAATTCTTAGTATTCCCAAGAGCTGAGTGATGGAGGCAATTTTTGTACAACTTCTTCACTGTTTTTTTTTTTTAGGAGGTATTGGGTTTTGAACTCAGGGCCTCATGCTTGATAGGCAGGTGCTCTACCACTTGAGCCACTCTGCTAGCCCTTGTACTGCTTCTAATGGATCTAAAAAGAGAATGGCTAAGTGGCCACCCCCACTTCAGAGTGCCAAAGGTTCAGAGTGCACTTCTACATTTCCTGATATGGTGAGAAGTATACTGGCCTCTAAGTTCCTGGTGGCAGGAACGTATCTACTTTGTTCACAGCTCTGTTCCCAGGGTATAGTCTGGCATCAGGAAAGGAATAACATCATTGGTTTGCAGGCTCACTGAAAAGTCTTTCTTCTAATGAGCTACATGAAAGTTTAAGGGGAATTCTTTTTAGACGACATTCACACAGATTGGAACATACACACAATCAGGACAGGGTGTTTGTTGTGTTGGCTGCTGTTAACCTCAGCACCAAGAAGTACCTGTTGTGTGGAATAATGAAAAGGACAGGCTGGGAGTAGAAATACTTTCTGCATTTATGGCTTGTGTTCTGGGTAGGACATTGTAGAGGTTCAAAATGGCAAATATAGCACTTTGGATTCTTAACATTTAATAGCTTATTACAGACATTCCAATAGGCACTGTACACATAGGAATGTCATTTTAACACAAGTGATTTAGGATGTGTTCAATGGAAAAAGGAGACTTTTTAAAAAAAACAAGAAGAATGTTCCCCAAGATAAAGACTGAAGAAGCACCTGGGAGTTTTGCAGGTTTCAAAGGATGAAATCCATATTAAAATTTATGGAGAAGAAGCAGATGTTCATAAATATCAGTTTCAAAACTGCTATGTCTCTGAAGTCTGTGCTTGGCCACTGGCATGCATGTCACTTCTATGTTTCCCACACAATTAAAGATCAATTTTTCATTCACCACAAACACTTCTAGCAGACAAAGTACTTAAAATAACACATAGGGGTTCCTTTAGCTTTCCCGTCCTGAGACCAGAAATGCCCCAGGTTGTTGCCTATAATTCACATTTGTCTTGGCAAAAAAGCTTCCTTAAAAGTTTAAGGCAGATGGTAAGCTACAGCCCAGTGTTCAAGTTCTGAAGCCAGAAGCAAGTTTACCTCTTTAGAGGATTTAGGTGTTAAGCAAAGCCAACCAAATGGAGAAGATTCTATGCATTATTGAAGTTGGCAGTTAACAGCCAACTTTAAATAGATGAAACACGTGTAATTTCACATATCTGTGGAAAATCAAAGTAAAAGAAGTCACAGAATAAGTAAGCACAAACCAACTCCCTTTGATACTAAATATTGGGCTTTTTGGCCTTTTAAAGATGCTTTTGGTCATTATTTATCTCTCCTACTTATCTTTACTCTTCTGGGTCTTATAGCTTCCCCACGTCTTGCCCAAGACCTTCTTTTGCCTCCTCCTCCTTCTTCTTCAAGATAAGATCTTGTTTTTATTTTTTTTTAAAGCTAAGAACTGAAATTGATTTAGAAGATTACAAACTTCCTTTTGAGACAATGAGACTCTAGAAGAATGATAAGACTAATTTATATCTAACTCTAAGTTAGTATTTCAGTTCTGATGGGATTGTGGCAGATGGACTCTCAGGTGATGTCCCAGTAATTTTCATCTCCTGATATTCATCTACTTGTGTAATCCCCTTCCTTTGAGTACGTAAAGGCCCTGTGACTTGCTTCTAACCAAAAACATGGCAAATGTGAAGGGATATCAGTGTCATAACGTTAGACACACACCATCCATATACAAGATCCATCTTGTCTCGGTAGCAGATTGATGCACAAGGGAGTCTCTCCTACTGGCCTTGAAAGAGCAAGTTGCTGTTATTATGAACTATAGGGAGAGGCTTCTTCTAATAGTAAGAAATCAAGTCCTTAGCTTCTGCAATCACAAATAAATAATTTCTGCCAACAACCTGGTCTTTTGGGCAATTGTCAATGTAAATGATGCTTCTAGCTAGCAGAGTCACATTCTCACAAGTGTACTTTAAATCAAGCCTCAATAAAACTTGAATATTGAATTTCAAATCATTTATGTTAATTTGAAAAGAAGATAGACAATAATCCTAGCATGTACAAAAAAGAGAATTTTTTCATTTAACTCAGAAAGCTGAAAAGGCACTGGAGGAAGGAAAATGATCTTTTAAAACAGTTGGTTAGATGGGGTTCTCTCCAATTTTAGAAAAAAAAGCATTAATGAGAGTAGGAACTTGGAAAACCATATGAAAAGTCTCTTGCAAAACCTCTTAGGGGACAAATAAACCAGGCAGGATGGAAAGATGAGAGGATATTTACAACGTTATTTTGCTGACAGATAACAGCATGAGTCAACACAATGAATTTTGCAAAAGTATGTAGTGGCCTCTGGATCTTATAGCGTAGTCTATATACTGAGAGAGGTACTGTGAAACAGTTTGCAGATATTAGCAAAAGCATACATCTGGAAAAACTTTGGATTCTGGCACGCTTAAGTTCTGTCCTAAAGCTATTTGTAGACAAAAAGAAAACACAGGCTTGCCTCAAGTCCTCTATGTGCCTGTGGCTAACAGGATCAGCTCTAGCCACATCATTCAAGTATGTTCAAGAACTGTAAACAGAATATTTAACATTCTCCAATATTTTCACATAATAATAATGACTTTATGTCTTCATAGTTAATTCTATTGCACATATTCTAACTATATGTCATTCAGGGTAGGTAACGGACTTATTGAGGGAGCAAAATTAGCAATTCATCTTTATATTGTTCTCCATTGTTCAGATATAGTGTCTCACAAGAAATGCTGTATGTTGAATGAATAAACTTTCAAAAGAGACTTTAGAGAATATTATTCATGCAATCATTTAATCTTTTGATGTCTTTCAACTTCTTAAAAATGTTGCTATTGAATTCAATTCTTAACATTTAGCATCTGGCTCAGAAACTATGGAAAAAGAGATGAAGAAGACTTGGTTCTGTATTCCAGGGAAGTGAAAAGGTAATTCATTTCATTTACAGCATTCCTCATGGAGAGAAATTAGAGTATGCTTTCATCTGTGTGTGGTGTGGTTGCTGTTTAGCCTCTTCTAGTGTGACTCTTGACCCCTAACTGGATGAAACTTCTTAGCATGAAGATTAACTTCCATGTTATTTTGTAGCTTCTGAAAATACTTAGAACAGCACTTTGTCCATGGTAGATGTTCAATGAATTATTAGAAAATTTTATTAATCAAAGCACCTAGATCTTATTTCTAGTTTATGTCAGTGGTAGAATTTATGTTTTCTATTTTCATGTTTATTCACCTATGACCATTGAGGTTTTCAGAGTCCTTCTTAAGTTTCCTCCTCTCATTTTCTTTTTTTTTTTTTTTATGGTACTAGGGTTTGAACTCAAGGCCTCATGCTTGATGAGCAGGTACACTACTACTTGAGCCACACAGCTAGCTCAGAAAATTATTTAAAAAAAAATTTCTGTATCTTGGGGACTGAGAGTATAGTTCAATGGGAGAGTGTCTGCCTAGCATGATCAAGACCCTCAGTTCAATCCCCAGCATGGCAAATAAAATAAAATAAAAATTAAATATATGCCCAAATCTCTATGAGTATCACAGGAATTCATTTTATTTAATATGTTTTTAGAATGAAAACCTGTGTATACTTTTAGAATATGTTTTATGTTATTTTAGAATAGAAACATATTTTTAGTTAGAAATTGAAGGACATTTGTCTGAATTCATCAACATGGTATGTTGATTGTTCTTAAGACTCCCAGCTTTTCAAAATCATCAGTTCTCGGTTGGTTTTAGCATCAGGAATCCCTGGGAAATGCGTTAGAAAATTAGGTTCAGGTCTCATCCTTGGAAGCGTAGCATCTAAGTCTGTGGTTGAGCCTGGGCACCTGTATTTTAAACAAGCTCCCCAAGTTATTCTTTTGTGTAATGCCTGGAATATTACTCCTGTGTTCTGGAGAACAGATGTGAGCATGGCTGACCTGTGTCCAGCAGTTGGCATTTGAGGAATTTGTCAATTTCCATGTGCATATGCTTATGCTTTTCTACAATACTGACTTCATGTGACAAAATATGCAGTCTGGTACAAGAGCACAATTTTCATTTTTATAAAAACAGACATGTTATTGTTACAAACTCTGCAATATAAAGGAAGAGATGGGGTGTGAAAATCATTGGGCCTCGTTTGAAATTTGGTGGAAGGCTGTATATGTGGGGAAAGTGTGCCACAGGAGAGACAGACTAAGCAGAAGCTGTTCAGGAGCCAGCACAGACATGGGAAACTCCACGTGCTTGTCTTCACCATGAATGTCACACAGGTACCATGTCTCATTGGCTCTCATGGTCCCACCCCAAATTAGTAAGGGAACTCTAAGAATGCATGACACACTGTGGCCAGTGTGGCAAACTTCTCACTATCATTGTAATAGCTCAGTGTTCATGCTGTCCTTTGAGACCGTGTGTGCTGGGAAGAACTGAATTCCTTCTTAGCGATTCATGACAATTGTGACTATGGGCTTGGCTCCCAGTGACTGGAAGAAACACTCATGTTTGAATCCATTCTGGAGAACATTTTCATGTAAGAACTAACAAAATGATAGAATATTTGATTTGGTTCAAAAAGTCAAAATTTCACATTGACCTAAGGATCATGAAAAAATAATCTGACTATAGAATGTTGGCAGATTACACAAGAGTTTAAACAAAGCAGTCTGTGGGAAAGCTGATAGAAGAGTATAGGTCAAAAAGAAAATGAAGGTGGAAACTTGGGTGGTACTACATAACAAGTTTTATCAATGCTTGATAAATTGCTTTACAAATCCAATTTATTTTAGATTTTAGTTCATTAATACCAGCAATATATATTTACCAGGGCAAAAACCACCATTGTGCAAAATGTATTCTTATGGTGGTGTCAACCATAAAATGTAATCATCAGAATGCTCGGATTAGGGCCAGCATTTACATGCTCTTCCTTCATACTGGAAAACAGAGTTGCCATGATCTTTTTTCTAATTAATGATCTTCGCCTACGTTGAGTATGTATTGAAAATTTACTGTGTGGTTGTAGACATAGACACTACTGTGTCTAGTGAAGGCTCTTTAAATTTAAAAGTTAAAGTACAGTTTCTTGCTTTTGTTAGCTGCTAAGCCAGGCAGACACCTTCAGGCAGAAACTCCTATATTAACTCATCTTCAAAGTATCCTTTCTTTTTGTTTCAGCTAAAACTTTCTGGAGAAAGCTGAAGCCCGCCATCTTTATGACATACGCTGAGTATGCCAAAGGTGTTCCAGTCTATCATGTTAGACTTTGAAACATGTGCTCCATGATCTTGAGCTAAGCATACCAAAAATGTGTCTGCCGTCTTTCCTTCTTGAACTATGACCTTAAACTGAGCCTACTCAGGAATGTGCCTGCCTGGAGTGCTTTCCTATGTGAACATGGCTTGGGTCCCCATGTAAAATCCCCACACTTCCTTCATTCAGGGAGGACATTGCTCTGGAAGTACTTCCTGTGTTCTCTTTACCTATT
Source organism: Castor canadensis (assembly GCF_047511655.1). Classification (NCBI taxonomy): domain Eukaryota; kingdom Metazoa; phylum Chordata; class Mammalia; order Rodentia; family Castoridae; genus Castor; species Castor canadensis. The sequence goes on along the minus strand of NC_133390.1, from coordinate 111,278,956 downwards.
ATTTCCTGGCCAGTGCTTGTTTTGGGCTTTGTGTTTATACTTTTACACCATCATAAAATCAAACAATTCTAAGTCAAATCTTTGTAAGTTGAGGGTCATCTGTATTCACTCATTGACTTTATTAAATCTTGGAACAGATATGTATTCTTTTTTTTTTTTTTAAATGGGACTGGGGTTTGAACTCAGGGCTATGCTTGCAAAGCCGGAGCCATACAGTTTGAGCCACACTTCCAGTCCAGTTTCCTTACTCTGATTATTTTGGAGATGGTGTCTCACAAACTATTTGCCCAGGGTGGTTGTGAATGTCAATCCTCCCAATCTCAGCTTCCGACATAGCTAGGATTACAGGTGTGAGTCACCAGCACGCTGCTCAGATATGTATTCTTTTTTTTTCTTTTATTATTCGTATGTGCATACAAGGCTTGGTTCATTTCTCCCCCCTGCCCCCACCTCCTCCCTCTCCCCGCCGCTCCCACCTCCTCCCTCTCCCCCCCCAATACCCAGCAGAAACTATTTTGCCCTTATTTCTAATTTTGTTGTAGAGAGAGTATAAGCAATAATAGGAAGGAACAAGGGTTTTTGCTGGTTGAGATAAGGATAGCTATACAGGGCATTGACTCACATTAATTTCCTGTGCGTGGGTGTTGCCTTCTAGGTTAATTCTTTTTGATCTAACCTTTTCAGATATGTATTCTTGAACAATATGTAACAGTGTTTAGTATGATTTTTTTTGTTTTTATAAATGACATTGTGCTGTGGACCTCATTTTGTTGGTTCCTCCCAATAACTCCACATGTTGCTGCTTGATATCTAGTGTGCTGCCTCCATGCTCTGCAGTGATTCCTACTGTGTACCTGCCACCCCACATCTCCTCTGACCATTGCCCTGTGAAAGGCACCAAGGGGGCTTTCACCTTTGCACTCACATGGACCACGTGACAATGAACACCCAAAAACACGTCTTCTGAAGTTATGTTTCAATGACTAGAGTGAAATTGCTGGGTCACAGATAGTATTCATGCTAGATTGCAGAGAAGACACTTGAATTTCTGCACATTTAGGGCTTTCTGAGAAAATTTACTGAAACATGGAACCTAGACTAAAAGAACAAACTTTAGAAGTGAATTTTCATTCTTTTTTGACTTTTTATTTTTGGCAGTACTAGGGGTTAAACTCAGGGCCTTCTGCTTGCTGGGCAGGTATGCTACCACTTGAGCCATTCCCCCAGCCCTAGAAGTGAATTTTTGACTGACTAGAAAGTGAGAGAAAATCTAGAGCGATTTATTTGTGTGTTTATGTTTCAAAGTGAGGATGAGGCTCAGGATGGCGGAGAAGTCCCTGTCCTGGGTTTTCAAGCTGGAGAACTCCGGTTTTATCTCTTCCCTGGAGAAAATTTATTTACATTCCAAAGAGTAAAAGAAAGAACTCTGGTGCCTTCCCAAGGAGCAAAGATTTTTCTCCCCTCTTTTCAGAAGGTAAACTGGTACAACTGTCTCTCCCCCTACATAAATGCCCAGATTCATATTTTCGGGGTTCCTTGTGTCTAGTACAAACAGGTATGTGAAAGATAACATCTACTTCTCATCGTGCTGCCTAGGACTAACACCAAAAGCCAAAGGGAACTGGAAAAGCTATTTTTGCCTGCAAGACAACAATAACCTGTTCTATTCCAGAAACCTGTTTGCATGCGATCCTAAAGATTTAACATTACGAGTGTCCTTATCATCACTGGGCTCTGCCAAGTGGCTTTCCACAATGACTCAAGTTTACATTTCTACCAACACAGCACGAAGATTATGAAGACTTCTTTTTCCACATCACAATGGGTGAATTCGCATCCAAGATTCTTTCTTATGTCTAAATTGGCCTTTGTGGACCATCAATGTATTTGGCCTGATAGTATCAGATGCTTCTAAAAGTCTTCAGGGATTTAACTGATTGCTTCTTAAATCACTGGAAAAATCAGTCACACTGCTACAGAAAGCATTGTATTTTCCTCCATCTTTATTGTCTTTTGCAGGTGAGAAGCAAGCAAGGTTTTGGGATTCAGATCACTACTTTTAGACACTATTATTTTAAATACACTAATGCATGTCAATGTTTGGCCAGGATGTACTTTTATTTTTTAAGAATTTTCATTTGTTGATGTGTTTACTACTTGGAGTAGTGAAAGGGGATAAAACTGACTCTACCATGGACGTAGAAGCCATCACTTCCCATGATGTTGGATTTTGAAATGTCTCCATTTAGTCATTCAACAGACAGAGCTAAGAGTTAAGCACTGGTGAAATGTTAGCAATCAAGACAGATGCCATCAGTAAGGTGACAATCCTGCAGTAATAGATAAACTCTGATCTATTTACACAATGGAATATGTTACGTATGCTAAAATGAATGAACTGGCTGTACAAGTGTAAACAGATACACTTCAAAACATAACATTAAGTGGAGAAGGCACATTGCAAAAGATACATGCAACATGATAACATATATATATGTCAACTTTTGAAGCAATAGTACAGAAACGTCATGGAAATAATACACAGTAACCTCAGGAGAGTATTTGCAACAGTTTGTTTTATAAAGGGAATATGGAAGCAAATAAAGCAAATATGGAAGCAAATAAACAAATATGGAAGAAATAGAAACATCTTTTCTATCTGTGCTGGGAGTAAGATCATACTTCTATACTTTTCTGAATTTATGAGCTATTTCATAATTTAATAAAAAGTAAAAGCAAGGCAGAGAACAGTTCAGTGAAAGAAGAGCCTGAGAGGGTTTGGACTCTGTGAGGAAGACAGGTTCTGCCATATGTGCAGGGTTTCCTTGGCACCCCTTACGACACCCACAGAGAGGTCTCCTTGTTTTGCCTGTGTGAGGGTGGCATTGGCAGTGAAAGTCGCTACAGGCCACCTCTTTCTCCTGATATTTGCACCTGTCCTTGTCACAGGGCTCCCTGATAAAGCTTTCTTTTAACCTAGCTCTTCAACCTTGGAGACAAAGAAATAGTCATGAAATGCTGTGTTTCAAATGTGTTCTATTTTGTTTTAGAAAACAAAACAAACCAGGTGGGCACCAAGGTCTATCTCAGAGCCAAGTTGCAGATTAAATGACACAAGTGATACTATATATATATATCTCCAAGTGGTAAAAAGAGCTTAGGTTTTGGAACAAGAAGGTCAGAGTTTGAGCCTCCCTCCCATGGCCATTCAGCGAGTTCTGGGGAAAAATCTTAGTTTCTCAGGACTTCCAACATACTTCTCAAACTGCAAAAGGATCACGAATCCTAAACTTCAGGGAGTTGATGCTACATTCAATTCATGTATAAGTATACTACTTTGCAAACTATAGGGAAATAATAAAACGTTGTGAAAATGATGATTTGTAAACAGCAAGATAAGAAGTCCTTTTTATGCATTTAAAATATAGTGATTTTGGTCTCTTAGCTAGATAAATACATGCAAATTTTTCTGAGATAAATGACTTGTTTAAGAAACACTGATGTTAAGCACCCAAGAAACATATTTAGTTTTCTAAAAGCAAGTAATATACTTATCTGTCTGTTTTTGTTAGCTTGTTGTCAAACCTGGAAGCACTGGATGTAATGAGATGCAAACACAGAAGGATGTAATGCAACGTGAACATTTCAAAGGGAAGTGGTGACATATGCATGCTTGATGGGGCTATAATGAGATGTACAAATAGAATGCACATAGCAGTATGCATGGGTAACGGTGTAATAAGATGCATAAATGGATGAGGATAAAGGCTGGGTGTAATGTGATTTATAAATGAGAACATTAAATGGGGAGGGTGGAAAGGGCAGGTTATGATAAGAAGCAGAGAGAAAGAATGCAGTGTGTGCACCAGTGGAGGAGGTAATATGCACGATGAGGATGTAATGAGGTAAAAATGGGATGGCATAATGAAGCTCGCAGATGGAGGGGTGTAATGAGCTGTGTAGAAAGGAGGAAATAACAACAAGCATAAAAGGAAGGATTTAATACTATGAATAAAGAAATGGGCATAAAAAGATGTGAGGGCTGAAAGGGGGTGCAGAAGAAAGGGACATTGGTGAAGGGAGGGAAATAAGAAGGTGGGCCAATGCAGCACTCTAATGAGGTACTGAATGAAAGGGTGCAATGAGGTGTGCCCTTTAGGAAATAATTAGACACCCACGTAAGACACTAATGAGGGACCTGGGTTCTGATCAGACACAAACCATAGCATTTAGTTCTTACTAAAAAGGAGAAAAATGGGGGAAAAAATTTCAGAGTAGAACCATAAGATATTTAAATCCAGAAAAGAGAAGCCTAAACAGGTGATTTAAAGGCAGCCTTGAAGTTTATGAAGTGATGGTTTTATAGCTGCTATTTATGCAGTCCTGGCTCTGTGTTGGGTACTCTTCTTGATGTTGAACTAGGTGCATCACCTCACCTACCTTCCTGACAACCCAGTGAGGGAGGTGGTCTTATTTTTAGCTTGCAGATGAAGAAATTGAGGTGAACCAACTTGCAGAGCATAGTGGAGAAGGGACTCAAGCCCAGCCATTGGGTACCAATTGCCTTTGTCCTTGTCCTGTTTTGTAAGAGTTGGCTGTGGGACCTCCTGCCCCAGAACTATCGGGATCACTTGTCAAAGATACAGTGTCACAAATTCATCCCATCAATACCATTTGCAAGGTCTCCAGAGGCCCCAGGAACTCTTGCAAGCATTGAAAGTCTGGAAACTACTCAGGGAAACCAGTGTTAGAGTGATGGTGATGGAATGCTGTCCTCAGCTCTGATGACAGGTCAGGGGGAAAGGGGTTCACAAACATCGAGGAGAATTAGGGTCCTTACAAAGGGGGTTATCTGCTGGTAGAAGGAATTACCAGACCCTGGCATAAAGTATCCAATGATCCCAAGAACTGGCATTTAACAGAGAGGTTTTATAAAAATGAGTTCCCATCCTTTCAGATTGGTATTCCATAGGAAGCCAGAATTATATTAAACATGATGATGCAAGAATGTATTGAAAGTAACTAGATTCTAGGAAGCATTTGTCTACTGAATTCAAGCAAAATGGAGATCACTCTACATTCCTGAGGTCTCTAAGGGAAGAGGGTAATGTGTTCCTAAAATCAAAAGTTTGCTAACCACAAGTAACTTTAAGGTCTCTAAAATTAAAAGGAAATAATTCTACTGACTGGTCTCTTTTCTGATATGTCTAGCATTGAGATATGAAAATTGGTATGGTTTTTCAGATAAAAACTAAAATTTATATTTTGAAGTGAGTGTTCAATTTGAATGACTATTCACATTTTAGTGGCACAGCCTTCACTCAAAACCATTATAAAAGTTTCTTTTGGAACTGTTTTCAGAATATATTTGTCATAGTGTACAACAATATAAGAAGAAAGTCTCATCATTTTTTAGAAACCTAGCTTTTAATGGGGGAATTTATATTCGAACAGTCTCCTTTTATAATTTATGTGAGTCCAGATAAAATTTTTTGAGTTATTTATGAAAATATGATGCATTTTCAAAAGGTGAAACTTTTGTCATGACTGACAATGTACAGTCACAAAATATTTACAAGTACCATGGCCTTCAACCATGGTAGGTGCTGTGGGATGCAGACATGAATGGGAAGACATGACCCCACGGATTATGGTAGGCCAGAGACATTAAGATGAAAAAATTCTGCAGTTTGTTGACTGCTTGATTGACATATGCATGAAAGGTTGCAGGGACATGACTGAGAGGTCATGGAGGGGACTTGCAGTAAAACATATACCATTATTGAGCTCTTACTATGTGCCTATCACTCTTCCAAGGATTTTGCAGTCTGAAACTTCATAACATCCCTGTGAAGCGGGCGTTGTGGCTTTCTGTGCTTTGCAGGTAAAGAACTGAGGCATATAGGGGTTAGGTAAAAAAGCAGGTTGGTAAGTGGCACAGGCAGGGTTTAAGCCCAGATCTGGAGTTTCTAGCACCATGTTGTGCTTCAGAAAAGAGGTGCTGTTTATTCTCACGGCTTTGTGCCCAGTGTTTGTTGGCATTCACACACTATCATGAGAGGCAAGGGGAAAAAGCTTTTACTCAAGCACAGATTATTTAGGAAGACAGCCTAAATTCACTATTGGGGTAGAACAGACATTTGAGAGCAAATGCATACCTACATTCCCTCAGGAATAGAGCTATTTCATTAACTGTTTTCTAAAGGTTTTTCTTTAAAAAAAATTTCCTTGACTGATGCAGACCATCTGGCTGACTGTGAAGGAATGTTCATGACAGTAGTAAAATGGACATGCTTCATTATAGGACGGTCTGGCCTGTGAAATGTGAAGGAAATATAATACATGTGATAAGCCAGGATTCCAGCTAAATCCAGAAAACACTGCGATGACAATTTAAAATTTTTCAAAAAGCATATGTACCACAGATATGTGGACAGTGGTTCAGAGGTATGTACAGTGTATATTCGTTATCCCAGGGAGGTAAGGGTATTCAAAAGCAAGGACTGTTTTATGAAACAACAGACCAGTCTCTAACAATTTTTAAGTGGTGAACAGGATGGCCACTTCAGTCAGATCCAAAGCATATGCAATTGCTTCATATAATGGGTCATGTGTACAGAATTGTTTAAATGAGGGGCCTTGAAGGATAAGCTGTTAAGGGAAAGGAATGAATCCAAATGAAGGCAGAGACAGTGTTTAGGAAGGCAAAACTTAGAATCTGGCTAGACTTCCAGACTCAGTGGTCCCAAGACATCAATAACAACCATGCTTGTAGAAGTATCCAAGGGCCAGGTTATTTCTCTCAAGGACACCTCACTTGCAAACTTCTCTTATATTATTGCATTAATCCCAGGTGAACTATTATTTGGCTATGGCAAGGGGGCAGGAGGCCCCCTATATAAACTGTGATAAAAACACATCTTGTTAGTTAAGCGACAACTTTCTCGGTACTACCTAACATTGCAAGACTTATCCATGGATCATGAGTGTAAACGCATCGTGGTCAGTTAACCTCATCTGCTGTGCCACATCGTCTGTCCTTAACCTTGACCAGCTGTGAGATGGATGCAAGAAAAATCATCGAGTATCTGGAGAGGCTGGGAGGAGGAGAGGGTTCTTGTGAAGAGAAATTCAGCATGAATCCACCATGTTCTTCACTTAGAAAATAACTTTTCCCCCTGGGCTCTAAAGACCATTTATCTGTTTCCCAGATTGACTTTGCAATCTTTGCTTTTTTTTGGTATTTTAAAGTTTTTCTTTTGTCCACATCTTTACCTCCATCTTCTCAAACACACATCTTCCCTATCTTGAGACATTTCACCATTTCATTACCACTCAACCCAAAAGTCACAGGTCCAATACTGTATAAACTCCACCCAGGAGATGCAGATGGCCAAATCTATCTCAGCGCTTCAAGTAGAGGCTATTCCTTTGCCCGACAGCCCTGTATTTCTCTAGGAAGTTCATGGTTCCTCCCTTCGAGACATTCATTTCTGACCTTTTCCCTCAAATCTCCAACATTCTGCCTCTTCTTTCCCTACCCCACTTTCAGCCAATGACCTCACCTCTAATTTCACTGAAAAAGTTGAGAAGCCATAAAAAAAGAGAATCACTCATCTTTACACCATCAGCCTACTACTTAATCTGGGTGTGAATGCAGACACCTCTTCTCTCATTTGCTGTCAGTTTCATCCTCTCTGTTCATCATCCCAGCAATGGTTTCTGCAGGCTGAAGCCATTTCCACAGTCTCTCCACTTACAAAACAGCTCAGCACCAACTTCTTAGAACAGCTCTCCACATGTGCTATGTTTCCTTCCTCTTGCTTTCCTTCTTGTTCTTCTATCTACTTCTTTTGGGCCTTGCCCTTACCCTCTATTAAAGCTGATCTTTCCAATGTGCCCCACTGGATGGACACTTAACCATGATCTGACACTGGGGAGTAAACGCAGGCTTTCATGCATGCCAGGCGAGTATTGTGCCAACTGAGAGACACCCCCAGCTCCTTTCTGAGTTTATTTTGTCCTTTGGCTACTATCTGCACTAGACCCTGAGCTATGCCTTTCTCTCTTTGTACCTTCCTTCTAGATTGCTTTAATCTTCCCGTGATTTTCATCTTTTCCATGCCAATGATGCTCTTATTTATATTTCTGGCCTGAATCATTTCACATCTGAATTCTTTCTTGCCACAAGACAATTACACCAGGACATCTGCAGACAATTGAAACATAAGATGTCTGAAAGATGTCCATTCCCCTCAGGCACCCACTTTCTCATCTCTTGAGCAAACCTTCTCCCAGTTTAACCTATCTTAATAAGTCATATCACCAAGCCAGAAATTTTCCATCAGCTGTGATTCCTTGCTTTTTCTCACCTTCACACCCATCCATTAGTTTGTTATGCTACTTTTACCCCCAAATTTATATTAAATGTGTCTTATCCTTCTTCCTCCACCAGGATCACCCATTCAAGCCACTCTCTTCTGTCACTTGGATTAGCAACACTCTCCTTGGTGAGCTCCTTAATTCTACTTTTGTTCCTGTAATAGTCTTTTTTCTGTTGCTATTCCAAAATGCCCAGGGTTGAGTATAAAGATAAAAGGTTTATTTAAGGTCACAGTTCTCACATGTCAAGGCCACAGCACCAACATCTGCTTGGCTCCGGTGAGGACCTCCTGGCAGATGGCATCGCAGTGGTGGGAGTGCATGCAGAAGAGCGCATAAGGTGAGACAGGACACCAGAGAGGTCCAGGGGCCAGGCTTGGCATTTTTGTAACAATTTGGTCTCATGAGAACTAGCTCACTCCTCAAGACTAGCATTAATCCCTCTGAGAGTGGTGCTTCATGACCTAATTACTTTGCACTAGGCCCTACCTCTTAAAGGTTCTACCACCTTCCATCATTGCCCCACTGGGGACTGAGCTTCCAAGTACATGAGTCTTTGGGGGCATACTCCATCCATATTAAACCACAGCAGCTCCTTTCTGACCTAATCTCCACACAGTAGTCAGAATGATCTCTTTAAAAAAAAAGCAGGGTTGGGCTGGAGGCATGGTTCAAGTGGTAGAGCCCCTGCATAACAAGTGCAAGGGCCCTGAATTCGAACTCCAGTTCCACCAAAACCAAGCTGGGTACAATTAACTGAAATTCATTTCTAACCCCCAAAGTGGTGGTGTTTGGAGGGGAGCCCTTGGGAGATGCTAGGTCTTGAGAGTGGAACCCTCATGAGTAGCATTTGCACCTTTATTTAAAAAGAAAAACAAAAAACCCCTAGAGAGCTCCCTTGCCCCTTCTGCCAAGTGAGGACACAGTGAAAAGGTCCTGCCTATGAGCCAGAAACTATTCCTACTACCTGTGTTTTGGTGCTCTTCATCCAACCTGCCCCTTTCCTTCCCTTCTCAGTCTCTAATAATCACTATTCTACATTCCGGTTGACTTTTGTTTAACTTCCACACATCAGAGAGCATGAAGTCTTTATTGTTCTGTGTCTGGCTTTTTTGACTTAGCAAAAAGTTCTCCAGTTCCATCCATTTTGCTGAAGATGACAGGATTTCATTCTCCTTTGTAGCTGAATAATATTCTATTATGTATCTATAACACATTTTCTTTCTCTGCTCATCAACCATGGGCATCTATATTGGTCCCTTATCTTGGCTATTGTGAACAGTGCCACAGTAAATATGGGAGTGCAAGTATTTCTTTGGTGTGATTTCATTTCCTTTATATATACCTCAGAAGTGGGAAACCTGGATCATATGTAGATTTATTTTTAACTCTTAAAGAAACTTCCATACTGTTTTCCAAAATGACTGCATTCCCATCAACAGTGTATATGCGTTACTTTTTCTTCATATTTTGTCTCTGTGACAATAGCCATTATGGTTTGATTCTTATGGCTAATGACACTGAGTATTTTTACTTTTATTTATTTTTCATTTCATCTCTTAAACATTTCTATCTCTAAATATGTTTTAATGATGAAGGTACAAGTACACAAAATGTATATGTAGCTGTAAGTAAATAATCATACATATACTGAAAGTGCTTGCTCAAAATTATTTTCTAATGGTGCATGTGATTTAAATTTGGAGGGGAATGCTCTAACATATTAAGGTTTCTCCTTTTTCTTATACTTCTTGTTTTATTGTTTTGGGTTTTTGGCCTCAGGACCTTTGTGCAAATTGATCCCTCTGTCAGGAAAACTTACCTGACATCTGCTTAGAGAAGCTTTCCTGACCACTCAGCAAATTCTCATTTTGTTCAGGAATTTTATTTTTTACAGTATCAGTGGAGAGCTGTGTAGTTGTTTGCTAGTGTGTTGTTTGTGTCCATCAGGGCGGGCACCGTGACTGTTGTGTCCAGTCTCTGCAGAGTAATTGGCAAAGACCAGGAATTTGCAAAAAATGTTTTTGACTAACTGAATGACCTTAGAGGCCTACGTGTTCACTGTGGTTTCACTGTCATTTTTTGTCTCCTCCATGTTGTTTGTCATGCCATTGTTCCTACATGGAACTATTTTCTTCTTCTTTTAAGCCCTACCTGTGTTTTAATGTCTACCACCCTCCCAACCAGCTCCCTCCTTGAACAAGGAATATGCCAGGCACTGGTGTCTGCATGCACGTTTCACCTTCAACCAGTCCTCCCAGACCTCTTGCTTCCAGTTCTATTAGTAGTCCTCATTTAGTTTACCCTTTGGTGGCTGGATTAATCTCTTAGCCTTGCTTCTTTGGATGGACTCTTACTCATGTCTTCTTTTTATTTTTTTACTTCATCTTCTTTCACTGTTTAGATACCTTCTGTTAGATGTTACTGGTTCTGAGCTCGTAGCCTCAAAGCCTGGAAGTTCCTAGCTCCATCTAGACTTGTGAAATTCCAAACCCCACTTCCACCTAGCTTGCTCTGAAAGGGAGCTTAACACAGCCATCCTCAACAGACACTGACTCACACTGCCCTCCCTGCAGGCTGCCCTGTAACACTTATGGTTTGCATCATGCATGTAGACCTAAATTTCTCAGAAGACTTTGAATCGTTATGGCTTGTATATAAAAAGCCCACTCTTTATTTACTCACTTGTGCATTTATTTAATCACGCACATTAACACCTTAACTCAGAAGGCGCCATCTAAGCCTTCAGTAGCATCCGAGTGTCTCCTTTTGTTCCACCGAGAATTGCTGCTTCGGTTTTATTTATGCTTCTACACTCGGGCCAATTATCCTGGGAACTGTCAAGTGTGTTTGCAACAATGTGGACTGAAAACAAGTCTCCAAATGGTAGCCAGCTGGGGCATATTTGATTTCAGCAGTAAATTTAATTCAATTTTTTTTGTTTCCATAATGGGCATAGTTTTGAGACCTCATTGCCACAGCATGTGGACTGTCCCATGCTTTGGGAACTGCAACATGTGTGTCAATAAAGCAACTTCCTCTCAAATTCTGGCCCAAGAGCAACCTCCCCAACAGTCTGGTCCTCTGATGATCAGAGCCTTGCTTCCCCTGAAGGGCCAGCAGCACAAGCCTGGGATGGGATTATTATAGGACTCTCCAGCTGCTCCATGGAGGTCTTCCTCATCTCTTCAATAAACCGATTGCTTTCCCATTCTCTTTCTAAAATCCATATTTTATGGTGCACGTTTATGGGGTTTTCCGTAAGTAAACTGCTCATTAATGTTTACTTACATAAAGCAATATAACTTACATTAATATTTTTCTTAACTATAAAAGAAATGCCCACTTAGAGAAAATTTAGAAATTGCTAATCTCTTCAACCTCTGCTGATCACTGCTAACAGTTTTGTATATTTCCTTTTAGTTGTTTTAATGGACAATTTTCCAAATGATATTCTTTCTGTAAATAATTTTATATCCATACCATAATTATGTTTTATGTCATTGGACATTTCTCATAAATATATTTTATGAGAATATAATGTTTTATAAATATTTTCTTATATAGATGCATAGTATGATAGTTTTTTCTTTCATCCTGAGACATTTAGGTGATTTACAAAGCATACCGTAATTCTTTTCTGTTGTATGTGCATCTTTAGTACACATTTTGAAATTTTTTTAGAACAGAGTCCTAGAAATGGAATCACTATGTTAAAAGATATGAAAATCTTTAAGTTTTGATCCTTTGCTAAATTGCTTTTTAGAAATACTTTAATAACTTATACTTCAACTGAAATGTGTGAGCGGGTCTAAATTCTCTTACTCTGACTAGCTGATTATTGCATTTCAAAAGATGGATTAAAAGGAGAAACTTGTTATTTTAACTTTGACTGCCTTGACTGCTCTGAGCTCACGTTCATGGCCTGTTGATTATTTACTTGCATGAATTTAGATTATCTTAAGGATGTTAAACCCTGCCTTTCTTGTTCATTACGAATATTTTTATTTTAAATTATTGTTTATGATAGGTTTTATTTTTATGTAGTCAAATTTATTAATCCTCCATGCTTTGACATTATTTACAGGTTTAATTAAATTAAAAGAAGAAAGAAAGAAAAGCATGCACAAAGGATAATGTAACAAATTCCCATAAAAACCTGTTGGTCAGACTTAACAAATGCTATTTTTTTCTGATTTTTAAAAAATAAAGTTACAGATGAAATTGAGAGCTCCTTAATTCCTATCCTAGTAACATTTTCTCTCCTTTCCCCAGTCCTCCTTACACCAAGGCAGCCTTATCCAAAATTTTTGATGTAATTCTAAATATAGCATTTTTTATCATAAGTCTATTTACCCATAAATAGACTTATGTTTTAAAATTTTATGAATGCTATCATACTATTCATATCAATTCTCTACTTTCTTATTAAACATATTTTCAAGTTTTAGGCTATCTTATTTCATACAGGTCTAGTTGACTCACATTCCCTGCCTGTAGGTCATAACTGTATCATAATATTTTCTTCATCCTTTTATTGTTGAATGTTTGTTTTGTTCCTGATTCTTTGCCATAAACAATGCTGTAGTTACTACCTCTGTACATGTTTCCTGGTACAGGTATGTGAGAACTTCTGGAAATAGAACTACCAGATAATAAGGCACATGAATTTATAACATAAGCAGTTATTTCTAGATCACTTTTTAAAGAGGCTGTAAATGAAAATGTTTCTTAAATCTTGTTTAGGACAAAACATTTTTGTATGTTATCATACAAAACCTCCTTGTGCTTATGTGTTTTTCTGATCAACTTTAAATGGAATTAAGACTGGGGACAGTCTTAAATGTGCACCCTGCTGGGGAGCACAGGATGGTGTCCAATTTTAGCCTCTGAGTAGCAGATTCAAAATCTTTACAGAAGCAGTGACTCATAGTTTCCAAAGCATAGTTAAATCAAAGCTTTCACTTCATCTGATTTCTGTGTTTTTGGGTCCAGACTGACCCAAACTGTTCACTCCAGGATTTAGAAAATGATAAGCTTCTCTGGTGCACTGGAGGCTGCCAGGGGCTGTTCACACAAGATCCCAGGAAACCTCTGGGGAAGGAAATTCCAGAAAAATAAATTTGCTTCCAGTTTAAAAAAAAAAAGATTGTCAGCTTTCATTCATAAATTTGATTAATGATTATATGTATTATTTCTTCAGTACTTTTTTCTAAGTAGGTCTACCTGTTTTATTCCCATCAGCAGTGTATGAAGATTCCTTTTTTGACATCTTTGCCATTTTGAAAACTATGTATTGTCACAATTTTTTTAGTCTTTTTAGTCTGATCATTATAAAATAGCATAACATTAAAAATCAATTACTTCAGTAATATTTGCCTTTTGTGTTTTGGCTGCTTGAGTTTTCTGTTCAGTGAATTTTCTGTTCACAGTCTTTGCCCATTTGTCTCTTTGGTTTGTAGATTTTGTCTGTTATACACATTTCAAACACATTCTCCCAGCCCGAGCTTGCCTTTTAACTTATTAGAGTGTATTTTGCCACTTGGAAATTGAAACTTTTTGCCTAGCAGGTGTGAGGCCTGAGTTCAAATGCCAGTACCATAACTAACAAAAAAAAAAAAAAGAAATTAAACTTTTTTGTAGTCAAATTTATTCATATTCCCTTTATGATTTCTGCCCATTTAGGTCTTAAATTCTTTCTTATCCTGAGGTCATAACGACAACTTTTGGTATTTTGTTCTAATTGGTGTAAAATTTCATTGATCACATTTAGGCTTTATATAATACAGTGTCTGGGAGGGATCTAATGGTAACTTTTACAGTCAATGTCCACCACTATTTGAAAATATTTCACTTTGTCCTCATTGATTTGAAATCTCTCTTCTGTTACCTACTGAGTTTCCATATAAGCTCAGGACTATTTCTGAACTCTTTTTTTCATTTTTATTTTTTGAAGATAGAGTCAAAAAATACTATACAAAACTATGTAGCCCAGGCTGGCCTTTACTCAGTATCCTCCTGCCGCAGTCCTCCACATGCAGGTATTACAAGCATGAACCACCATGCCCAGCTGTAAAGGAATTACTTCTATTCTTGTATTATTTAAAAGAAATGTTGATATTTATCTCATTTCAAACAGTATACTTCTTGTGTTCTATATGTCAAATAGGTTATTATTATTGTTGTTGTGCTATTATTGTGGTATTGGGTTTGAACTCAGGGCAGACACCTTGATCCTCTCCACCTTTTTTCGAGATAGGGTCTCACAAACTCTTTGCTGGGGTTGGCTTCAAACCACAACCCTCCTGATCGTTGCCTCCTGAGTACCTAGGATTACAGGCATGAGCCACAGGCGTCCAGCTTAGTTATTATTAGTTTTTAATGCCTACCACACATGTTTTTTAGATACCAGATTATCTAATGATCTAGACAAGCAACACCTCTTCCCTCATGGAGCTCATTTTATTCTCAAGGTGGCTCATGCTTTCAAATAACAATAAATAATAAAAGGCATAATTTTTCTTTTATAATTAAACAAATCATGCTAAGGAAATATCATTCCATTTCTAGTTAGTAGTAGTACCCATTCATTTTACTCAGTTAACACATATCACCAAGTGCATATCAGATGGTTTGTGGGACGTACAATGACATGCATACGTTCTCATAGAAAACAAGTAGCATTAGGGAGACAAGACATCAATAAAGTTTCTATACAAAATGTGTAGTTGCTAAAAGTGCTTTTGGATTTTATCAACTACCATGTAAATATCTAGGAATGATCATTTTTTTATTTGAACTACTGAACTGATATGTTATACTAATTTAAAATTTTTATTTTCACAGCTTAAAATATCACTAAATTATATTACATAGGAGTTTAACATTTTAACCCCTGTGTGAGATCGATACAGAGTTTGCAAGTGATAATTCCATGGAATTTTGTACTGAACATTCATGTCTGAAATTTGGAGGATGTTCTCAAATTAAAAACATGTAGTAAGAGATTGTCCTTCAAGCTCATCTTCCTATCTTTGCTTTGAACTCTCTTAGTGCATCTAAGACTGATTCAAATTTGTATTATGAGAGAGAGAGAGCGAGAGAGAAGGAAACACGGGCTGGGACTCAGAATATTAGGTACATTTGCTGAGAACCACATTATGTGGTCACTGTTCTGAAAGCCCTATAAGTATTAACTCATTCAATCCTCAAAACAGCTCTTTGAAGTGGGCACCAAGGCATGCTGATTGCCACTGGACAGATAAGGAAACTGGGGCATGGAGACAAAGGCTACAGGGCTGGCAAGTGGCAGGGCCAGGTTGTTTAAACCTGGGTCCTCTGGCTTCCGAGCTTTGTGCTTAACCACTCTGGTACGTGGATGCACCAGGAAAGGTAGGGTATGCTGCCTGTAACTAACACAAAAACTTCAGTTTTTAATAGAACAAAATACTGCTTCCTCTTCATGCAAAGGTATAGAGGAGCTGCTGACCCTCCAGGGCTGTAGTCCTCCACGTGGTAGCTTAGAACTCTAGGCTGCTTCTACCTCTGTCAACTCAATCACAGCATTTGCTTCGATGGTCCCCATGGCATGTTAGAGGGAGCAAAGACACACACTGACTTTTTAAAGCTTCCACTTAGAGTGACACCTAGCCATTCTCACATATCACTGGCTGAAGCAAGTCACATGGTCAAGTCCTACTTCAAGAGATAGCAATCTGTTGCTGAGCAGATGCCCAGAGGAGAAAGGAGCCACAGGTGCTGGTGACAGCTTTGATGCCACCATGATATGCCATCTAGCCTCCAGCTCTGTCGCCGACTTCCAACAGGTCCTTTTGCTTCCAATTTTAACATTTTAGAAATGGCAGGATTCATTTATTTTATTCAGTTGATACCAAATGTTTGAGAGCAAGTATTGTGTGGCCCTGGCAATAGGATGGTAAACATGGTGAACCTCTACCCTCAAGAAAATTGCAATTTAGTAGATCCTTTTAGTGTTCTTATTTATTTAGAGATTTTTTTTTTTTTTGAGACAGAGTCTCTCTATGCAGCCTAGGCTGGCCTTGAACAAGTGACTTCTGCTTCAGCCTCCTAAGTGCTGAGATTACTGTGCCACCAAAGCTAGCCCTATTTTAATAGATCTTAATGACAGATTTCAGTTCTAAAAGTCCAAGATTCCATTAAAAAGAAGCTACAATAACAAACCCGCTTGAAAGTTATATTCTAGATACGCAAGGATTTTCTCAGAAGTGTGTTCCTTCTTCTCTGAATACATTATGCTGAAGTGAAACTCCATTATAAACACAAATAAATGCCTGTCACTTCCAAATCGCTATTGTATGTGTACACACACACACACACACACACACACACACTAGCACATGTTGTGAATATAAAGCAGCTATTTTGAATTTAGTGCACAGAACTCTTCATAAAAGATAGAAGAAAATCAATTTGATTGAGAAAGTCCTGGACAGATAAATTTGCCACACAATGTACATTCCAGATATCAAAATTTTTTGATTTCTCATGAGCAAACCAAATTATGAAACTTTAAACATTTAAAAAAAATTTGGTTTACAGTTAAATTTTCCCTAGAAAATTTTATTGGAATAAAATTTTTGCCAATTTTATTGGTATGAAACAGGAGAAAGATGAGTAAGTATACTCACGAGCAAGTATTAAGCTAGTTGCCAAGTTTTTAAAAATCTCTTAGGACTTGAAGTAGGCAGCCAAGTGCCAACTCATTATGTGCCTCCAGTTGAAATGTAGTCACAATGAAAAATTTATGAGAATTTGAGACATTGTCTTTAAACATGATGCAACAGTTGAGAATTTGAATGAAATATGCAAAGAATTCCATTTCACTTTATGCTGATGCAATTGTGGCATTTCCTTTCCTTTTCATTTCTTCCCTTTTTTTTTGTTAATACTGCATGTCAAATTCTGAAATTAAAGCCAAAAATAGTAATGCAATAGTTGGATGTGTCTTTAGTGTCTTACAGATCCTAAGAAATAAACTTTGATGAATCATGCCCACATTTCATCCTGTGGCAATTCTTCACCACTTAAGAAATATTTTGTCTCACCATGTAAAGAATTTTTGGTTAGTACTTTAAGTATTATTATTTAATATCGGCATGTTTGTTTCCCTTCTCAATAGGAGAAAAAGGAAAAATGGTATCAAGTTGTAGTTGGATGAGAAATAGTTGCTGGTGTTCTTTTGCACAGGAGTGAGACTATATAGAGTGATAATGAACTATATACTTCAAAAAAATCTAGGAAAAAGAATTTTGAGTGTTTTTATACCAAAGAAATAACAAAGGTTTGGGGAGCTAGATATACTTACCTTGAATATTAAACATTGCACAACTGTATTTAAATATTCCAAATACCTCATAGTATTTAAATTTTATGTGTCAACAACAATGAAGTAAGACAAGGACAGACCATGGTCATATGTTCTCAGAGCCTCTGGTTTCCCAGTTGGCATTTAACACTTCTTATTGGACTTTCTTGAAAGCAAAATAAGAGTAATTGGAATCTTAGAGTTTAGAAATGGTTAAAGAAAGAAGCTGGTAATGTTAGCTAGAAGAGCTCAATAAGCACTCTCAGTCTCCATATTCATTTTTCTCTGGACTGACCAGTTTACTGCCATGATGTCAAGTGCTACTTGTGACTCCCAAATTCTGTCTCCAGCCATTGCTTTCTTTGCGAGGGCCACAGGACATTGCAACCACCAAAATATAGTTTGGATCTGAAATGTTTCCCAAAGGCCCTGTGTTAAAGCCTTTATTACCAGCTTGTGGCATTGTTGGGAGGTGGGGCCTAGGGAAAGAAAGTTAGATCACTTGGATGTGTCATTGAAGGGGTATTAGGACCCTGGTTCCCTCCCCTCTTTCTTTGCCTCCCAGCTACTATAAGGTAAGAAGTTTCCTCTGCTATACTATCTCACCATGAAGTGCTACAGCTCTACAGGCCCTAAGCAAGGCCCCAAGCAATATGGCCCACTGACCATGGACTGAAACTTGGAAATCATGAGCCAAAACAAATCTTTCCTCCTTATAAGTTGTTTATCTCAGGTACTTTGTCACAGTAGCAGAAATCTGACTGACACACCAGAATACTTTATCTCTTCCCTACCTCCATCAACTTCCTTTGTTGTAGCTCTCTTTAAGATGCTACCATCATCCATTTGGCCAAAAGACACACCTGGAGTCTTCCTTGATTTTTCCATTTTGCTCATCAGATATGTACCCAGTATTGTTGATTTGACTTCCTTAATGTTCTCCGTTCCATGTCTTCCTACAACTTCCAACTTTAGTTCAGACCTTTGGTCTTAACTTGTTTGTGCTACTATGGCAAAATACCTGAGACTGGATAATTTATAAGTAATAGAAATTCATTTTTTATACTTCTGGAGGCTGGAAGGTCCAAGAACAAGGCACCAGTAACTTTGGTACTAGAATTTGGTCTTTGCTTCCAATCTAGAGCTTTAAGCATTGCCTCCTCACTCAGTGGAAGGCAGAAGGGCAAAAGACCTCACTAGCTTCTTCCAGCACTTCTATTAATCCCCTAACTCATGAGGATTCTACCCGTCATTACTTAGCCACATCCTAAATCCCCCACCTCTATTTTTTTGGAAGTACTGGGGTTTGAATTCAGGGCTTCATACTTGCAAGGCAGGCTCTCTATCACTTAAGGCCTCCAGCCCTTTTTGCTCTGGTTATTTTGGAGCTAGTGTCTGGCTTTTTGCCCAGGCAGCCTGGACCACAATTCTCCTATTTTATGCTTCCTGCCATTGTTGGGATGACAGGCATGTACCATTACAACCAGTTTTTTTTTTTTTTTTTTTTTCCCATTTGAAATGGAGTCTTGGAAACTTTTTGTCCCTGGTTGGTGTTGAACTATAATTCTACCAATCTCAGCCTCCCAAGTAGCTAGGATTACAGGACCAGTGCCTACCTTGCCCCATCTCTTAACAACGTATAGTATAAACTAGGGATTAAGTTCCATCTTTTTTTTTTTGGTGGCACTGGAGTTTGAACTCAGGGTCTCAAGTTTGCTAGATAGTTTCTCTGACCGCTGAGCCACACCACCCTAAATTCCAACATTGGGTAGTTTGTACAGACACATAGAAGCCATGGCACTTTCATTTGCTACCTGAGAATGGTCTACCCTCTTAGCAGACTGTTTCTAGTTAGGCTTCCTCTACTCAGTCCCTGTTATATACCTGGTTGTAGGGAAAGTGATAATTAAGTGAATCACCTATACACAGGCACACTCACTGTTGCTAACCACCCAAGGTCAGTTAGATATGTAACTAACAGCTTCATTCACAATGTACAGTACATGGCATCGCCTGGCTGGGTGCTGCTTTTGTCTGTATTAGTATAAAACTGCTGCATTGAGCAGCCTGGGAAAAATGAGGGCCACCATATGAGAGACCATGGGGACTGGCTGGCTGGCTGGCAGCTGCAATGGATAATAAACTGTGTGAAACTCCCTCCTGGCTCCTGTTTGCACTTGGGTCTGCATGAATCCATGAATGGACCACCTGAAGGGAGCAGGGTATTTGACTTAGACTGGTCCTGTGACTTTTCCCATAGGAGAATCTGAGCACAACAGTGGCCCTCCACTGACACATTCCCTCTACCCAGGGGTGGGTCTGGCTGTAGGCGTGGTTTTTTCCAGGACAGCTGCTTGTTTAGGGGGTACTGGCCAACCATAAAGGTGATGCCCCTGTTTCCAGACTCCTAAGATACTCCCTGTCTCACACACACTTGCTTACATCAGCAGAGCTTCCTGACACTAACCACATGCTCTCTCTTCCTGCCTAGCTTGTCTTCATTTTCTTGCTCTGAGGTGAATGCCGATGACAAGACCAGGAGAGGAAGTGGGGAGATGGAAATCAGCAAATAACCTGGAAACAAGTGACTTGTTGCTCCCTTAACCCCCTTTTTAAATTTGGTGGTACTGGAGTTTGAACTCAGGGCTTTGTGCTTGCTAGGCAGGTGCTCCACCACTTGAGTCCTGCTTTTTTCTTTTCAATCCTTGAGTCTATAAGGATGGAAATGTTCTGATTCCATATAGTGCCTGCAGAGTTTTTTGTGGTCTCAGTGGCCTGTATCATGTCAGTCTTTTGGTCTCAAAGTGAGAGGGCAGGCCAGGAAGTTAGCTGAAATCAGGCAGGTGGAGTTAGGACAAGGGCCTCAGGAAACTTCCATAACAACCTGAGCTGCTAGCAGATGGGAGAGATGACACCATCCCCTTAACAAACCCACTTCCCTAGTAATTCTCCCCCCTCCACCCCCCCATACCAGAACTCAGGTGGGTGGGAAAGGGGGAAGGCAGGAAGGACCTAGATGAGAACAGGTGAGACCAGGGTCTGATTAGAGGGTTGCAGGCACAGCCAGCCAGAATGCTGCTTTCTGCGTACCTAATTACCATAGAAAATGGGCTGCTCCCAGGAGCAAACAGGTTGAAAATCCCCAGACACAATCTCCGCTGGCACCCTGCTGGGGAACCCCCCCCCCACCTCACAGGAGCTTTGTTCTTTCTCCTAATAAAGGTCTTGTCTACACTCTCACCCTCCATTGTCTGTGGATTACATTCATCACACTCATGAAACAACTTGGCATGAATGGGAACTCTGTCACTGAACTAAAAGAGCTGTGACCCTAGCCAGCACACCAGGCCCTGGTCTCACATAAAAGATTCCAGTTTCAAAAGGGCAATGGCCTTGTCTGTGAATACCACTCTGTCACTATGGCCTCACATGAAAGGCGAAGGGTCTCACTGGCCTTAACCTTGCAGTTCTCCTGCTTCAGCCTCCCGAGTGCTAGGATTATAGTGTGCACCACTACACTAGTCTCTGAAAGTCATTATTTAATAAGTGCTTTCTGATAATAAGAAAGAGGAAAGGAAAGAAGAGAAAAATTGAACTGTTAAGAAATAGGCAAACCATTTCAAGGCGATCTTAAATCTTGATTTAAAATAATGTGACCCAGGAGAGAAGTATTTACCTTCTGCTGTGGAAATGTGGACTCCATCATTGCTGTTTCAAAGCTGTGGGTGGCCCCTGTCTGGGTCTTCTCCCACAGGGCTCTGAGGAACTGCACAGAACGACTTTGTATGGACAGGGGCTCAGGAAAGAGGCTCTGAAGTGGCATTAGAGGAGAAAGACATAATATTACCTCTTGGCCCCACAATATCATTTGATGACTCCAATGCACGATGTGGACTTACTTTGAACTTTAACATGATTTAAAGTTCAATGAAACAAGAAAGAAATCTGTCTTGAAGAGCAAACACATGATAGGACTCAGGTGTTTCACTTTCTAACAGAAAACTGAAAATACTTAATAGGATTTTTGATTCAGTTGATACTGATCTCCATAAATATGCCTGTAGTTTGTAACATAGTGTTTATTTTGATAATTTCCCAAGAACATTACTTAATTGGGAAGCAGTGAGTACAAATATTCATATTTGTTTTGTATGACATAAAATTAAAACTAGAGTACAAAACTCTAGTTTATTTATACAGAATAGATTATGAAGACTAGAAATCAAATAACTTAAGAGTTCATTATGTAATTATGCAAATATGAATGATGTGATCTTATACCTAGAGGAGTGAGAAGCCTTTCAATTTAGGGGGACAATTTTATAAAAACCACATAGGACACCAATAAAGGGTATAAAACACCATATATATATATATATATATATATATATATATATATATATATATATACATATTACCATAAATACTAGGATACAGTAGTGAGATTGGCTTTTAAAATCAATTTTCTATGTCAATGACTGTTCAAACACTGAATTATGAGGCTCTCCAAGTGGTTTCTATTTACTGAGAGAAAATTAATAAATGTCTCATTCCTTATTAATAAGTGAAAATCTCATTATTGCCATCAAAACCAGCAATTTCTAGCACTCGGTGAGAAAAGGTGGAGGATCTTGGACCCAAGATCTACAGATTTAAAAAGTTTCTTAGCCAGTAACTGTGCAACTCCTCATGTGAACACACATGGGAATTTCTTGGTTACTCTCAGAGAGTCAGGCAGTACATGAGCCCTCATTTAGAGAAAAGCAGACCTGATTTAATAATCATCGCTCTAAAGAGGAGCATTTGAACTGGAATCTGAGACTCTGAGAACGCCATGAATGTAGGAAGTTGACAGAAGAGTGAGAATCTGGTCTGGATTTGTCATTTACCAAGTGAAAGCTCGATTTTTATGCACCCCCAAGCTAGGATTCACCCAGAAGATTTTATAATAGCAAAGGTACGGAAAAGAAAGAAACCATTAGAGTAAAACAGATCACAAACAGATGCTTTTTTGGTGATTTTGCTTAAAAAAGAAAGGATTAGAATAAGTCAATAAAATAAAACTGAAGGGGGGAAAAAAAAGGTCAAGTTTTCTTGGTTTGTTTTCAGAAAACCGACAACTGTTAAGCGCAAAACCAAAGATGAAACTGAATATGAAATCTCTGATGGAATTATTTGAAAAATATTAGTGGAAAAAACTAAGATCATTATTTCAAGAAAAGGAAGAAAAATCAATGTTATTTTTTATGTTCATGTACAATTTGGTTCACATAAAATCTAAGTTGTTCTTTATAAGATGATATTAAGTACTCTTAAGAAGATTTACTATAAGAAAAACCACCATTTCCAATCTTGTCTTTTTTCTTTTTCCTTTTTGTTTCTCTTTATTTTATTTTTCTTTCCCTGTCTCTTTTTCTTAACTCCTGTAGCTCCTCTTTATGATCATGAGGTATTTGTCACTAAATTTCATTTTTCTCAGTAACCTTACTTTATAAAGACTATTTGATGATCATTGTAGCATCTGTTATAGAAATTTTACTAATAGAAGTAAATATGCGGTCTTACCCTTGGGTTTAATTTTTAACCATATCTCTAATATGCATCCTGTTTTTTCTGCTTCTTCTTTCTTCTTCTTCTTCCTGTATTCCATCTTATTTTTCAATACACATGCAGCAGTAAAAAGACTACCATGTTGCAGATCCAGTTACCTGAGTTCTGCCCTTCAATTTTCTGGTCTGTAAAAATGATGCTTAAGGTCTCTCCTGTCACTAACAGCTTGCAACCTACATTTATAGTTTATGCATAAGTTTAGTGCATCTGAAACAAGCACTTCCCAATAAGAACCTCTTTAGCTGCTAACATTACCGCACGAGTTTCTTCCTTGTTAAGTTGAAAGGTCCTCTTCATGAAATGTCACCTATGTACATGTATTCAACAAAAAAAAGTGACATGCTGGGATCTTACCAGTGTTGAAAACTGTTCTGTCTAGAGAATCAATGGTTAACTCTACACATCTATTTCCCCAAATAAGATTTTTTGTTATTGTTCCTGTGGTTTAACAAAAGTATTTCCCCATGTGGGGTGTGTGTGTGTGTTTTCTTTGCAGTGGTGTGCTGAGGATCGAACCCACGGCTTTCCACGTGCTAGTCAAATGCTCTGCCCCCAACACCATTCTTCCTTTGTGAAGCTAAGGATAGTCAAGATAAGACCCATGGTCCTTTATAAGGAAATTATGCTAAAATATAGAAAATCCACACTAAAATTGCTAATGAAGTGTATATGTGTTACTGTTACATACAAATCAATTTTGGCCAAAAAATTAGTAATTCACACCCCCGACCCCCTAAGGAGGCTGATGACTTGTACTTACCTGCTGGAACAGAAACATGACCTGGATCCACGGCTGAGGTTCTTGGCTGATGAGGATAAAACTGGATTTACTGTACAAACAGTAGTGGCCCTTCAGGGAGCAGGTGAAGAACAACTTTGCTACACAACTTCTCACAGTATCTAGAAACAGGCACACATAGCGTTAGGTGTTACTTTCTTCCCAGAGTTACGCTTTATGCTTCAACATATAAACACCTTTAGAGACTATTTTTCAGTATTCAGACCGCGAGCCAATAACTCCAAACAACTGTGAACTGGGGAATGCGCCGTCTCATGAAAGGCGGATTTAAACTGGTTCTATTCTATCCATTTTTCTTTTGTTTTAAATAATAATATGCAGATTCTCCAAGCACTTGCTATGGAAGTAAGCAATCCTCTCACTAATACAAAGGGTCATATGTCATCATGTCATATGCTTTGGGCATATCAGCTGGGCACCTGGGAAGAATAAATGAATGAGTGGAGGAAATGCAGGCATGCTCTGGTCTGAGGGTGGTGTGCTGCCAGCTGTGGGTGCTGAGCTCTCCGTTGGGCAGAAGCCACAGAGTCAACCTCCAGAATAATTCTGGTGAGAGTTATGGCTTCCTGAGAGTTGGCCTAGTCTCGTTTGAAAAGTTCATCTTATCTTGAAGAATTTCATCAGGGAGATTTAATGTGATCATCCTTTCATGACAAGGAAGTGGTTGGTGGGTGAAGTAGAGTAGAGGAGCCATGTACAAATGTAGTTAATAACAAATAAATGAAGGCGTATAGTAAATATGCATTGACAGTGTATGTGCTCAGCCCTGTACTAAGTACCAGATAATAATATCTGTGATTGATTGACTTCCACATGCATCAAATTCTTAATCCCATATAATTTTTACAACTCTATAGCTGGATGTTTTATGGTTTGAACCTGAAATGTCCCTTAAAGGCTCAAGATATTTTAGGCTTGGTTGCCATTTGATGGGCTTTGGGAGATGATTGGGTCATGAGGGCTCTAACCTCACCAATGGATTAATCCATTATGGATTCATAATTTGATGGCATTATTGGGAGGTGGTAGAAGCTGGGATGGGGCCTCTTTGGAGGAGTAGGTCACGGAAAGTACACCCTGGAAGAGTGTATCTGGTCCACAATCCCTTCTCTCTCTTTCTCTGCTTCCTGGCCACCATAAGGTTCCTTTGTCACACACTCCCACAGCCATGATGCTCTGCCTTACCTCATGTCCAAAGTAATGGAGCCAACCAACCATCGACTGAAACCTCTGAAACTGTGAGCCAAAATAAACCTTTCCTCCTTTACATTGGTTTCTCTCAGGTCTTTTGTTACAGAAATGAAAATATGACTAACACAGGTGTATTATTTCTAGCTTAAAGATGAGGAAATTCAGCCCACTAGAAAGTCAGACTACTGAACAAGTGAGACTGCCTTGTTTGCCATACAACCTCAGCACACTATAGAAAACACTTAAATAAGATAAGTCATATCCAGACAGACGAATGATATTCAGGAATTCAGAAAAAATCCCTGAAGGCTGCTCACCCTGTTGCAAAATCAGAATTTGAACGGGGCAATACTGTACCACTCTGGGGTGGCTTTAGACTCTACTACACTGGAGACTTGTAAAATTTGTAGGGTTACAGTGATAACTCATTGGGAATATATTTGAATTAATGTGACTTTTTAAGGGAAATGTTTTGAAAATTAACAGATTCATTATGTTCTTTTTTTTTTGGCAGTACTGGGGTTCAAAACAGGGTTTCACACTTGCCAGGCAGGCGCTCTACTGCCTGAGTCATACCTCCAGCCCTTTTACTCTGGCTGTTTTGGTGATAGGGTCTGGCTTTTTGCTCAGGCAGGCCTGGACCA
Source organism: Castor canadensis (assembly GCF_047511655.1). Classification (NCBI taxonomy): domain Eukaryota; kingdom Metazoa; phylum Chordata; class Mammalia; order Rodentia; family Castoridae; genus Castor; species Castor canadensis. The sequence goes on along the minus strand of NC_133390.1, from coordinate 111,252,984 downwards.
CAATCCTCTTATTTTAAACTTCCCATCCTCTCTGGAATGACAGGCACATACCACCATGACCAATTTTTTTCCATTGAGATGGAGTCTTGCAAAATTTCTTGCCTGGGTTTGCCTGGACCCACAATCTTCCTGATCTCACCTCCTGCATACTTGGGGTGACAGGTGCACACCACCATTACCAGCTATTGGTTGAGATAGGGTCTTACAAAATTTTTGCTTGGGTTGGCTTCAAACCATGACCCTCTTGAGCTCAGCTTCCCAAGTAGCTAGGATTGCAAGCAGGAGCCACTGGAGCCTGGCTTTGTTATGTACTGCTTTTAAAAGTGAAAACAGGCTAATGACTCTTCAAAGCTGATGTGACTCTAGTAAGGGTGACAGATCAGCCCACACCTAAAACAGTGCACTGAAGTGGGTGATCTCGGGCATTTTGTGATAGTGATGGAAAACTAATTAATACAATAGTAATTTAAATTTTTGGCACCGATGGTCTTAAAAACTGAGTTTGAATTAATCTATGCTAAAGAATCAGGAAGCTAAATTCTCCATAAGAGCACACACCCAAAAATGGCATTTGGAATAAATCTAGGTACAAGGTACCCATTGAGGCAGAACATGTTTTGCTTCAGTGGGAAGTTCCAAAGGGAATGAATTCTTTTCTAAGAACTCATGCAGTTAGCTTGACAGTAACAAGTTGGACTTTGCCATGGAAAAACAGTTTTTGCCTTTTTCCTTCCCCAAAAGTCTTACTGCTCATATTTATGTTTTATTTTGAAAATAAACATTGGTGAGATGTAATTTCATTCACCCTGGGTCTGCCATTTTTTATACACAAATCACAGGGGTCTCAGCTAACATAAAATGATCAAAGTGGTAGAAGAAGGAGATCCTTTTCTTAGAAGCATAACGCTGGCTATAAAAATAAATCAGTGCTGTGATATAAGGCTTCTGTTAATGCTTCAGTAAACCTGGTCTATATCAATATTCTTCTCCTCATTTTTTTTCAGAGCTTTCCCAGCTTGGAAATATTTTCCATACCATTAGGGTTTAGTTGTTAATTTTTCTCTGTAATTTTTCCTCCCTGGTTCATTCCACAGTATCAACTAGTAGGCAGGCAATAGTGTTGGGTGAATAACTGAATGTATATCAGACACAGTGCTGAAAGCAATAGTGGCCATGATGTTGACCTTGTTATCAAGAAGCTTTATAACAAAAGGGGAGACAAATCTGTAAACAGTGGCTATAAGTTGCTTTAAGTGCCCAAGGTAATAGTGGAGAATGCAACCATGGCTTCTCAGATAAATAAATCAGGCATTCTGAATAGGGAACAAGGGAAGGAGATATTTGAGGTGGACCTAGAAAGATGTCCAAAATTTTGAACATAGAAAAAGTATTTTAAGTGTAAAGAACCCTGGGAAAAAAGTCACATCAGACATAAAGTTCACAGTAATTCCAGGTATTATATGTAGTGTACCTGGGTCATTAAAATAGTTTTTACTTATATAATAATGTCCAAAGGGTTACTATTTTCCTTCATAGTTCCCCAAACCTGATTGTATTTTTTTACTTTTGATAGCATGTTGCTTCTTTTAAAAAAAAAATCAAATGATTTGGTTTGGTCTTTGGAAAGACCAAAGTGAACGTGAGTATCAATAATAGTTAAATACAGTGGATTATATGTTAAGATATTCAAAATATGTTCAGCTTTGCTAAGAAATCACTCTACTAGCTTAATATATACATCACAGAGAAATTTAAAGACATGATATTCAAATGAAAGAACATTGGTTTTCCTTTGAGTCAAAATCTTTAAGAATCATTTTGTAATTCTTCTCTTCTTCTGCCATATTTCTCTCACAGTGCCATTCATCTTTCTTTATTCCTGCACAGTATTCACTATAACATATGAGCATTTTCTGTTAACATTTTTTAAGTAAACTTTTATTTTAGAATACTTTTATTTATTTATTTATTTTTTCATTTTTCTTTTATTATTCATATGTGCATACAAGGCTTGGTTTATTTCTCCCCCCTGCCCCCACCCCTTCCCTTACCACCCACTCCACCCCCTCCCGCTCCCCCCCTCAATACCCAGCAGAAACTATTTTGCCCTTATCTCTAATTTTGTTGTAGAGAGAGTATAAGCAATAATAGGAAGGAACAAGGGGTTTTGCTGGTTGAGATAAGGATAGCTATACAGGGCATTGACTCACATTGATTTCCTGTGCGTGGGTGTTACCTTCTAGGTTAATTCTTTTTAATCTAACCTTTTCTCTAGTTCCTGGTCCCCTTTTCCTATTGGCCTCAGTTGCTTTAAGGTATCTGCTTTAGTTTCTCTGCATTAAGGGCAACAAATGCTAGCTAGTTTTTTAGGTGTCTTACCTATCCTCACCCCTCCCTTGTGTGCTCTCGCTTTTATCATGTGCTCATAGTCCAATCCCCTTGTTGTGTTTGCCCTTGATCTAATGTCCACATATGAGGGAGAACATACGATTTTTGGTCTTTTGAGCCAGGCTAACCTCACTCAGAATGATGTTCTCCAATTCCATCCATTTACCAGCGAATGATAACATTTCGTTTTTCTTCATGGCTGCATAAAATTCCATTGTGTATAGATACCACATTTTCTTAATCCATTCGTCAGTGCTGGGGCATCTTGGCTGTTTCCATAACTTGGCTATTGTGAATAGTGCCGCAATAAACATGGATGTGCAGGTGCCTCTGGAGTAACAGTCTTTTGGGTATATCCCCAAGAGTGGTATTGCTGGATCAAATGGTAGATCGATGTCCAGCTTTTTAAGTAGCCTCCAAATTTTTTTCCAGAGTGGTTGTACTAGTCTACATTCCCACCAACAGTGTAAGAGGGTTCCTTTTTCCCCGCATCCTCGCCAACACCTGTTGTTGGTGGTGTTGCTGATGATGGCTATTCTAACAGGGGTGAGGTGGAATCTTAGTGTGGTCTTAATTTGCATTTCCTTTATTGCTAGAGATGGTGAGCATTTTTTCATGTGTTTTCTGGCCATTTGAATTTCTTCTTTTGAGAAAGTTCTGTTTAGTTCACATGCCCATTTCTTTATTGGTTCATTAGTTTTGGGAGAATTTAGTTTTTTAAGTTCCCTGTATATTCTGGTTATCAGTCCTTTGTCTGATGTATAATTGGCAAATATTTTCTCCCACTCTGTGGGTGTTCTCTTCAGTTTAGAGACCATTTCTTTTGATAAACAGAAGCTTTTTAGTTTTATGAGGTCCCATTTATCTATGCTATCTCTTAGTTGCTGTGCTGCTGGGGTTTCATTGAGAAAGTTCTTACCTATACCTACTAACTCCAGAGTATTTCCTACTCTTTCTTGTATCAACTTAAGAGTTTGGGGTCTGATATTAAGATCCTTGATCCATTTTGAGTTAATCTTGGTATAGGGTGATATACATGGATCTAGTTTCAGTTTTTTGCAGACTGCTAACCAGTTTTCCCAGCAGTTTTTGTTGAAGAGGCTGCTATTTCTCCATCGTATATTTTTAGCTCCTTTCTCAAAGATAAGTTGCTCATAGTTGTGTGGCTTCATATCTGGATCCTCTATTCTGTTCCACTGGTCTTCATGTCTGTTTTTGTGCCAGTACCATGCTGTTTTTATTATTATTGCTTTGTAATATAGTTTGAAGTCAGGTATTGTGATACCTCCTGCATTGTTCTTTTGACTGAGTATTGCCTTGGCTATTCGTGGCCTCTTGTGTTTCCATATAAATTTAACAGTAGATTTTTCAATCTCTTTGATGAATGTCATTGGAATTTTGATGGGAATTGCATTAAACATGTAGATTACTTTTGGGAGTATAGACATTTTTACTATGTTGATTCTACCAATCCATGAGCATGGGAGATCTCTCCACTTTCTATAGTCTTCCTCAATCTCTTTCTTCAGAAGTGTATAGTTTTCCATGTAGAGGTCTTTCACATCTTTTGTTAGGTTTACACCTAGGTATTTGATTTTTTTTGAGGCTATTGTAAATGGAATTGTTTCCATACATTCTTTTTCCGTTTGCTCATTGTTAGTGTATAGAAATGCTAATGATTTTTCTATGTTGATTTTATATCCTGCTACCTTGCTATAGCTATTGATGATGTCTAGAAGCTTCTGAGTAGAGTTTTTTGGGTCTTTAAGGTATAGGATCATGTCATCTGCAAATAGGGATATTTTGACAGTTTCTTTACCTATTTGTATTCCTTTTATTCCTTCTTCTTGCCTAATTGCTCTGGCTAGGAATTCCAGTACTATGTTGAATAGGAGTGGAGATAGTGGGCATCCTTGTCTGGTTCCTGATTTTAGAGGGAATGGTTTTAATTTTTCTCCGTTAAGTATAATGCTGGCTGTAGGTTTGTCATATATAGCTTTTATAATGTTGAGGAACTTTCCTTCTATTCCTAGTTTTCTTAGAGCTTTTATCATGAAATGATGTTGGATCTTATCAAAGGCTTTTTCTGCATCTATTGAGATGATTAAGTGGTTTTTGTCTTTGCTTCTGTTAATGTGGTTTATTACGTTTATTGATTTTCGTATGTTGAACCACCCCTGCATCCCTGGGATGAAGCCTACCTGGTCGTGGTGAATAATCTTTTTGATGTGTTGCTGAATTCGATTTGCCATTATTTTGTTGAGGATTTTTGCATCAATGTTCATTAAGGAGATTGGCCTATAGTTCTCCTTTTTGGAGGTGTCTTTGCCTGGTTTTGGGATAAGTGTAATACTGGCTTCATAAAATGTGTTTGGCAGTTTTCCTTCCCTTTCTATTTCATGGAACAGTTTAAGGAGGGTTGGTATCAGTTCTTCTTTAAAGGTCTGATAGAATTCAGCAGAGAATCCATCAGGTCCTGGACTTTTCTTTTTGGGGAGACTCTTGATTGCTGCTTCAATTTCATTTTGTGTTATAGGTCTATTCAGGTGATTAATTTCCTCTTGGTTCAGTTTTGGATGATCATATGTATCTAGAAATCTGTCCATTTCTTTTAGATTTTCAAATTTATTTGAATATAGGTTCTCAAAGTAGTCTCTGATGATTTCCTGGACTTCCATGGTGTTTGTTGTTATCTCCCCTTTTGCATTCCTGATTCTACTAATTTGGGTGTTTTCTCTCCTCATTTTAGTCAGGTTTGCCAGGGGTCTATCGATCTTGTTTATTTTTTCAAAGAACCAACTTTTTGTTTCATTAATTCTTTGTATGGTTTTTTTCGTTTCTATTTCGTTGATTTCAGCTCTTATTTTTATTATTTGTCTCCTTCTATTTGTTTTGGGATTTGCTTGTTCTTGTTTTTCTAGGAGTTTGAGATGTATCATTAGGTCATTGATTTGGGATCTTTCAATCTTTTTAATATATGCACTCATGGCTATAAACTTTCCTCTCAAGACTGCCTTAGCTGTGTCCCATAGGTTCTGGTAGGTTGTGTTTTCATTTTCATTGACTTCTAGGAACTTTTTAATTTCCTCTTTTATTGCACCGATGATCCATTCTTCATTAAGTAATGAGTTATTTAGTTTCCAGCTGTTTGCATGTTTTTTGTCTTTACTTTTGTTGTTGAGTTCTACTTTTACTGCATTGTGGTCAGATAGTATGCATGGTATTATTTCTATTTTCTTATATTTGCTGAGGCTTGCTTTGTGCCCTAGGATATGATCTATTTTGGAGAAGGTTCCATGGGCTGCTGAGAAGAATGTATATTGTGTAGAGGTTGGATGAAATGTTCTGTAGACATCTACTAGGTCCACTTGATCTATTGCATATTTTAGATCTTGGATTTCTTTATTGAGTTTTTGTTTGGATGACCTATCTATTGATGATAATGGAGTGTTAAAGTCTCCCACAACCACTGTGTTGGCGTTTATATATGCTTTTAGGTCTTTCAGGGTATGTTTGATGAAATTGGGTGCGTTGACATTGGGTGCGTACAGATTGATGATTATTATTTCCTTTTGGTCTATTTCCCCTTTTATTAGTATGGAATGTCCTTCTTTATCTCGTTTGATCAATGTAGGTTTGAAGTCTACTTTGTCAGAGATAAGTATTGCTACTCCTGCTTGTTTTCTGGGGCCGTTGGCTTGGTAAATCTTCTTCCAGCCTTTCATCCTAAGCATATGCTTATTTCTGTCGGTGAGATGAGTCTCCTGTAAGCAACAAATTGTTGGATCTTCTTTTTTAATCCATTTTGTCAAACGGTGTCTTTTGATGGGTGAATTAAGTCCATTAACATTAAGTGTTAGTACTGATAGGTATGTGGTGATTCCTGCCATTTAGTTATCTTAGTTGTTTGAAGGTTTGATTGTGTGTACCTAACTTGATGTTACTCTCTACTGTCTTGCTTTTTCTTATCCTGTGGTTTGGTGCTGCCTGCCTTTTCATGGTTAAGTTGGGTGTCACTTTCTGTGTGCAGGATCCCTTGCAGAATCTTTTGTAATGGTGGCTTTGTGGTCACATATTGTTTTAGTTTCTGCTTATCATGGAAGACTTTTATTGCTCCATCTATTTTGAATGATAGCTTTGCTGGGTAGAGTATCCTGGGGTTGAAGTTATTTTCATTCAGTGCCCGGAAGATCTCACCCCACGCTCTTCTTGCTTTTAATGTTTCTGTTGAGAAGTCTGCTGTGATTTTGATGGGTTTACCTTTGTATGTTACTTGTTTTTTCTCTCTTGCAGCCTTCAATATTCTTTCCTTAGTTTCTGAACTTGTTGTTTTAATGATGATATGTCGTGGAGTAGTTCTATTTTGATCTGGTCTGTTTGGTGTCCTGGAGGCCTCTTGCATTTGTATGGGAATCTCTTTCTCTAGATTTGGGAAATTTTCCGTTATTATTTTGTTGAATATATTACGCATTCCCTTCGCTTGCACCTCTTCTCCTTCTTCGATGCCCATGATTCTCAAGTTTGGTCTTTTGATGGAGTCAGTGAGTTCTTGCATTTTCTTTTCACAGCTCTTGAGTTGTTTAATTAATAGTTCTTCAGTTTTTCCTTTAATTACCATTTCATCTTCAAGTTCTGAGATTCTGTCTTCTGTTTGTTCTATCTGCTGGATTGGCCTTCCGTTTTGTTTTGCAGTTCTGTTTCGTTCTTTTTTCTGAGGTTTTCCATATCCTGGCTGTTTTCTTCTTTATTGTTGTCTATTTTTGTCCTGAGTTCATTTATCCATTTATTCATTGTGTTCTCTCTTTCACTTTGGTGTTTATATATTTTAGAATACTTTTAGATTTATGGAGAAAATCGGGAATATAATCTAGAGCTCACTGCCCACCCTGCTTCTCGCACTATAGTACTAGTAACATTTTAGTTCAGTGTGGTACATTTGTTGCAGGAATGAACCAATGGTGATACATTATTGTACGTGAAACTCCATGGTCTATTCAGATTTCCTCAGTTTTTACATAACATACTTTTTTTAGATTCTAGGATTCTATCCAGGATTCTACATGACATATATTCATTAGGTGTCCATAGATGCTTGGCTGTGATAGTTTCTCAGACTTTTCTTGTTTTGATGGCCTTGATGGTTTTGAGAAGCATTTTGTCAAATACTTTGTAGATTGCCCTTCTTTGTGATGTATCTATTTTTCTCATAATTAGACTGAGGTTTCAAGTTTTGGGGGAGGAAGACCATAGAGGCAAAGTGCCATTTTTATCAAATAAGAACATGTGACTACAAGAATTTTGACTATCGATGTTGACCTGGTCCACCTGGATGAACCAGTGTTTATCAGATAGCTTTTGTCACTGAGGCTTAATCTTTTTTTTCCCACGTACCACACTATACTCTTTGGAAGGAATTCACTATGTGCAGCCCATGACTAAGGAGGGGGAAATGAGCTCCATCTCCTTGAGGGTGGAATAGCTACATAAATTATTTGCAATTGTTTTGTTTGTTCTTTCCCCTGTTACTTCATATAAATTATTTATTCAATTTTTGTCAGTTTTATTGCAGGTATAATTGGCAAAAATATTCAATCATGTATCAATATGAATCCATGGTATTTATTTCATACCTTGGGTTATAATTTAATACTAATCTATTTATTTTGTTGCTCAGATTGTTCCAGTTTTGGCCACTGAGGGTTCTTTCGGTTGGCTCCTGTGTCCATTGTCCATTTGATGATTCCCTTGCAATTGTGAGTTTTGGGTTTTTTTTTTTTTTTTTTTTTGAGGAATTGGAGTTTGAACTCAGGACTTCATCTTGTAGGCGGGTGATCTACCACTTAAGCCATGCCCCCAGTCTATTTTGCTTTAGGTATTTTTTTTCCAAATAGGGTAGTCCCTCAGCCTGGACCACAAACCTCCTATTTATGCTTCCTGTATAGCTGGGGTGACAGGTGTGCACCATCACCCCAGCTTCTTATTGGGTGAGAGGAAGTCTCACGAATTTTTTGGCTCTGCCTGGCCTTGAAACGTGATTCTCTCCGTCTCTACCTCCTGAGTAGCTAGGATTACAGGTTTGAGCCACCACTCCCATCTTGCTTTTTTATTGTTGTTGTTGTTTTTGCTTTTGTTTGTTTGTTTTTGATATGCACTTCTTAATTTCTTACACCAAAAGATGGTCAGGCTCATCTTGTGTATTTTGTGCCCACACCTGGAATCAGTCATTTTACCAAGGAGCTCAGGTTCTTTCTATTAGGAACCAAGATATGAGTGTTAGACACGCTGCTGCTGTTGCTGGGGTAGCGTTGCTGGGGTAGCCTTGCTGCTTGGCCTTTTCAGCTGGCAGAGCAAAGAAATTATGTGTGTATAATAGAGCATACAAATATTTCTGTATGTAACCATTTTAAGCAAGCATCAGCTCACACTGATAGCTTCCATTCTAATCCATTACCACATGTGACATTCTAGCCTCCTCCCCTTGATTATCTGCAAACTTCTACTCTAACAGTGAGCAGCCTTGCTCCCACTCTGGTAGTATATACATATTTTTTCAATACTGGGGATTAAACCCAGGGTCTTGCACTTGCTAGGCAAACACTCTACCACTTGATCTATGCTCCCCCTATAGAGGCAGAGTTTCCTCTTTGTCTCTCTTTGTCTCTGCCTCTCTCCTTTCTGCATCACACCCCCTTCCCTTTTATAACACAAAGGGCTCAGAGAATGCTATAGCACTATATCCAGGTACATTGTGCAAACACTGCTACACCACTGTCTTAGAGTAACAATAGTGCCCACGGTTGAGACTACTGCTTGGTGTAGTGGCCAACAGTCTCCAGAAAGGATCCAACAAGTACTTTCCCAAAGCTGTAAGTTAGCCAGAGGCCTTTTTTACGTCTTAATAGAGCTGTAGTTTTTTTTTTTTTTCATTTTTCTTTTATTATTCATATGTGCATACAAGGCTTGGTTCATTTCTCCCCCCTGCCCCCACCCCCTCCCTTACCACCCACTCCACCCCCTCCCGCTCCCCCCCTCAATACACAGCAGAAACTATTTTGCCCTTATCTCTAATTTTGTTGTAGAGAGAGTATAAGCAATAATAGGAAGGAACAAGGGGTTTTGCTGGTTGAGATAAGGATAGCTATACAGGGCATTGACTCACATTGATTTCCTGTGTGTGGGTGTTACCTTCTAGGTTAATTCTTTTTGATCTAACCTTTTCTCTAGTTCCTGGTCCCCTTTTCCTATTGGCCTCAGTTGCTTTAAGGTATCTGCTTTAGTTTCTCTGCATTAAGGGCAACAAATGCTAGCTAGTTTTTTAGGTGTCTTACCTATCCTCACCCCTCCCTTGTGTGTAGAGCTGTAGTTTTATTAGTGCATCTCCTTTCAAATCGCCATCTTGGCTCTGAACACACATTATTAGGTAAACCACTCCCTGCTCCCCGGTTCTTGGAAATTTCCTCCCACTTCTTGGAGTGCTCCATAATTATGTCCATATTCTTAGCCTGATCATTAAACCCCATCCATAAGTGTGTCTAAGACCCAGAGCCTCGTATATTTGATTGCTTGGTTTCTTTTGGCTTATACTATCATTTTATAGTCATAGCTGCTTTAATAAAATATAGCTTTATCCTTATCTCAACTAGCAAAAGCCCTTGGTCCTTCCTATTATTGCTTATACTCTCTCTTCAACAAAATTAGAGATAAGGGCAAAATAGTTTCTGCTGGGTAGCGAGGTGGTGGGGGGGAGAGGGAGGGGATGGGGGGTGGGGCATAAGGGAGGTAAGGGAGGGGGTGGGGGAAGGGGGGAGAAAGGACCCAAACATTGTATGCACATATGAATAAAATAAAAATTAAAAAGAAATAAAAATAAAATAAAATGTAGCTTTTGCTTAAACAAACAAAAAGAATTGTGCATGGTACCTGCCATAGTACCTGGTGTGGAGAACATGGCTAAAAAATGTTTAGTATTTCAGTTCATTGTATAGTTTTTTTTTTTTTTTCTGGAGCCACAAATATAAAATGAGAAGGGTATTCCCAGAAAAATAATAAGAAATACTACTAATAATAATACAATGAAAATTTCTACGTTGAAATTTTCTCTACACTTTTAACTAAACACTCCACATAGTCACCTACCCAGCGTGAAGGAGCTAGCTATTTGTTAGTGTGAACATTCTTCCTTAGTTTAGCCACTTGCATTTCACCTGTATTCCAGACACCAGTAATTTTACATCTTGGAAAAGAAATTCTTTGTTTTGTAGTTATAAAAATACTTAAAAATTAGCAATGTAGAAATAATAACATTTTAGAAATATAAAGTGTTAAATGACATCATAAAGTTTCAGAAAGAGATTATTTAAAAGTCTAGCAGAAATTCTAAATCAAGAAAAGTGATAATAAAAAATAAAAATCAGATTTTAGTTTATGTGTGTGCGAATTACCTTACAAGCTAATGTGTGGAATAAGCCAATGTTAGTATTTTCATTTGGTTCTTAATTTTTGATTTGTCATACATTAATTATATGAGAGGATTTCATTGATACATGTGCACAGTGAACTTGAACAAGTTCTCCCCCTCTGTTATATTCCCACTCCCGCTTTCCATCTTCCCCCTTTTTAAACAGTGTTTAGTGGGGTTCATTGTGCTGTCTTCCTATTTATGCATGCAGCAGACTTCCATCTTCTTCACCCCTCAGTGTCCTTTCCCTCCTGCTCCCTCTGTGCTAGTATTTACCTGCCCTTCCCCCACTCCAGTATTTACTTTTGTACCACTTTTAGACATTTTATGTAATTATCATTTAATCTTCATAATTATTTTTAGTATTTGTATTTTTACTTAAGAAGTTAGAAGGTCAAAGAGTCAAGTGATTTAATCAAGTAAGATGTAGAACCAGAATATTGGCCCAAGTTCACTAAAATGCAAGACCTGTGTTTCTCTCACAAAGCCATTCCTCCTTCTCCAGAGTCATACTGTATACTTCCTCAGCTGAACTACATACAGCTAGCAATGTCTATAAATTTCTAGTATTGTTAACAAGACCATGTAAGATGTTCATCCCTGAAAATATAGCCAAAGGTGTTAATTTCTGTGCAATTATTATATAGTCAATCTTGAGGCAGGACATATTTTCATAAATCTAGAGGCCTGTGACAAATCTTTAAAGACAAATCATTAAAAGGCCTGTGCAAAATGGAAACAATTGGTCTCTTGAGTTCGTGAGTAGATAGGAGGGGGTAGCTGAAGGCTCTGAACCCAGAGGGGATAATCAAAATGACTAGGCTCCAAGTTCTTTAGGGGTGGGCAGAGCTGTGGAATCAGGGGAAGGAGGACTTTGGCTATGATCGAGGTGGCCTATGATGCCCTGCTATCAGTTGACAAGTGTGTCTATTCTAAATATCTGCTTTGGATCTGAGAAACACATCATTCTTCTTGGTAGACTGGGCACTTATAATCCATCTCCTAGAGTGGTCACTTACATATAGTCTTTGCTATTACATATTTTTTATTTAGGGATACATGCCTTTAAGAATGGAAATGAAACAGGGCTTTCATTTTTTTCCAATAGCTGGCAGACATATCAAACAGTTGGCTTTACTTTTTAGGAAAAAAAAATTTAGCTCTTGTGCTGAATTCTGTGCCAAATTTATATTTTGTAAGTTCTCTCCCAGGTAAATAAGGGATATATACGTGTGTGTGTGTGTGTGTGTGTGTGTGTGTATGTGTGTTATGTGTATGTATCTGGCTTGTTTCTCAGGGTTTTCAATCAGCCAGTCTTCTTCATATCTAAACTATATTTCTATAATGATTTATAAAAAGTCAAACACAGGAATATATTTCTGAAATTCATAGCTTCTAAGTAAACTCAAAGAAGGCATTTTGAGGGACTTAGGAAGGGAGCTAATTTTCAGATTCCTTACTTTGTACTAAGATCGAGTGTAACAAATTGGATCCACCCCTGATGAAGTAGGTTTTGTTATCCACTGAAGAGGAAATCTCAAGATCAACCCCCAGGAAGCAGGTGAATTGGAATTTGAACCCAGTACATGGTTGAGTGGTTCAGATAAAATAGAGGTAACACAAATACCTTACAAAGGAAGTATGACCCAATGGAAAGATCACTGACCCAGGTGTCAGACAATCACAGTCTTAGCTAGTTATTTTCCATGGCATATTTTCCCAGGTTTTGTTTATTCATTTATTTGTCCATGGGTATTAGGGTTATTTATACCTTTTGTTCTACTGTGAATGATGGCACTGTGAACATGGTTCAGATTTAAATTATTTTTGGTATATACTCAGAAATGGAATTGTTGGTTCATATATAGTCCTATACTTATTTTTGGGGAATGATTATAATAGAGTGGACTTTTTTGTAATAAACACATAATTGTACATGTTTATGGGGCATAGTGAGATAATTAACTACATGTGTTCACTGTAGAATAAACTTTTGTCTCCAAAGTCCATGATTCAATGAAGGACTATGGAGGATGGTAAAGATATGTGTCTGTTGACTTCTCAGAGCCAACTGGACATTTGTCTAGGGCTACCAGGGCTGGCTTCAGTACTCAGGACAGGACAGTTGTCAGGAGCAGGTGGACTAGTTTTTCTCTTCTACTTGTCCCTAGCTGACAGGACCTCTTGAGGCCCTTTTTTCAAACTCCCATTTAATTCTCCTTTGATGCATTTCAAGGACATGGAATGTAACTCAAAACACTGAAAAAGGATGCACGTATAATGCTGCTATTTAACTGTATGTATGTCCTGTATTGAACAAGACAAAGTAGGAGGAAATGAACTGGTGATTTGTCTGATGAGAGCTTTCACAAAGGTAAGATAAAGTATGTTTTTGAAGTTGGCCATTAGCAAAAATGTTGGAAAAACCATATAGAACAAGCTTACTGGTTTAAATATGCTTGCTTTAAGTTTTTAAATATCGAAGAAGCCCAAATCAACTTCTTTTGCCACTTGTGCTTTTGGTATCATGGCTAAGAAACCGTTCCCCAAGCTAAAGTCACCAAGATTTACACCTGTGTTTTTTTCTAACAATTTCATAGTTTTAACTCATGTATTTTGGTCTTTAATTCATTTTGACTTAATTTTCATATATGGTATAAAAATTCATTCTTTTATATGTGAATATCCTGATGTCTCAGTACCACTTGTTGAAAAAGCTACTCTTTCTGCCATTGAATTATCTTGATACTCTTGTCAAAAATAAACCATAAATGCAACAGTTTAAAAAATAAATAAAACACACTTGCTTTTGCTTCCATGAATGGAATAAGGCATCACAAGTCAGTGTGGACCACTTGTCAAACCTTAATTCCATATGATTTGCAAACTACATGTTTGTCTTAGAATAAAACTATACAACTCCTTGCCCCAAAATTTTAAAGTCTAAAGTTTTGAACAGAATAAAAATTATTTCATAACTTTGATGTAGGAAATAGAAGAAAGTACTTTAAGTAAAATAAAGCTAGATTCTCAAAGGCAAAGATAAATTTCTGAAATAATACCTAGTATTCTTCAAAAGTACAGATTTGCTTTAGTCATTCTGATTTCTCCAGGCTCAGTTCTGTACAAGATGCTCAGAAACGAGACTTGTCAAACCGATACTCACTTAAGGAACAGCTACCAAAACTCTCATCTGGTGAAGAAGCTAAGGCAGGAAGGTATTAGAAAGAGGGGTTTTCCTAGTTTTTACTAAGTTCTACTTGCAATATCATTGGTTGACAAATACACAGTCTCTTTGCAGCAGCTGGGTGAACACAGGCTACATCGTATGCACAGGTGTGCAATGTCTCTGTTCATTTTCCTCCTCATGCCAAAAATTCCTGCCAGTTGTCAAACAAGTATCAGTGATGCATTTGTGTTGAGCCAACTGGAGAATGAAGTCAAATTCTTTTGCAAGTGATTGCTTTGATAAAACAAATGTATCAATCATATACTTAGAAATGTATAAACCATAGATGACATTCTATCCTTTGAACTGGATTTTGTGAAAATAATTTGTAGTTATCTAATGGTATGCAAACACACATTTATATGAATGCAGGGGGAAAAGGTCAGTAAAGAGGACAGAGCAACCACTGACCAAGATTGCTTCTGGATTGAGAAGTGAGAATGGAGCTGGGGCGTGTGCACCTTGTACGTCAGCAAAATATACCACATAACATTGTTTTAGTCATTGATAAGTCATATTTGTGATGATGATCCTATAAGATCACAAGGGAGCTGTCTAGTGACATTATATCATGACATCATAGTGAAATGTGTTACTCACATGTTTGCAGTGATGCTGGTGTAAGCAGATCAGGTGTGCTGCCTGTGGTGTAAAAGTATATAGCAACACAATTTTATAGAGTATATTGGTAATAAATGATTGTGTTACTGCTTTATGTATTTACTACATTATACTTTTTTTTTAATGGGACTGGGGTTTGAACTCAGGTCTTCACTCTTGCAAAGCAAATGCTCTACCACTTGAGCCATGCCTCCAGTCCATTTTGCTCTGGTTACTTTGGAGATGGGGGTCTCACAAACTCTTTGCTTGGACTGGCCTCAAACTGCAATCCTCCCAATCTCAACGTCCCAAGTAGCTAGGATTACAGGCATGATCCACCAGCACCCAGCTACATTATACTTTTTATCATTAATTTTGTACTATACTCCTACTTATAAAAAAAGTTCACTACAAAACAGTATGCCATGCTATGCTGGCAGTAGCCTCACACAACTGGTGTTTACTGTGTCTCCTGAGTGCTTCACTTTCTCTTGTGCTGGGTCTGATACTTTCTTAGAAGAAAGTATTTACCATAAAACCTAGGTGTGCGTAGTAGGTTACACTTTCTAGGTTCTGCTAAGTGCACTCTCTGGTGTTTGCACAACAAATTGCCTAAAATACCTTTTTCAGAACTTATCCCTGTCTGAAGTGACACATAATTTATTTTTGTGTTGCTTGAATTATTTCTTATGATTTTTATTCATGTGTTAGTTATATAATTTTAAAAGAAAATATATACAATAAAATTTGTTCAACATTTGTTAAAGCAGGTAATTTAAATGACATCTCACTAACATGGAATAGGGCTAATATTTATAGTTGGAAATGTTTTCCTCTTTTGTCTTCCAGAGTTTACAGCCTTTGCCCTAATTCACTTGAACCTCCACCATCCTAGAAGTCAGGTGAGGGTGGGAGTGATCATGGGGTAGACATTAGATAGGTATAGGAGAATAAAGGACAAGGTAAGATAGAATTCATCTTTTAAAATTATCAAAACTGGATTATCCTCAAGGAAGGATTTTCTAAATTCTTTTACCCCACCATGAGTCTATGAACCACGGACCAGGAAGGACTTGCAATATAGGACTTGTGGTGTGGAGAGTTGTGTAGCATGGAATAGACTGTGGGAAGTTGGCTGAAGAAGTGTTTGGGCACTGAGAGTGAGGGCTGAGGTCTAATCACACACAGTAGCAGGTAGTGTTACTTGGTTCATATATGCAGTACTTGCAAACTTCTTATTTGAAAACTTTAAAAAAAATGGGCCTAGTTACTGTTTCATGTTGCTATGAAAGAACACAGTGAGATTTGCTCATTACCCTACTTTAAATGAGCTGATGGATGCTTTCACAGCAGTGTTTCTTTCCTGAGAGAGAGAGACTGAAAAGCCCTTCCTTACAGGAGTTACTCTAGGACCAGCCTCCCCAAAGTCCCATTCTCCTCCAAGGTGGTGGTTAAGAGCACAGACCCTGCAGCTAGACTTTGCTGCCTACTAATGAAGTGTCTTTGGGCAAATTACATAACCTTTGTATGACTCACTTGAGAAGAATATCATAACACTTACTTCCAAGGATGACCAACTATCCTGGTTTGCAGAGACTAAGATGATTCTTGGACCCAAGTCTTTCAGTGCTAGGAATGGGAAAGTGCCAGGTGAACTGTGTGAGTGGGTTACCCCCACTCAAAGTGGGTGACTTCATGTGAGGCTCTCACACAGATGTGGACTTGGCACAGAGCAAGTGTTTAACAGTGTTCATTGTTATCACTGTCATCATACTGCTAGTAGTATGTGGAAAAAAGAAAAAAGGTCCCTCAGCAGTGGGAACATTTTAATGTTGCTACAATGCTGTTTTAATTAGAGAAAGGGATCCTTGAAATCTAGGATGTTCAGATTCCTGACATTTTCAACCTAATTGTTGCTTATTTTAAAAAAAGAATTTATTATGGAGTTAATACTGAAGTACATGCTGTAATGAAATTTCATAGAACTACAATAAATTTCTCTGGGGACAGGATAGAAGTAGAACCTCTAGCAAGAAGATGTAACAGTGCTTGACACTTTCACCTGCTCTGTTAGAGATCTTTGGAAATTCTAGGACTCTGCATCATATTGTTTCTGAGCTCATAAGCAGAGAAACGAAGGAAGAACACTGAGAAAAGGCTGATCTTTTGTCATAGTCAAAGTATCGTACCTGAGAGAAAGATTTTTTTCCCAGAAAAGTAAGGGGAAAATAGTCAACATTAATGATTGCTTTTTATCTACTGGGCTCTGTTCCAAGAGCTTTCTGTGCGTATTGCCATTTAATCCTAATTTCTCCTGAGAATGAAATAGATACTTCCAATTTCAGGGAAGAATCTAAAGCTCAAAGATGTTAAGTAATTTGTCCAAGGTCACGTGATTAGTAGTGACACATGACAAACCCGGAATGTTGGACTCCAGAGTGCCTTCTTGACTCTGCAGCCACACACAGCCATGCTTAGTTTAAATAGCTATTAGTAGTCTGAGTTGAAAGGGAATTTGGTTTAGACATAGTTATCTGAAGTTATTTAAATCTTATAACTTGTGACTCACTTTTGTTTTCATGGTGTTTAGAATCATAAATTTCCGGTTTGAATTGCAGTTTTGATTTTACGGGGTTGCTGATGACTTAAGTGGCACATTCTTGTTCAAGCTCATACTCCTCTCGATGGAAGCCCCCGTGAGCGACCCATGAAATTCTGGTCTCAGGGACTACTGCTCCCAGTGTGAACCAACTGAAATGAAGGCACAAGGAATCCAGGAACTAAGTCAAAGTTATAAATTACTTCTGTCAGTTTAGCCTTGGAAACTGGAGCATCGACAGTGAAAGCAAATGTCATAATCCTAAAATTACTTTTCTATAAATTAATGTTTCACATGACAGAGGTCAATGTATCTTTAAAGACAGTTTCATCTCTTGCTTCTTTCAAGTTATTTTTATGTATAACATTTATTCCTATGTGACCTGAAACCCAGCAATGATGACATTCATCATCATAATTAAGTTAAATAGTTGACTTTTTTTATGGTTTCTGGTTAATTATTTATACCTTTATTTTCTTACTGTTGCCCAGAGAAAAAGTTATATCATCAAATAGAATAGTAATGTTATTCAGCTTCAAGAAACTCAGCCTTCCAGTTGTAAATTTGAAACTGCTGCTTATATATTTTATCCTCTAGAATACTGAATGATCTAGTGATGAACTAAAGTGAAAGTTAATAAACTTGAATTATCCCTGCCTTAACTGGTGAATTCCCAGTGGTCCATGGGGTAGCACAAACTTTAGGGTGAAAAGATAACCTTCATTTAATAAAGGCTTATAGGAGTGATGCCCCTTCCCCAAGGTGGTGGGGGTAAGGAAACCTCTGGCATCTGAGAAGTTTGCCTTTCAGGAAAAATCTGATGTCAAGTGCTAATCCAAAACCATAAAGTTCCAGGGTGGTGATCTCTCTCCTGTAAGGCAGGATTGCATACAACCTGCTCACCAAGCTACTCTTCTCTGTAAAATTTTCATACCTGAAACACTTGAAAGCATGGTGACACTCACAACTCAATTTTTTTCTCATGCCTTCCATCATAATGACTTCACTTTGTAACTTCACAAAATGTTTACACATCAGGAAGGCCTGTATTGTTAATTTTTCTTCTTTACCAAGAGCCCTCTCTTGTGAAGGAGAATCTAAATATCAGAAAGTCAAGATAGAGAAATAGTAGAGATATTTAAAATCCATCTGCAGTATATGATAACTTCTTGCTCAGAGGAAATCTCTAGCAGAAAATATCTGGGCTGGTGCCCCCATGGAGGGGTCCTTCCACACTTCCTAGTATACAATCATCTGAGCATCTATACAGTATCTACCACTATTCATAAAAAATCTCTATCTTTGTACACTTTGTATTATATATATTATATATAGTGTATATATATATATATACACTATATATATATATATAATATATATATATATATAATATATATATATATATATATCCTTTACAAGGATATGCCTCATTATTATTATTGAGTTCTGGGCTAAACTCCTGTAGCTATAGAAGTGGCAGTGAATGGAATATACTCTTGGGGATCATTTCTATAGTTTGTTACTAGAGAAGTTTCTCCGATTGTGCAGCAAGTGGGCTAAGCAATGAAAGATCTTTCTCAGGTCTTAGATGTCAAAAGGTGAGCACTTAGTTGACATGCTGGTTCTATGAGCACTAAGGAGGAGCCTGAAATGTCCATATGCTCCAGGCATAGGGACTATGGAGCCTGCTCTTGCCTCTCCTGGCCCTGGCCACCTACCAAGAGCAACAGTCTCCCATGGCAAGTTTTACCTCAGGCACAGTCAGAACCAAGAGAGGCAGACAGGAGCTCTGAGACCACTAATGCTAATTGTGACTAATGGTCAGGTTGGGGATGAACAGAAACAGAGATGCCTGCACACATAACCTACACACCCTCACTTCCTTCCCATTGGTGGTACCCACCTATCTCCCCATTGGAATGGGAGTCAGTTCTGAATCCAACCCAGCTGATGTCAATAACCTCCCTTCTGGAGATTGTTCCAGCCCCATTTGTGCATCTCCCCATGTCTACCTGGATAAGCCTGGCTGGAACCAGGATGTGGGCCTTCATTTGTGGCTAAGAATTGCTTCTGTTCAAGAGCTGTTGCTGACTGGCAAATTTCACTCTGACTTGGGGCCTCATCTACAGGGACACTGCTCACAGCCATATAGGTTTTCATTTGCATGAGTGTATGTGTGTGTGTTGTGGGAGGGCACCATACCCATAGGCCACAGTGTTAATTGTGGGGCTGGGATGTAGCTCAGTGGTACAGCACTTGCCTAGCATGCGTGAGGCCCTGGGTTCGATCCCAGTACCAAAAAAGACAAAAAAAAAAAAAACAAAAACACAGTGTTAATTGTGTCCTGCAGTAAGGCAATACAGAGGCTCTGAACATCCAATGCAAGTGAGCCACACTTATACAGACAGTTGGGTGAGATAGTGATTCTTGGATGAGGGTGACATTCTCTTCTAGTTGGTTCTTCTTATCCATCACTCTAGACCACATTTCCTGTGTTTATGATGTTCTTTACTTCTTTCCACCCCCTGCATGCCTTGAAGCCAAGACCCTACTTTAGGACTCACCCAAACTTGGGATAGCTTACTGAGTCTAGCTAGAGAACTGTGAGTCAGAGAAGGGAGATATATTGAGAAATTGGATGTAACTTTTGTTCCAACAGAAGACAATGCAGACAGGGCATCTCTGACCACAGAAAATTGCCTCCCACAGCAGAGTAGATTTGCAATGAGAGGGAACTACTCGTCTTGCACTTCTTTCATGGCATGTGAATATTCAATTAGGCAAATAAATAATAAAGAAAAGAGAAATGTGGTACTTCACAGGTTTGAGTAAAAATGCATTGTTCTTTAAGAACTCAAGCTATCCATGTTGTTCTAGGAGCTCGACAGCCCTGTCACTGCAAGCACATCAGCTTTATTGTCACAGGATAAAGTCAGCTACCTCCTTGGGTAACAGGTACTTAAAAGATGATTTTGCTAAAAAGCACTGAGTCCTTACTTGGGCCCACAAATTAGCTGAAAGCAAGATAAAAGGTAGACATCACAGCCTCCATTTTGTATCTGTGTCCTTTGCTCTGAACCATTCTCTCCTGCAGTCACTTTGCAGCCATCTTGGAATCCAGGAAGGACAGAAGAGGAAACAAACACTACTTATCACTCAGAAATGACTCTTATTGTAACAAAACCCCACCTGTCCAATCCTGAGACAATGAGCTGCCAGACCACCTGTGGCTGACTCCAGTGTCCACCTACTGAGGATTGAAACTAGGGAAAGATTGGGACTCTTAAACATTTATGACTTAATCTAGGGCATTTCAGATTGAACATCTCTCTCTCTCTCTCTTTCCGAACTTTTCTTGTGATGACAAAAAAATTTAACAGCCACCAGGGCTCCTTTTCAATTCCAAATACACACAGAGTGCTTGATTCATCACCCTAGGCCAGGTGCCACCCAGATCCATCCCCACTTGCTGGTTATTGTCTATCAGGAACTGCTCAGATCTTTCCTTTCCTGTACATTATCTGTGGTTTCAAAATACCTTGAAACAGAAAGCCTGCTCTCTACTTTTTGTTTCTCCATCCCACCTGGCCCTGCTGGCCAGGTGGAGCCACCATTGCTTTTTGTGATGCCTTCCCCTTACCTTTAATAAGCTCCATTACCTCCATTACTACATCCATGTGTCCTGCCTGGATGCTTCCATGTGGGACACAAAGAATCTAGGAATCTTCTGAGAGAGACGTTACGAACTTACAACACTGTGACCATCTGAACACTCCAGTGACTGGGACTGTTTCATAGTTATGTGTACCTCTCTTCCTCTGCTCCCGGTTTTTCCTTGTATTCATCTATCTATCTATCTATCATCTATCTATCTATCATCTATCCATCTGTCTATTAAGAGAAATGTATTTTATTCAAGAATGCAGAAATTTCACAATCAATTTAAAGAAATATTACCAATTTACTTAAAAGTGATTACATGGATGAGTGATAAGAAGTAGGATTGTTCTAATGTCAAAGTAGCATCATGAATTGGTGATCATGTAAGAGGTGCTCAAATTGCTTTTGCTGAAATCCACTTACTACCTTACTTGGGTCCAGCAATTTACTAAACATAGGAGAAAAACATGGCATCTCTCCTTCATTTTGTAACCATTGTTCTTTTCTCTGAGCCATTCTCTCCTGCAGCTGCCTTGGAATCAAGGAAGGAAAGGAATAATTGATAACATCTTTATGACAAGGGACTGAAACTTCCCATAAGGAACAGTGGAAACTTGCAGGACACACCATACCTCCAAATAAGGACAATTACCTAAAATGACAAGGCTGTACCCTCGAGCAGGAGTAACCATGTCTTGGGAAAAAGATTGCTCCCTTCCAGTGATGACAGTGATAGCATCTTCTCCAGAACCCTTCTTGGAACCCTTGGACTGAGATAATGGTCAACCAGAACACAGCTATGACTGGGATGGTTTAACTATGAATACTTTGTTCCCCTGCCCCAAGTTTTTTTGTCTACCTACATTTATAGCTCATGTCTGTACCCTGAATATGGCTGAAGATGGGCTGAGTGCTTACTCTGTCTTTTCCAACGGCATGTCCTGAGCTGTGTAATAAATCTCCTTTCTCTGCCTTCACCATGCCTCTTTATTTGGCAGAGGGGTGAGTGGCTGGTCCTGGCATGTGTCATTCCAGGAGTTTGGACTGTGGGTCTGAAAGTCCAGTTTCAGTCACAAGGGGAAGAACAACTGTGAGGGTCAAAATCAACACCTAAACTGATAGATGAATTTTATCACAGCAAAAGGGAGTCAGTAAGTATTACGTCTTTTGATTTGTTGCAACCTGTGTACAAAGTCGCCTATCATATAGTTTAGTCAAAAAAGTTTGGCCTAGATCCATCAGACCTTTAACTGTAGTATTGATCTTTGGGAAAATTCAGCTGGTAGACCTTGTTCAGTGGAGGGAGAAGCTAGGAGACAGCATGAGGATAACCACACAAATCCAGAAGGTGAGGCATTCTGCAGAAAATCTCTTCAACAGGACATAACTATTTTTAAAAGGGACTGTGCTGGCTTATAAAGGAGTTATGACAGTCTAACCTTGGACTGGATGCTGGTTCAGATTATTTAAACATAACTAAATATGGTCTAAAAGCACTAACAGGAACACTTACAGAAATAAAAAGAGTGAGAGTTGATAGAAAAATGCCAGGTAGGAAATTGCTTGTATAGAGAGTGTATGTATAATTTTATTTTCATTATGCTAATTTTATACTGCTTCTCTAATAAAATGTTCCTAAAATGAATTACATAACACATAATTGATGGATTTGTATCTTATGCTCAGTTTTAATGTTTTATAATTTTATGAATGTGCCAGCAATAAATACATCCAACCTTTACATTTTAGTTTTCTGTGAGACACAGTGCTTTCTTCCTTTCTTAGAGACTTGGATTTTTTATGTCTATGAAAGACACTTGATCCTCCTCCTACTTAAACCTCAAGCAAATATCCGCACAGGAAGGATGCATTGACTTGTGTACCTCTCTCTTCCTGCACTTGCCCGTGTTTCATAATAAACTTCCTTTCTCTGCCCTTCACCATTACTTTTCTTTTTATTTGGTGTGTTGGGGAGAGTGGCCCGGACCTGACATATGGAACCCAGGAGTTTGGGCCTGGAGCCTAAAACTTCTGTAATACTAGTAAAATAGTTAATGGCCCAAACCCTACTTCCAGGCAGCCTGGATGCAAATCTCAGTTCTACTGTCTGCCAGTAGAACTGGCAATTTTGTTTTCTATATTTCAGTTTCTGCTTTTGCAATTTGCAGATAGAAGTATTACCCTATAGGGCAGAATAAAGCATTAAATACTGCCCAGCATACAGTGACCCTGTTAGCCCAGAAGGGTTAGCCAAAGCCACTCTGTAAGTTAGACTTACAGAATCTATTATTTCAGAATGTGCAGCCATACATTTAAATTTTTTATTGTAGTAAAAATACACATAAGATACAACTTACCATTTTAATCACTTTCAAGTGTATAAGTCAGTGGCATTGAGTGCATTCATGATGATGAAAAACCATGACTGCTGTCTAGTTCCAGAACTTCCTCATCACCATAAATGGAAACCCTTACACCTGTTAACAATCACTCCTCATTCCCTTCCTCCTAGATCCTGGCAACCACAAATCTGCATTTTGTCTCTCTATATATGCCTATTTTGGATATTTCAGATGAATGAAATCATGGAATATCTGGCTGTTTGTGTCTGGCTCCTTTAACTACTAAGTGAAGTAATGTTTTTAAGGCCCATGTGTGTGGTAGCATGAGTTAGCACTTCATTCTTTTTCATGGCTAAACAATATTCCATTGCATGGATATGCTATATTTTGTTTATCCATTCACACATTGATGGGAATTTTCCTGTTCTCCAGATTCGAAGACGGATGAGGAATGACTATTAAAAACAGCACTCAAGGGTGACTACAGGGAGGAAGCAGAAAGTGTGCTTCCTAAAGTAAAATCTTGGAGAGATGCTGGAGATACACTGGCAGGAAAAACCACCAAGAAGAGGCAAAACTCCAATTCCTCCACACCCCTATCCCATGCATAGCATCCTCACTCCACATTAAATGGAGAAACCAGGTGGGCTCCCATGCTGCCAGATGCCAGCTCCTAGACTGCTTGCAAAACACAGACTACCAGACAGCAACAGAACTTCATTGCAGACACCAACACCAGGACCTGAGGCTGAAGGACTAACACCAAAATTATTAAGACTGAAACTTTATTGCAGTTGAACTTGGGGATTTTTTTCTTTTTCTTTTTCTCTTTCTGTTTTATTATCCTCTCTCTGTCTCTCTAATGCCTGTTTAGCTCACTGTTGATTAGTACACTATCTCTCCCCATTTATTTCTTTGGCTCTGGTTTTTCTTTGAGTGTGTGTGTGTGTGTTTGTTTGTTTTGTTTTGTTTCCCCTTTTTCTTTACCTTCTTTGCTTTCCCTCTCCTCTCACCCTTCCATTCTAGATATCATCATTGTTATTATTACAAGGTAGATAATACTAAATTACACACAGTACAGGGACAGTAACAATAGCAAGAGCAATGATGGGAAGATGGAAACCACTTTCCCCCCAATAATAAATTAGTACAGGAACCAGAGGGAAATGAAGAAAATGGATACCCAGATCCAGACTCCAACAAAATGAAGATAAACTATGCCAAAGAACCCAATGAAGCCCACAAGAACAACCTGAAAGAAGAAATCCTGCAAGTAATCAATGAGAATTTTATAGAGATGATATGGATATGGTCAACCAAAATGTACAAGAGACACCCAAGAAATTCCAAGACAACAAAAATAGAGAATTTGAGAAAGCACAAGAACAAAAAAAAAAAGAAACTATAGAAGTACTGTATAAACACCAAAGTGAAACAAAGAACATGATTAATAAAGAGATAAATGAACTCAGAATGAAAATAGACAATATTAAAGAGGAAGTGAGTCAGGATATAGAAAACCTCAGAAAAAACAATGAAGCAGAAATGCAAAACAAAATGGAAGGCCAATCCAGCAGAATAGAACAAACAGAAGACAGAATCTCAGAACTTGAAGATGAAATAGTAATTAAAGGGAAAACCGAAGAACTATTAGTTAAACAACTCAAGACCTGTGAAAAGAAAATTCAAGAACTCACCGACTCCATCAAAAAATGGAGACTCATGGGCATTAAAGAAGGAGAAGAGGTGCAAGCAAAAGGAATGCTTAATATATTCAACAAAATAAAACAGAAAATTTCCCAAATCTAGAGAAATCCATGCCCATACAGGTGCAAAAAGCCTCCAGAACACCAAACAGACCTGATCAAAATAGAACTACCCCATGGCATATTATCATTAAAACAACAAGAAACTAGGGAAAGAATATTGAAGGCTGTAAAAGAGAAAAAACAAATAACATACAAAGGTAAATCCATCAAAATCACAGCAGACTTCTCAATAGAAACATTAAAAGCAAGAAGAGCTTGGGGTGAGATCTTCCAGGCACTGAATGAAAATAACTTCAACTCTAGGATACTCTACCCAGCAAAAGTATCATTCAAAATAGATGGAGCAATAAAAGTCTTCCATGATAAGCAGAAACTAAAACAATATATGACCACAAAGCCACCCCTACAAAAGATTCTTCAAGGGATTCTGCACACAGAAAGTGAAACCCAACATAACCATGAAAGAGCAGGCAGTACCAAACTACAGGAAAAGAAAAAGCAAGAAAGTAGAAAGTAACATAGATGTAGCTACACACAATCAAACCCTCAAACAACTAAGACAACTAAATGACAGGAATCACCACATACCTATCAGTACTAACACTTAATGTTAATGGACTTAATTCCCCCATCAAAAGGCACCATATGACAAACTGGATTGAAAAGGAAGATCCAACAATTTGTTGCTTACAGGAGACCCATCTCATCAATAGAAATAAGCATAGGCTTAGGATGAAAGGCTGGAAGAACATTTATCAAGCCAATGGCCCCCCAAAACAGGCAGGAGTAGCAATACTTATCCTGACAAAGTAGACTTCAAACCTATATTGATCAAATGAGATAAAGAAGGACATTCCATACTAATAAAAGGGGAAATAGACCAAAAGGAAATAATAATTATCAACCTATATGCACCCAATGTCAATGCACCCAATTTCATCAAACATACCCTGAAGGACCTAAAAGCATCTATTAACTCCAACACAGTGGTTGTGGGAGACTTTAACACCCCACTATCATCAATAGATATGTCATCCAAACAAAAAATCAATAAAGAAATCCTAGAGGATGAGGGGGGGATGGGTGGGGGGGAGAGGGTCTGGGAGGGGGGCAGGGTGGAGAAATGACACAATGTATGCACATGTAAATAAATAAACAATGACAAAAAAGAATTAAAAAAAAAAAAGAAATCCTAGATCTAAAACATACCATAGACCAAAGGGACCTAGTTGATGTCTACAGAACATTTCATTCAACTTCTACACAATATACATTCTTCTCAGCAGCCCACAGAACCTTCTCCAAAATAGATCATATCCTAGGGCACAAAGCAAGCATCAGTAAATATAAGAAAATAGAAATTATACCATCCATTCTATCTGATCACAATGCAATACAACTAGAACTCAAAAACAAAAATAAAGACAAAACCATGCAAACAGCTGAAAACTGAATAATTCAAATGAACAATGGATGGGTCATTGATGAAATAAAAGAGGAAATTAAAAGGTTCCTGGAAGTCAATGAAAATGAAAACACAACCTACCAGAACTGTTTACAGTCATGAGTGCATATATTTGAGACTGAAAGATCTCAAATCAATGACCTAATGATACATTGCAAACTCCTAGAAAAACAAGAACAAGCAAATCCCAAAACAAATAGAAGGAGAGAAATAATAAAAATAAGAGCTGAAATCAATGAAATAGAAACCAAGAAAACCATACAAAGAATTAATGAAACAAAAAGTTGGTTCTATGAAAAAAATAAGCAAGATCGATAGACCCCTGACAAATCTGACTAAAATGAGGAGAGAAAAAACCCAAACCAGAAAAATCAGAAATGCAAAAGGGTAGATAACAACAAACATCATGGAGGTCCAGGAAATCATCAGAGACTACTTTGAGAACCTATATTCAAATAAATTCAAAAATCTTGAAGAAATGGACAGATTTTTAGATGCTTATGATCATCCAAAACTGAACCAAGAGGACATTAATCACCTGAAGACATCTGTAACCCAAAATGAAATTGAAGCAGCAATCAAGAGTCTCCCCAAAAAGAAAAGTCCAGGACATGATGGATTCTCTGCTGAATTCTATCAGACCTTTAAAGAAGAACTAATACCAACCCTCCTTAAACTGTTCCATGAAATAGAAAGGGAAGGAAAACTGTCTAACACATTTTATGAAGCCAGTATTACACTTATCCCAAAACTAGGCAAAGACACCTCCAAAAAGGAGAACTATAGGCCAATCTCCTTAATGAACATTGATGCAACAATCCTCAACAAAATAATGGCAAACCGAATTCAACAACACATCAAAAAGATTATTCACCACGACCAAGTAGGCTTTATCCCAGGGATGCAGGGGTGGTTCAACATATGAAAATAAATAAATGTAATAAACCACATTAACAGAAGCAAAGACAAAAACCACTTGATTATCTCAATAGATGCAGAAAAAGCCTTTGATAAGATCCAACAACACTTCATGATAAAAGCTCTAAGAAAACTAGGAATAGAAGGAAAGTACCTCAACATTATAAAAGCTATATATGACAAACCTACAGCCAGCATTATACTTAACGGAGAAAAACTGAAACCATTCCCTCTAAAATCAGGAACCAGACAAGGATGCCCACTATCTCTACTCCTATTCAACATAGTACTAGAATTCCTAGCCAGAGCAATTAGGCAAGAAGAAGGAATAAAGGGAATACAAATAGGTAAAGAAACTGTCAAAATATCCCTATTTGCAGACGATATGATCCTATACCATAAAGTCCCAAAAAACTCTACTCAAAAGCTTCTAGACACCATCAACAGCTATAGTAAGTAGTAGGATATAAAATCAACATAGAAAAATAGTTAGCATTTCTATACACTACTAATGAACAAACTGAAAAAGAATATATGAAAACAATTCCATTTACAATAGCCTCAAAAAAAATGAAATACCTAGGTATAAACTTAACAAAGTATGTGAATGACCTCTATAAGGAAAACTAAGCTTCTGAACAAAGAGATTGAGGAAGACTATAGAAAGTGGAGAGATCTCCCATGCTCATGGATTGGTAGAATCAACATAGTAAAAATGCCTATACTCCCAAAAGCAATCTACATGTTTAATGCAATTCCCATCAAAATCCCAATGACATTCATCAAAGAGATTGAAAAATCAACTGTTAAATTTATATGGAAACACAAGAGGCCACGAATAACCAAGGCAATACTCAGTAAAAAAGAACAATGCTGGAGGTATCACGATACCCAACTTCAAACTATATTACAAAGCAATGACAATAAAAACAGCATGGTACTGGCACAAAAACAGACATGAAGACCAGTGGAACAGAATTGAGGACCCGGATATGAAGCCACACAACTATAACCAACTTGTCTTTGACAAAGGCCATAAAAATATATGATGGAGAAATAGCAGCCTCTTCAACAAAAACTGCTGGGAAAACTGGTTATCAGTCTGCAGAAAACTGAAAGTAGATCCATGTATATCACCCTATACCAATATTAACTCAAAATGGATCAAGGTTCTTAATATCAGACCACAAACTCTAAAGTTGGTACAGGAAAGAGTAGGAAATTATCTGGAGTTAGTAGGTGTAGGTAAGAACTTTCTCAACGAAACCCCAGCAGCACAGCAACTAAGAGATAGCATAGATAAATGGACCTCATAAAGCTAAAAAGCTTCTGTTCATCAAAAGAAATGGTCTCTAGACTGAAGAGAATACCCACAGAGTGTTCTTTTGCTCTCTCCAGTTGCCACTTCTGAATTAAGATCTTCTGGGCTGGATGCCACCCAATGGCCTCAACAGAGGAGAGTGACATGTCTTTGTCCGGAGCGTTGGTTATGTCAGATTGGTTGGTGTGGAGTGCACCGTATCTCCACAGAGTGTATAGCAATTGTGTCAAATTCTTTGACACTCTTGTGAGAGGTGCTTTTAGTAAGTCCGTATGAAGCCTGACTTTCCCAAGATGTTCACCAGTTATTTTGAGTTGCTTTCCTAATCCTGTGGCTGGCATGAGGAAGTCAGGAGGCATCTTATTGCATCCAATGCTGCTAAATGGGGTTCATTGACAGATATTAACTAATTCTGTGCAGCCAGTTCTGGGGATATAGCATGAATTTGGAATCCAACTTTAGAAAATAATTCTAGACTTAAGGAAAACTCAATTCTGCAGGGTACAAGTATAACTGAAAGCTTCTAAGGAAGGCAAATTTATGTGACCAATTGTACTCTGAATACATAGCCCCCAAAATGTTACAATTACTTTTCACTGCAGCAATGTATATAGCCATTTAGCCTGAGGAAGTTTGATTTCATTTGCTATCCTGCACCAGGGAAAGGTATCATAGCATAACCATCATTAACAAATACTTTGATGATTTACCAAGAATGGAGTGTTGGGCTGAACAAGAAAGAGATTCACTGAGAGTCTTACAATTTAAAAAAGAGATAGGAGAAATACATGGATATCAAAAAAGGGAGAAATGCAAGGTCAAGTACCAACTCAAGAGTAGTGGTCATCACTGTGGGTAGAGAGGATAAGGCTTGATTTAGCCTTGATGCAGGGGGTCCTAGAGAAATGGAACAGACGGCAGCTACAGGGGCAAAGACATGGGCAAAGGAATAGGGATGGGGATGAGAAGGGCACCTCTAAGAAGGCAGTGTGGGACAGATAGAGAGACAGGGGTGTGATCATGAGTCCAGGTTCAAGTCCTAACTCTGTCACCTACTGGCTATGTTACCTTGAACAGATGATTTGACTTTGAGTCTATTTTCCTCATTCATAAAATGAGGACAGTGATAAGTATACTACAAACTTTTCATCAAGATTAAATAAAATAATTGTTCATTTGTTCGTCTATTCAATAAATATTCATTATGTACCATAGTTTCTTTGTGAAGTTGCTACTAATAAGTTTGTCCACTTGGAGAGCAAAAGATCATGTGGGAGATTCCTGGAGCCAAACACAAGGAGTAATTATCATTGGTTTATAAACCTCAGCACTGACGCAAAGACAAGCCAATAGAAGAAACCAAGTACTGGCGTATTTCTATTATTGGTAATACTTCTTTGTTCAATAATTTACAAATAATTCCCCATTTTCCTGTTTTTGTTTGTTTGTGTTTTGGAGTTTGAACTTAAGGCCTCATGAAGCGCTCTACCACTTGAACCACTCTACCAGCCCTTTTTTTGTTTTTATTATTCATTTATTCACATGTGCATACATTGTTTGGGTCATTTCTTCCCCGTCCTCCTCTTCTACCCTCTCCCCCCTTACCCCCTCAGTTCCAGGCAGGTCCAGGCATAATAAGGAAGACAAAGTGTTTTTGCTAGTTGAGTTGAGGATAGCTATACAGAAATATTCCTAGCATTGCTTTCATGTACACGTGTTATGACCTATGTTGATTCCTCTCTAACTGATCTTTACACTGGTTACTGATCCCCTTCTCATGATAACCTCTGTTTCTTTAAGGTTTCTGTATTATTTCCTCTGGACATCAAACGCTTTCATGTTTTGGGTTTTCTACCTATTTCTATATCTCCCATATGTGCTCTCCCCTTGTCATGTGATCCCAGTCCAACCACATTGCTGCATTTGCCCTGGATCTAAAGTCCGCATATGAGGGAGAACATACAATTTTTGGTCTTCTGAGCCTGGCTGATCTAGCTCAGAATGATGTTCTCCAGTTCCATCCATTTACCTGCAAATGGTAAGATTTCATTCTTCTTCATGGCTGAGTAAAACTCCATTGTGTACAAGTACCACATTTTCTTGATCCACTCATCAGTAGTGGGGCATCTTGGCTGTTTCCATAACTTGGCTATTGTGAATAGTGCTGCAATAAACAAGGGTGTGCAGGTGCCTCTGGAGTAATCTGTGTCACTTTCCTTTGGGTATATCCCCAGGAGTGGGATTGCTGGATCATATGGCAGATCTATGTTTAGATTTTTAAGAAGTCTCCAAATGTTTTTCCAGAGTGGTTGTACCAGCTTCCATTCCCACCAGCAGTGGATTAGGGTTCCTTTTTCCCCACGTCTTTGCCAACACATGTTGTTGTTGATGTTTTTGATGATGGCTATTCTAACAGGGGTGAGGTGGAATGTTAGTGTGGTTTTGATTTGCATTTCCTTTATGTACCAGCCCTTTTTTTGTGTTGGGTATTTTCAAGACAGGGTTTCGTGAACTAGTGCCCAGGCTGGTTTTGAATCAAGAACCTCCTCTCTGTCTCCTGAATAGCTAGGATTACAAGTGTGGGCCACAGGTGCTGGGTTTCTTGTTTTCTGTTTTTCTTTTTTTCTTTCAGTAGGAAAGAAGAATTTCAAATTAATGACTCATACAATACTTCTCAAAAGCTCATTCTTTTAGCATGCATTTACCAAGTTTCTACAGTACAGCCATTGGATGTGTGGTATATAGATGTGTCAGCTATTGTGCCTGGTGGAAGAGATAATCAATAAAAAGTAATACACAAAAATAGAAATAGAAGGAAGTACTATGAAGGAAAAAAACCCCTCAAAGAACAGTGTGGGAGCAGCTACTTTTGATGGAGGTGGGGGAGATTTGTGCTGCACCTCAAGGACAAGTAGGAGAGAGTGGAACAGAGTGATCCAGATCTGTGTCCTGAGGTGGGAAGGAACCTGGGCCATGGGGAAGGTAAGGGGAGAGACAAGATGGGTCCCAATCATGCAATCCTCAATGACCACATCAGACCTGGTAGACTTCATTTTTCTTTTTAAATTTGTATAAACCCTATCCAGGGTAGATAATCTTCAAGACAACTTAGGCTAGATGAACTCTAAGATCTTTTGGCAACTCTTGGAACAGAATTTTGGAAACTATTCCTATAGAATACTATGAGAGTAATCTATTTCCCATGCATACTAGAAGAAGGACTTGCAAGAGACTCCCCACCTTAAAAAATCACATCACAAAAAGCAACTGAATCAGACCCACGGATTCAGGAAAGGATACAACTATACTGTGCTCCAAGTACAAAATGCAATAAAGAATGTAAGAAAAGATGGTAGGCTTAATTTCATTTATGTTTTTTAAAGGTTCTAATTCCTCTGTTCTTGAAGCACTATGCACCTGGCTCTGAGTGCAATGGTCAAAGTTCTTCTTGCAGACCTGACATGGCAAATGCCTGTCTTTAACTGCTCTCTGATCTTGCTGAGTGGGTATTTCCCCCAATACAATTAGCACTTAATGTACATCCAAGGAAAAACAACTGCAGGTTGGCTGCAGATATTCTTGCAAATGGTTCTGGGTGTGTCCACACTGATGTAAAATCCAGCAGAATGGAGAGCTAAGTGCCACCACAAACAGGTAGCATCCAGTGGTAAGTGACGAAAGAGCTGCCCCACCAGGAAAGGTTCAGTTTCCTGTATTTCATAATCTATCTGGGGAGGAGAGTTGAATTTGATTTTATTTTAATTTTATGTTCTGTCCAAACTGAAAATTAGTAACCAACCTCTTCCACCAACTGCCTTCATTAATAATATTATAACCCTTCAAGTCAATAAAATTTTCTGTGGAAAAGTTCCAGAGCCTGTTGGTATTGGGCAGTGTTTTTTCTTTGACATTCCCAAGGAGATTAGACCAACATACAGAATGAAAGGGATGTGCCTAGAGTAAAGAAATGCAAATACAATGAACTAATTGAGAGCTGAGGACATCAAAAAGAGGGAGAAGATAGGAAGACTTATTATGAGGAAAGGAAGTCAAATCAAAGGGAAAGACAATCTTGCCATGGTGGTAGCAATAACCCTAGCAGTCCAAATGTTTTTCCTATGAATAGAGCACCCAGGACCTGAATGTAACCAGTAACTGCTGTGGAACAAAAGGGAATGAGGATACAAAAGGTATCCATCCCTACAAAATAATCAGGCAACTTTGCATATTTTTTTCCCTCATCAGTTCTCCAAATACACTACTGAGAAAGGGAGACAGAAGCTATTGGCTCAGAGTTAGTGAAGCTTTTTATATACAACCTTAGTGACCTTCAAGTTTGCATCTGTCACTGAAGCACACTGCTTCCTAACACTGCCTTTGTTTGTTGGGCTGAAGCAAGGCAGTGGAGTGAGATGCCTACATAGTCCACCAAGCACCATAGCTACCAGCCTCCCTCCATCTGCTCCTTCCTTCTGTGCACAGAGATCCAGACATGTAAATTAGTGCCCTAGAAGCTGTCTTTCTCTCCTTTGTGCCCCTTCTTCACATGACAGAACCTTGTCAATGGATACGAGGGGTGACTGCAAATATTAGCAACTATTTCCCTTGGATCTTAGGAAAAAGGCTTGAGAAGAAATAGATCAGAATAGTTTAAAGCAGTAACAACAGTGAATATTAAATTGCTAGCTATTATTGGTACTATTCTGCTCTCACCTAAAACCCCATGATACCAAAATGTTTACAGTTAAAGTCAGAGCGTCTCCTACTCCCTCCCATTCAGTCACAAATGAGCTAAGTGTGGCCCCTCAGTGACTACATTGGGTTCAGTTCCAGTTTTACTGAGGAGTTTGCTGCCCCTCTAATGATCGCTAGAAGAACCCAGCAGAACTGTACAAAATCCTCCTTGCAGACCACAAACGGTGTTACCCAGGCACTCTACTAAATCAGTGAAGACTCTTACATCTGCTTCACTCTGTCAACTATTTTGTTGACATCCTTTGTCTGCTATTTTCTCCTTCATTCTCCTAAACTTCCATCTTTTAATTTCTTATTATCATTTAAGTGGTACTTTGGTGATTGGAGATACATGTGTTCAATCAGCTCATGAGAGTCTTGCATGAAAAATCAGAAACTCTTAAATGCCATCTAACAAACCCGAGGTAAATGTGGCAGCTGGAAAAAAGACTGTCTAGAGCAAGAGTTGATAAACTATTGCCCACGAGCTAAGTCTGACTTGCTGCTTGTTTGTTTAAATAAAGTTTTATTGGAGCAGTCATGACCATCAATTTAGGTATAGTCATGCCCCACACAAACAACACTTCAGTCAAAATGATGGACCATATTTATGATCATGGTCCTATAAGTTTACATTGCCTGCTGA
This sequence comes from Castor canadensis, assembly GCF_047511655.1. Classification (NCBI taxonomy): domain Eukaryota; kingdom Metazoa; phylum Chordata; class Mammalia; order Rodentia; family Castoridae; genus Castor; species Castor canadensis. The sequence goes on along the minus strand of NC_133390.1, from coordinate 111,218,855 downwards.
CATCATAGCAGTCTTAGTTTGGGTGTAAGTATGCGATGTTCACACAGTGATAAAATCGTGTAAGCATGTCTTTCTCAGACCATAGCTTAGCTGTTAAATGGCACACAACTGTTATCAATGTTTGCTTTCACATTTCAAAGTTAGAGTTGAGTGGCTGCAAGAGAAACCGTAAGACCTGTCCCTCTCTTCAAAAATATTTACTGCCTGGCCCTTTACAGAAAAACTTTGACAATCCCAGTCTACAGTGCAAGCTAATAAGATAGCATAATACTGTGAGATATGATATAAACATTTTTCTGTATTTCAGGCTTATTTGAAGATGTTAAAGTTTTGGAAATTATTTCGTTTTAGTGTCAAATGGAATGCTATGGGCAGGAAATAAATATATTTTCCCAAGGAATGGCAAAAGAATATCCTTTCAAAGAGGCATATGAGCTAAAATATAAAATATGAAATCATAAAATACAAATAAAAAATACAAATTTATCCAATATAGTAGTGCTACCCATAGAGATAAATCTGGCATTTCTTCACATATTAAATAAAGAAAACATCATTAAGTGTCAGTAAAAATATCCCACTTAAAAGATTATCCTGCTAAAAGTTTGTTACAAAGACAGCTAAATTGCATGCTGCTGGCTTAGATCTCTAAATTGTATTTCCAAACTAGTCCACATTTTTTCAAACTTAAATTTTCACTATATAACTAACAGTAAAACAGGTTTGAAAAATAGTTCTTCCCCGTAAGAACAAAATATCTTCCAACATAGTAAAAATTCTGGAAGGAAATACATAAGATTAAGAAAGATTTTCTTTATCATTTTCTCTGTTTTCCAAAAAATTTACAGTGAACATTATATTTTCACAATCATGAAAAAAATGCTTTCACTAGGATTTTTTTCCCACCAAATAATGGATTAGAATTGGTCTGTGCTATTATAATAAGTTAAATTAACCCATTCATAGTCACAACATTGTTACTGCAGTGGAGAGTAGAGCTGGACTTCTGAGGAGTAAGTGACCAGTTAAGTTTATTTGTACATAATATGGCTTTAGGTGATGCCAGCCTCAGCGGGGCAAAATACTCAAGAGACTTAAGAATTGGGTTTGAAATCACTGGGTGTGGACAAATTGGTGGTGAAATTTTTTTCTTTAGGTGCATTTTGGAGAACTAGGTGACACAGTATGTGTAAGTGTCCTAAGAGAAGCTGTTGCCAGTTCCATTCCTCAACTCAACTCACCTCACCTCAACTCAACTCTACTCAACTCAACTCACCTCAACTCAACTCTACTCAACACGACTCAATTCTCTCTGAGATTTGGTTTGGCAGGATCCTGAGGCAAGTCACCAAGTGTCCCCAACTACATTTTCCTAGATAAAAATCCCTGTCACCAATGCACATGCTAGACCTGTGATGTAATACTGATTGAGTTTAGGGGTAAACACACCAAGAGACTTTCAAAATAGAATTTGGGGGGTGTTCTTCTCATTTAAGTCACTGACATTATTGTAGAAGAGGATGCTGAGATGCAGAAGTGAAATCTGAGCAGAGGCCTGAAGCTCTCACCCCTATTGACGGCCTCAACTCTGTGTTTCTTTAATTTGATGGATAACTATAATGAAGCTTATTAATTCAAAAAGAGCTGAGTTCCCATCAATTTCCACTAATTCTGTGTCTTCTTCAATATATCAAATGTCTGAAAAATACTATGCATATCTTCTCAACAAGTGGTTAACGTTTTAAACATTCTGCCTCTTTTTCAGTGCTGAGCTTGAGTTACACTTTAGTTGTGGCTGTCTCTGTGGGTTTTCAAACTTTTTATGTTGCATCACAAGACAACTAACTTTTCTTTTCCTAGTACACAAAGGTTGTTTCCTTAACCAGAAGTGAAAAGTCACTGTCGTGTTGATGAAGTAAGACTGTGATTCGGCACATATTAATAATACATGCATTGTTCACAAGGGCTGGTGCCAGGCAGTCCTGCTCTTGGTCTCATTTGGTCATTTGGTCTCTTGTTCACTGAATTGTGCTGCACTGAGCATTTGCTCTGTGCTGGGCACTGAAGACAGACAAGGTTCTGACCCTGCAGTAACATCATGAAGATCTCAACTCAGATGCTTGGTGTTGACTACTCCTGTTCTTAATGGTGTACTTAGGATGTCTGTGACCCCAGACCCCAGCTTCTCAGCAGGTATCGTACAATGTGTGTGAGTGTGGGAGATATTGGATAATGGGGTTAAGACAGAGCCCTAAAACCAACACTATTGGAAACCTAAACAAAGGAACTTGAATCCTACCCCATGGCCCAGTGAATCTTTTCAGACTTCAAGAGCAACTCCTGTCTCACCCTGGCCTGGTCAAGAGCTTCAGAGACTGAGAACACTGTACACAGTGTCCTGGACTTTCTGCTTGGAACTTCGTAAGAGGCTAATGGAAGGTTCTAAGCAGTTCCTCCCTGCAAAGAAGCGTTCTGGGAAGGTCATTCCTTGGTGAAGTCAGTGACTTGTGACCAGGGAAGGCTTACGTTGGTTGCAGGGCTGGCCCTGGCTAGATCCTCGTTACATGAATTTCTCTGACCTGGTCACTGAGCCACCAAAAATGGCAGCCCTTCTCCTCACGGGAAGTGTTGCCAAGTGCTGGGCCCTGCCTGGGGCAGGGAGGTCAAAGGCATGTGAGACCCCAACTGCAGTTGATATCAGCCCATCCACTGGGAACACCCCATATCCACAGTCCCCCTTTAACAACCTTGTGTCTCTGGACCCTCATCTGTGTAGAGAATGTCAGTCCATTCCCTCTGGAGGAGACAAAGGCTGGGAATACAAAGAAATTCACTGCTGACAGAATTCTTTCAGCCTTCTGCAGAAGGTAGAGGTGTGGGGTTGTAGAATTGGATTGGAAACGAGAAGAGGAATTTTTTTCACACTCTTTAGCTCATTCATTGTACCTGTCCTCCTTCATATTTTATTGTAGTGGTATTCTAAGCCAATCTCACTGAAAGGGTTGAGTGGAGTTGAATCCTTCCGCACAAGATTTGCCATACCAGTTGATTCAATGTTATTACTTTACCATATTTGAGATGGAAGGAAAGGACTGTGACAAAAACTAGAAAATCTTCTTTTGCTTCAAATGTCAGTAGGATCATCAATATGCCAAGGCAGGTATAGGACTCATAACCCCAGCAAGGGTCATCTCTTGATGAGATTTCTGTTATCAGGAAAACACCTCATGGGGATAAGAGCTTTCTAATGTCGTGATGGATATGGTGAAAATGAATTTGAAACACATGAATTACATTTCCTTAAAAATGTGCTTAAGTTCAAAAGTTAAAAATGGTAATGCTTTGCTACAAACATTTGTGAATTTCTTAAGCTCCAAATGTTTGAAAAAATAGTTTCTAAGTTGAAATTACATGGGTTTCTTACCATTAGGGCATTGTCATTTACATTAAATATTTTAACCAACCAATGATAGCAATATGCTATTTAAAATTTTTTTTTTTGCTTTGGAAATTTCCTCATATTTTAATAGTGCTTTAAACTTTAATTAAGCCATCTTAATTACATAGTTATTGAATTACTTTAAGAAATAGAATAATTCTTCTTTCTGATGCACATAAATTCAAAATACAAAATAGCCCAGAGAATGGAAAGTTAAGCATGATAAAATTGAAAACCTTAAGTTTTCAATATACATTTGACATTCGAGCTAATGAAATTGTACAATATCAGTGTTGTAAGAATACAAAGAATATCTATGTTTGCTTTGTTCCTTTTACAGTAGACTCAACTTATATAAACTTTAGACAAGTTTATACAAATTTAAAGACTTTGTTAAAAAAAAAAGCTAATCAGCAAAAAAAAAAAACCCAAAACCAAAACAAAACAAAAACCACCCCATAGACCCCCAGTGTAACTATATTTATGAACTGGTGTGGCTATAAGATAAGAAATTGGTAGAAGGCTGTGAGACGGATATAGACATAGACCTAATTATCCACATTTACTGGAAAAGAGCTTATATTTAAGTATATTTGAGGTTGTTTATGAAAGAATGTAGAAAGAAAATCAGGTACACAATGATCCATAGTAAAATGGCATTAATTTCCATATAAAGGAACCAGGCCGAATTGGATTAATCAGTAAATATCAGTGACAGGTGAATTTGTACCAGGCACTTTTCTCAACCCATTTTTCAGTGCTTTCTGTTTAGGACAGTATATATTGTCTCAAACACATTTTTGCTTAATTTTCATTCTCTGTATGTAATCCATATGTTTCTGCCTTATTTATATAACTTCGCTCACCATGATTACACAAAGTATTTTGAAACTTTTAAAACTTTCTTCCTTGAGGAAATAAATGCCGTGTTCATAAATTGTCTGAAGGACGCACAGTACAAATTCACATGTATACAGAGGACTAGGAGTCCCTGACTTCTAAGCTTGTTCATCTTCTCTAAAAACCCTTATCCTGTGAGGAAAATCAGAGGATGACATAGAGTCACACATTCAATGCCACAGACAGTCCAGGTAACTAAGTCTGCTATCCTAGAGGAAAAAAAAAGAATTAATTTATTTCTGTGCTAACTGAGGTCTGCTGGAATATGTCAGTCCTGCAGCTAGTAGCACTTCTCAAACTTAAACGTGTTAAATGCAGGTTAGGTCAAGGTAGGCTGAGAATCCGAATTTTCTAACAAATACCTAAGTCATAGATGTTTTTGGTCCGTGGACTGCAGTTTGAGAAGCAAAGCTCCTATTGATGTTACTTAGCCTCTGCTGATATTTTGGGCTGGATAATCTTGTTTGGGGAGGGCTTTCCTGTGCATTGCAAGACATTTCACAGCAGCCTCAGCTTTACCCACTGGATACCCCCTCCCTAGTTGTGAGAACCAAAAATGTCCTCAAACATTACCAAATTGAGGACGGGGGAGTGGTCTCTGCTTTACAACCATTGCTCTATTGCTATATGTATGGCTATGTTTGTGGCATAACATAAACACCTCTTTTTATGAACTGGCTTCAGTGAACATAGCAAAATAGCTGCCTTTCCCCCCTTCCCTGAGCAATTATGCTTTATTCAATTTATGGACACTACAGATTTTATAACTGATATTGTTTCCTTCCTTCCCTTGACTACTAGGATGCTCAGAAGTAAATATGGAAACCACATTCAGCAATTTGTGAAAATTTCCAGGGATAAATTTGTTGAAAATAACTCAACTATTAGATTCATTCTATTACTCTATATTTATTTTTCTCCTTCACATTTGGTAAATTATCTCTTACTTTTACTATACCTTTTTGGGGGTTGCCACATCCACTGTTTGAAATAAGATTAGCTTCTATTAAGGCATAATCTTGTTAACTAATACGATTAGTTTCTAATAAAGGGAGTAAGGGCAGACACGGTGTATTAATTTGCCAGTCAGGGTTGGTTGTTTGCAACTTAATATATATTAACTAGCAAATCTAAGCACTAGCAAGACAAGCCTCCAAACTATTGAGAAATCAATAATTGTTTTCTTTCAACTGTCCCAAATGGTGACTGTAGATATCTGGAAAAAGAACAGGATAACATGAAGGAAAAGGTCTGTTGGTTTTTGGGTATGCGTGTACGTGCTTACTTTATATTAGAAATATAAAATTAGCAATAAAGTTGTTTGAAGGCTGATGAAAAAAACTTGGCCAAGTAACAATAGTTTTATATTTTTGCCAGCTCTGGCATAAGACATTTAGAATTAATTGCATTCAGAACATGAAAGACTTTAAAAGTGATCCTGCAGTGTTTTTCACATTCTGCTTGAAATTCTTGGTTTAAAGATCTATGAGGAAGGCTAGTATGTAAAACCAGCAGAACCAGAATTGCTTTGCTTGCAGGGCAGGAGAAGGGAGGAAGAAGGGGGACCTGGAACCCCTGTGAAGGAGCCCCCAAGGGTTTTAAAACCCATGAACCCTTACTATACTCTTGGGAGATGGGTGAGGAGGTGGCAGCCCTAGGAGATGAAGTAACCTGTTCAAGGGGTTGGAATTGCCCTGCAGCAGATCTGGGATTGGAACCCAATTTGGATGGGATTCAGGGGCGTCTGGAATTACATCCCAGGTTCAGGTTGCCAGCATATCTATTAATGAGGCCAATTATTCTTACTGAAAATTCCAAACCTTGCAGAAATACAAACAGTAAAATGTGCAAATTTCCCCTTTCCTCTCCCCACCTGCATCCGTAATTTGATTCTTCATAGAAAAAATAGTGGGAGTAGTTTGATGTGTGCCTTCTAGAGCTCTCCTTCTTCCCTCCAAATCCACAACACTGCCTTTTTCTTTTATCATAGCACTTAACACTTTCTATGACCCTACCTACTTTACTTATTTATCATTTCTGTTATTTAGTGTCTGCTTTTCCCACTACAACAGTCTCCAAGAAGGCAAGGATTTTTGCCTGCTTTGCTCACTGGTGTCTCCCAAGTTCCTAGAGTGGTGCTGATATGTTATAGACACTCAAGAAATACTTGTAGAATGAATAATAAATAATCAGGATAAAGGAGAAGGGCACAGAGGATTTTTAGGGCATTAAAATTATTCAGTATGATACTATAATGGTGATTACATATCATTATGTATTTGTCAAGACCTATAGAAGGTAAAAGAGCAAAAATGAACCCCAATATAAATGTGGACTTTGAATGTATCAATGCATCAATATATTTTCATTGGTAGTGACAGTGAAGGGGTTGTAAGTGTGCAGGATGGGGGAGGGGGATATAGAAGCTCTCTGCACTTTCCATTCAATTTTTCTATAAACCTAAAACTACTTTAAAAATAAAATTCATTAGTTTTCAAAAAATGAATGGTCATCTCAAAATTCATGTGTCTGAAACCAAACTCTTGGTTTCTGTCTGTCTACATGCTTTCTTTCTCTAGTCTTACTTGTCTCTGTAGTGGATGCTCCATCTACGGGTGGTCAGGCCCACCCACCAGCAGCCCGCCTTTGATGTATTTTGGGACTAAGCGCGTCTCACTAACTACTACCCAACCACCCCATCCAACATCTTCCCACAATGTCTTTCTGCCTCATGGCCTTGTATTTGCTGTTCCACCCTTGCTTCTTTCATTCTGGTCTCCACTGCAAATCACCTTGGTAGAGAGCTCTTCCCCAACCAGTCTTTCTAAATAGCTGTCCCAACCCTGGTCCCTCTCTCTATGTTCTGTTTCATAGAACTTATCACTACTCGATGTTATGCTGTATGTTTTCTTTTTCTTGAAAAAATATTTTGAGACAATGTAGCTGAGGCTGGTCTTGAATTCACAGTTCTTCTACTTCAGCTACTTGAGTGCTGGGATTACAGGTGTGCACCTCCTGGCCTGGCTGTTTTCTTTTTTAATTCTTAGTTCATTTCATCTCACAGAATGTTTTAAGAATGGAGGAACCTGGTTTTGTTTTCTGCTAAAACCCTAGTGCCTAGCATAGTATAGGCATTCAGTATACATATACTGGCAGTACTGGGGATTGAATTCATAACCTCACACTTGCTAGTTAAGTGTTTTACTTCTTGAGCCCAATGCCCCCAGTTCTAAATTTTTGTTGAATGGGTCTCTCCTTTGCAGAAGAGCAATTTCTTCCTAAGGCACCTCCCCAGCCTCCTTTATAGATGACTCCACCTTGCATGGAGTGGGATCTCTTCTCATTTCCTCTCAGGATGGACCTATTCCATTTTACACCTTGTGAGGTCTGGCCTGGCAGGCTTTGAAGCATGCTCCTTTCTCACTTCATTCTGGTGCTCCTCAGGGGCCAGGTTTCAGTCCTTGGTGTGGGGCTCTATGAAACTCTACATCTCTGCCTTGCTTGTTTCTCCTCAAAAGTGCTTTATTCAGTTCAGGTGGGCGTCATGTGCTCTGCCTTCATAGAACCATGTTCCTTTCTGTAGGTCACTTATTTTACTTTGTAATTATACATTTATGATCTGCGATTAATACCTTACCGAACAAGGTAAGATCCATGAAGCAGAGACTATGGCCACTCTGTGTGGACAGTAGTGTCCTAACTCACAACACAGTGCCTGGTATGCATCAGATTCTGTTTGTACATGAGCAGGGCAATCTTCCCGATGGCTCTCAGAAGCACATCTGGAGAATATAAAAAGGTGTTTTTTAGTCATCACCAACCAGTTTCTCAGTTTTGAGAGAGCAGGGCATCCGAGGGTGGCTGGCTGAGTCTCTGCCCAACACCAGGTCCAATACTAGAATAGAAGGCAAAGTTCTCAAGCCTTGAAGTCTTGGAAATCTTGTTGGGGAGACCTTGCCATTGTCACTAGCCATACGGTAAGCCACCACTTCCTGCATTAATATTCTTCAAACACGTAGACATAAGAGATCACCTGTAAAAAGTAAATTTCCCTTGTTTCTGAGATGACATTATTTTTCCCATTTGCGGCTTATTTTATGTAGGCACACTATTGCAATATCTTGATATTTTGATGTAAATATTTCATCTGAAAATTTTACTTCTATAAAATAATTTATTTTTAAAAGTTTGCTGAATCTTTTTAGGAGAAAAGAGGCAAATGTATTTTGCAGTTTTCACCAGGCTTTGAAGTGGACAGAGTAAGATGTGGACACAGGAATTGTTAAACTCCGTTCACTCCATATGGCCTGCTGACACATGACTTGGGGCCCTGTCCTCTTCAGGCAGACTCAGCTGCTGTCTCTGAACATGCAGCTCTCTGACCATGAACTGTACCAGAACAATGGCTGCTAAATTCTCACATACGTGACTCCTGGTTGCCACATATGTCATTGCCTAAATTTTGGAAAAACATTTAAAAATCTTCTATTATCTGAAATTTGATAAAAAGGGGAGGGAATTACCTATCCTCCCACAGCCCCACCTTTTTCCCTATCTTATCAGAATCTCTTACCCAAACAATCTCTTTTCAGCATCTTGGATAACAACAGAGTCAAAATTCTTATTTTCTGTTTGCTCTGTTTTTACATAAGATTTGATGATATCCAGGGGCCATTTTGTTTCACTACAGATCACGCACTGCTAGTTCCATAGAGGAAAGAAATAGAAAAGTGACACACAATTTACTGGAACCTGGCTTGGGCAAATTGGGCTGAATGGCTCTGAGGCACAGTGGATATGTTCTTTGGTGTGTACATTCCCCAAACAACAATAATGAGTGACTAATAATAATCTCTGAGTGTGAGCATCCCTACAAAAGGATGAAAACACAGATTGCAGATGTGAGGATGTATTAAAAATAATAGATTTACAAGGGCAAACACAACAAGGGGATTGGACTATGAGCACATGATAAAAGCGAGAGCACATAAGGGAGGGGTGAGGATAGGTAAGACACCTAAAAAACTAGCTAGCATTTGTTGCCCTTAATGCAGAGAAACTAAAGCAGATACCTTAAAGCAACTGAGGCCAATAGGAAAAGTGGACCAGGAACTAGAGAAAAGGTCAGATCAAAAAGAATTAACCTAGAAGGTAACACCCATGCACAGGAAATCAATGTGAGTCAATGCCCTGTATAGCTATCCTTATCTCAACCAGCAAAACCCCTTGTTCCTTCCTATTATTGCTTATACTCTCTCTACAACAAAATTAGAGATAAGGGCAAAATAGTTTCTGCTGGGTATTGAGGGGGGGGAGCGGGAGGGGGTGGAGTGGGTGGTAAGGGAGGGGGTGGGGGCAGGGGGGAGAAATGAACCAAGCCTTGTATGCACATATGAATAATAAAAGAAAAATGAAAAAAAAAATAGATTTAGAGGAATATATTTGAGAACATGAAATATGCCACAGCAAACTGTTTCTGTTCTTCCAGCAAGCTCCTCCTCTTAATGTGAGTTATACTGAAATTTATCTTCAGAGTGAGATATATTGAAATTAACTTCTGTACATTTTTTGCTCCATTTAGGGATTTATTTCTATTTCTGATTGTTAGCAAGGTCCCTTTAAATCTACCATACACATAGCCAAAGTGAAGAACTGATACTTTCATTTATGGGCAGATACACCTATGGGTTTCCACTCAAAATGCAGCACAAATGTGCTCATCAATTTTACTTCCCTATTCTTCTTAGTTGGGAAATAGTAACCTCACCTGCCGATAATTATCAGGTAACCCAAAATGATAAAAATTGTAAGGAAACATTTTTCTTTAATTAACTTATTTGTTCCAAAAAACCAAACTTTCTTTTTAATTTTAAGGAACTTTTGAAAATAAAGTTATCTGATGTTCTCTACTGGACATCAGTCATGTCTTAAGTTGTGGATTCAGTGTACCACGTTGTTACCAGTGATATTGATCATTCAATGGATCCTTATACCCACTCTTGCTTGGGGACATACAAGGACAATAATCTGATGTTAACCAATTAGAGAAATTTGGAGAGTATCTTCTCAAAAAGATCTGTAGATTTTCCTTTAGTCATGGCATTTGAATGTCTTTCATGGGTTATGGCAGAGGACTGGAACCAAAACATGTACGGCAGCAAAAAATATAAAGGAAAACTCAGCCACCATGATGTCTGCCTCCTTTAATTGAAATCCATTCTTTGGACGAATGGGAACTGGGGAGTAACATAATCTGAGATTGTTGGGTCTGGAAACCTAAGGCAGATGAGTGAGTGAGTATCCCATCTTTCATGAGAGCGCTATGATTTCTGCATCCTGAGAAGGAGTTGTAAATCTGCATTCCTGGATCCTAAAGAGGAAAAACAGGGTCTGATAGGTCTGCCACAGAGCTGATGAGCAAAATGCTCTCAAGATTGTTTCCCCTCCCCTAATACGGAGCAAACAAATCAGTTTACCTAAGAAAGCTGGTGAAACCACAGCCAATGAAAAGAGCCCACCTAACCCAAACCCAAAGTTAAAACGTCCATAAAAGCCCCATCCTTTACTTGAGTAGGGAGCTACCAGTTTCCAGGCTCTGCTGCACTGCTCTAGTTGTAGCCTTTCCTTTCTTTCTAATAAGTCCTACTTCCCATACCGGCTTTGGCTCACAAATCAATCAACTGCCTCATGGGCCAGTTCTCTGGCCTGTGATGGCAAGGACCCTCGACACTGGGCTGCAACACATCAAACCAGCACATAACATTTTGGCAACTGCACTAAGGGACATTTCTCCTGGACCAAGGTCGGTGTGACTTGAGTGCAAAATCAACAGGGGCATGCCTAAGTGCAACCGTGAATATCTGGTGCCCTGCTGGATGCTCCTGCTGGGAGAAACCCCCTGCTGAGGACTAGCCAAAAGTAGACTTCCTTGTGCTGCTCGCCCTATCTGTCTCTTCCTAGCTTCCTGAGGGACTTTCCCGTCATGGTATCAAACCAACATTTCCTAGCTAACTTTGGCCTCATGGCAATTCCAGCTCTGGGGGTGCTTTTACTCCCTCCCTGTGGGCCAAGACTGAGCCCGGGGTTTATTTGGGTATGCCTTATGCTACATTGGAGGAGACCTGATTGGTTATGGCACCTGGCAGCTTTTTGTCTTTTCCCCCCCTGTCAAATACCCCTTCCTCAGGAGGCAGTGACCCGAGTGGAGATTTTGTGTGGCTGACAGTGTTCCAGTACCACTTAGTGGGAGTGACCTGGAAGCACTTAACTTAATTGTTAATCCCTCAGGCGGGTGTCCTGCCTCCAGGCTCTGCCTTCCCCTCCCTTACCTAAGATGTCAGGACATCTCTTCTGCTCCCTCCCCAGTCCTGCCGCCTCGTCCTTCACCTCTGTCTGCCTTTCCCTCCCTGGGCTTACTGGGACCCTGGCTTCCCATGGAAAACTCATACCATGATACCTTATGACTTTCTTAAGTTACTCCCACACCTAGTTTGTCATGCTCCTCAGTCCATAGCAGCTTTAAATCAGCTGCTGGGTACCAGCATAGGCAAAGGTGCCTGCAAAAAACTGCAGCACACACACCCCCTAATCCTGCCCCCACAAGGGGAGGAGGGAAAACAAACAGGCATGCACAGAGATGATGGCCCCTGTGCACAGTGATAATGCCTTCCATAGCTAAGGCAATCCATACAGAGGGCCCAGCACATATCCAAGGACACCAGTCATACACAGTGGTGACTGCAACCCGACACCATTCCCCAAAAAGGGATGAGAGGAAAAATAAATGTGCGCAGGTGCTTATGGGGAAGGGGGAGTGAGGGGGAGCAACAGGCCACAAGGTCAGGCCTGGGCAGACAGAGTTGCTCATCCTGGGCATAGGGGGGATTGGCAGTGTTTTGTGCAGGCCCCGTTCTCAGCCCCACCTCACACCTTAGGCCTGACTAACAGAGCCCTTCGAGTCAATTCCTATCTCAAAGTTATGGTCCCCAAAAGCACTAACATAACCTTCTGGGAACAGCAAAAAATGGGTGTTGCTATGGTCTCTAAACTTATCATTTAAAACTGCCTATACTTTTGGCCTCAGCATAAAAATTTTTTCTCCAAATAATAACACTAGTCATGCCCTTATGGCACTGTGATTGCCCTGAGACCACTTCTGAATGACCTTCTCTAACCTTATAGGCACCTCTCCAGGTGATGTGTCCCTTTGTTAAAGAGGCTGCCTGCTTTTGTCTAAAAGGCAGGATCCTAGAGTTTTTCTTTCACTGCATTGATCAGGTGATCTATTCTGACACAGTCACTTCCTTCGGTCCTGGTTATGGATGGCGAAGGAAGTCATGAGACAAGAACACCTGCCCTCATTACTTAAGTCTGATCTCCAGTCAGGATGCCAACAAAAGGGGAGTCTGACAAGTTCTTCTAGATGGGACCCACTCCTTCTAGTCTTCCAGCCTCAGTACCCAAGTGGTCTCCGCTGGCCTGTCTACTGAAATGTTGGAAGGACCTTGACCCTATTAATCTCAAGAAAAAAACCCTCATCTTTCTTTGTACTGAGGCCTGGCTTCAGCATCCCTTGGGTGACCAAGAGAAATGGCCTTCACAAGGTTCCTTAACTTATAATACCATACTCCAATTAGACCTTTTCTGTAAAAGGGAGGAAAAGTGGACTGAGGTCCTCTATGTATAGCTTTGCTTTTATTGCTGAGACACCCAGAATGATTCCATAATTGCTGTCTAGATACTCAAACACTGGCCATTCTTTGTAAGTCAAAGGATAAACATGGGGAAGGAGGACCAGAAAAGTCCCTTACCAATGACAAGGCCCCTGTCCCTACTGCTCCACCCTCTGCCCTACCTTCTAAGCCACCCCAATAGTCAGAACCTCCTAATGGATGCTTCCCCCTTCAACAGGCAGTGGTGGAAAGAAGACAAGTCTATGTTCCCTCCCAGTTATCAGATCTAAGGGAGATTTAAAAAGATCTGGGCAGCTATACTGATGCCCCAGACCAATACATCCAAGCCTTTATCTCTGTGATCCAAGCCTTTGAATTGGCATGAAAGGATATTATGGTTCTACTAGACCAGACTCTTTCCTCATTAGAAAAGCAGTGGGTCCTGGCCCAGGCCACTCAGGTTGGGGATGATTTCCATCTACAATGAGCCCCAACACCTGTGGCACCTGGAAATTAGGGAATGAATGTGCCTGTGCCCACAAGATCCACACTGGAATCAAAATGGTTAGGAAGATGAATGGTGTCAATGCCACTTCATCCACCTTATAGTAGAAGGGCTAAAAAGGGAAAAGTCACACCTCTAAACTAGTCCCAGGTGATTGTAGTACAACAAGGCCCTGAAGAAAACCCCCTTACTTTTCTACAGAGTCTTAAGGACACTATCAGAAAGCATACCATGGTGGACCCTGAGTCACAGGTGGGAGAGGTTCTCCTCAAAGATAAATTTCTAACTCAGTCAGCCCCAGATATCTGTAGAAAACTCCAAAAGTCTGTGGCTAAAGGAAAAAGTCATTGGACCAACTAATGCAACCAGCCCTGTCTGTATACTATAACTGGGAACTCACTAAAAGGAGAGAAAAGGATAAAAGACACTATGACCTCATCGCAGCTCTCAGGGAGAGCCCCACCCAATGGGGCCTATACCCTGAGGTTGCTACTATTGTGGACAGGAGGACTCTGCAGAGAATGCCCAAAAGGGGGACAGCCTGGGAGACAGCCCCAGCCCCACCAGGACCCTGTCCTCTCTACAAAGACTTAGACTGGAGGTCTAAGTTCCCAGTCTCCAGATGGAAAGCAGGGGACCCTATGATGGGTCCTGGGGCCTCCTGTCCAGGCTCCACTTCTTAGCATCAATGTTGAGGACCCTCAGGTAGCCATAATAGTAGAAAAGGGAAAGGTCATTTTCCTCCTATTTAGTGGAGCCCATTTCTCTGTCTTACCATTCTCTTGCTCCCTGGTCCAGTAACAAGGTTATCCTTGGGGGCATAACTGGCCAGCCCCTTGAGCACTATTTTACTCACCCTCTGGCCTGCTCTTGGGGAGACCTCCAATTCTGTGACTCTTTTCTCATAGTCCCTGAAACTCCAGTGTCCCTGCTGGGATAGGATTTACTATCTCAACTAAAGGCTCGAATTCGACTCCCCCCAGGCGACTAACTGTGCTACCCCCTTCTTCAGGAACAAGTAGATCCCACAGTGTGGACTGATGGAATGACTGTAGGGTGAACCAGAATGGCCCTCCCAGTTCAAATAAAACTCAAAGATTCCTTACAGTTTCCACATCAAAAACAGTATCCCCTCAAGCCTGAGGGACAATGAGGCCTCTTACCTGTCATAAAATCCTTTAAAAAACAAGGGCTACTAATTACTTGCTCTAGCTCCTACAATACTCCTATTCTTGGCAAGGGGCCAAACAAATGGAGGTTGGTTCAAGACCTCCAGCTCATTAATGAAGCAGTCATTTCTCTCCACCCAATTGTTCCCATTCCCTATACTCTATTGGCTCAAACACCCTCAAAAGCCCAATATTACAAAGGATGCTTTCTTTTGCATTCCTCTGCATCCTGACAGTCAGCCTCTGCTTGCCTTTGAAGATCCCACAAATCCTTCACAGCAACTAACTTGGACAGTTTTGCCACAAGGGTTTAGAGACAGCCCTCATCTTTTCAGGAAGGCCCTAATAGGAGACTTATTAAATTGGCACTACCCAAAGGCCACCCTTCTTCAATATGTTGATGACTTACTTCTGTGCAGAGCCACAGAGCCCCTCATCTCCAGGGCATCTGAGTCCTTTTTAAACCTTCTGGCCTCCCGAGAATACAAAGTCTCTAAGGAGAAGACTCAATTAAGCCTCCCTCAGGTCACCTACCTAGGCATGATCTTTAAAGGACAGACCTGTTCCCTGGTCATAAGTGAATTGACCCAATCCTCCGTTTCCCCTCTCCCCCAGACCATAAAGCGGCTTGGAGCTTTCTTGGGATTTTGCAAAATCCAGATCCCTAGATATCCAGCCCTTACCAGACCCTTTATATGCTCCTTCTAATACTCCTATTTGGGCCTTGTTTAGTAAATGCTCTCTCCAGATTCATATCTCAACAGGTCCAATGGATCAAACTCCAGTTCTTAGTCAAGGAACACTCATCTCTGCCTATGCATGAGCCCTCCACCCCTTTCTATTGGGGCCCCTGGAGACTATACAGGTCAACTCCTGAGACAAGTACCCCCTCCCCTATACCCTCTCCCCCCCGCCATCACCCCATTGTCAGCATGTATCAGCTAGATGAGTCACTGCTCCCTCTCCCCAACAGCAGTTGGTACTTGTCTCAGAGGAGGAACTTGTTGGTTCTGGAAACCTAAGGCAGATGAGTGAGTGTCCCATCTCCCCTTGGAGAGCACTATGACTTCTGCATCCTGAGAAGGAGTTATAAATCTACATTCCTGCATCCTGAAGAGGAGATACAGGGTCTCATAAATCTGCCACAGGGCTGAAGAGCAAAATGCTCTTAAGATTGTTTCCCCTCCCCCAATAAGGGGCAAACAAATCAGTTTACCTAAGAAAGCCAGTGAATCTATGGCAAATGAAAAGAACCCATGTAACCCCTACCCAAACCCAGAGTTAAAATGTCCATAAAAAGCCCAGCTTTCACCTGAGTGGGGAGCCACTGGTTTTCAGGCTCCGTTGCACTGCTCTAGCTGTAACCTTTCCTTTCTTGCTAATAAATCCTACTTTGTATACTGGCCTTGTCTCATGAGTCAATCAGCTGCCTCAAGAGACAGTTCTCTGGCCTGTGAAGGCAAGAACCCATGACACCAGCCCACAGCACTTCAGACCAGCACATAACAAGATAAATTACAAAGAATCAAAAAACTTCCCTAGAAATTAGAATTAGTTTTCCCTAGTAAGTGTCCTTCAGAAAAAGGGCTCAATGAACCACCTCAATGAAATGAAGCTCTAGGGAAAAGTAACATCTTCCTATGTTGATTTTTCTCTCTCCAATTTTGTGAAAAAGTCTTCAAATTCTTTGGCTACAAATTTTACAGCTTCCTACAAGAAGACAATGATTTTAGTCTCATGCTAATCTATGAAAAATATTGTTACCTAAGAACCACTAAGTGGATGTGCATTGTTAGCACCCCCAGGATGTGTCAGTCACTAAGCAAGACAGGCACCTCTGGGGTAAACTCCTACTAACGCACCTTTGAAATCTCTTTTCCTTTTATTCATCTAAAACTTCATGATGAAAGCTGAGCATGTCCAGAGGTTTTCCTGCTCACCATCTTTATGACACAAGCTGAACACGCCCCAAATATCCCTATTCACCATTTTAACCTTCTGGACATGTGCTCCATGACTGGAGCCAAGCATGCCCCCAAAATGTGTCTTCCATCTTTCCTTCTTGAGCTATGACCTTAAACTGAGCACACTCAGGAGTGTGCTCCTTAACTGAGCACGCTCAGGAACATGTCTGCCCTGAGTGCTTTCCTATATGAATACATGTAGGCTCCCCAAAGAAAATCTCCACACATCCTCCATTCAAGGAGGGCATTGCTCTGAAAGTAATTCCTGTGTTCACCTTACCTATTGCAGCTAATACATCTTTCTTCACTCTGATTTCTTGACTGTGCTTGTTTTGCTTTGTGCTCATCAGGCTGCAAATCCATTGCATTTAGTTATCAATATTCAATAAGAAACTTTTTTTGTAATTAAGTATGAAAATGGTTGTTGATATCTAGATGAATCAGTTTATGTAGGTCTATTAGAGAAAGGACCATCTTACTAGCTTAAAAATTAACTTCCTGCAAGTCAGGGTTGTTGATATGCTGTACAGATGGAATGTATTTTCACCCAATCAAGAAATACTTCAAAGCAAACCAAAGTAACGTTGATGGGTTCTTACAAGTTTTTATATCATCCTTTATAGAACTCCATTGATGGGCCAGATTTTCAAAGATTTACTTTAATATCACGTGTGTGTGTGTGTGTGTGTGTCTGTGTTTACCTCTAATCATTTCTGTTCACATAAACAAATACAAATGATTGAAACTTTTAAAAATGTCTTTTGGCCAGATGTGCTCAATTCTTCTGGTCTTGTATATAAATGTAATCAAGCAGTGACATTAGACCATGGCTCTGCTTATGAATGTGTACCTTTCAGTTAGTAAACCTGCACCAGAAACAGAGGCCTCCCAGGCTCAAGAGAGGAGTGCTGACCTGGGAATAACAGGCTTTTTCATCCCCGACCTTAATAAGACCTGGGGTTTGGCATTTTTTCCAGACATGGGGATAGATTTGCACCAATCCATTTGTCTTCCACTGCTTGTCCCCAGTGTGATCAATATCAGGCAATAATAGATGGCTGGCTGGGGTTAAGAATGCTATTTGTGACCTTGATTCACCTCATACAGAGCTCTATGGTACGTACAGTGACTGGTGAGGTTCCTAGTCTTTCAACAATGCTTATTCCTGAAGTGTTAGATTGAACCATGTGAAACTGATGTTTTTGTAGATTGCAGAAGATTAGTGTTTTCTATGGATCAACCTGATGCCTAGAGAATTTTTGAAATACAGTATCGACCTTTAAAACAGATTCAAAATTATTCTTTTTTGTTATTTTTCTGGGACTATTTGTCTCTTTAAATGTTGCAGAACTGATTTTGCTTTTGCTTCTCTTTGTTTCTTGATTATGTTTCATAATGCATTAATAAAATGAAATATGTTTCTTTTATACCAGCAGCATATTCAATATGACACAATTTCTAAGCCTGAATTGTGTCAGCCAGATGACTGTTGGCGTTTGCTGAATGGTTTACACAACCTCTGAAATAATAACCATGTGCCTCCCTGCAACCAGTCTGAGTCCTTTCTTAGTGGATATATTAACAATGAGTCACATAAATCGTTCATTCCTTACACATATCCCTGTGTAAGGAATTTCCCAGGAAATTGCAAAAGTATGAATGAATTCCAAAATGTCAACTAAAAAAAAAAATGCACTCCTTTCCAGGTCATCTCTGGTAGGAAACATCACTATCAAAAGAAAATACTTTACTTTTTCTTTTTTTAAAGTAAAGATAATAGATTCATTCAATATTTTGGAAAAACATCCAAACTATTAAGTTGAGTCTAAAACTAATTTTTAACTCTTCAAAAATTCAAGGCAATAAGACATACATGTTTTTGATAAGTAAGTGCTTGAAATAACTCTGCAGGATTTCCTCCACATTTTCACAAGATTAAAACTCATCATACAGTAAACATTTCACATTTTAGGCCAAACTTAAATGAACAAATGCGTAAGTTACTCCAGCAAGTGAAAATGTGTCTAATTTTATCCTTTCTATAGATTCCCTCCATCGAAGTAGGAAATTCATTAAACCTCTCTTCCATTAAATTCTACAACCTGTGCATTATATATTTAGATTATTAGCAAAATAAGCAATTGTAAAGAATTTGACTGAGCTTTATTGATTTTAGATATTCCCAGGTTCTGATACTCTTCTTTACTTAAAACTTATATTTGAATATGAGCAACATTGCTTTTATTTTTACCATTTAAAAAAGAATTTTAAAAAGGCTAATCAAATTATTGCAAACACTTTTAAAAGTGTCAGATTCTACACAGATATGGTAAATATTCATATTCATTATTTCCAATTACTTGAGCCTCCTTTTCCCCTGGTTAGCATCAGTATACATTTCTTCCCTCTGACTTGAAGTGAGAAGAGGGATGGACAAGAGAGTATGGGAAACTGGACCCTCTTAGTGCCTAAACCTGAGAACCAGTGTACAGCTATGAATTGGATCACTCTCCTTCTGCTAGGTTTCTTTCTGTAGGTTGGTCTATCTGACTTTCTCTGTGAAGGCTATTGCGTGTGAAAAAATAGTATGTCTCCCAGAACACTGTCTCAAAGGAAGAACGTGTCTGCTGCCTAAGAATTGCTAGAGAAAAATTCTAATTGAGACATCCAAACCAGTTCAAACCACTCATGTTTCAAACCCATCATCTCCTCCAAAATATAAAAGAGTGCCAGGTAGAGTAATCAAGATAAATAATATTTAAAAAAATTAAAGTAATGCAAAAAAATCTGTGATGAACAGATTTTTAAAATATCAAAATTGTAATTAGAAAGTGAAACAATATTACTAATTATTCCTTTTGCCTAAGACACTGTTTCTGATCCTGTCATTACTTAAAATTTCATAGTTTCTGGTGCCACCTAAAATTGTGCTTCTAATGGAAAAATGAGACGTGTTGAAACTATTTCAGGAATGGGGGGAGGGGAGATAAAGGAGAATAATGGAGGGGGCAAATTGAAGTATTATATATTTGATATATTGTAAGAATTTATCAAATACATTACCCCAATGATCCCCTAGCATAACAATAAAAAATAAAACCAAATAAATAAAATTATGCTCCTTGAGAGAGGGAGGTCTGGTCCCTGACATCCTATTTTTACTTTGCCCTTTGTTTTCTGACTGGCTCCTGACCTCCTACATTGCCTCTTGACTAATATTTTGCCATTTTCTTTCTGACCTCAAATCTCTAAGAGGTCAGGATTGTCCATTAGGTGTCTGAATCTTGACTGCCTCAGGGCACAGTGCTTGGCACAATTGTTGAATAAAAGAAAAATCTCTTGGAGCTGAAACTCAGAGCTGTTCATGGTTCCATGCATAGTGACAAGGATAGAAATGTCACTAGCTGGACCCCTCCCCTTACAGCCTGATTGAAGATCACAGACTTCTTTCCAGGATTTTTCTGGATGTTGGGGTCATGAAACAAGAATCAATGTATCATGAAGGTTTGCAAAAATCAGAGAATCAGTGGACTTAGATACTCTTAAATAGGTTCAAATGGTAATCAACAAGAAGATCAACTTCACTGAAAAAAATAAGACAACATAAGGCGTTTTCAATACCATCATTTTTGCAAAAGACCAACTAAAGAGTATGGAAATCGATGTGAGTTGAGGTTTTTGTCTTTATTTTTCATTGACATCTGAAATTTCTTGTTTGAGAAGTCCAAAGCACTTACCTTCAATGGTACACTGATCTGGGATCGGAATCTTCTTTGCAATTTCCATGGCATATGCTTTCACTTTACTGAAGTTTTCCTTTAAATGCAAGTAGAGCTTATCTTGGTACTCTACAGGACTTGTGGCTGTCTCCGGAGTTTCCTCCTGGAGGTTTTCTTTAACTGTTTCTGGCAAACTCTCTGATTCTATCTGTACAATACTTGGGTGTGAAACTGAAGAATTTCTCAGCTGTGATCCAGGGGTGTCTGTCTTACAGTGCAATTTGTCACTTCTTAGGTGCAGTGGGTTTATTTCTGAAAGAGAGACACTGACTGGCACTCCTGTACTCTCTTCATCTTCCCCGTCATCAGAACTCATGCCCTTTGTGAGCACAGTGTGCAAAGCCAAGCTTTTTGACCTATAATTCAAAGGTCAAAAGAAGCTGTGTTATCATTCTTTAGCAAGAGAAAGAAACAATAACACTAGGACAAAAAAGTTATTTCCTCCGGGGTGTGAAAATGTCAAGACTTGATGAAATGGAGACTACCATGCTGTGCAATAATCACACCTTTGAAAATTGAGGTCACATAAAAAATCAAGGACTTAAGAGTTTCATGGCAAAACTAGCTGCAAAATGGACTTAACATGTTTCTATTCTTTTTCTATTTTTGCTTCTAATTTTTCATCAGAAAGCAAGAGAAGCTATTGAAAGTCATTCCTAAAATTAACATATGCCTATATTCAACAAGTGGTTCAACAAACCTAAGCCATAGGTTTGCTTTCCACTTGTATTCCCCAACTACAATAGTGAGTGTCTTTGCATAATGAGACTACCCTGGATAATATTTCACCATTGAAAGGATGGTGCTTTGGGTGGCTACAAAAACACCAGAATAACAAAACCAGTAGCAAACATGAAGTACAAACTTCAAAAAACTAACCAAACAAAATTTACACCTGCTAAATCTGATGTTTTTTCTTTCTTCCTTAGAAACTTGGCCCAAACTATATCTTCTGATTGAGCCAGGGGTATTGAGCTCAGCGTTTATTTTGTCTTCAAAAGCCTGGATTTTAACCTGAAGCTTTTCATGGTCTTCATTTTCAGCTGCTGTGAGCTTGGCTTCTCCCATTTTCTCAGGGAATTCAACTTCAGCACTGGTTTTTATCCTAAGGGAACAGAAATTATTGCATTGGAGGCTGGTCAAACAACAATTCTCCTTTTTAAACTACCTTTTATTCAGGACTGATAAATTTTGTTAGTCAATTAACAAATATTTATTGAATATCTACTGTGGACATAGGTCTTTGAAATTGCTTCTGTTTAACTTATGCTGCAGGAAGTTTAGAAATTTTGGTTCTTATGTCAACTTTGCATTAGAAATACTTTTTGAAACTTTCCGAGAATAAAAAGCAGTTTTTATGTTCATCTACCATATTCTAATTATATATATAATTAGAATTATTAGAACTATATATATATATATATATATATTTACATATATATATAGTTATGCTGGGTGGGGGTACATTGTGGCATTTATGAAAGTTCTTCCAATGTATTGTACTTGAATTCACCCCCTCCACCATTCTCCTTTATTATATGAAATTTATAACACACATCTTCTAGAAAATTTACATGTGCTAATGTATTTATATGAATATTGACAGAATAAGAAAATTTCACACGAATTCTGGGAATTGATGACTTTGTTAATTTTATAGAAATCAGTGTAACAGTTTCATTATCAAAGAAAGAAAAATCTTTCTGAATTTTAAGATGTTGGAGAAAGAAGATTTTCCATAAATAATATTAGTAGTTTCATATATATTTTAGAGTGGAGTTTAATGACTCTCTCGGTCATTAAAATTACCTCCTCTAAGGCAGGGCCATTTGTGAAATAATTTTTGACCCCCTGAGAGGGCAAACAGTGCCTTAGATAAAGTAAGAGCCTGTGTATGGCAAGTTGTAGAAATAGCTTTCTGGTGCTTAAACGAGCTGGTGAGTTTTTATGGAAATGTAATATACATTTATTTTCTTTGACCTGTCTTCTAATATTGAGCTGGCCGAGAATTACTTTCATTTTTATTTAATAATCACTGTCAGTCATAAGACATGATGGTAGTATTCTTTCCTCATAAAACAAAGGTAAAATTGTGTTTCTTATTCTTCACACTTCTGAGACCAAATATATGGCTTGTTTTTTTCTCATACTATCTAGTTCTCCAACTGTCTGGACCCCAGTAGGTGACTTACCATTCAATTCAATCCTATCACTAACGATCTGGAGTTAGCATCCAACTCCATGGACCACCCTGCTTCAGATGCTTCAGATGCTAGTTCCAAGTATGGGGTCCCTGGGTTACCCATACTTCTGAACAGTTTGGCTACAAACTCAGGGGATTTACACACACACACACACACACACACACACACACACACGTCCCCCAGGCTCAATAATTCATTAGAGGATATCCTGGGCATGAGAGAAGTTATGGGTTATCCTTAAACAACTACTGATCTCAACAGGTCAGATTGGGTTCCTCTATAGCAGGGTTGCCAGTAAAATACAAAACACTCTATCAAATCTGAATCTCCGTTAAGCAACAAATATTTTAAAAGTGTATTTAATATTGTTAAAATACATATATATTTTTAAGTATTTTTATAAAATAAAATATCTTATGCATGTATTGTATTTTTATGAAATATTTTGAGTATGTATTCTTAATATTTCACATCACATTTATTTATATATTCTATTATTTATTAATATTTTTAGTATGTCCCCCTGGGAGAGGACATACTAAAAATGTACAATGCAAAAATTGCTATACTAAAAAGACTAAAAATGATTGTTCTTTATCTGAAATTCAACCGCTATCCTTTGTTTTTATTTATTCAATCTGAGGTACACCCCTGATGTACAGCAGGCAGGGACTGCACTGCTTGTCCTTGTTTCTTTATGTTTGCACAGTGCTGGGCACACATAAGAACCTGGAATGTTTGTGGGGTAAGTGAATTAAGACCACTTTGGTGTCTGAAGTCAGCCTGCCCCACTGTTGCCTACTGAGGTCTACCAGAAGCCCACAAGGCATGACCCATCTGTTGTGGCGGGAGGCACAATGTTATTTGCTAAATATGAAATGTGGCGAGAAGTGGGGAGCAAAAGTAAGAGCAAAATGAAGAATTTTCAAGAGAACAAATAAGAGTGAAGGAGCAAAAATGAGCAACCGAAACAAAAAAAATGGGCTAAAAAATGATCTCTAGACATGAGGCAGATGAGTGTTACTAATGAGAGGAATTGTCTTCACAAAGACTCTCTCTTACAATTTCCCTGGTTTTTGTTATTTAGAGACTTGTAGAGTACAAAAATCAAGGAACAGTGATAGCAATGAAGACTCACAGAGCAACTAAAGCCTCAAGGTGATTTAAAAGAGGACTTTCTCTTGCTGGCCGTAAATCCACCTGGGCATGCCCCATTTTACCTGGGAGGTAGGACAAATTGTGATTCCAGTAAGTTAGAAAGTCAGGAAATGGTAGATAGAGGGATTGGGGTTGTAATAATATTCCCTCTGCCTATACTTCTTCTCTTCTTGTTTTTAAAATATAATATGAAATGATAGGAGAGAAGAATATCTTTAAAAACAAAGATAAACTCCCCTACTTTCCTCCTAGAGCAGAAGATACCGCAAATGTGACATGCTGGTGGAGCCACTGGTCCTGTGGGTGTTGTTTGTGGGGGAGGGAGGGCCGTGGGTTGGGCTCATGCAGGGGGTTGCTATTTCTTTTCCATTTGTCACTTTTAACTCCAGAGGTGATATTACAGAAATCTTTGCCAGAATTCTATAATCCCTTAAATATTAACTTGGCCTTAACTCAACATGCCACGTTACAAGAGGCTCAGATGATTTCCAATCTGGATAGTTTCTGGTCTCTGCTGCCAAAGCAAAGTTTTAAAAACTACCTCTAGAGACGCCCAGCGGGAGGCCTAATTACCTCCCTCTCGTGTGAGCTAGGACTCCCCTAAGAAACAAATTGGCCCCGGGCAGTTTGCTGTTCTCTCTAAGCTGGGAGATGAGACTATAAAGCTGGCAGGGGTGGGGAAATTGGCAGCCTCTCTTCCTGGCTCTTTAAATCAAAGTAAAATGCTATTAGTTAACATGTGACAATCTTGGTTTCGATCCCATGTCCAGGGTTCTCACTCCAGCAGAGTTAAGCTTGTTAGTAGGAAAATGTGATGGACCAGATCCACATCGGGGTCCTAAATTCTTAAGATGTTATTTTCCTTACTCTTCAGCAATTTCTTAGGCCATCAATCATCATAAGAATGACAGAGATGATCCCCTAGCTCCACAGTGCTATCTTCTGTTTGGAGACTGCAATGAGTAATGGTGCTTGAATATGAAGGTAAAGGACAGTGCCTAGCCTAGGTCCTATGTTCTGTCTCTGACCTGCTCAGTGGGAAAAAGCAGAGATGAGCAAATGCCCAGTTACATGGAGTTCAGAACATGGTGACACCAGTGGTAGAATTTCACTGAAGAGTAAGGTCTTCCATTGTTTATTTCATTTACATAAGATCTTTATTTCATTTACACAAGATCTTTAAAAGGGGGTTCAGAGGGTAAGGGCTGGGGATGAAGCTCAGTGGTAGAGTGGTTGCCTAGCATGTGTGAAGGCTGAGTTCAAGCCACAGCACCACATGAAAACAAACAAACAAAGCAAAACAGGAAATGGTTGTGGGGAAATGAATAGATCTTGAACTGACAGGGGTAGACCTAAGTTCAGGGTTCCAATTTCCTGTTTATTAGTGATATAGCAAATCTCTTTATAGCTCTAGGTCTCATTTTTGTCAAATAAAAATGGGATTAATAATACTTTATCACTGGGTTGCTAAAAGCATCGTATTGAGCAGTGTAGCCCATAGAGAATGGGTATGAAAAATTCAAGTGCTAAAATTCTATGTGACTGATGCCCACTGTGGACATTTGACCTTGAAAGAAGGAGAAGGAAGTCTGTGCAGTTGGTACCAAATCTGGAAGATCCATTTTTCCTGATCAAAGCTGAGGAGAAGTATAAAATCCCTCCTCCTGCTGCAGTATTTAAAGCATGTGTACTGAGGGAGAGCAAGTCTCCTACCATGTGCACATGCAAGAACTGGGATTTAGACATAGTTGATTTAAAGAATCTGTACTCCAGATACGGAGAAGTAAAAGCATTGAGAGGGATTCTTGTAATTGGAAGAAAATTATTAAGCCCTGACAAGAGAGGCAATGAAGATGCTCAGTCTTTTGCAATAATGAAATAAATAAAACAAGACATGCAATGTCTATTGGTCATGCACTTGAATATTGCAGCAATGTCAAGTTGCTATAAATGTTCTAAGCTCTTATTTTCTTAATTTCAAATTCTATAATAACTATGTTGCAGTCTGGTAACAAACAGTTTACAGATGGGTAGTGGTCTATGGGTCACACTTTGAGTAGTTCTAGCCTGGAGATAATAAAATCACCTACTCTAATGCTCACCTGTAACAAAGTACTAATGCTAATTAGTTAACATTTCCTGAGGACTTCCTATGCTGAGATACTCACTGTTCTAAATCCAGTCAACTAGGTACCCCTTATCATTAATTTTGCTTTCTGAAGTTTCAGTAGCCCAAAATATTAAATGGAAAATTCCAGAAACAAAGAATTCATAAGTAGCATGATGATATTTTGTACTGTCCTGTTCCATCACACCCAGGACAAGAATTTTCCTTTTGTTCAATGTATCTATGTTGTATATACAACATAGTTACTTAGTACCTGCCTGATTAGAGATTAATTATTATCACAGTACTCGTGTTTAAGTTGCTCCCTTTCTTTTATGTAATAATGGTCTGAAAACATAAGAGTAGGAATGCTAGAAATTTGGATAACCAAAAGAGTGATGTTGGCAATTTGGATATGCTATAAAGTGTTTCATTTAAGTGAAAAGATTAAAAAAAAAAAGATATTCTGAGAGGGTGAGAAAGATCACAGTCACATAACTTTTTTTTAGAGTATATTGTCATTAAGTGACCTATTTTATTATTAGTTATTGTTTATCTCTTACTGTGTCTAATTTATAAATTAAACTTTATTGTAGATCAGTATATATTAGGAAAAAATAGTATACATAGTTTGGTATTTTCCAGGGTTTCAGGCCTGTCTGGTGGGGTCTTTGAACATATCCAGCATAGATAAGGGTAGGATCTACTATAGATTAATTACTTCATACATAATTGAGTGAGGCAATCCGTATTAGTATTTCTATTTTCAGACAAGGAAACTGGCACAGAAATGTGGACTAATGTCCTGAAGTTCCTTTGTCAACCCAGCATTGAGTGGGAGTGTCTGTTTCCAGAGCTCACTCATTTGTTAATCTCCCCTCCACATACACACACACAACTCTCTGCCTCTCAAGAAGGTGTGTCGTTCAGGTTACAACTTAATCTACTGCAGGAATAAGTAGTACAGGACATCCTCGGTATTTGCAGGTATATGGTTCCAAGGAGCCTGCCATAGAGGAAAAAAATGCAGCACTGATGCACAGATGCTGTACTGCTCATCTTTAATTTGTTTTTCCCACAATGCTACCCAACTTTTGCTAAAAACATCCACCTTTCAACAGATTTCAGATTTTCACTTTATCCCTTCAATTGAGCACATTCACTTTTACCTTGTTTGGGGGGCACTATTTGCTTTGGGGGAGGCAGACTTTCACATAATTAAGGACAAGGAAACACTCAGTGATCCCACAACAAATAAGACACATATGACATAATCACGGGTTTCACATACACTGAGCTGGGGAATGCATGAATGGGAATTTTAAAATTTTGGTTCTCGAAATTTCTATTGATTTTAAAAAATTTATTATCTTTTTTTAATTTTACTATGCTTAGTCAAAATTGTGTGTAATAAATCCATGAATAAGGAAGGCTTAGTGTACATATTATGAGACTGGGGATAGCATGGGCAAAGAAGACTTGTTGTACTTTAATGTCTCTGTCACATCCTGTGGGAAGGAGACACCAGAACAGTTGATATTTAGTCACTGAGCTATTTGCATATTGACTGGAAAAAATGAATGCTGCACCTTCTTTTAACCCAAACTGAAAAGAAGCTCGGGACTTACACGATATCATAGAGATGACAGCTTTAAAGTTCAATCATGGAAAAAAGGAGGAAGGAGCTTTTGGGGATCCAAAATGTCAAACAGCTCAGTCATTAGGATCCAGTGAGAACTGTTTTAGAAACATCACCCATCCCATACAGGGGCTGGAGGTCAAGTCCCTCTCACCTCTCCTCCAACAAGCATACTTTCTCTCTTTTTCCGGGCTGGAACTTAGTGTCCTGTGCTTTTGTTGAAATGAGATGCCAGGCCATAGGAGCTTGACCAAAGCCAATTTTCCTTTTTTTTTTTTTTTTTTAATATGTCCTGTGTTTTGAATATTGCTGTGTTTTAGGAAAGAGGCCTGGATCCCATGGCAAAGCTGCAGTTGCATTGCTCACACTCTGAGGCAGGGCTGTCCCCATCCCCACCCTTTTTGTCTACACCTGGCAGAGCAGAGCAGCCCCTCTGGGGCCTCACACTGCCTGGGTTTGCTCCATTTTCTCCACAGCTGATAATGATGTCTCCTACCTAGTCTCTTGCTGATAAATGAATTCCTGAAATACCTTTCAAGACCTTTCCATCACCCTAAATGCTGGTTAAGGAAGGACAACCAGTGGAGTAAATGAACAACAGATGGAACATAAATAGTTCCACATGTCAGACTTAACCTCTTCTGTAAGAAGAGGGGCAAGAATCCAAAGTCATTCTGTCCTTCTGTAGGCATGCTACTGAGGATTTTAGGACTGTTAGGATTTTCTTTTTATATAAGTGACCACCATTGACTTCTCTAGATGGAAAAGATGCATTCCTTTCTTATTAAAACTTTGATTTCATTCACAAAATTTGCCTTTTTGGTGTGGAATTACATTCAACTTTTCCTAAGCAGGGGGCAAAGCTGACAAAAACATCACATGTTTTTCATTATGGTCTAGGACCTACTTGTGTACATTCTATGAGACAACAGTTGTTCTTAAAGAATCAGTTTTCTCTGTGTATAAACATGACTTGCCTGAAAAAGCAGGCGTTTTTTATAAGTACTTTATTTTTTGGGCATGGTACTGGGATTTGAACTCAGGGCTTCACACTTGCTAGGCCGCTACTCTACCACTTGAGTCATGCCCCCAGCTCTTGTAAATACTTAAGAGACTGTATTTTCCTCTCAATCTTAGCTCTCTAAGTTTGGGAGAGAATAAAGGGACATAGAAAGATACCTAGTATAGGTAGCAGCAGGACTGCAAGTGCCCAAGAAGTGGAGAGGGAGCATGAGCTGTAGGAGCAGAGGGAATAAGATCATAGGCAAAAATGTGCAGGAAGGCCTCATGGAGAAGTGGGCCCAAACTGGGGTTGTGGAAAATGGTAGCCTTCTATGGGAAGAGAGGCACAAAGAAGACAGAAGTAGGTAATGGAAAAGTTAACAGGGTTCCAGTTTGGGTAAGTATAGGCAAAAGTCATTCTTGACATTCCTTTAAAATTCCTTTGAATTATACAAGAAGCACTATGAACACAGTAATTCTTATCCATACCTGAAATTTGGGATCCACTGACTAGACTAAAGGAGGAGATGGAAGGAAACACTGTGTGTTGATGTCTGGGCATTTACACTATTGCCTCTCCAGAAATTACCATGGACTGGCAAAGTGAGTGAGGATTCGGTAGAGAATTTTACTTTGTGCTTGCCTCCTGGCTAGGTTTACTTCATTATGGTTTAATGCGAAGCCTCTGTACCCCTAATGCTTATTAAAAGACTTTGGGGTTGTGAGGATTAAGTAACACATCTAGATGTAGCCCCTGGCTCAGGATCTGCTTATGATAGAAGCTGGCTTGAGTTTGGTCAGACCTATAGCAGGATTCTTTGCAAAGATGTAGACAGTTCTCCTGCCCCCTCCCGGGTTCTCCACAATGTCTATCCTGGATTCAGTGAAGGGCCATTGCTCTCAAACCCTTGGGCAATGTCTTGGTGTTAGTTTCTTTTTTTTTTTTCCCCCTCCCGCTCCCCCCCTCAATACCCAGCAGAAACTATTTTGCCCTTATCTCTAATTTTGTTGTAGAGAGAGTATAAGCAATAATAGGAAGGAACAAGGGGTTTTGCTGGTTGAGATAAGGATAGCTATACAGGGCATTGACTCACATTGATTTCCTGTGCGTGGGTGTTACCTTCTAGGTTAATTCTTTTTGATCTAACCTTTTCTCTAGTTCCTGGTCCCCTTTTCCTATTGGCCTCAGTTGCTTTAAGGTATCTGCTTTAGTTTCTCTGCATTAAGGGCAACAAATGCTAGCTCGTTTTTTAGGTGTCTTACCTATCCTCACCCCTCCCTTGTGTGCTCTCGCTTTTATCATGTGCTCATAGTCCAATCCCCTTGTTGTGTTTGCCCTTGATCTAATGTCCACATATGAGGGAGAACATACGATTTTTGGTCTTTTGAGCCAGGCTAACCTCACTCAGAATGATGTTCTCCAATTCCATCCATTTACCAGCGAATGATAACATTTCGTTCTTCTTCATGGCTGCATAAAATTCCATTGTGTATAGATACCACATTTTCTTAATCCATTCGTCAGTGCTGGGGCATCTTGGCTGTTTCCATAACTTGGCTATTGTGAATAGTGCTGCAATAAACATGGATGTGCAGGTGCCTCTGGAGTAACAGTCTTTTGGGTATATCCCCAAGAGTGGTATTGCTGGATCAAATGGTAGATCGATGTCCAGCTTTTTAAGTAGCCTCCAAATTTTTTTCCAGAGTGGTTGTACTAGTCTACATTCCCACCAACAGTGTAAGAGGGTTCCTTTTTCCCGCATCCTCGCCAACACCTGTTGTTGGTGGTGTTGCTGATGATGGCTATTCTAACAGGGGTGAGGTGGAATCTTAGTGTGGTTTTAATTTGCATTTCCTTTATTGCTAGATGATGGTGAGCATTTTTTCATGTGTTTTCTGGCCATTTGAATTTCTTCTTTTGAGAAAGTTCTGTTTAGTTCACATGCCCATTTCTTTATTGGTTCATTAGTTTTGGGAGAATTTAGTTTTTTAAGTTCCCTGTATATTCTGGTTATCAGTCCTTTGTCTGATGTATAATTGGCAAATATTTTCTCCCACTCTGTGGGTGTTCTCTTCAGTTTAGAGACCATTTCTTTTGATGAACAGGAACTTTTTAGTTTTATGAGGTCCCATTTATCTATGCTATCTCTTAGTTGCTGTGCTGCTGGGGTTTCATTGAGAAAGTTCTTACCTATACCTACTAACTCCAGAGTATTTCCTACTCTTTCTTGTATCAACTTAAGAGTTTGTGGTCTGATATTAAGATCCTTGATCCATTTTGAGTTAATCTTGGTATAGGGTGATATACATGGATCTAGTTTCAGTTTTTTGCAGACTGCTAACCAGTTTTCCCAGCAGTTTTTGTTGAAGAGGCTGCTATTTCTCCATCGTATATTTTTAGCTCCTTTGTCAAAGATAAGTTGCTCATAGTTGTGTGGCTTCCTATCTGGATCCTCTATTCTGTTCCACTGGTCTTCATGTCTGTTTTTGTGCCAGTACCATGCTGTTTTTATTGTTATTGCTTTGTAATATAGTTTGAAGTCAGGTATTGTGATACCTCCTGCATTGTTTTTTGACTGAGTATTGCCTTGGCTATTCGTGGCCTCTTGTGTTTCCATATAAATTTCACAGTAGATTTTTCAATCTCTTTAATGAATGTCATTGGAATTTTGATGGGAATTGCATTAAACATGTAGATTACTTTGGGGAGTATCGACATTTTTACTATGTTGATTCTACCAATCCATGAGCATGGGAGATCTCTCCACTTTCTATAGTCTTCCTCAATCTCTTTCTTCAGAAGTGTATAGTTTTCCTTGTAGAGGTCTTTCACATCTTTTGTTAGGTTTACACCTAGGTATTTGATTTTTTTTGAGGCTATTGTAAATGGAATTGTTTTCATACATTCTTTTTCCGTTTGCTCATTGTTAGTGTATAGAAATGCTAATGATTTTTCTATGTTGATTTTATATCCTGCTACCTTGCTATAGCTATTGATGATGTCTAGAAGCTTCTGAGTAGAGTTTTTTGGGTCTTTAAGGTATAGGATCATGTTGTCTGCAAATAGGGATATTTTGACAGTTTCTTTACCTATTTGTATTCCTTTTATTCCTTCTTCTTGCCTAATTGCTCTGGCTAGGAATTCCAGTACTATGTTGAATAGGAGTAGAGATAGTGGGCATCCTTGTCTGGTTCCTGATTTTAGAGGGAATGGTTTTAATTTTTCTCCGTTAAGTATAATGCTGGCTGTAGGTTTGTCATATATAGCTTTTATAATGTTGAGGAACTTTCCTTCTATTCCTAGTTTTCTTAGAGCTTTTATCATGAAATGATGTTGGATCTTATCAAAGGCTTTTTCTGCATCTATTGAGATGATTAAGTGGTTTTTGTCTTTGCTTCTGTTAATGTGGTTTATTACGTTTATTGATTTTTGTATGTTGAACCACCCCTGCATCCCTGGGATGAAGCCTAC
The DNA here is from genome assembly GCF_047511655.1 of Castor canadensis. Classification (NCBI taxonomy): domain Eukaryota; kingdom Metazoa; phylum Chordata; class Mammalia; order Rodentia; family Castoridae; genus Castor; species Castor canadensis. The sequence continues at coordinate 111,186,845 of NC_133390.1, read as the reverse complement.
CTGGTCGTGGTGAATAATCTTTTTGATGTGTTGCTGAATTCGATTTGCCATTATTTTGTTGAGGATTTTTGCATCAATGTTCATTAAGGAGATTGGCCTATAGTTCTCCTTTTTGGAGGTGTCTTTGCCTGGTTTTGGGATAAGTGTAATACTGGCTTCATAAAATGTGTTTGGCAGTTTTCCTTCCCTTTCTATTTCATGGAACAGTTTAAGGAGGCTTGGTATCAGTTCTTCTTTAAAGGTCTGATAGAATTCAGCAGAGAATCCATCAGGTCCTGGACTTTTCTTTTTGGGGAGACTCTTGATTGCTGCTTCAATTTCATTTTGTGTTATAGGTCTATTCAGGTGATTAATTTCCTCTTGGTTCAGTTTTGGATGATCATATGTATCTAGAAATCTGTCCATTTCTTTTAGATTTTCAAATTTATTTGAATATAGGTTCTCAAAGTAGTCTCTGATGATTTCCTGGACTTCCATGGTGTTTGTTGTTATCTCCCCTTTTGCATTCCTGATTCTACTAATTTGGGTTTTTTCTCTCCTCATTTTAGTCAGGTTTGCCAGGGGTCTATCGATCTTGTTTATTTTTTCAAAGAACCAACTTTTTGTTTCATTAATTCTTTGTATGGTTTTTTTGGTTTCTATTTCGTTGATTTCAGCTCTTATTTTTATTATTTCTCTCCTTCTATTTGTTTTGGGATTTGCTTGTTCTTGTTTTTCTAGGAGTTTGAGATGTATCATTAGGTCATTGATTTGGGATCTTTCAATCTTTTTAATATATGCACTCATGGCTATAAACTTTCCTCTCAAGACTGCCTTAGCTGTGTCCCATAGGTTCCGGTAGGTTGTGTTTTCATTTTCATTGACTTCCAGGAACTTTTTAATTTCCTCTTTTATTGCATCAATGATCCATTCTTCATTAAGTAATGAGTTATTTAGTTTCCAGCTGTTTGCATGTTTTTTGTCTTTACTTTTGTTGTTGAGTTCTACTTTTACTGCATTGTGGTCAGATAGTATGCATGGTATTATTTCTATTTTCTTATATTTGCTGAGGCTTGCTTTGTGCCCTAGGATATGATCTATTTTGGAGAAGGTTCCATGGGCTGCTGAGAAGAATGTATATTGTGTAGAGGTTGGATGAAATGTTCTGTAGACATCTACTAGGTCCACTTGATCTATTGCATATTTTAGATCTTGGATTTCTTTATTGAGTTTTTGTTTGGATGACCTATCTATTGATGATAATGGAGTGTTAAAGTCTCCCACAACCACTGTGTTGGCGTTTATATATGCTTTTAGGTCTTTCAGGGTATGTTTGATGAAATTGGGTGCGTTGACATTGGGTGCATACAGATTGATGATTATTATTTCCTTTTGGTCTATTTCCCCTTTTATTAGTATGGAATGTCCTTCTTTATCTCGTTTGATCAATGTAGGTTTGAAGTCTACTTTGTCAGAGATAAGTATTGCTACTCCTGCTTGTTTTCGGGGGCCGTTGGCTTGGTAAATCTTCTTCCAGCCTTTCATCCTAACCATATGCTTATTTCTGTCGGTGAGATGAGTCTCCTGTAAGCAACAAATTGTTGGATCTTCTTTTTTAATCCATTTTGTCAAACGGTGTCTTTTGATGGGGGAATTAAGTCCATTAACATTAAGTGTTAGTACTGATAGGTATGTGGTGATTCCTGCCATTTAGTTATCTTAGTTGTTTGAAGGTTTGATTGTGTGTACCTAACTTGATGTTACTCTCTACTGTCTTGCTTTTTCTTATCCTGTGGTTTGGTGCTGCCTGCCTTTTCATGGTTAAGTTGGGTGTCACTTTCTGTGTGCAGGATCTCTTGCAGAATCTTTTGTAATGGTGGCTTTGTGGTCACATATTGTTTTAGTTTCTGCTTATCATGGAAGACTTTTATTGCTCCATCTATTTTGAATGATAGCTTTGCTGGGTAGAGTATCCTGGGGTTGAAGTTATTTTTATTCAGTGCCCGGAAGATCTCACCCCACGCTCTTCTTGCTTTTAATGTTTCTGTTGAGAAGTCTGCTGTGATTTTGATGGGTTTACCTTTGTATGTTACTTGTTTTTTCTCTCTTGCAGCCTTCAATATTCTTTCCTTAGTTTCTGAACTTGTTGTTTTAATGATGATATGTCGTGGAGTAGTTCTATTTTGATCTGGTCTGTTTGGTGTCCTGGAGGCCTCTTGCATTTGTATGGGAATCTCTTTCTCTAGATTTGGGAAATTTTCCGTTATTATTTTGTTGAATATATTACGCATTCCCTTTGCTTGCACCTCTTCTCCTTCTTCGATGCCCATGATTCTCAAGTTTGGTCTTTTGATGGAGTCAGTGAGTTCTTGCATTTTCTTTTCACAGGTCTTGAGTTGTTTAATTAATAGTTCTTCAGTTTTTCCTTTAATTACCATTTCATCTTCAAGTTCTGAGATTCTGTCTTCTGTTTGTTCTATTCTGCTGGATTGGCCTTCCGTTTTGTTTTACAGTTCTGTTTCGTTCTTTTTTCTGAGGTTTTCCATATCCTGGCTGTTTTCTTCTTTATTGTTGTCTATTTTTGTCCTGAGTTCATTTATCCATTTATTCATTGTGTTCTCTCTTTCACTTTGGTGTTTATACAGTGCTTCTATGGTTTCCTTTATTTCTTCTTTTGCTTTTTCAAATTCTCTATTTTTATTGTCTTGGAATTTCTTGAGTGTCTCCTGTACATTTTGGTTGACCCTATCCAGTATCATCTCTATAAAATTCTCATTGAGTACTTGTAGTATGTCTTCTTTTAAATTATTCTTGTGGGCTTCATTGGGTCCTTTGGCATAGTTTATCTTCATTTTGTTGGAGTCTGGATCTGAGTTTCTGTTCTCTTCATTCCCCTCTGGTTCCTGTACTAATTTTTTGCTGTGGGGAAACTGGTTTCCTTGTTTTTTCTGTCTTCCTGTCATTGTCCTTGGTGTTGTTACTGTCCCTGTACTGTGTGTAATTAAGTATTTTCTAGCTTGTAATAATAACAATGGTAATATTGAGAATGGAAGAGTGAGCTGAGATGGAAAGCAAGAAGTTAAAGAAAAGGGGAAAACAAATATACAGACAAGAGGGAGAAAGCAGAACAAGGTATCAGACAAGAGAGTTTCAAAGGTATAAACAGGGAGTGTTAGTGTACTAATCGACAGTAAGCTGAACAGACAATAGAGAGACAGAGAGAGGATTGAAAATCAAAGATAAAAAAATAAAAAATAAGTATATGAAAGTAATATCTATTTATAAAAATGAATCAAAATAAAATGGAAAATAGAAAATTAAAAAAAAAAAAAAAACCAAAAAACTTCCAAGTTTATATGCAATGCAATTTCAGTCTTAATAATTTGGATGTCCGTCTCAATCTCCAGTCCTGGAGTTGGTGCCTCAGATGTTGTTCTGTAGTTGTCTCATCAAAGGGGATGCATAAAGTAGAACAAAACTACACTCACACACACACAGAAGAAAAAAAAAAAAAAAAAGCCCCACCAAGTGTCCCCAGTTCAAATGCAATACAGTTTCAGTAAGCTTTTCGGCTTGCAGGTGTAATTCGGTTGTTCTCTCATCAAAGGTAGGGAGAAAAAGAAAAAAAAGCGTCTGGAGGCAGTTCTGAGAGTAGTATCTGCAACTGTGGCTTGCCTGCCCTGCTGCTCTCAGCCTGTAGCTGGCGGCATTATTTATGCAGATCTCTGGGGTGAGCTAGCACTCACCTGGTCCCACAGGCTTTGTTTGCTCAGAGTTCTCCTGTGCAAAGCTACAGGCTTTCCCCTTTCCAAGCACTGGGAAAGGTGCCACTGCCCCGCGTTGTCAGGCCTGCGTGTTTATTTACAGTTCACGTGGGAAGTGGGTCTTCCCTCCTCTCACAAGCGTCCCCGCTCCTGGTGGCTGGGCACGCGCCCCGCTCCCCCCAGAGCCTCTCCAGCCCGCCCGGCTCATTTATTTACAGTCCCGGGAAGGATTCCCTTCCCCCAATCTTCAGCGCTCAGGGCGCCCCACCCTCTTTCCAGCGTGTCTTAACTGTTCTTATTGCTTAGTACTCAGTTTCTCTTTTTTTCCCGGGTGGAGGTCAGTCTGTCCAGGGGGCTATGCTGCTCTGGCCAGGCTTGTCTGTGGGGCTACCGCGGTACTGCGAAGCTCACCTGGTCCGTGTCTTCCCAAGCCGTATGGGTGCCGGCCACTGGCGGCCCCGGGGGCCCTCCTCGGTTCTCTGTTTAACGTGAAGTGGAGATTCTCTGTGTCGGCTGGAGATGTGGAGGAGTCAAAGTTATGCCTTTTCTTGGTGATTATGCCTGCAAAGTGTGTCTCCAGCGTCTCTCCAAGATTTCACTATAGGAGGCTCGCTTTCTGCTTCCTATCTCTAGCCGCCATCTTGGAATTCTTGGTGTTAGTTTCTGATATGGCTTCCAGGATGTCAAGAGGAGAACTCATGCAGACCTTTTTAAAAAAACATGTCTTTATAGGCCATGCTGTTTGGCTATATCTTAGGGTCACACACTGATTTAATTCCTGGTTGTCCAGTATCCATTTCTTTGATGTTCATTGCATGGAATTTCTGATGGACCAAAACTGTGGGGCCACTCCAGGAGGACAGATTCCTGGGGCCATTCTCATATGAGCACAATCTCTTTCCACTTATACTGACACCAACTTTATGCCTACCCAATTGGGCTTGACTATAATTAAACTTCCATTCTCCTTCAGACATGATTATTTTTTTAAATTTTTATTGTTTTATTATGCATATGTGCATACAATGCTCGGGTAATTTCTCTCCTCTGCCCCCACCAACTCAATTACCACCCATTCCGCCCCCTCCCTCTCCCCCATGCCCCCTTGACACCCAGCAGAAACTATTTTGCCCTTATCTCTAATTTTGTTGAAGAGAGAGTATAAGCCATAATAGGAAGGAACAAGGGTTTTTGCTAGTTGAGATAAGGGTAGCTATACAGGGAGTTGAATCACATTGATTCCCTGTGCATGTGTGTTACCTTCTAGGTTAATTCTTCTTGATCTAAACTTTTCTCTAGTTCCTGGTCCCCTTCTCCTATTGGCCTCAGTTGCTTTTAAGGTATCTGCTTTAATTTCTCTGCGTTGAGTGCAACAAATGCTAGCTAATTTATCAGGTGTTTTACCTATCCTCACCCCTCCCTTGTGTGCTCTCGCTTTTATCATGTGTTCATAGTCCAATCCCCTTGTTGTGTTTGCCCTTGATCTAATGTCCACATATGAGGGAGAACATAGGATTTTTGGTCTTTTGGGCCAGGCTAACCTCACTCAGAATGATGTTCTCCAATTCCATCCATTTACCAGCGAATGATAACATTTCATTCTTCTTCATGGCTGCATAAAATTCCACTGTGTATAGATACAACATTTTCTTGATCCATTCATCAGTAGTGGGACATCTTGGCTGTTTCCATAACTTGGCTATTGTGAATAGTGCTGCAAAAAACATGGGTGTGCAGGTGCCTCTGGAGTAACCTGTGACACATTCTTTTGGGTATATCCCCAAGAGTGGTATTGCTGGATCATATGGTAGATCAATGTTTAGCTTTTTAAGTAGCCTCCAGATTTTTTTCCAGAGGGTTGTACTAGTTTACATTCCCACCAGCAGTGTAAGAGGGTTCCTTTTTCCCTGAATAATTACCAACACCTGTTGTTGGTGGTGTTTTTGATGATGGCTATTCTAACAGGTGTGAGGTGGAATCTTAGCGTATTTTAATTTGCATTTCCATTATTGCCAGAGATGGTGAGCATTTTTTCATGTGTTTCTTGGCCATTTGAATTTCTTCTTTTGAGAAAGTTCTTTTTAGTTCACTTGCCCATTTCTTTATTGGTTCATTAGTTTTAGGAGAATTTAGTTTTTTAAGTTCCCTATATATTCTGGTTATCAGTCCTTTGTCTGATGTATAGCTGGCAAATATTTTCTCCCACTCTGTGGGTGTTCTCTTCAGTTTAGAACCATTTCTTTTGTTGAGCAGAAACTTTTTAGTTTTATGAAGTCCCATTTATCTATGCTATCTCTTAGTTGCTGTGCTGCTGGGGTTCCACTGGGAAAGTTCTTACCTATATCTACTAATTCCGGAGTATTTCCTACTCTTTCCTATACAACTTTAGAGTTTGGTGTCTGATATTAAGAACCTTGATCCATTTTGAGTTAATATTGGAATAGGGTGATATACATGGATCTAGTTTCAGTTTTTTGCAGACTGCTAACCAGTCTTCCCAGCAGTTTTTGTTGAAGAGGCTGTCTTTTCTCCATTGTATATTTTTAGTGCCTTTGTCAAAGACAAGTTGGTTATAGTTGTGTGGCTTCATATCCGGGTCCTCTATTCTGTTCCACTGGTCTTCATGTCTGTTTTTGTGCCAGTACCATGCTGTTTTTATTGTTACTGCTTTGTAATATAGTTTGAAGTCAGGTATTGTGATACCTCCTGCATTGTTCTTTTGACTGAGTATTGCCTTGGCTATTCGTGGCCTCTTGTGGTTCCATATAAATTCAATGGTAGATTTTTCAATATCTTTATGATGTCATTGGAATTTTGATGGGAATTGCATTAAACATGTAGATTACTTTTGGGAGTATACACATTTTTACTATGTTGATTCTACCAATCCATGAGCATGGGAGATCTTTCCACTTTCTATAGTTTTCCTCAATCTCTTTCTTCAGAAGTTTGTAGTTTTCCTTGTAGAGGTCATTCACATCTTTTGTTAGGTTTACACCTAGGTATTTGATTTTTTGAGGCTATTGTAAATGGAATTGTTTTCATATATTCTTTTTCAGTTTGTTCATTATTAGTGTATAGAAATGCTAATTATTTTTCTATGTTGATTTTATATCTTGCTACCTTGCTGTAGCTATTGATGGTGTCTAAGAGCTTCTGAGTAGAGTTTTTTGGGTCTTTAAGGTATAGGATCATATCGTCTGCAAATAGGGATATTTTGACAGTTTCTTTACCTATTTGTATTCCTTTTATTCCTTCTTCTTGCCTAATTGCTCTGGCTAGGAATTCCAGTACTATGTTGAATAGGTGTGGAGATAGTGGACATCCTTGTCTAGTTCCTGATTTTAGAGGGAATGGTTTCAGTTTTTCTCTGTTAAGTATAATTCTTGCTGTAGGTTTGTCATATATAGCTTTGGTAATGTTGAGGTACTTTCCTTCTATTCCTAGTTTTCTTAGAGCTTTTATCATGAAATGTTGGATCTTATCAAAGGCTTTTTCTGCATCTATTGAGGTGATCAAGTGGTTTATGTCTTTGCTTCTGTTAATGTGGTTTATTACGTTTATTGATTTTTGTATGTTGAACCACCCCTGCATTCCTGGGATGAAGCCTACTTGGTCATGGTGAATAATCTTTTTGATGTGTTGTTGAATTCAGTTTGCCATTATTTTATTGTGGATTGTTGCATCAATGTTCATTAAGGAGATTGGCCTATAGTTCTCCTTTTTGGAGGTGTCTTTGCCTGGTTTGGGATAAGTGTAATACTGGCTTCATAAAATGTGTTAGGCAGTTTTCCTTCCCTTTCTATTTTGTGGAACAGTTTAAGGAGGGTTGGTATCAGTTCTTCTTTAAAGGTCTGATAGAATTCAGCAGAGAATCCATCAGGTCCTGCACTTTTCTTTTTGGGGAGACTCTTGATTGCTGCTTCAATTTCATTTTGTGTTATAGATCTATTCAGGTGATTAATTTCCTCTTGGTTCAGTTTTGGAGGTTCATATGTATCTAGGAATCTGTCCATTTCTTTAAGATTTTTGAATTTATTTGAATATAGGTTCTCGAAGTAGTCTCCGATGATTTCCTGGACTTCCATGGTGTTTGTTGTTATCTCTCCTTTTGCATTCATGATTCTACTAATTTGGGTTTTTTCTCTCCTCATTTTAGTGAGATTTGCCCTGGGTTTATCAATCTCTTGGAGAGATGCTGGAGATACATGTTACAGGAAAAACCACCAAGAAGAGGCAAAACTTTGACTCCTCCACACCGCCAGCCTGTGCATAGCATCTCCACTTCATGTTAAATGGAGAAACCAGGTGGGAGGGCTCCAATGCCGATGCCAGATGCCAGCACTCAGATGGCTTGGGAAGACGCAGACCACAAGGTGAGCTAAGCAGTACGCGGTACTCCCACAGACAACCCTGGGCCAGATCAGCATAACCCCCTGGACAGACTGACCCCCACCCAGGGAAAAAAGAAAAAAACTGAATAATAAGCAATAACAACAAAAAAGACATGTAGCAAAGAGAGTGGGGCACCCTGAGCACCAAAGAGGGGGAGAGGGGAAATCCTTCACGGAACTGTCAATAAACAAGTCGGCTGGAGAAGGCAGGAGTGGCAGCACACACCCAGCAATCAGGAGCGGGAAAGCTTGTAAAAGAGGTGGTAGGAGGAAAACTCCACAGGAGAGGGGGGAAGACCCATTTCCCACGTGAACTGTAAATAAACACACTGGCCTGAGAAAGGAGGTTCAGTGTCACCTTCCCCAGTGTGCTTGGAAAGGGGAAAGCTTGTAGCAGTGGCTCATGCACAGGAGAACTCTGAATAAACAAAGCCTGTGGGGCCAGGTGAGTGTTAAGCTTATTCCTGAGATCTGCATAAATAACGCCTCCAGCAACAGCAGGCTGACAGCAGCGGGCAGGTGAGATGCAGCCTCAGATAGCCATTCACAGAACTGTCTCCAGACTCTTTTTTTGATGAGACAACAAGCGAACTACCCCTGCATGTTCAAACCTTACTGAAACTGTATTGCATTTGAACTTGGGGCACTTGATGGTGTTTTGTTTGGTTTTTTCCCCTTTGATGAGACAATGACAGAACTACTTCTGAGATACCATCTCCAGGATTGGAGGCTAAGGATCTAACACCAAAATTATTAAGGAACTAACACAAAAATTATTATTGCATTTGAACTTGGAGATTTTTTTTTTATTTTTATTTAAAAATTTTATTTTATTTTATTCTTTCTCAATCCTTTCTCTGTCTCTCTAATGCCTGCTCAGCTTACTATTGATTAGTACTCTATCTCTCCCTGTTTATATCTTTGAAACTTTTGTTTGTTTGTTTTGTTTTGTTTTTACTTGTTTGTTTTTCCCTCTTTCTTTAACTTCTTTGCTTTCCCTCTCCTCTCACCCTTCCATTCTAAATATCACCATTGTTATTATTACAAGCTAGAAAATACTTAATTGCACACAATACAGCAACAATAACAACACCAAGGGCAATGATGGGAAGACAGAAAAAACAGGGAAACCAGTTTCTCCACAGCAAAAAATTAGTACAGGAACCAGAGGGGAATGAAGAAAACAGATACTCAGATCCAGACTCCAACAAAATGAAGATAAACTATGCCAAAGAACCCAATGAAGCCCACAAGAACAATCTAAAAGAAGACATACTACAGGTAATCAATGAGAATTTTATAGAGATGATACTGGATATGGTCAAATAAAATGTACAGGAGACACTCAAGAAATTCCAAGACAACAAAAATAGAGAATTTTAAAAAGCAAAAGAAGAAATAAAAGAAACCATAGAAGCACTGTATAAACACCAAACTGAAACAACACGATCAATAAAGAGATAAATGAACTCAGGACGAAAATAGACAACATTAAAGAAGAAATGACTCAGGATATGGAAAACCTCAGAAAAAAGAATGAGATAGAACTTCAAAACAAAATGGAAGGCCAATCCAGCAGAATAGAACAAACAGAAGACAGAATCTCAGAACTCGAAGATGAAATGGTAATTAAAGGAAAAACTGAAGAACTATTAATTAAATAACTCAAGACCTGTGAAAAGAAAATGCAAAAACTCACTGACTCCATCAAAAGACCAAACCTGAGAATCATGGGCATTTAAGAAGGAGAAGAGGTGAAAGTAAAGGGAATGCATAATATATTCAACAAAATAATAAGAGAAAATGTCCCAAATCTAGAGAAATCTATTCCCATACAGATGCAAGAGGCCTCCAGAACACCAAAAAGACCAGACCAAACCAAAATAGAACTACCTCATGGCATATTATCATTAAAACAACAAATACAGAGACCCAAGAAAGAATATTGAAGGCTGCAAGAGAGAAAAAACAAATAACATACAAAGGTAAACCCATCAAAATCACAGCAGACTTCTCAACAGAAACATTAAAAGCAAGAAGAGCTTGGGGTGAGATCTTCTAGGCACTGAAGGAAAATAACTTCAACCCTAGGATACTCTATGCAGCAAAACTATCATTCAAAATAGATGGAGCAAAAAAAGTCTTTCATGATAAGCAGAAACTAAAACAATGTATGACCACAAAGCCACCACTACAAAAGATTCTTCAAGGGATTCTGCACACAGAAAGTGAAACCCAACATAACCATGAAAGGGCAGGCAGTACCAAACTACAGGAAAAGAAAAAAGCAAGAAAGTGGAGAGTAACCTCAACTTAGGTACACACAATCAAACCTTCAAACAACTAAGACAACTAAATGACAGGAATCACCACATACCTATCAGTACTAATACTTAATGTTAATGGACTTAATTCCCCCATCAAAAGGCACCGTTTGATGAACTGGATTAAAAAGGAAGATCCAACAATTTGTTGCTTACAGGAGACCCATCTCATTGATAAAAATAAGCATAGGCTTAGGATGAAAGGCTGGAAGAAGATTTACCAAGCCAATGGCCCCTGAAAACAGGCAGGAGTAGCAATACTTATCTCTGACAAAGTAGATTTCAAACCTACATTGATCAAATGAGATAAAGGACATTTCATACTAATAAAAGGGGAAATAGACCAAAAGGAAAAAACAATTACAACCTATATGCACCCAATGTCAATGCACCCAATTTCATCAAACATACCCTGAAGGAGCTAAAAGCATATATTAACTCCAACACAGTGGTTGTGGGAGACTTTAACACCCCATTATCATCAATAGATAGGTCATTCAAACAAAAAATCAATAAAGAAATCCTAGATCTAAAATATACCATAGATCAAATGGACCTAGTTGATGTCTACAGAACATTTCATCAACTTCTACACAATATACATTCTTCTCAGCAGCCCATGGAACCTTCTCCAAAATAGATTATATCCTAGGGCACAAGAAAAGCCTCAGCAAATATAAGAAAATAGAAAGTATACCATGCATTCTATCTGATCACAATGCAGTAAAAGTAGAACTCAACACAAAAGTAAAGACAAAAAACATGCAAAAAGCTGGAAACTGAATAACTCATTGCTTAATGAACAATGGGTCATTGATGAAATAAAAGAGGAAATTAAAAAGTTCCTGGAAGTCAATGAAAATGAAAACACAACCTACCGGAACCTATGGGACACAGCAAAGGCAGTCCTGAGAGGAAAGTTTATAGCCATGACTGCATATATTAAAAAGACTGAAAGATCCAAAATCAATGACCTAATGATACATCGCAAATTCCTAGAAAAACAAAAACAAGCAAATCCCAAAACAAGTAGAAGTAGAGAAATAATAAAAATAAGAGCTGAAATCAATGAAATAGAAATAAAAAAAAACCATATAAAGAATTAATGAAACAAAAAGTTGATTCTTTGAAAAAATAAACAAGAACGACAGACCCCTGGCAAACCTGACTAAAATGAGGAGAGAAAAAACCCAAATTAGTAGAATCATGAATGCAAAAGGGGAGATAACAACAAACACCATGGAAGTCCAGGAAATCATCAGAGACTACTTCGAGAACCTATATTCAAATAAATTCAAAAATCTTAAAGAAATGGACAGATTCCTAGATACATATGATTATCCAAAACTGAACCAAGAGGAAATTAATCACCTGAATAGATCTATAACACAAAATGAAATTGAAGCAGCAATCAAGAGTCTCCCCAAAAAGAAAAGTGCAGGACCTGATGGATTCTCTGCTGAATTCTATCAGACCTTTAAAGAAGAACTGATACCAACCCTCCTTAAACTGTTCCACAAAATAGAAAGGGAAGGAAAACTGCCTAACACATTTTATGAAGCCAGTATTACACTTTTCCCAAACCAGGCAAAAACACCTCCAAAAAGGAGAGCTATAGGCCAATCTCCTTAATGAACATTGATGCAACAATCCACAATAAAATAATGGCAAACCGAATTCAACAACACATCAAAAAGATTATTCACCATGACCAAGTAGGCTTCATCCCAGGAATGCAGGGGTGGTTCAACATACAAAAATCAATAAACGTAATAAACCACATTAACAGAAGCAAAGACAAAAACCACTTGATCATCTCAATAGATGCAGAAAAAGCCTTTGATAAGATCCAACATTTCATGATAAAAGCTCTAAGAAAACTAGGAATAGAAGGAAAGTACCTCAACATTATCAAAGCTATATATGACAAACCTACAGCAAGCATTATACTTAACAGAGAAAAACTGAAACCATTCCCTCTAAAATCCGGAACTAGACAAGGATGTCCACTATCTCCACACCTATTCAACATAGTACTAGAATTCCTAGCCAGAGCAATTAGGCAAGAAGAAGGAATAAAAGGAATACAAATAGGTAAAGTAACTGTCAAAATATCCCTATTTGCAGACGATATGATCCTATACCTTAAAGACCCAAAAAACTCTACTCAGAAGCTCTTAGACACCATCAATAGCTACAGCAAGGTAGCAGGATATAAAATCAACATAGAAAAATAATTAGCATTTCTATACACTAATAATGAACAAACTGAAAAAGAATATATGAAAACAATTCCATTTACAATAGCCTCAAAAAATCAAATACCTAGGTGTAAACCTAACAAAAGATGTGAATGACCTCTACAAGGAAAACTACAAACTTCTGAAAAAAGAGACTGAGGAAGACTATAGAAAGTGGAAAGATCTCCCATGCTCATGGATTGGTAGAATCAACATAGTAAAAATGTGTATACTCCCAAAAGTAATCTACATGTTTAATGCAATTCCCATCAAAATTCCAATGACATTCATTAAAGAGATTGAAAAATCTACCATGAAATTTATATGGAAACACAAGAGGCCACGAATAGCCAAGGCAATACTCAGTCAAAAGAACAATGCAGGAGGTATCACAATACCTGACTTCAAACTATATTACAAAGCAGTAACAATAAAAACAGCACAGTACTGGCAGAAAAACAGACATGAAGACCAGTGGAACAGAATAGAGGACCCAGATATGAAGCCACACAACTATAACCAACTTGTCTTTGACAAAGGCACTAAAAATATACAATGGAGAAAAGACAGCCTCTTCAACGAAAACTGCTGGGAAAACTGGTTAGCAGTCTGCAAAAAACTGAAACTAGATCCATGTATATCACCCTATTCCAATATTAACTCAAAATGGATCAAGGTTCTTAATATCAGACACCAAACTCTAAAGTTGTATAGGAAAGAGTTGGAAATACTGTGGAATTAGTAGATTTAGGTAAGAACTTTCCCAGTGGAACCCCAGCAGCACAGCAACTAAAAGATAGCATAGATAAATGGGACTTCATAAAACTAAAAAGTTTCTGCTCAACAAAAGAAATGGTTCTAAACTGAAGAGAACACCCACAGAGTGGGAGAAAATATTTGCCAGCTACACATCAGACAAAGGACTGATAACCAGAATATATAGTGAACTTAAAAAACTAAATTCTCCCAAAATTAGTGAACCAATAAAGAAATGGGCAAGTGAACTAAAAAGAACTTTCTCAAAAGAAAAAATTCAAGTGGCCAAAAAACACATGAAAAAATGCTCACCATCTCTAGCCATAAAGGAAATGCAAATTAAAATACGCTAAGATTCCACCTCACCCCTGTTAGAATAGCCATAATCAAAAACACCACCAACAACAGGTGTTGGTAAGGATTCGGGGAAAAAGGAACCCTCTTACACTGTTGGTGGGAATGTAAACTAGTACAATCACTCTGGAAAAAAATTTGGAGGCTACTTAAAAAGCTAAACATTGATCTACCATTTGATCCAGCAATACCACTCTTGGGGATATACCCAAAAGAATGTGACACAGGTTACTCCAGAGGCACCTGCACACCCACGGTTATTGTGGCACTTTTCACAATAGCCAAGTTATGGAAACAGCGAAGATGCCCCACTACTGATGAATGGATTAAGAAAATATGGCATTTATACACAATGGATTTTTATGCAGCCATGTAGAAGAACAAATTGTTATCATTCGCTGGTAAATGGATGGAATTGGAGAACATCATTCTGGGTAAGGTTAGCCTGGCCCAAAAGACCAAAAATCATATGTTCTCCCTCATATGTGGACATTAGGTCAAGGGCAAACACAACAAGGGGATTGGACTTTGAGCACATGATAAAGCGAGAGCACACAAGGGAGGGGTGAGGATAGGTAAGACACCTAAAAAATTAGCTAGCATTTGTTGCCCTCAATGCAGAGAAACTAAAGCAGATACTTTAAAGCAACTGAGGCCAATAGGAGAAGTGGTCCTGGAACTAGAGAGTATCAAGAAGAATTGACTTAGAAGGTAACACACATGTGCAGGAATTCAATGCAAGTCAACCCCCTGTATAGCTACCCTTATCTCAACTAGCAAAAACCCTTGTTCCTTCCTATTATTGCTTATACTCTCTCTTCAACAAAATTAGAGATAAGGACAAAATAGTTTCTGCTGGGTAGCGAGGGAGTGGGAGTTAGAGGGAGGGGTTGGGGAGGTAAGAGAGGTGTTGGGGGAAGGGGGGAGAAATAACCCAAACTTTGTATGCATATATGAATAAAATAAAAATTTTAAAAAAAGATCCTTGATCCATTTTGAGTTAATATTAATGATTTTTAAAAGCAAAGAACAAACAGAATCTCACTACCACTTTCACCTTCACCACTAGAATAGCAAAAGGTCATACTGTCCATTTACTCAAACAAAAGCTTTAGGGAAGTTTCAGCCATATGCTTTGTCTTAAACTTTTCTTATATACAACTTCACTTTTCTCTCCATGATTTTGGTGACTTTGACTAAGGTTTGAAAGCTGGATCTGAAGGAATTGTTACACCGTCATTCAGCCCCCTGGGCTGGGGGCTGTGTGCAGGAACCGTTTCTCTGCCTTTTTCTGATTTCTCCTGCCTTTCACTATCCCATCCTCTTTTCCTATCTTTTCTCATTTCTCCTGTTTACTTTCCCACCTTTTTCTTTTCACAGCTTCCATTCTTCAAGGTTTCCATCCCCAATTAGGGCCTAGACCTGACCTACTGAGACCACCTGTGACAAACTGCTTCCTTGTCATGTGCCTAATTACAGCATCCTCCCCTGGCTCCATTGCCAGTTACACAGTTATCAGACATGCACCCTCTCCTTCCCCAGCTTCAACTGAGTCCCAGAAGCAAATAGCACAATGGGTAAAGACTGCCAGAGGCTGTCAGAGACTCACTCAGTTTCAAAAGGTATAAGTCTGTTTTCCTATCTCTCTGTCAATCCACCACAGCTGCTATGCATCTTTTGTTTCTGCAGAATTAATTGTAAAACCCAAATGCTTGCTTGCCTATCCTGTTAGTTTGTCTCTGTTAGCATATTTAGATATAAATTTTACTTAGATATAAACACTCTTTTAGAACAGAAGAACAGGAAAGACGCAAGCACACTCACCTGCCGCATCTTACAAAACTCACTTGGTTTATTGAGAATCATTTGGTGTAAGGAAGGGTGGTCTGCCTGAGTTTCCATTCTCTCTAGGATGCTAACTGTGTTACTTTTGATAGTCTTGTAGTTTTGGC